>NC_058520.1:223189171-223821671 GCF_904849725.1 Hordeum vulgare subsp. vulgare
ATGTGATCGTTATTTCTTCTTGTTTCAATGCATGTTATAATAGTAGAAAGATCCTTCCTTAATTCAAGCACATTAACATTCCAGATGATGCACCTTCACAAGCCAAGTACGTTTAGTAGTGGGCTCATAAAATTGAGGTGCTACTAGGTGTCATTGAACTGGAGGGTTCGTCTCGGACACGGACATGCAATGCATGAGGTTAACTTGACAAGGCTATCAAAACAGTTTTGGGCCTTGTGGCAAAGAAGATTGGCAGTTAGGGTACAAGATACCTACCCAACAGATAGGAGTCGTCTAGAAATACAATTAGCAAGGAGTTGCTTACCAGATAGGCAAGTTGGCTAGTAGTGATGCTAAAGCTGACTTGTCGCTTGTGCTAGTCTTATCTTGAATCACTGACAGTTTGTGGAAGGATGCCAATTTTAGTGGGAGTAGCTCTGTTTTAGGCTTCAATTACTCTACATGAACACATTGCTTAGTGATTGCATATTTTTTGTTGCAGATCAATGGCACCACCTTCTCAATACTTTGCATTGAAATCAATTCTACAAAAGGATACAATGAATGGAACAAACTTTACCACCGGGTGTTGAAATTTTAGAATTGTTCTCAAGCATGATAAAAAGGAACATGTTCTAGAGGATACACTTCCAAAGGTACTTACCAAGAATGTTAATGCCACAACCAAGAATTCCTACTATAAAGTCCTTGATGAATCAAATGAGATCAGTTGCTTCATGTTGGCTTGTATGGAGCCCGATTTGCAATGGCATTTCAAAGATATCGCGGCTTTTGATATGATTGAGAGTCCCAAGAGCATGTTTCAGGTGCAAGCTAGGACCAAATAGTTCAACGTCTGGCGATCCTTGATGGATTGTAAGCTGAAGGAAGGTGATCCACTGGGCCCTCATGTTATCAAGATGATCGGATACGTGCAAGCTTTGGACCGTTTGGGCTTCCCGCTCTTGGATGAGCTGGCGATTGATGCAGTACTGGGTATTCTTCCAGCTAGCTATGGGACATTCATCTCGAACGATCATGTACATGACATGGATAAGAAGCTCACTGAACTACATGTGATGCTCAACGTGGCAGAGCAGGATATTAAGAAAGGCACGCATCAAGTGTTGACGGTGCACAACTCGGGAACGTTCAAGAACAGTTGGTCCAAGAAAACGGGTAAGGCAAAGGGCATGAAGAAAGTTGTCTCCGCCGCTGAGCCAAAGTCTGGGCCGAACTCAAAGACCATTTTTTTCATTGAAAGGATGTAGGTCACTCGAATATGAACTTTAGCAAGTGGCTTGCTGAGCATGGCAAGAAGGCAGGAGATGATTCTTCGGGCAAAGGTACACTTGTTACAGATGTTATAGACATTTACCTTGCTGGGATACGTAGTATCTCTTGGGTATTTGATACCGGATTTGTTGTTCGTATTTTCAACTGATGCGCGGGCTAGTAAGAACTAGGCATGTGGCACAAGGTGATATTGACATCAGGGTCGGCAACAAAGCAAGAGTTGTTGCATTGGTGGTCGGCACGATGCAGCTCCAACTTCCTTTTCGATTTATTTTGGAATCGAATAATTGTTATTACACTCCCGCACTTAGTCAAAACATTATTTATGCCTCATGCTTGATGAGCCAGGGTTATGAATTCAATTTAAAGGACAATGGTTGTTCATTTTAATTGAATGGAGTGTTCCACGGCTATGCACCCATTGTAGACAGCCTATTTATTTTGGATTTAGAAGAACCAATCTATAATGTGAATGTCAAGTGGCATAAGCTTAATGAGATAAATCCTACATACTTGTGGCATTGTCTACTTGGACACATTAGCCTGAACCGCATGAAGAAGCTCCATGATGATGGACTCCTTACTTCGTCCGACTTCAGGTCACTCGAGACATGCGAATCATTCTTGCAAGGCAATATGACTAAGTATTCTTTTGCAAAGAGTTGTGAGAGGGCTTCCGAGCTATTAGAGCTAATACGAAATGATTTGTTCGGTCCAATGAGCACAATGGCCAGAGGTGGCTATCAGTACTTCGTGACTTTTACCGACGACTTGAGTAGATATGGATATATCTATTTGATGAGGCACAAGTTAGAAACTTCTGAAAAGTTCTGAGAGTTGCGAAACGAGGTTCCAAATCAGCTCGCCAAGATGATAAAGCTTATGCGATAAGATCGTGGAGGTGAGTACATGAGCCATGAGTTTGATGGTCATATGAAAAGCCGAGGTATAGTACCTCACCTCACACCTCCGAGTACACCGAAATTAAATGACATGTCAGAAAGGATAAATTGAACCATGTTGTACATGGTCAAATCGATGTTGAGCAAATCGGATTTACCCTTGTCATTCTAGGGATACGTTGTAGAAACTGCAGCTTTCACACTTAGCAGGGTACCATCAAAATCCGTAGACAAGATAACACGTGAGATGTGGACTGGGAAGAGTCCTAGTTTGTCTTTTCTAATGATATAGGGTTGTGAAGCATTTGTCAAGCAACTCAAGTCGGACATGCCTACAAGCAAGTCGGATAAATGCATATTCGTGGGATATCCAAGGGAGACCTTGGGATACAGATTCTACAACCGAGAAGAGAACAAAGTGTTTGTTACTTAGAACAAGGTTTTCCTAAAGAAAGAGTTTATCAGTCGGTAAGCCAATGGGAGAACGGTGTGACTCGAAGAAATTCGAGAGCCACTCATGGACAACTCGGATGGTGATGAAATCATACCAGAGTCGGTTAGAGAACCCATAGTGGAGATGGCACCGGAGCCACGGAGGTCAGATAGATTGCACAGAGTGTGCGATGTGTTGTTGCTAGAAAGCGAGCAATGGTGATCCAAAATTCCGAGGCATGGTTGGAGCCATGAGATCCGAGTTAAAGTCCATGCATGACAATCAAGTCTGGGACTTGGTTGATCCACGACCTAGCGTAGTAGTCATTGGTTGCAAATGGGTCTTTAAGAAGAAAACCGATGTGGATGGAAATGTTCAGATCGACAAATCTCGGCTTGTCGCTGAGGGTCACGGACAAGTTCAAGGAACTGATTACGACTAGACCTACTCACTGATAGTGATGCTAAAGTCGGGAAGTATCATACTAGCTATAGCTGCATATTTGGATTATGAGATATGGCAGATGGATGTCAAAATGTTTTCCTTCATAGAAATTTAAAAGAGTATGTACACAAGATACAACCCGAAAGTTTTGTCGATCCAACTAACGCTGGTAAAATATGCAAGCTTAAGAGATTCATTTACGGATTGAGGCAACCAACTTAGAGTTGGAATATTCGCTTTGATGAAGTCATTGTTGACCTTGGTTTCATCAAGAAAGAAAAGGTCTATTGTTTATACAAGAAGTCTAGTGGGAGCTCGGTAGTATTTTTGATCTTGTATGTGGATGACATGCTGCTAATCGGAAATGATGTTTTGATGCTGAACTCAGTCAAGGAATCATTGAATGGTATGTTTTTGACGAAAGACCTTGGAGAGGCAGTGTACATTTTAGGAAGCAAGATCTATAGAGATAGATCAAGAAGGCTTCTTGACTTAATCCAAAGCACGTACATAGACAAAATGTTGAAGCAGTTCAACATGAGTGGGACCAAGAAAGGGTTCTTTCCCATCTCACATGGTAAAAAGCTAAGCAAGACTCAGAGTCCTTTGACTTCTGATGAGAGAAACTAGAAGAGTCAGATTACGTATTCCTCGGCAATATGATAAATCATGTATGCCACTCTATGTACACGGCCTGATGTTGCCTATGCAATAAGCTTAACAAGAAGATACCAGACCGACCAAGGTGAGATTCACTAGGAAGGAATGAAAAGTATCTTGAAGTACCACAAAAGGACTAAAGAGATGTTCCTAGTTTATGGAGGTGAGGAGGAGCTCTGCATAAAGGGTAATGTTGATGCTAGTTTCTAAACCGACGGGAATGATTGTCGATCGCAGATTGGATTGTATGTCATGAATGGAGGAGCAGTGAGATGGATGTGTTCCAAGCAAGATACGGTGGTCGACTCCACCACAGTGCCTGAATACACTATCGCTTGTGAAGCCGCGAAGGAAGGTGTTTGGATTCGTAAGTTCCTACAGAATCTTGGTGTGTTCCTGGTCTGGTCAAAAATGTTTGACCTTTATTGTGATAATTCAGGTGCCATCGCACATGCCAGGGAGCCGAGACAACACAACAAGACCAGGCACATAGAACAAAAATTATCACTTGATACAAAATCTCGTGAAGAATGGTGATACAAATTTATGGAATATTCACACGGATGCAAATGTTGCAGCTCCATTGACTAAGTCGCTTCCACAAACCAAGCATGAGGGGCACGTTAGAGCTATGGGCATTCGATGTCTATTTGATTGACTCTAGTGCAAGTGGGAGACTGTATGATGATATTTCCTATGTGTTTATGAATGAAGTTAGTCCTTGGACATTGTCAATGATGTGTATCAACAAGTACTTGACTTGTTTGTGAAACTATGCATTGTAAGATGACTGTCCTAAATGGTCCCCAATCAAAAGGGTCGTGTGGACGCGCAACCATTCATATTAGCATATGACACGGTAGATGGTTCGGTCTCACTGACCATTTAGCATTGGATGCTAGATGGATAATATGGACACAAAAAGTTCTCATCACATTCAATGTAGTCAGATCCGGGTCGAGATAAAGTCTGAGTTGGATAGACCCAACTATGAGACGCAGTGATAGGTCATCTGTGAGTCTCTAGTACAACATACGTTGTGTGTCCTAAGACCTGAGCTGGTGCATGTACTCAAGATCGTCACAGACTTGCTTTGGGCCAACCAAAGCGCTACTCTCTGTCTAGGTAGTTACAAAGGTAGGCTTCGGGCTTGTCCAGACCCATGGTGCAAGACATGGTCAAGGAAGATGGGATTTTCCCCTCCGATTAGGACAGATATACTATGGGCCCCTCGGGTGATCTAATTTGGATAAGCATGGCCATCCGATGAGGATTATGATATAATCCTAATGTCGGTCGGATTGACCAGAACGAGAAAGAGGTCGTGCTACAACAAGGATGACCATGCCGCCCTGTGCACGACAACATATATCGTGTGGCAAAGAGAATAGAAGTATGAAGCACAGGTTCGCCTAACCAGCCCCATCGGACACTTGGACTCGGGATGCTTTGTTAGTGGACGCTACCGACTAGCCAAGTCGGATGTGATCTCACTCGCGACCAAGTGAACAAGAACCTAAGGGGTCGCACGCTTAAGGAAGGAACACATGGGCTTTAGGATCTGTGCGAGGCCCAAGAGTTGAGCCCGCGTCGGACGCCTATATATAGTGGAGTTGCAACACACTTAATTAGTTGATCGCTTCAACGCCATCATTAGGGCTTTGCATGTATTGCAAGTATTCACCTCCAATCGCCGCCACGAACTATGTGATCTAGACCTAGCAGGCCGCCGGACGGTGTTCCTCCTGCACGCGAGGATATCGTTAGAGGCGGTGCAGTTGGGCCGCTCCGGTAAACCTGTACGTGGGATCCAGCGACCGGTTGTTCGAGGGAGAGTGGATGAGGAGGAGAGGACCACCGTGCCCCAACTCCACTTCAGTTGCATGACACTGCGCATCTAGTGGTAGTGATTTGTGATCCATCTCTGATGCATGTTCTTGGATGCTCTGCGTGTAGGAAAATTATTTCACATGCGATGCACATATGGTAGAACCCAACAGTAGCAGCAGTAGCACCACCATGAAAATTTCGTCCTTGGTCGATAGGCACACGTCACGCTTGTCCCGCAAAATTCGGATCTTGTTGCTATCGTTGTTGTTATTTTTGTTGTTGGAGAGGACGGTAGCTACAACTGGTGGTAGTAGACGGGAAGCACCTCATTCAACTTCGCATCCATCTTTGTGTTGAATGTCTTCTCCATGGTCTCTCCATGGCTGGTCGCGAAGTCTTGTACCTAGTCAGCCATCATTTGCTGAAATTTATCATGGGGCTCCTTGTTGGTCAGGCTCTCCCAGTTGATCTCATCAACTTGTGGTCCTGGCATGGTTAGTAGCAATAGGAATACATAATAATATGAACCTATAGACTACTAGGAAGTGGTGGTGGTGGTGCTGGTGTGTCACAAATCCGTCAAGAAAATCTCAATTTCTTACCAAGCAACAGGTGGTGATCGGCAACCGTTGTAGTCAAAACTCTCAAATATTGGATGGAGCAATTGTCAGGTGGTGTCAAACACACAACGTAGATGTATGCGGAGCTGGAAAGGCTTATGATATGGTACCAAAAAGGGTCAGCAATAATCACTTCAGGGATGCAAAGATGAAAAGACGCTCAATGATGGTACCATGCCGGTCCTAGGCTAGACCGTACTAGAGACGCTAGCCTAGAACACCAATAAAATCATGATGCTACACGTAATCAAAGGAAGAGCACACTCTGAAAATATTCTCTTTTTTCGGCGCCTCTTTTTTTGTTTTTTTGCACTTTTTTTTATTCAGAGAAATCACTATAATGGCGAGTGTCTTAAAACTCTTGTGAAGGTCTAACAACAAGGTAGGCACAAAAAATTGACTATTTTTTTTGGAATGACTCCGGGATGCGACAACCACAAAGTGCGGTAAAAATCCCTATGGTGGCGAGTGTCTCAAAACGCTCCACTAAGCCTAAAAATAGGATTGCGAGAAATGTTTCACCCACCAAAATTTTGGCCTAAAAACTATCCGGGATCTCGAGACATTTTTTTCAAGACCTACTAAGGCAGGGAAACCCGAAGCCGAAAAGAGATAGAACTCGAAAACAAACCTAATAACTGAGGAACTCCAATTAGAGGCGGATATGGGGTGGTGATATATGGCTGTAGATGATGGTGGGTGGTGATATTTGGCAGATACGACGAAGATGGTGTCGTGGTGGTATATGTCAGATGCAATGAAGATGGCGCAGTGATGGGATAAGGTAGATGCAATGAGGATGGTGCGATGGTGGTATATGGCAGATGCGCTAAAGATGGTGCGGTGGTGGGATATGGCAGATGCAATGAAGATGGTGCGATGGTTGTATATGGCAGATGCTATCAAGATGGTGCGGCAGTGGCGTGACAACGTATGAACAGAACTCGAAACTCTAGAAGACTAGATGCTAAGGCCAGCAACTCGACACGATGATGGAACCGCAAAATCAACAAAGCAAACACCGAACGGAAAATTGCAAAGGCTCAGATTGTTTCGGATATGAGTATCCAACCCTAATTTTTTGGTGGCTTTTTCATGGACTGTAGGAAGTAAGACCAGATGTGATCTAAACTATGAAAAACTGGAAATTCTCACCGAGCAACGTAGATATCTGATACCACTTGATAGATGCAAAGTTGTCCCTGTCTTTCGTTGAGATGGTGGCTATCATTTTCGATGGAGTAGACTTTGACGATCTGACTACAAACGGATGGGGACGTCACGCCTTAGAAATCGCTAAACCAACTCCAAGAGGTTATTGACCACACCGGGGCACAGTCCACCTGACCACGAGGGTACGTTTCCTGCATGCAAATGAAGAACAAGGAAGAAACTGAAATTGCAATCTAGATATTGCGAATATAAGAGGAAAGCTTTATTGATCAAGTGGGGTTCTGTGACGTCTTGGTCTGGTGGTAGAGCATAAACGAAGAATGCAAAGCTACAGTTATGGCAATCTTGTAATCTAAAAAAACCCAAGTCTAAATGCTGCCCTAAGGGATGTATATATGAGAGAATAGAGAGTGATTTTCGTGACCCCTGGGAGGAGTGGTCCGAATATGACCCTAAACTCGGTTTCCCCACACATACAACCATCTAAAACCAACTATTGTAGTATTTCGAAATTACATGGGCCTTCCCCAAAAATAAGGTGACAAACCACCTATAATAGACTATGGACGAAATGTATGAAGTGGCATCTTGTATATTTCGTCCAAACCTTCATGCTCTTTTTATGGCAGCTTTAAAGTCCAAAAATCACCACTTGAAGCTCCCTTGTTCTTTCGCACATGTGCACCTTCCCCTCCATGCTTGATCCCACTCTAATGGCCATCCTTCTTGAACATGCTAGCTCCTTCATTCATAAGTAAAACAAAAGTATCTAATTTACGAAACATCATATGTTCATGAACATTAGAAATATTTCCAAGAAACAAAAGTACCTGGTAATTCAATTGGCTTGCGCGAGCTCTATTAACTCATCCAATATGTATAGCAGCATGGGTTGTGGGTGTAACAATGGTATTGATGTCCTCATCAAGAGAGAAAGCCATCTAGGTACTAACTGCGGACCGGTATGTGTGTGGGGAACTACTCACACATCACCACAGGAGCAACCACAATGATGTTGAAGCCCTCCGTTATTGATCCCCCTCCCACAGGGCACTAGAACAGGGCTCGACATGGGCACATGGCTTAATAGAAGCTTGCGACGACGGAAAAAGTGTTTCGGGTGACTCTGTACGGTTTTTGGAATATATGTGAGTTTATAGGCCAGTGAGGGGCACCCAGAGGCAACCAAGGGGGCACGAGGTAATAGGGTGAGGCCTACCCGCTAGGGCATGCCCTGTGGGCTCGTGCTTCCGTGATGAGACCTCTAGTCTTCTCCGGAAGCTTCCAGGTCTTATTTTGGTCCATAAAAAATCATATTAAAGTTCATGGCAATTGGACTTTGTTTGGTACTGTAAACCTGAAAAGCGAAAAACATGCAGAAAAGAGCAACTCGCACTCGGCACTAGGTACCAGATTAATTGGTTAGTGCTAAAAGCTAATACTAATTAGTAATGAAGACACAAAAATTATCCTAGAAAGATAATATAATAGCATGGAACAATCAAAAATTATAGATACATTTGAGGCATATCAATAAAGCATGGTGCTTTCTCTGATTTTTTTAATCTGTTCACCATACAAAATCAATACCTCCACGTACCTATGTGAGATGGTACTAAAAGTTTTGGCCATCCAGTTGGTCCACATCTTTGCAAAAGAGCTACTTACTCCCGCTTGGGCCACATCCTCACATTGCCTACATGCACGAGCCTCATGTTTGTCTACAACCTCATGTTTGTCTACCTCACCCGATTTGCACGTATTTACAATAATCCCACCATGATTTATTACGTGGAATCCTATCAATATATATATATATATATGTGTGTGTGTGTGTGTGTGTGTGAGTGTGTGTAAAAAAATTCTATAATATCAATGTCGAGGGAACGAGCCTAAAAATGAATACTAGGCTACGAATGACGGGCGGAGCCTAACTACGGTACAGATGTATCACTCGGATTTAGCGAGTTCGGGGTCCTCTTGGAGAAGTAAATACCTACGTCTCGTGCCCGGAGGCCTGTGTTTTTTGTGGGCGTGTCTAATTATAGAGGGTGTTGAAACCTTTCCAAGGAGCTCAGGTGTAACGCCCAAGATGCGGTACTATCCTCATCCGGGCTCGAGCGCCTTGATAGGGATAGAAGCGCATCTCGTCGTTTGCAAGAATGAATATCGTTACATGTACATATAAAGAGGAGATGAGTATATGGAATTGTCTTACAGTCGCCACAAGCTAAATCATGATCATCTCAATACAAACATCCATAGAAATCGTCATATATAAAAGCAGAGTCTGTCTATGAATGAAATCAAACGATAAAAACGATATCCATCTTGCTACCCCAGGCTACTAACTTGGAACCTGTCCTATGTTTGTTGAAGAAGAAGAAGAAGAAGAACTCCAAACCAAACAAGCATTGCGCTCACATCAAAGCATCACCTTACCTGTACCTGCAGCTATTGTTGTAGTAATTTGTGAGCCACAAAGGACTCAACAATCACATTTCAAGGGAAATCAAGACTGGCAAAGCTTAATAGGTGAGGTATGATTAAGTGGTGAGGCTACAGTAGCACTAAGCATTTGGTATCTTGCTAACTTACGAGTACAAGAATAAGAAGAGTGATCTACACATAATCAGATGTGAACTAGTAATGATGAAGAAATGATCTTGAACACCTAATTACGAGTCACACATAACCACACATTGTTCCCTTCTTGGTTGAAACCTCACAAGAAGAGACGGTCATGGTACGCACATGTTTGGTGTATTTTAATTGAGTTCACTTCAATTTTTCGATAACCGACTATTAAACAATTTTCAAGTTTCCATATAACCACGGGCACGACTCTTAGAAAGATCTAACCCTGTAGGGGTGCTCGAACTCATACATCAGAAACTAGACACAAGCTGCGATGGAAACCTTAACCTGGGGATAGCCCAATCTATCCTCGGAATGTCAGTGCACTAGACACTCGAGGAAAGTAAAACAAATAATCAAGGGGGTACCTGCAACAACCCCGAGCATGTTAGGAGCACTCAGTATGGAACATAACACCAATAAATAGAACTAGGGTGGCAAAGATGGAACCAAACACCAAGCAAAAGGCTAAGCCTTCCACCTTTCAGTGTATAGGTGCATTATACTATTGTGATATACCAAAGATATCCATGTTATCACATGGCACAACCTGCATCTGCTACTAGCAACGCTATAAGAAGGGTTGGGTAAGCGATAACATAGCCAAACAATGTTTTGCTGACATGTGGAGGGTCAGAGGCTTATCATGACATCTTGGTAGGCTTGACAAACAAGTGGTAGGAATCGAGACATAGCGGCAAAAATGATACAACTAGCATAGAAATGATAGTAATGGTATCCAGTGAAATGATCAGCTTGCCTAAGATCCGCTTGAAAGAAGAGCGAATCCGTAATGAAGACGAACCAACGTAGTCCAACGAATCCTCACACTCCGAAACACTTTCAAAACTCTATCAAGAAGAAGCAATCCGGAAACAAGAAAATTACACGGTAAACATCACAATATATTGATCATATGATTCGCAAACAAGAATGGTACATGTCCCGTTTAAATAGGCGTGGCATGGCAAGATGCAACAATCAAACACTACAAATTAAGTGAAGATCAATACGCAACGAGTTGCATACTGATGAAATTCCATGCACCAATCATTTAATTCACTCTCACTTATCTACATGGAAAGTTGAAATGTTTTTAAACATTGCAAAAGGTCAAGCAAAAATAAGTACAACATCCACGCAATTTAAATGAGGTCGAAAACAACATATAACATTTTGAAAACAACCCCATATGTAAATTATGAATTTGATCTAGTTCTGTAGTAAACATATTTGATACTTATTAAACAAGGGAATAAAGCACACTATGTAATTCTACATGTTTTTCTAATCAAATTACATATATAGTTCATTTAATTCTGACCTACAGTTATTTCGTTATGATAAAAACAGTTTTGGCATGACATTTGCGCAAATTAAATAAAAATAACAAGTTCAACATTTTTAGCATGCGCGAAAGTTGCATATTATTCGTCTCGACAAAATTCTAAGTATTTTACATATATAAATCATTTTAAACCGATGCACGGATGAATTTGTAGGAGTTTTAAAAATACAACATCATAACGACATCTGTGCAGTTTTTTTTAAACTGAAACTAAGAATACAGCAAACAGAGGACATGGGATGGTCTTAACCAGTAAGTATGACTAGTGGGGTCAGGAGAGTGGTCAACTCGGTCAACAAGGACTGGTAAACATAGGTAGTGGGTGTTGGAAGTCAACTGTACGAGCAGCGCCAGAGGGCCAACGACCTTGACCAATTCCTTCGGCTCGATCACCAGCGAGTGCGCTTCGTGCGCATACCCGCCCCGCATGCACGGCATGCTCGGCCACGGCCGTTGTACACGTTCTCTCTCTCACCCCCTTGTACCTCTGTTGTATAAATACCCCAAGAGACATGAATACAAGGTGTGCGTTGAGTCCTGTAATCCAACTTGGTACCTGAGCAATTCCGATTCCACCTCCATGCTTCCGCCATGCATCGCCTGCTCCGCCGCTCTCGCTCGGCTGGCCTCGACATGGTGGCCAACATCCCTCATTTAGCTCCTCTCGCTTCCATACCACCCTCCCCTGCTGCTCCCGGCGTGGGCCTCCTTCCTCGCGCTCCGGCACCCGCGACTGTCCCGGGCGCCCCTGTTGCGGCTCCTGTTCACCACGGCGTCAGCCGCGACCTTGTCCCCTGCCTCGACGTCGTCGGTGCGCAGGCACCAGCACCGGCGCTGGCCGACGGTCTCCCTCTCACCATCACACACTTCATGTGGTTCAAGCTCAACCTCGCCACTGGTAACTACTCCAAATGGTGCCACCTCTTCTACTGTATCCTCTGCAAGTACAATGCGCTGCAGCATGTAGATCAAGACAGTGACCCCCTCCACGAGGGCGCGGTGTGGAGAAACGACGACATCACCATCGTTTTGTGGATATCCTCCATGATTTCTGATGAGTTGTATGACATCGTTGTCTCTCCTCTGAACATCCCCACGGCATACCAGATCTGACAGACCCTTCGGCCCTTCTTCCTCGACAACCAAGCCGGCCGAGCGGTCCACCTATCCATTGAATTCCGCAGCATGGTGCAAGGTGACCTGCCTGTGGCTGAATACGCCCGCCGTCTCCAGTCACTGGCAGCCGCGCTCGCCGACGTCGAGGATCCCATCACCGATCGCACCCTGACGCTCCAGTTCATCCATGGGCTCAGCCATCGGTTCCACGTGCTCGCGACGGTCCTTCCTCCGCATGTGCCATTCCCCAACTTCGCTTAGTCCCGGTCACGCCTAATCCTTGAGGAGATCATGCAGAACGAGCGAGCTCGAGCTAACGGACGCTCGGACGGCGCCACCGCACTCTCCATCAGCAACACCTCTACTGGCTCCTCCGGGGGCACGCGTGCCGCCTGCAACACCACCCCGACGACGGACAAGGGGAATGCGCCCACTGAGGCCTCCTCCGGTGGCGACCATGGCCGTGACCGCTGGTGCGGGCGTGGCCACGGCGGCGGGCCTCCTGGCGTGGGCAGCAGCTCCACCGCTCCTCCCGGGCGCGGCTCTCCCCAGCAGCCGATGGGTGCCCACCCATGGATGGGGTACTTCGCGCCGAATGGGAACCCGTTCCGTCCTCCACAGCCTCCTCACGCACCTTGGACGACGCCCAACTCCTCCAGCGTGTTGGGCCTCCGCCCGGGGCAGCCCCACCAGGTCTAGCACGTCGCCGCTTCTAGCTCATCCAACCCTGCCACCTGGGACAACTACGCTGCCCTTCATGTTGCCATCAATAACATCTCGCAGTAGCAACAGGCGCACGGGGGCGGAGAGTGGTTCTTCGACACAGGAGCCACCTCCCATGTCGCAGGTGAGACTGGTAACCTCTCTCAGCTGTATTCTGCTCTTTCGCGTTCTTCTTCTAGCATTGTAGTTGGTGATGGCTCTCTCATCACCGTCGTTGCAGGCGGTTCACTCGCCTCGGCGACTTCTCTCTCTCCGATGTTCTTGTCTCTCCCACAATCATCAAAAATTTGATCTCTGTCCGTCATTTTACTCATGAAAATTCTTGCACAATTGAGTTTAATCCTTACGGTTTTGTTGTGAAGGACCTCAAAACCAGGCGCATCCTAATGACGTCCAGTAGCCATGGAGATTTGTACCCTTTCTTCAGCTCCGGCCCGGTGCAACAGATACTCTCCGTTGATGGCAGCTTGTAGCACCAACGCCTGGGGCATCTTAGCAACAATTCCCTTTACGTTTTAGCAAAAACTTTTCATTAATCACCATGTAATAAGAATAGTTTCAGTTCCCATATTTGTGAATCCTGCCAATTTGACAAGCAACCAAGATTACCATTTCCTTCCTGCCGTACATGTACTGTTGTTGCCTTCGATCTTATTCACTACGATCTCTCGACGTCGCCTGTTGCTAGTGCATCCGGTTACCTCTTTTACCTCGTCATCCTTGATGACTTCACCCATTTTTCTTGGACATTTCTGTTGCGTGCCAAATCTGATACGTTCGTCACGCTGCTCCAATTTTCCGCGTATGTAGCTACCCAATTTCTTACGACCATCAAATGCATACAATGCGATAACGGCGGCATGTTTCTCACCACCGGGCTACGTGATTTCCTTTCCTCTCGCGGCTCCTCTCCGCGCCTCTCATGTCCATACACCTTGCCGCAAAACGACAAGGCTGAACGCATGATCCGCACAATCAACGACGTGCTCTGCACCCTTCTCCTACACGCCCATCTCCCCAAACTTTTCGATCGAAGCTCTTCATACGGCTACACAGCTCCTCAATCGGCGCCCTTCCTCCGCCATCAACAACAACACACCCTTCCTTCGATTATACGGCAAAAATCCCACATACGATCATCTCCGGGTTTTTGGATGCATGTGTTTTCCCAATGTCTACCCCACCACCGAACATAAACTCTCGGCTCATTCTGTTTGTTGCGCTTTCATCGGGTATCCACTCGAGCACAAGGGATATTGTTGTCTCGATTTTAGAACCCGTAAAGTAATCATATCACGGCATGTTTTCTTTGACGAGGGGGTCTATCCGTTTGTTGAGTAAACTCCACCCTTCCCACCAGCGTCCACATCCGCAAACGATCCGAGCCACCTGATCCCACCTGCGCGACGTGCGCACCTACCTCGTCTAGTGCTAGCACTGCCAATCGCGTAGCAGCCACTAATCACGCGTACCCCCACGCCCCACCTATCTGGACTCCCGCGGGATCTGCACCCGACAGCCTACCCACCACACCTCGGTCGCCTCCTGGCACTACGCGCCCGGCATCCCCATGTGCCCACGATGCGGGATCTGCGCCCGACGCTCCCCCCACACCCGACAGTCCTGACGTCGCGGCCCAGCCCGCCTCGCCAGCTGCGCCCTCCGCCCCCGTTCCCTGCATGCCGGCCAGGTGAAAGGATCGACATGGTTGACTAGAGGGGGGGTGAATAGGCAACGACCACTTTTTAATTAGTCTTAGCAAGTTAGGTAAACAACATACGGGTTCACAAATATTACAACAATGGGGTGAACCCTAATGAAGATAACAACGAGAGCTACTAAGACAAGTAAGAGATAGACGACAACATAAGCATACACAAAGTAAAGGTTAGAGATAACGACAAGTGGAACCGATGGAGACGAGGATGTGTTACCGAAGTTCCTTCCCTTTGAGAGGAAGTACGTCTCCGTTGGAGCGGTGTCGAGGCACAATGCTCCCCAATAAGCCACTAAGGCCACCGTATTCTCCTCACGCCCCCGCACGATGCAAGGTACCGTGATTCCACTATAGGTGCCCTTGAAGGCGGCGACCGAACCTTTACAAAAGAGGTTGGGGAAAACTCCACACAAAGCTTGGAGGCTCCCAACAAGACCACGAAGCTTCACCACAATGGAATGTGGCTTCGAGGTGAACTCAACCGTCTAGGATGCTCAAACACCCAAGAGTAACAAGATCCGCAAGGGATTGGTGGGGGAATCAACTTTTCTCTTGGTGGAAGTGTGGATCTAGGCCTTCTCAACCAATCCCGAAAGAATCAACATGTTTGATTGTCTAGGGAGAGAGATCGGGCACTTTTGAGCTTAGGGAGCAACAATGGAGCTTGGGAGTGTAAGAGATAGGGTTCCACAGCTAGAAGAACCCTTTATATAATGGGGGGGGGGGAATCCAACCGTTTTCCCACTCACAACCCATGTCTCCAGCGGTACTACCGCTGGCACTCCAGCGGTACTACCGTTGGGCCCCTGGTAGTGCATAAGCACTACCACCGCCAAGAAAGTCTTCGCAAAAAGTTCCATCCACGTACAACTGCTAGGCAGGCGGTACTAAGCTCCTGGAGCGGTACTACCGCTGACCAGGGGCGGTACTACCGCCAGCTAGCGGTAGTACCGCTGGCTGCAGCGGTCCTACCGCTAGGGCCAGCGGTACTACCACTGGGGGACCCTTTGCAAAGAAGAAGGAAACACTAAGGTGGGAGCCACTCCAAAGTTGCCGGCAAGGGGGAAAATATGTGAAGTGTGCGCGTGCAAGATTGATTCCACCCAAACCTTTCCACTACGGTTCCCCTCTTAATAGTATGGCTTTCCTATGACTCAAATAAAGAGAATTATAGAGAACACCGTGCTTCTGTTCCACGAAAGAGGGGGCGAGTCGTCTTGTGCCGTTGACATGTGTTATCTGAAATCTTAATACACATAGTTAGTCCTTTGTAGTACTGTCATCAATCACCAAAATTACTTCGGCATAAACTATGCCCCAACAATCTCCCCCATTTTGTTGGATTGATGACAATACCGGATTTGCACAGAGAGTAATATGAGAACAAAAAGATAGAGATATATGAAAATAAGGAGCATATGACTCACAACATATGATGGAAATAAATCTCACACAAGTTCATGTCTCACAAAAGATAGCAAAATAGAAGCAAACCAAGTTCGAAGCAAAACACGAAAGATAAGCAAAGCAAAGCAAAGTTCGACTCTCAAAGCAAATCCATCTCCTAGACTCTGTCCCCCTTTGGCACAAGACACCAAAAAGGGGCACACCTAACACCACAGGTGGTTACTCCTCATCCTCAGCATTGCCGGACTCGTCCGTACCCTCCGGATCGTCCTGCTCCTCTTCATTGTCCTCTTCCTCCTCAGCGCCAGACCATTGGTAACCTTGAGCCCACATCCAAGCAGCCTCTGGAGTGATGTCGTCCTCTGATCCGCTGGAGATGTCAACATCAAGTGTCCTCAGCACACGCTTGTGCCTTTGACGGTTCTCCTTCTGAGCCACGTGTGTCTGATACTGGCCCTTAGCATGCATACAGAAGAGAGTCTTCATCTTATCCTGCAGTTTCATGGCCCAAGATGGCATGGCAGAAGAGCGGGACTGAGAGGCGGTTCCTCTGTCAGCAGCAGTCTTTGTGTGAGTGTCCATGTGCTGAGATGAAGTTGATAGGTTGGCCCATTTGTCCTTGACGCGAAGCTTGACAGGATCGTGCACAATGTAGTCAACCTGAATGTATAACTCCTCCTGCGGATAGGTGTCTTGCCACTTCTGACGGATATAAGCAAACAGGTAGGGCCCGTAGATGGGAACCTTGCGCATCATGATGCAGTTCCAGAGCTCAGTGAACATCACATCAGAAATATCAAGAGGGGCAGACTCCTTAGTCATAGCCTCCTCACAGAGCAGTAGCATCTCAGCCAGAGAGCCATGTACCTCGTCGAAGTTGCCAATGCGAGGAAAGAGGGTGTTGCGGAAGATCCGATGCATGATGTCCAGATGCCTGGGGAGCACACCTCTCTTCACATGGAGTTGCTGCAATCTGTCCTTGACGGAAGCCCTATCAGTGGTAGCTGCAGCATGAGGACGCGACCCAAGTGGAGTGTCAGTGCCCTGGAAATCAACCTTGAGGGATGCCATGAATTCACGCCAGGTACCGGTCACCTTCTGAGTCCCAGTCATCCACACCATGGAGCGCTCGTCATCAGGAGAGAAGTGACACGTGACATAGAACTGGGCAACAACATTGGGGTCAAAGTCTGTCTTGAAAGAGATGATCTCCTTGATGCCCAGTTTGTCATTCAGAGAGAGAGAATAACCAAAATAGTCCATGTTCCGCTGAAGGTGAGCCAGGTCAATCCACTGAATGGGGACAAAGTTCTTCTTGAAATGGTTGATGATATCACGGTAGATCCTGCAGTGATTCCTTGCCCAAACATGCTCGACATTCTTGATCACAGCCCGCTCTTGGAGATAGTGGTTTTGAGTGCGGAACCGCAGAAAGTCCTTAGGGGGCATGGTGCGAACGTTTATCCCCTTGTCCTTGTGAGTGGTCTTCTTGAAGGCCTGCTTTTTGGGTTGCAGACCTGAAGTGGCGGAGCCCTCTGGAGCCTCTGGATTGCAAAAATGCTTGGATTGTGTGTCTCGTGGGGGGTTCGAGCAGCGAGCACCACCTGGGACACAAAACACAAACCGAAAAAGAGCGACAAAAAGGAGTCAAGGCAATGAACAAGAAAAAGCAGAAAAGTAAACACTCATTGCCAAGCACATGAGAAGAGTACACAGAGAATCCTCCTGGCGGTAGTACCGCTACCCCTGGCGGTAGTACCGCTACCCCTGGCGGTAGTACCGCCGGGGTCCTGGCGGTAGTACCGCTATCCCTGGCGGTAGTACCGCCGGGGTCCTGGCGGTAGTACCGCTACCCCTAGCGGTAGTACCGCTGGGGTCCTGGCGGTAGTACCGCTACCCCTGGCGGTAGTACCGCTGCAAATGTCATAACGGGACCTAGGAGAATAGAAGAACGTGGGCAAATGACAAGTTAGTGGAAAAAGAAGATAGCACCATAAAAATATACTGACTTGTCATTTTGTATCCTTTCTTCTATATGAGAGAAAGGTGGGGGGCGGTGGCCGAGGCCACTTATGTTTGAGACAAAGGTATGACACCACGAAGAATTATCCTTGGGTTCATGACCAATGCTCATCTTTGAAGCACAAGTGTTATTTGACAATGGCTAAAGTGAAAGAATAGATCGATTTATGCATAATGCGGGGAGGAAAAGTTCATTGAGAGAACAACACTCCCCCTATGTCCATGCCTACATCTAGAACAAGATAGAATGCATAGTGAGGTGCAATGTGCCTAGCTTCAATCCACATTACTTGAATCAATTATATTTAGCTCATGCCTTAACTCCCGGAACCTTGCTTCATCTAGGGGCTTAGTGAAAATATCTGCAAGTTGCTCTTTAGTGTGGATGAAGTGAACCTCAATATCACCTAGCTTGATATGTTCACGAATGAAGTGATGGCGAATATCAATATGCTTGGTTTTGCTATGTTGCACTGGGTTGAGGGAAATATTGATAGCACTTTGATTGTCACATATAAGAGGCACTTTGTCACAAGTGACACCGTAATCCCTTAAAGTTTGCCTCATCCATAGCAATTGTGCACAACAACTTGCAGCTGCCACAAACTCAGCTTCGGTGGATGATAGAGAGACGCAATTCTGCTTCTTTGAAGACCAACTTACCAATGAGCGACCAAGGAATTAGCATCCTCCAGAAGTTGACTTCCTCTCCACACAATCTCCTGCTCAGTCTGAGTCAGAATAGCCAACTAGATTGAAGTTTGCTCCTTTGGGATACCAAAGGCCAAAGTTTGGGGTATGAGCCAAATATCGAAAGATTCGCTTAACAGCCATATAATGACTTTCTTTTGGTGCGGATTGAAACCATGCACATATCCCTACACTCAACATAATATCCGGTCTAGATGCCCAAAGGTAAAGGAGGTATCCAATCATGGAGCGATATACCTTTTGATCCACTGCTTTACCATTGGGATCACTGTCAAGCTTGCATCTTGTTGGCTTGGGGAACTTGACCGGTTTGACATCTTCAAGCTCGAACCGTTTGAGCATGTCTTGAGTGTACTTGGCTTGTTTGATGAAGGTCCCTTCTGGGCCTTGTTTAATCTCAAACCCGAGGAAGAACTTCAACTCTCCCATCATGGACATCTCAAATTTCTCAGTCACTAGTGTAGCAAATTCTTCATTGAAGGAAATGTTAGGAGAGCCAAAGATAATATCATCAACATATAGTTGGCATATGAACAAATCCGCTTTAACCCTCTTAGTAAAAAGAGTGGGATCTATCTTCCCAATTTCAAACCCACGATCTTGTAACAACTCAGTAAGATACTCATACCACGCACGTGGGGCTTGTTTAAGGCCATAGAGTGCCTTATTAAGTTTGTACACATGATTGGGGAGCTTGGGATGTTCGAATCCCGAGGGTTGTTTGACATAGACCAACTCATTTAAAGGACCATTAAGAAAGGCACTTTTCACATCCATTTGTTGTAATTTGAAGTTATGATGAGAAGCATATGCAAGCAACATGCGAATAGATTCTAGACGAGCAAGAGGGGCAAAGGTTTCACCGTAGTCGATACCCTCGACTTGGGAGTAGTCTTGAGCCACCAATCTTGACTTGTTTCGAATCACAATCCCATTGGCATCTTGCTTGTTCTTGAATATCCATTTGGTCCCGATGACATTATGTTCCTCCGTTGGCCTTGGCACTAAATCCCAGACTTGGTTGCGCTCGAAGTTGTTAAGTTCTTCATGCATGGCCATAAGCCAATCCTCATCATCGAGCGCTTCCTGTACCTATTGAGGTTCACAATACGAAACAAATGCGTGATGATCAGAATAATTCCAAATCTGTGGACGGGTGGATACTCCCCTTTTTAAACTGTCAAGTACATTCTTCATAAGATGTGACTTGACTCTTAGCTTGTTCGCAATCTTGGCTGCTCGATGCTCCAAGAGTTCTTCATTGGATAACGGGGGAGCATCGACTTGTTTACTTTGCTTGCCCTTGCGTCTTGAGCCTCCCTTGGCACCGGCTGTTGGTGCTGCAGAAGGGAATTGTGAGACAGTATCGTGATCATCTTGTCCTTCGACTTGAGCAGGTTCACTAGTTTGTTCTTGTACTTGTGGTCGCTCTTGATCTTGATCTTGTGCTTCTACTTGGTCTGGATCTCGTGGTTGCACTTGATCTTGATCATGAGCAGGTTCGGAGTCTTGGGAGAGTGCTTGAATATCATGAGACACATCATCATTGTTGGGCAATTTATCTTGACCTTGAGCTTGTTCATTTCGTTGAGAGTCTTCTCTTTGTTCATCGGAAGCGTGTGGGGCTTGTGGAGGTGATGGCTCCACTTGAGTAGAGCATTGTCCTTCTCCTTCGGCCACAAGGGGTTCCTCAATGGGGAGTATTTGACCAATCCCCATTCTTCTTATGGCTTGGGGAGGAATTTCATCACCTACATCACAAAGACCACTTTGCTCCACTTGGGAGCCATTATTTTCATCAAAATCCACGTTACACGTCTCCTCAATGAGTCTGGTGGACTTGTTGAGGACACGGTAAGCAGGAGAGTTTGTAGCATAACCAACAAAGATGCCCTCATGTCCTCTAGAATCAAATTTAGCTAAACGTGCACCTTTCTTGAGAATGAAACACTTATAACCGAATACCCGGAAGTACTTGAGATTGGGTTTGTTTCCAGTTATAATCTCATACGGAGTCTTGTTCAAGCCTTTGCGAATATAGAGCCGATTGGACGCATGACATGCTGTGTTGATGGCCTCTGCCCAGAAGTTATATGGAGATTTGAATTCTGCCATCATTGTCCTTGCAGCGTCTATCAAGGTCCGGTTCTTCCTTTGTGCCACTCCATTTTGTTGAGGGGTATATGGTGCTGAATATTGGTGTTTTATTCCCTCATCACCTAGAAACTCATCCAAGGTGTAGTTCTTGAACTCGGTGCCGTTGTCACTTCTAATCATCAAGATCTTTGCTTCATGTTGACGTTGGGCTTCATTAGCAAAGTTGATGACAGTTTGTTGAGTTTCACTCTTCTTTTTGAAGAAATATACCCAGGTATATCTTGAGTAGTCGTCAACGATCACCAAGCAATACTTTCTGCCTCCAAGACTATCAAATGACGGACGGCCAAACAGATCCATATGGAGAAGCTCCAATGGCCTCTTAGTGTAGATAAGAGTCGTTGGACGATGAGCAGTTTCATGAATCTTTCCTTCAATGCAGGCACTACAAACACGATCTTTAGCAAAACTCACATTTGTTAGTCCACGAATATGGTCCCCTGTCAGAAGACTTTGCAAAGATCTCATATTGACATGAGCTAAACGGCGATGCCAAAGCCAGCCCACATCAACTTTAGCCATTAAACACGTCGCGGTCTTAGTGGGTCGCTTTGAGAAGTTCACCACATAAAGACCATTTTTGACATATCCAACATAGGCTACTTTAGGAGTCTTGCTCCTCAGGAGGACCACAGTATCAAGATTAAAGAATGTGGAAAAACCCATAATTGCAAGTTGACGAACCGAAAGTAAATTGTAGGCAAGTGACTCAACAAGCATGACCTTCTCAATAGATAACTCGTGAGAGACGACCACCTTACCAAATCCCAATACCTTTGACGAGGATGCATCGGCGAATTGGACATGGGTGGGCATAGATGGAGAAGGATGCACATCCACCACTAAGTCCTTGCTTCCGGTCATATGATTTGTTGCTCCACTATCGAGCAACCATGACACCCCACCGGAAGCAAACTCCTGCAATAGATCAAGGCTTGGTTTTAGGTACCCATTTTTAATGGGTCCTTTCATGTTAGAGACAAGGGTCTTAGGAACCCAGATAGCCCATTCAATATACTCATCGTAGGAACCAACAAATCTGGCATAAACATCCCAATCACTAGCACGACATAAGACATAAGAAGAATTGAGTTTGTCGGCTGTGTTAGTAGGAATGGTTTTGCCCTTCTTGAGGTTTCCATAGTCCACCTTGTTCCTGTTCACCTTCTGGGTCCCCTCACCCTCTTTGACAAAGATGTCCATGAGGGTAGGAGATCGTTTGTTCCTGTTGCTCCTTTTACCTTTTGACTTGGAGGTAAGTCCAAGTCCCTCCTTTCCTACAACACCTTTTTGAGTGCTCAAGAGGTCGTTCAGGCTCTTCTCACCTTGTATGCATGCCACAAGGCCCTTCTCAAGTTTCTCGTTTAACTTGGCATTTTCCTCCACAAGATGCACATGCTCACAACAGGGATTAGTTGCACAAGCATTATCAATTAACACAAAGGGAGTACAAGTAGAGATCTCCTTGGTAAACTTTGCTTGGAATTGATCATGAGACTCTTTCAGAGAGAAATGAACACCTTTCAAGACCTTGTGGGCATTGTCAAGTGTGTCAAACTCCTCTTTGAGTCTGTCATGGCCAACCCCAAGAGCATACTTTTCAGACTTAAGCATACGAGTAAGAACAACATCATGATCTAGTTTCTTTTGCATTTTAGCGCAGTCATCGTTATATGACTCCTCAAGAGCCAAACAAAGAGTGCGCTCCTTTTCTAGAGCAATAGATAATTCAGCAATTTCATCGGCATAGTCACGACTGTGTCCCTGAAGCTCGGAGATGGTCTCCTCATGAGACTCAATGAGGTCAGTGGCCTCACCCCGTTGTTCCAAGAGAACAACAAAGTGCTTCTTGGATTCTCCCTTAATTGTGCACATAAACTTGTCAAGATCATGCTCATTAAGTTCCCCAACATCACTATCATCAACACAATTTAACAATGAGGGAGCAGTAGTGGTGTTGGTCTTAATGATGGGGGTTACCTGATTGATACCTTTTGCCATGAGGCACTTGGTGATGTGGTTCTCGTTCAGGGCGTTGAAGAGGGACACCTTCTGGGGAGAGGTCGTGGCAATAGCAACAGTTGCCGTTGCCACTGTATCAGCATCATCATCATCATCGGAAGGGTACTCTTCAAGGGCCACCATCCCTTTTGGGTGGGGTTTCTTCACAAAGTTGTTCTTGATTGGAAATGATTTGGTTTTGTCTTTACTAATGAGCTTGCCCCCGTTGTCTTCCCTTTTCTAATAGGGACATTCGGCCACGAAGTGACTCACGTTACCACAGTTATAACATGTCCTTACTCGTTGTTTGGGTTTGAATCCACTCGAGTTGTTCTTGGTGAAGGTGGGTCTTGAGTTCCTCTTGTTGCCCCATAATTGCCTTGATGCAAGAGCCATGTGCTCATGATAGGCATACTTTGTGTCTTCAGGGTAGCTCTCCTCTTCCTCATCCTCTTCTTCTTCTTCAAACATTGCTTTTTCTTTCAACGCAAGGTTGGGTGAAGTTGTCTTTGAGCGAACACGAGCAAGTGCATTGTCGGCTGTTTCGTTCATGATTAACATTGCAATGAATTAATGCAACACCTCACTGGAAGACAAGGAGTGGAAGTCTGGCCGCTGACGAATGATAGATGACATGGCTTTGTTGAAAGGCATGATGGCTTTGAGAAACTTGCGCTTGACCCATGTATCATCCACACCCTGGCTCCCATGGTCCTTGAGTGCCACAACAATAGCAGTCACCCTCCGATAGAGATCACGAGGGTCCTCGTCTTCCTTCATCACAAACTCATCGGCCTTATCAAGTAGCACTTCATAGTTGGATCGTTGAATGCTTGAGCTTCCCTTGTACAACACCATAATATGCTCCCAACAATCCTTGGCCATAGTGAAGGGACGCAAGTGAGGAAGATCTTCAGGTGGCACTGCGGACTGGAGAATAAACAACGCGGAGTGATTGTATTGATTTTCTGCATCTTCTCTTGGAGTGAGGTTGCTTGGATCATGGGGATAATATCCTTGCTCGATGATTCTCCACAAGTTTGTTGAGCTGTGATTCAAATGAGACTTAATAGAAAATACCCAGTTAGCAAAGTCACCTTTCACAAGCTTAGGAGGAGGACCAACAGGATTAAGACGCGACGTGGGAACGGATCCTCCATAGACCATGGGGGGTGGAACTGAGGCATATGTTCCAGTCCCATCCTTTTCGTGAGATGAGGAAGATCGCATACCTTTAGCCCCTTCCTTAGAGGAATTGGCCTCCGAATCGGTGACGGTGGGTTTAACCACTATCGCCGGTTCGGTGGACTTTTAAATCCCTCAATTAACTCTTTAAGCATGGTCTTGACTTCGTTCGTCAAGGACGTCTTGAGGGCGGCCATAGCCATTTCAAGTCGTCCCTTGTGACCGAAGTCAAGTCCATGGCCTCGGGTTCCCCATGGTTAGTTCCCTCTTCGCCTTCCATACTCTTCGGGTGGTTAAACCCTTAATAAAGAGACATGGCTCTGATACCAATTGAAAGGATCGATATGGTTGACTAGAGGGGGGGTGAATAGGCAACGACCACTTTTTAATTAATCTTAGCAAGTTAGGGTAAACAAAATACGGGTTCACAAATATTACAACAATGGGGTGAACCCTAATGAAGCTAACAACGAGAGCTACTAAGACAAGTAAGAGATAGACGACAACATAAGCATACACAAAGTAAAGGTTAGAGATAACCACAAGTGGAACCGATGGAGACGAGGATGTGTTACCGAAGTTCCTTCCCTTTGACAGGAAGTACGTCTCCGTTCGAGCGGTGTGGAAGCACAATGCTCCCCAATAAGCCACTAAGGCCACCGTATTCTCCTCACGCCCTCGCACGATGCAAGGTACCGTGATTCCACTATAGGTGCCTTTGAAGGCGGCGACCGAACCTTTACAAACGAGGTTGGGGAAAACTCCACACAAAGCTTGGAGGCTCCCAACAAGACCACGAACCTTCACCATAATGGAATGTGGCTTCGAGGTGACCTCAACCGTCTAGGATGTTCAGACTGTTGGGGAACGTCGCAAGGGAAACAAAAAATTTCCTACGCGCACGAAGACCTATCATGGTGATGTCCATCTACGAGAGGGGATGAGTGATCTACGTACCCTTGTAGATCGTACAGCAGAAGCGTTAGAGAACGCGGTTGATGTAGTGGAACGTCCTCACGTCCCTCGATCCGCCCCGCGAACAATCCCGCGATCAGTCCCACTATCTAGTACCGAACGGACGGCACCTCCGCGTTCAGCACACGTACAGCTCGACGATGATCTCGGCCTTCTTGATCCAGCAAGAGAGACGGAGAGGTAGAAGAGTTCTCCGGCAGCGTGACGGCGCTCCGGAGGTTGGTGATGATCTTGTCTCACCAGGGCTTCGCCCGAGCTCCGCAGAAACGCGATCTAGAGGAAAAACTATGGAGGTATGTGGTCGGGCAGCCGTGAGAAAGTCGTCTCAAATCAGCCCTAATTGCTCCATATATATAGGAGGAGGGAGGGGGACCTTGCCTTGGGGTCCAAGGGACCCTCAAG
The DNA here is from genome assembly GCF_904849725.1 of Hordeum vulgare subsp. vulgare. Taxonomy (NCBI): domain Eukaryota; kingdom Viridiplantae; phylum Streptophyta; class Magnoliopsida; order Poales; family Poaceae; genus Hordeum; species Hordeum vulgare. Next base: position 223,214,931 of record NC_058520.1, read on the forward strand.
GGGTCGGCCGAGCCAAGGGGGGGAGGACTCCCCCCCCCCAAACCGAGTTGGACATGGTTTGGTGGGAGGAGTCCCCCTCCTTTCCCACTTCCTCCCTCTTTTTTTTTATTTTCCTTTGATTTCCTTTTCTTGGCGCATAGGCCCCCTTGGGGCTGTCCCACCAGCCCACTAAGGACTGCTGTGTCTCCCCAAAGCCTATGGGCTTCCCCGGGGTGGGTTGCCCCCCCGGTGAACTCCTGAAACCCATTCGTCATTCCCGGTACATTCCCGGTAACTCCGAAAACCTTCCGGTAATCAAATGAGGTCATCCTATATATCAATCTTCGTTTCCGGACCATTCCGGAAACCCTCGTGACGTCCGTGATCTCATCCGGGACTCCGAACAACATTCGGTAACCAACATATAACTCAAATACGCATAAAACAGCGTCGAACCTTAAGTGTGCAGACCCTACGGGTTCGAGAACTATGTAGACATGACCCGAGAGACTCCTCGGTCAATATCCAATAGCGGGACCTGGATGCCCATATTGGATCCTACATATTCTACGAAGATCTCATCGTTTGAACCTCAGTGCCAAGTATTCGTATAATCCCGTATGTCATTCCCTTTGTCCTTCGGTATGTTACTTGCCCGAGATTCGATCGTCAGTATCCGCATACCTATTTCAATCTCGTTTACCGGTAAGTCTCTTTACTCGTTCCGTAATACAAGATCCCGCAACTTACACTAAGTTACATTGCTTGCAAGGCTTGTGTGTGATGTTGTATTACCGAGTGGGCCCCGAGATACCTCTCTGTCATACGGAGTGACAAATCCCAGTCTTGATCCATACTAACTCAACTAACACCTTCGGAGATACCTGTAGAGCATCTTTATAGTCACCCAGTTACGTTGCGACGTTTGATACACACAAAGCATTCCTCCGGTGTCAGTGAGTTATATGATCTCATGGTCATAGGAATAATTACTTGACACGCAGAAAATAGTAGCAACAAAATGACACGATCAACATGCTACGTCTATTAGTTTGGGTCTAGTCCATCACGTGATTCTCCCAATGACGTGATCCAGTTATCAAGCAACAACACCTTGTTCATAATCAGAAGACACTGACTATCATCGATCAACTGGCTAGCCAACTAGAGGCATGCTAGGGACGGTGTTTTGTCTATGTATCCACACATGTAAATGAGTCTTCATTCAATACAATTATAGCATGGATAATAAACTATTATCTTGATACAGGAATTATAATAATAACTATACATTTATTATTGCCTCTAGGGCATAATTCCAACAGTCTCCCAGTTGCACTAGAGTCAATAATCTAGCCCTCACATCACCATGTGAATTACATTGTAATAAATCTAACACCCATACAGTTCTGGTGTCGATCATGTTTTGGCCGTGGAAGAGGTTTAGTCAGCGGGTCTGCTACATTCAGATCCGTGTGCACTTTGCATATATTTACGTCCTCCTCCTCGACGTAGTCGCGGATGAGGTTGAAGCGTCGTTTGATGTGTCTGATCTTCTTGTGAAACCTTGGTTCCTTTGCTAAGGCAATGGCACCAGTGTTGTCACAGAACAAGGTTATTGGATCCAGTGCACTTGGCACCACTCCAAGATCCGTCATGAACTGCTTCATCCAGACACCCTCCTTAGCCGCCTCCGAGGCAGCCATGTACTCTGCTTCACATGTAGAATCTGCTACGACGCTTTGCTTGGAACTGCACCAGCTTACTGCACCCCCATTAAGAATAAATACGTATCCGGTTTGTGACTTAGAGTCGTCCGGATCTGTGTCAAAGCTTGCATCGACGTAACCTTTTACGGCGAGCTCTTCGTCACCTCCATACACGAGAAAAATCTCCTTAGTCCTTTTCAGGTACTTCAGGATTTCTTGACCGTTGTCCAGTGATCCACTCCTGGATTACTCTGGAACCTACCTGCCATACTTATGGCCAGGCTAACATCCGGTCTAGTGCACAGCATCGCATACATGATAGAACCTATGGCTGAAGCATAGGGGATGGAGCGCATATGCTCTGTATCTTCATCAGTTGCTGGGCACTGAGTCTTACTCAATCTCGTACCTTGTAAAACTGGCAAGAACCCTTTCTTGGACTGTTCCATTTTGAACCTCTTCAAAACTTTATCAAGGTATGTGCTTTGTGAAAGTCCTATCAGGCGTTTCGATCTATCCCTATAGATCTTAATGCCTAGAATGTTAGCAGCTTCTCCTAGGTCCTTCATACAGAAACTTTTATGCAAGTAACCTTTTATGCTCTCCAAAAGCTCTACGTTGTTTCCAATCAGTAATATGTCATCCACATATAATATTAGAAACGCCACAGAGCTCCCACTCACTTTCTTGTAAATACAAGATTCTCCAACCACTTGTATAAACCCAAATGCTTTGATCACCTCATCAAAGCGTTTGTTCCAACTCTGAGATGCTTGCACCAGTCCATAAATGGATCGCTGGAGCTTGCACACCTTGTTAGCATTTTTAGGATCGACAAAACCTTCGGGTTGCATCATATACAACTCTTCCTTAAGGAAACCGTTAAGGAACGCCGTTTTGACATCCATTTGACAGATTTCATAATCGAAAAATGCAGCTATTGCTAACATGATTCTGACGGACTTAAGCATCGCTACGGGTGAGAAGGTCTCATCGTAGTCAACTCCTGGAACTTGTGAAAAACCCTTTGCCACAAGTCGAGCTTTATAAACGGTCACATTACCGTCAGCGTCCGTCTTCTTCTTAAAGATCCATTTGTTCTGAATAGCCTTGCGGCCCTCAGGCAGTATCTCCAAAGTCCACACTTTGTTCTCATACATGGATCCTATCTCGGATTTCATGGCTTCTAGCCATTTGTTGGAATCTGGGCCCACCATTGCTTCTTCATAATTTGCAGGTTCATTGTTGTCTAACAACATGATTGACAAGGCGGGATTACCGTACCACTCTGGAGCAGCGCGTGATCTCGTCGACCTGCGTGGTTCAACAGAAACTTGAACTGGAGTTTCATGATCATCATCATTAACTTCCTCCTCAACCGGCGTCGCAACGACAGAGGTTTCCCCTTGCCCTGCGCCACCATCCAGAGGGATGAGAGGTTCGACAACCTCGTCAAGTTCTATCTTCCTCCCACTCAATTCTCTCGAGAGAAACTCCTTCTCGAGAAAAGTTCCGTTCTTAGCAACAAACACTTTGCCCTCGGATTTGAGATAGAAGGTGTACCCAACTGTCTCTTTTGGGTAACCTATGAAGACGCATTTTTCCGCTTTGGGTTCCAGCTTTTCAGGCTGAAGCTTTTTGACATAAGCATCACATCCCCAAACTTTAAGAAACGACAACTTTGGCCTTTTGCCATACCACAGTTCGTATGGTGTCGTCTCAACGGATTTTGATGGTGCCCTATTTAAAGTGAATGCAGCTGTTTCTAATGCATAACCCCAAAATGATAACGGCAAATCAGTAAGAGACATCATAGATCGCACCATCTCTAACAAAGTACGATTACGACGTTCAGACACACCATTACGCTGTGGTGTTCCAGGCGGTGTTAACTGCGAAACAATTCCACATTGTCTTAAGTGAGCACCAAACTCGAAACTCAGATATTCACCCCCACGATCAGACCGTAGGAACTTGATCTTCTTGTTACGATGATTTTCCACTTCACTCTGAAATTGCTTGAACTTTTCAAATGTTTCAGACTTGTGCTTCATCAAGTAGACATAACCATATCTACTTAAATCGTCAGTGAAGGTGAGGAAATAACGATATCCGCCGCGTGCCTCTACGCTCATTGGACCACACACATCGGTATGTATGATTTCCAACAAGTCACTTGCACGCTCCATTGTTCCGGAGAACGGAGTCTTAGTCATCTTGCCCATGAGGCATGGTTCGCACGTGTCAAGTGAATCAAAGTCAAGTGACTCCAAAAGTCCATCAGCATGGAGTTTCTTCATGCGCTTTACACCAATATGACCCAAGCGGCAGTGCCCAAAAAATATGGCGCTATCATTGTTTACTCTAACTCTTTTGGTCTCAATGTTATGTATATGCGTATCGCTATCAAGATTCAATATGAACAATCTCTCACATTCGGTGCATGACCATAAAAGATGTTACTCATAGAAATAGAACAACCATTATTCTCAGACTTAAAAGAGTAACCGTCTCGCAATAAACAAGATCCAGATATAATGTTCATGCTCAACGCAGGCACTAAATAACAATGATTTAAGTTCATCACTAATCCCGATGGTAGCTGAAGTGACACTGTGCCGACGGCGATTGCATCAACCTTGGAACCATTTCCTACGCACATCGTCACTTCGTCTTTCGCCAGCCTTCGTCTATTCCGCAGTTCCTGTTTCGAGTTGCAAATGTGAGCAACAGAACCGGTATCGAATACCCAGGCACTACTATGAGAGCTGGTTAAGTACACATCAATAACATGTATATCAAATATACCTGATTTTTCTTTGCCCGCCTTCTTATCTGCCAGATACTTGGGGCAATTGCGCTTCCAGTGACCCATACCCTTGCAATAGAAGCACTCTGTTTCAGGCTTAGGTCCAGCCTTGGGTTTCTTCGGCGGATTGGCAACAGGCTTGCCACTCTTCTTCGAATTGCCCTTCTTGCCTTTGCCGTTTCTCTTGAAACTAGTGGTCTTGCTCACCATCAACACTTGATGCTCTTTACGGAGTTCAGACTCTGCGACTTTCAGCATCGCAAACAACTCGCCGGGAGACTTGTTCATCCCTTGCATGTTGTAGTTCAACAGAAAGCCTTTATAGCTTGGCGGCAGTGATTGAAGGATTCTGTCAGTGATAGCTTCTTGTGGGAGTTCAATCCCCAGTTCAGCTAGACGGTTTGAGTACCCAGACATTTTGAGCACATGTTCACTGACAAACGAGTTTTCCTCCATTTTGCAAGCATAGAATTTATCGGAGGTCTCATACCTCTCGATCCGGGCGTTCTTCTGAAAGATAAACTTCAACTCCTGGAACATCTCAAATGCTCCATGACGCTCAAAGCGACGTTGAAGTCCCGGTTCTAAGCCATACAAGACTGCACATTGAACTATTGAGTAGTCCTCCTTACGCGCTAACCAAGCGTTCTTAACATCCTGATCAGCCGTAGCGGGTGGTTCATCTCCTAGCGCCGCATTAAGGACATAATCCTTCTTCCAGCTTGTAAGATTAGCTTAAGATTACGAGCCCAGTCTACAAAGTTGCTTCCATCATCTTTCAACTTAGCTTTCTCTAGGAACGTATTAAAATTTAGGATGACACTTGCGTGAGCCATGATCTACAACACAACTATATTCAAAGTGGACTTAGACTATGTTCAAGATAATTAGAGTTCAACTTGATCAAATTATATGCTAAACTCCCACTCAAAAAGTACATCTCTCGAGTCATTTGAGTGGTTCATGATCCAGTTACACTATCCCAAGTCCGATCATCACGTGAGTTGAGTATAGTTTCAGTGGTAAGCATCCCTATGCTAATCATATCAACTATATGATTCATGATAGACCTTTCGGTCTCATGTGTTCCGAGGACATGTCTGCACATGCTAGGCTCGTCAAGCTTAACCCGAGTGTTCCGCTGTGCGCAACTGTTTTGCACCCGTTGTATGTGAACGTTGAGTCTATCACACCCGATCATCACATGGTGTCTCGAAACGACGAACTGTAGCAATGGTGCACAGTCGGGGAGAACACAATTTCGTCTTGAAATTTTAGTGAGAGATCACCTCATAATGCTACCGTCGTTCTAAGCAAAATAAGGTGCATAAAAGGATTAACATCACATGCAATTCATAAGTGACATGATATGGCCATCATCACGTGCTTCTTGATCTCCATCACCAAAGCACCGGCACGATCTTCTTGTCACCGGCGCCACACCATGATCATCCATCAACGTGTTTCCATCGTGGTTGTCGTGCTACTTATGCTATCAAAACTAAAGCTACATCCTAGCAAAATAGTAAACGCATCTGCAAGCACATATGTTAGTATAAAGACAACCCTATGGCTCCTGCCGGTTGCCGTACCATCGACGTGCAAGTCGATATTTCTATTACAACATGATCATCTCATACATCCAATATATCACATCACATCGTTGGCCATATCACATCACAATCATACCCTGCAAAAACAAGTTAGACGTCCTCTAATTTTGTTGTTGCATGTTTTACGTGGTGACCAAGGGTATCTAGTAGGATCGCATCTTACTTACGCAAACACCACAACGGAGATATATGAGTTGCTATTTAACCTCATCCAAGGACCTCCTCGGTCAAATCTGATTCAACTAAAGTTGGAGAAACCGTCACTTGCCAGTCATCTTTGAGCAAAGGGGGTTACTCGTAACGATGAAACCAGTCTCTCGTAAGCGTACGAGTAATGTCGGTCCAAGCCGCTTCAATCCAACAATACCGCGGAATCAAGAAAAGACTAAGGAGGGCAGCAAAACGCACATCACCGCCCACAAAAACCTTTGTGTTCTACTCGAGAAGACATCTACGCATGAACCTAGCTCATGATGCCACTGTTGGGGAACGTCGCAAGGGAAACAAAAAATTTCCTACGCGCACGAAGACCTATCATGGTGATGTCCATCTACGAGAGGGGATCAGTGATCTACGTACCCTTGTAGATCGTACAGCAGAAGCGTTAGAGAACGCGGTTGATGTAGTGGAACGTCCTCACGTCCCTCGATCCGCCCCACGAACAATCCTGCGATCAGTCCCACGATCTAGTACCGAACGGACGGCACCTCCGCGTTCAGCACACGTACAGCTCGACGATGATCTCGGCCTTCTTGATCCAGCAAGATAGACGGAGAGGTAGAAGAGTTCTCCAGCAGAGTGACGGCGCTCCGGAGGTTGGTGATGATCTTGTCTCAGCAGGGCTCCGCCCGAGCTCCGCAGAAACGCGATCTAGAGGAAAAACTATGGAGGTATGTGGTCGGGCGAAGCCGTGAGAAAGTCGTCTCAAATCAGCCCTAATTGCTCCATATATATAGAGGAGGGAGGGGGACCTTGCCTTGGGGTCCAAGGGACCCTCAAGGGGTCGGCCGAGCCAAGGGGGGGAAGACTCCCCCCCCAAACCGAGTTGGACTTGGTTTGGTGGGAGGAGTCCCCTCCTTTCCCACTTCCTCCCTCTTTTTTTTCTTTTCCTTTGATTTCCTTTTCTTGGCGCATAGGCCCCCTTGGGGCTGTCCCACCAGCCCACTAAGGACTGGTGTGTTTCCCCAAGCCTATGGGCTTCCCCGGGGTGGGTTGCCCCCCCCGGTGAACTCCCGGAACCCATTCGTCATTCCCGGTACATTCCCGGTAACTCCGAAAACCTTCCGGTAATCAAATGAGGTCATCCTATATATGAATCTTCGTTTCCGGACCATTCCGGAAACCCTCATGACGTCCGTGATCTCATCCGGGACTCCGAACAACATTCGGTAACCAACATATAACTCAAATACGCATAAAACAGCATCGAACCTTAAGTGTGCAGACCCTGCGGGTTCGAGAAACTATGTAGACATGACCCGAGAGGCTCCTCGGTCAATATCCAATAGCGGGACCTGGATGCCCATATTGGATCCTACATATTCTACGAAGATCTCATCGTTTGAACCTCAGTGCCAAGGATTCGTATAATCCCGTATGTCATTCCCTTTGTCCTTCGGTATGTTACTTGCCCGAGATTCGATCGTCAGTATCCGCATACCTATTTCAATCTCGTTTACCGGCAAGTCTCTTTACTCGTTCCGTAATACAAGATCCCGCAACTTACACTAAGTTACATTGCTTGCAAGGCTTGTGTGTGATGTTGTATTACCGAGTGGGCCCCCGAGATACCTCTCCGTCATATGGAGTGACAAATCCCAGTCTTGATCCATACTAACTCAACTAACACCTTCGGAGATACCTGTAGAGCATCTTTATAGTCACCCAGTTACGTTGCGACGTTTGATACACACAAAGCATTCCTCCGGTGTCAGTGAGTTATATGATCTCATGGTCATAGGAATAATTACTTGACACGCAGAAAACAGTAGCAACAAAATGACACGATCAACATGCTACGTCTATTAGTTTGGGTCTAGTCCATCACGTGATTCTCCCAATGACGTGATCCAGTTATCAAGCAACAACACCTTGTTCATAATCAGAAGACACTGACTATCATCGATCAACTGGCTAGCCAACTAGAGGCATGCTAGGGACGGTGTTTTGTCTATGTATCCACACATGTAAATGAGTCTTCATTCAATACAATTATAGCATGGATAATAAACTATTATCTTGATACAGGAATTATAATAATAACTATACATTTATTATTGCCTCTAGGGCATAATTCCAACACAAACACCCAAGAGTAACAAGATCCGCAAGGGATTGGTGGGGGAATCAACTTCTCTCTTGGTGGAAGTGTGCATCTAGGCCTTCTCAACCAATCCCTAAAGAATCAACAAGTTTTATTGGCTAGAGAGAGAGATCGGGCACTTTTGAGCTTAGGAAGCAACAATGGAGCTTGGGAGGGTAAGAGATAGGGTTCCACAGCTAGAAGAACCCTTTATATAGTGGGGGGGGAAATCCAACTGTTTTCCCACTCACAGCCCGTGTCTCCAACGGTACTACCGCTAGCACTCCAGCTGTAGTACCGCTAGCATTGCAGCGGTACTACCGCTGGCACTCCAGTGGTACTACCGCTAGGCCCCTGGTAGTGCATAAGCACTACCACCACCAAGAAAGTCTTCGCAAAAAGGTCTGTCCATGTACAACCGCTAGGCAAGCGGTACTAAGCTCCTGGAGCGGTACTACTGCCAGCTAGCGATACTACCACTGGCTGCAGCGGTACTACCGCTAGCACTCCAGCGGTACTACCCCTAGGGCTAGCGGTACTACCGCTAGGGCCAACGGTACTACCGATAGGCCCAGCGGTACTACCGCTGGGGGACCCTTTGCAAAGAAGAAGGAAACACTAAGGCGGGAGCCACTCCAAAGTTGCCGGCAAGGGGGAAAATATGTGAAGTGTGCGCGTGCAAGATTGATTCCACCCAAACCTTTCCACTACGGTTCTCCTCTTAATAGTACGGCTTTCCTGTGACTCAAATAAAGAGATTCGTAGAGAACACCGTGTTTCTGTTCCACGAAATAGGGGGCGAGACGTCTTGTGCCATTAACGTGTGTTATCTGAAATCTTAATACACACGGTTAGTCCTTTGCGGTACTGTCATCAATCACCAAAATTACTTAGGCACAAACTATGCCCCAACACCAGGGCTGTGCCCGTTGCTCCTCCCGCCAACATGCATGGCATGCGTACTCATGCGAAATCCGGGTTTCACCTTCTCAAACACCAGCTGGGTCTCCACGCCACAACTTCCAGGTTCATCCCCATTCCCTCGTCATACCGCGCAACTTTGAAAGATCCGAACTAGCACCATGCAATGTTAGAAGAGTACAACGCGCTTTTGCAGAATAACACTTGGGATTTGGTTGCTCATCCTGCAAGTTCTAACGTGGTCAGCGGCAAGTGGATCTACCGCCACAAGTTTCATCCTGATGGCTCCCTGGCGCGCTACAAGGCTTGCTGGGTGCTCCGCGGCTTCACGCAGCAGACCGACATCGACTACGGCGAGACGTCCAGTCCCGTGGTCAAGCCGGCGAGATCTGCACCGTCCTCAGCATCGCCATCGGGCGTTCTTGGCCGATCCACCAGCTCAACGTCAAGAATGCTTTCTTGCACGGTCATCTCGCCGAGAGGGTGTACGCTCAGCAGCCCTTCGGCTTCGTCGACGCCATCGCCCCCACGAGTGTTTGCCTCCTGAACCGCTCGCTCTATGGGCTGAAGCAAGCGCCGCGCGTGTGGTTCTCCCGGTTCACCACGTACCTGCTCCAGCTCAGCTTCGTGGCGTCTCAGTCCGACTCCTTGTTGGTCATCCTTCGTCGTGGTCCGCAGCTCGCCTATCTGTTGTTATATGTTGATGACATCATCCTCACCACCAGCACCACCTCTTTGCTCCAATCTATCATCTCCTCGCTCCACCGAGAATTCTCCATGTCGTATCTTGCCCATTACACCACTTCCTCGGCATTAATGTCACCTCCACCTCCACTGGTCTATTCGTCTCCCATGAGCAGTATGCCCTCGAGATCCTCGATCGCGCAGGCATGCTCAATTGCAAGCCCATATCCACGCCTGTCGACATGCATGCCAAACTACCAGCTAACACGGGGCCTCCATTTCGTGATCCATCTCTATATCGAAGTCTTGCCGGTGCCCTCCAGTACATCACTCTTACTCGGCCTGACTTGTTCTGTGGTGTTCAGCAGTGTTGTCTCTTCATGCACGCTCCCCGTGACTCCCATTACCAGCTGCTTAAGCACATCCAGCGTTATCTTCGTGGCACCACGCATCTTGGCTTGCAGTTTCACCGCTCCAACTCCACCAAACTCGTTGCTTACTCCGATGCCGACTGGGTGGGTGCCCCGACACTCGTCGCTCCACCTCCGGGTATTGCGTATTCCTCGGCGGCAACCTTGTGTCGTGGTCCTTGAAGAGACAACACACCATCTCGCACTCTAGCGCGGAGGCAGAGTACCACGTTGTCGCGCACGCCGTTGTGGAGACCGTCTGGTTACGCCAACTGCTTAGCGAACGCCGCCAGGCTCCCGCGTGTGTTATAGTGGTCTACTGCGACAACGTGAGTGTCATGTACATGTCGTCGAACCCAGTGCAGCACCAGCGCACGAAGCACATGGAGATTGACTTGTATTTCTTCCGTGACCGTGTGTCGCTCGGTGAGGTGCGCGTTCTTCATGTCGCCACCAGCTCTCAGTTCGCCGACATCTTCACCAAGGGGCTGCCGACGAGCATCTTTCTCGGCTTCCGGTCTAACCTCAACGTTCGGGAATCCCATGTTTCGGCTGCGGGGGGCTTTTGGAAGTCAACTGCACGAGCAGTGCCAGAGGGCCAACGGCCTTGACCGATTCCTTCGGCTCGATCACCAGCGAGTGAGCTTCGTGCGCACGCCCACCTCGCATACACGGCATGCTCGGCCACGGCCGTTGTACTCTCTCATCCGGGCTTGAGGGCCTTGATAGGGATATATGCGCATCTCATCGTTTTGCAAGAATATATATCATTATATGCACATGTAAAGAGGAGAAGTGTATGTGGAATTGTCTTACACTCGCCATAAGCTAAATCATGACCATCTCAATACAAACATCCATATAAATCATCATATGTAAAAGCAAGGTCCAACTATGAATGAAATAAAAAAATAAAAGAGACGTCCATATTGCTATCCCAGGCTGCCGACCTAGAAGCCATCCTATGACCGTTAAAGGAGGAGAAGAACTTCAAATCAGAAAAGCATCGCTCTCACGTCAAAGCATCACATTACCTATACTTGCAACTGTTGCTGTAGTACCCCATAATCTCATTCCCAAGGGCATCAATACTAACAAAGCTTAAAGGGTGAGGTATGGTTAAGTGGTGAGGTTGCAACAACACTAAGCATTAGATATCTGGCTAACTTACGAGTACAAGAATAAGAAGAGTGATCTATGCATAATCGGATGTGAATTAGTAATGATCAAGAAATGATCCTGAACACCTACTTATGACTCAAACATAACCACACTTTGTTCCCTTCTTGGTTCAAACATCACAAGAAGAGAAGGTTATAGTTACACACACAGTTGGTATATTTTAATTGTGTTCACTTGAAGTTTGCTACTACCGGGTGTTCAACAATTTCCAAGTTGTCACATAACCGCGAGAACAGCTCTCAGAAGGATTAAACCCCACGGGAGTGCTCCGACTCATCCATCACAAACTAGACACAAGCTGTGGTAAGAAACCACAACCTCAAGATAGCCTAAAGTATACTCAAAATCCTGGTGCACAAGATATTCGAGAAAGGTAAAACAAATAATCCAGGGGTCCCCATAACAAACCCGAGCATGTTACGAGCATTCAAGGTGTAACATAACACTCGTAAATGGAACTAGGGCGGAATAAAACACCGAGCAGATGGACAAGCCTTCCACCTTTTATGAAGTGTATAGGTGAATTAAATTAAATACAAATAATATTGTTATATCCCAAATATATCCATGTTATTGCATGGAACAACCTGCACCTGCGACTAGCAATACTATAAGAAGGGTTGAGCAAGCGGTAACAAAGCGAAACAATGGTTTACTCGGATGTGGACGGTTAGAGGCTTATCATGGCATATTGGGTAGCTTGACAAACAAGGGGTAGGAAGCAAGACATAGTGAAAGAAACGAGACAACTAGCATAGCAATGATAGTAATGATATCCAGTGAAATGATCATCTTGCCTGAGATTCCGCTTGAAAGAAAAGTGAAATCATATAGAAGACGAACCAACTTATTCGAACGAATCCTCACACACTAAAATGCTTTAGAAACTCTACCGATAAGAAGCAATTCAGAAACAAGAAAATGACACGGTAATCACCACAACATATTCATGATATGATGCACAAAGATGCATGATGCATGTCCGGTTTAAATAGGCATGGCATGACAAGATGCAGCAATCAAAAGTGAAGTTCAATATGCAACGAGTTTTGCATATAGATGAAACTCCGTGTCCGAATCATTTAGTTCACTATCATTTATTTAAACGACAAGTTTAAATTGTTTTAAACAGGGCAAAAGGTGAAGCATAAATGACTACAACATCTAGGCATTTCAAATAATACCGAAAGCAACATATAGCTTTTCCAAAACAGCCCCATATGCAAATTCTGAATTTGGTCCATGTGACGCTACATGTTTTTCTAATAAAGTTACGTATATAGTTTATTTAATTCGAAGCTACGGTTATTTAGTTAATGATCAATACTGTTTTTGTATGACATTTGTGCAAATTAAATGAAAACAACATGATTAACATTTTTAACATGTGTGAAAGTTGCATATTATTAATCTACACAAAATTTTGAGCATTTTACATATATAAATCATTTCAAATTGATGCACGGTTAAATTTATAGGAATTTTACAAAATGAAATATCATACTTAAAATATGTGCAATTTTTTTAAGCTGAAACTAAGAATGACTAGTGGGGTCAGCAGAGTGGTCAACCAGGTCAACAATGACTGGTGAAGAAAGGTAGTGGGGCCACGTTTCTGTGACACACTAAAATAAAAGGCCGAGCAAAATTTATGTGGAGGTTGTGACTTGATACCTGGTCTTCTAGGAGCAAATTTAATGTGCTAAGCAGCAGGACCGAATTAGATTTATTTTCAGGTGGAAGGCTATATTTATGTGAATCTATAGGTGGAGCAAACCTGACTAAAAGCAACAGAAACGAAGGGTCGGCCTTGCTGCGCTTGCAACGGAGCTGACCAGCGAGCGGCAGGTCCTCGCCTAGGTGCCTTGGGGCCGCACGAGGGTGCTCGCGTGTGGTGACCAGCAGGTTGGATAGGTAGTTGTGCTGTGAGAGCGGCTCGGTGCTAGGTGAATCATGCTGTCATGCGTATCTGAACAAGAACGACGGCTGGAGAACCATGGGCTGGGTTTGTTGCAACAGTTGATCGGTTTCGCTTGAACCAAACCAAACGAAGGTTCTCAACTACAAAACAAGTAGCAAAGCGCCGTTCTGGCCATGGTGACATGGAGCTGCAGCTTCCTCGCCGGAGCACATAGGGTGACCAGGAGGCAAACAAGGAGGTGCAGCTGGCCGTGGTGCTGCCTGTGCTGGCGGTTATGTGTGGATCATGCTAAGGGAGCAGCTCGGCTCTGAGCGAAGAAGAAGACGAACCGGAGCAAAAATAAACAGATGACGCACTTTCGGGTTGCGGCACTCGGCCACGGCCCCGGCGATATGCAGGCGTGCAGCGGGACGTGTAGGGTGGGCGCGTGCTCTGCTCGTGGACGGGGAGACGACGACGAGCATAACCTCGGGTGCACGCGGTATGACAACGAAGATGACAGAAAACCATGGGAAAGAAGACGTGGAGGAGCAGCGGCTTACCATGGTCCCGTAGGACATTACGACGTGGACGGGGACGAAGGGATGCGATGACTGGGACGCTCTGAATCTCCGGCACGGGCTCCATGTTCGCGATGATGCCGATGACGTAGCGGGCGCGTTCGAGGGTCTCCCATCCGCCTAGCACCATGAATCGGTCGAGGGGTGTACGGTTTTCTTTTTAGTGAAGGAGGATATACCCCGACGGACGATACATGCACTCATTTTATTAATTACTAGCAAAAGAGTCCGCGCATTGCAACGTAAGAAAAAGAAAACACGTTTTTAACCCAATAACCATGATTCAAGACCACACCCACTAATTTAGGCTGCATAAATATGTACGTGGACGCCCGTGGGCAAACGAAATATATTTGTGGGACATTTCAGTGTAAATATCCCACGAGCACGCAGCATAATTACATACAAAGAAATAACAGACACGTAGGAGCTACCGTGAACCAAGTGCTCAGAGTAGTGTTTTGCCCCGACCTTCTTCCTCGTGCTCTCCGCGTGTCTCTCCAAAGCTTGCTCTTTTTCTCTTCCTATGTTGGTCCCTCGCCTGTCCCTCTCCCTCCTCCTTCCTAGTTTGCACGAGGCGCTGGTCGGCGCGTGGATGCATCTGCAGCCTAGCTTCTCTGCCACCTCTTTCATGTCCCCCCTCTTTGGATGTCCTCCTCTTCGAAGGCTTGCCGGTGGATCCATTTTTCTTCTTTTTGCCTAATATAAATCCGCTGGTCTTCATCTTAGTGCTATCTTCGGTAGTTTATCGATTTGGATCCTTGCTATGCGCTGTGCTCAATCTTATTTATTCCTTCTCTGTTTTCTTCACTGGCAACCGGCTCCTCCAGATCGTGCAGGATCGATTTGGATCCCTCTCCTAGGACGCATGGGGGAGACACACGTCCATGCTGCAAGAAATAGCATGGGGATAGCATCACACGCTCCATCACCGCCGCTCGAAGGATGGACCGCGCGGGAGGGCGCCTGCAGGTTCCCCGACGCGGTGTGCCGGGGAGGACGGCTCACGTCGCTCTTGCTCGCCGCCGTCACGCTCAATGCCGACTTCCGTGTCGCTGCCAACACCCTGCTGCAACTCAGCTCCGTCGAGCGGCTCAGCCTCGACGGGGCCAAAGTCAGCGGCGCGCTCGAGGCCGCGAGGTGCGACGGCAGGCTCGAGGAGCTCGACCTCTCCTGGAATGCCGTGCTGCGCGGCTCCGTCGCTGATGTGGCCGCCCTCGCCGGCTCCTGCGACGCGCTCAGGGCGCTGAATCTTTCTGGTGATTAACCTTATCTTAAGAGAAGGATCTCGGGTGGAATACTTCAAAACGCGAGGTTCTTTTTATAAGAATGAAACGTTTTTCTGGTTAGTCACTTAATGAGGGAGTGTGGGTTAATTACTTGAAAAGACAGGGGCTTTTTTCAAAATATCCACGACGGACGACAGAAGCAGTAGCTGCTTTATTATTAGGGAGAGATTTAAAGCTGTCATACAAAGTAATACATCAGTGAGAGTCTAAAGCCACCGTCTAGTCAACACGTGTTGCTACTCCTATCCCTTGATGAAGCTGTGCCGAATATCCGGGCCAAATACCGAACACACATCACACCATATCCTAACATCTATAGTTCGATGCCCCAACCCACCCACACACCGAGACTGGGTCTCATACCGGTCCGACGCACTCTGAGAGGCTGCCGCCACCATCTTCCACCGGTCCATCTCGAGAGCCAGAACAGACACATCGACCTTGCCGGGCCTGCGGTCGACGCCACCATGGCGCCAGACAGTGCCACCATCCTGCACGTATCCGTCCACACGCGCCCGCCGCCAAACCTCTGTAGTGCCATGCCGCCGGGATCCACCGTCGGGCTTGCGGTAAAACAAACCTCACTCCTCCTCTTGTCCCTTCCAACCAGAACGAACTCCAAAACAATGCCCTCAGGAGGTAAACAACATGTAAGATGTCATCATCGTCCGATTCGATAGATCCAGATCTAGGGTTTCCCCCGGAGCATCACGAATGGGGTGCCACGACCTGCAACAACGATGCCTCGAGATGGTAACGACGTGCCAGACGATGCCATCGTCTGCCATCACCGAAGTCGGCGCGGTTTTTACCGGAAGTCTTGTCCCCCTAAATTTGCGGCTAGGTGGAACCGAGGGGTCTCGCCGTGTAGACGAGGGCCGCCGTCGGCATGCCGGCAGGGGGCCTCCAGCCGCCCCTCATCACTCCTCCTTGTGCCACAGGATGACCAAGGTCAACCCGTGACGGATCTGGGCAGGACGCCAGATCTGCGATGCTCGATGACATCCAATGCGCGCAACTGGCACCCACACTGGATGGAGCGTCGCCACTGCCACCATCCAACCTGAGATCACAGCCGACATGGAGGCATCGATCGCTGCCGCGCAGCAGCGACGCCGCCCTGACTACCGCACATGCCTCCCCGGGTGCGACGGCCCCTCCGCCTCACACGGGATTCTGCGGCTACCACCCGCCCTGGATTTACAACGCAGGCCCCGCCGCCACCGCGGCCCTTGCCGGCGGCAGCGACGACCAGGAAAGGAATGGCGGGGTTTGGTGGCTAGGCTTTTGGGGCCCCTGGCATCGCCCGAGGGGAGGTGACGCGAGGAGTGTACGGGGCGCTAGGAGACATTAATCTAGAAGAAGTAAGCCGGTCGGCCGCAAGGACAATGCCAACGAGCACCGGTGGCTTCCCGTTCCTCTCTTTTCTTTGTTTCTTTCACATTACACCAAAACACCAATGCAATGACATATAATATGTCGGGAGAACGTATTTAAGAGGGCTGATAAACTGCCGGGATAGATAGTCTCCCGGCAGATAGAACTGCCACAACAATGGCTGCCGGGGATTACTTGTCCAAGCAGATAAACAATCCCCGACAGTTTGTGTGCCCCGGGCATTATATCTGCTGGCAGTTTATTTTCTCCCGGCAGATTCATAATAGGATAGGAACTGCAGTTTACTCGCAGTTTCACTACCTTCACAAGCACGTTTTCCCGGCAAGTAATATGCCATGACGTCCTTTTTCACAAGCAATCTCAATTGTTCTGGGCAGGATATCCCTAATTTAATATCTAATTATCGTGTTCAAACAATCATGAACGATCACAAAATGTATACATATGGTTCAGCCAAATTACACAGGCCTCATTCAATAACATAACGTACTACAAAAATATTTTTCTTATGCATGCATGAACCGACCATATACAAGGATATTGTGCCTCAAAGGAAAACTAAATATGTTCAAGGTAAAGAAATCGTGCCACACAACCAAAATGAGCTTACAACGGCTTGTGTGTTGAAACAACCACCAAAACACAATGTAAAACTCAATGTCTCGAGGTTCAAAAAACAAGGCACATTACATATAAATTATCATTCCGGCAACTTGTGGATCTTCCAAACCCCCGACAACCTCTAGATCTTCCAAACCTCCATCAACTTATGTATCCTTGAGAAACCTGCAACCAATCAAAAATTCAAAAATGGCACTATCATTTCAGATTTTAAATCAACACATTATAGATGTTGACGTGTTAGAGTCAGTAGCATAAATAAAACTCTTATAAATGTGCAACATTTAATCATCACCATAGGCAATGATTATTACAAACGTAACTAGATCAAGAAGAAATATTTGCGCTTTACATACAAAAATCTTCCATGGGAAAATATGGCAAACCAAAAAATTGTACCATTGTTACTTGCTTCACAAAACCATACACTCCAAGGGCATCCAAAGGAAAAGATTGCATTAATTTTATCAATGAAGTTTCGGATATAAAAGAGTCAACCTAGAATAAAAGAAAGAATGCGCAAAACAAAACTCAAGAACCAGATGATTGTACAAGAAAAAAACAGAGGTAAATGTTACATCCCAAATTATATGCATAGGTGATGAATCAAGCGAAACAAATAAGCACAATGAAAACTGACTAACAAGCCCGTAAGGAAGCAGAGAACTGACTAACATAGAACTAGATAGTAAGGTATCATCAAGGATGGCACTCATGATACAGAGGTACATATATCGGAAATAAGCATCAACAGACATTGGCTCCTACTCGTGGTACTACACATATGGCATAACAAATGGACATGTTGTATGTGTAGAAACAAACCTTTGATCCTCTTGTATCTAGTCTTGCACCAGGGACGATACTGGTTCCTTGCCTTGCATTCGTACGCATAGCAAGGGCCTGCTGCTTACCCTGCAGTGAATTAGTGAGGTAAAAATAGGTCAGTAGACACCTATACACTATACATGAAACCAAAATCACACAACTATCCATGAGACAAAGCAATTCAGTTCAGATAAACATAAAGTCAATACACACCTATAATGTTAGTGTAGCGCCCTGGATGGTTAACGAGGAACGTGATACTTTGTGCAAGCATGCAATCAGAAAAGGAAGCAAGTACTCATTGGTACTCCTTAGTTCGTAAATGAATTTGTGTTAATTTTAACTAAATGAGAAAGTTTCCTTTAATTTAAATTAAAGGAAATTAAAGGTTTCAATTAATTTTAATTTTGTCCGAAGTACCGCTGCACTTACAAATGAAAATTTGAGTGGCAAGTTAAAACGAAAATTTATCTTATCTTCCATCTTTTCAAAAGAACACTAAACATGTGATGCAGTTCCATAAATCAAAAATTATACCAAGTTACCAGTAGCAAGAATCACTTTGTCGGGGGAATGACCTCGGGTAGGCTAAAGAAGACGATAGAACATTTCAAAAAACATCGGGGGAGTTATCCCCGATACGTTATACCACGCAAATCAACAAGGACAATCAAAAAAGTAAAGACAGATTACCGGCTGGCTGGTGCCCGGCTGACTGGAACTAGGCCGGCTGGAGACTGTCCGACTTGAACCTGACCGGCTGGAACCGTGGCCGGCTAGAGACTGTCCGGCTCGAACCCTGTCCGGTTGGAGACTGTCCGGCTGGAACCTGGCAGACTAGAACACAGGCCAGCTGGAACGTGGCCGGGTGGAACCCTGTCCGGCTGGAACCTGGCCGGCTGGAACCCTGGTCGGCTTGAGACTGTCCGGCTGGAACCCTGGCCGGCTGGAACCTGTCTGACTGGAGACTGTCCGACTGGAACCTGGCTGGCTGGAACCCATCCGGCTGGATACTGTCCGACTGGAAGGCTGTGTGAGTGGAGCCTAGCGAGGAAAGTTGCAACGTCCCATCAGACGATATGGGAGGATGTTGCAGCCTGCATCACTGCACCCCGGCAGCACAATGTGCATCACTATACACCTGTCACCTCGAACAGTAAAGTTAGGCCAGACGGGCCCCTCACCCATCATGTCCAACGGTAAAAGTTAGGCCTCCCCCCCTTGTCCTCTGGGCACCCCTTTATAAGGTGACCCAGGGAGTCAGCCCACGGGGAGATGCATGGAGACGCACGGGGGAGACGGCCAGACCCCCAGAGACACACACACACACACGTACAGGGGGAGGATTCTCTCAGACTCCCCCATTCTCTCATTCCCCACTCTCTAGGAGAGGAGGAGAGCTCCCAGCCTCCTTCTTCTTCCTCGAGACAGCTCAAGGAGCACCATGTACAACCATAGGCTCTTCATATATACCACACATGCAGGAGTAGGGGTGTTACCTCCACGTGATGGCCCCGAACCTGGGTAAACCCTTGCGTGCTGTTGCCCAACCCGTTAAGGATCTCCACAGCAGTCTTGGTCTCACCGCTTTAAGCAACCCCTCGCATCTGTCTCAAAAATACCACGATAGTTTGCGCCCACCATGGGGTATGCTGCTGTTGGAACTACGGTCCGGGCAGGACGCTTCTCGTCGTCATCGCCGTGGCGTCGCCGTCGTCTCTTCGGTAGCGCTCAGGGGCCCGACATCGACACGCGCCCGAGGCGACTGTGCGGAGCTGCACGTCCTCGCTGCCGGCCGCGCCCTCTCACCACAGTTGCGACAACGGCTGTCCGTCGCGACATCCCGCGCCCGACCTCAACGTGCGCTCATCCCGGTCGCTGGCCTGCCACCGATATGCCGCCCGTCACGGTGATGGATGGATCCGTGGACGCGTACTATGCTGACGCGTTGCTGGCTGGTCTAGGCCTCCCGCGCCTCACGCGGGCGCACCCTGGTGCCTAGCTCGTCGCTACCGTCCTTGCTACTCTCGAGAACAACCACCTCGTCTGCACGAAAGCAATACTGTTGGCTGCGAGCTGCCGGCTGCAGACCTGTCCGGCTGCCGGTTCGAGACTGCTGGCTGCCGGCTGCAGACCTGTCGGGTTGCCGGCTGGAGACCTGTCCGGCTCCCGGCTGTAGACTGTGGGATGCCGGCTGCAGACCTGTCCGGCTCCAGGTTGCACATCTATCCGGCTGCCCGCTGTAGACCTATCCGGCTGCCGAGTGCGGACATGTCCGGCTACCGGCTGGAGACTATCCTGTTGCCGGCTGGACCCCTCCAACTGGAACTTGTCCGGCTGTAGACCTGTCTGGCTGCCGGGTGCAGACATGTCCGGGTGCCGGGTGCAGACATATCCGGCTGCCGGCTACAGACTACGGGATGCCGCCTGCAGACTTGTCCGGCTGTCGGCTGCAAACTGCGGGCTGCCGGTGGGAGACCTGTGTGGCTGCCGGCTGGAACCTGCCTGGCTAGAACGAGTCCGACTGCAGCATGTCGGCTCCCGCACACGCCACCTCGCCTCCTCTAGTCGGCGCCGGCTGCGCCCCATGCGCCCCCAGCTTCATGCGGCAAGAAGAATAGCAAAGGATGAGGGTTGGCTGCCGAAAAGGTGGCTAGCGGGTGTCTGTCTCTCCTACTCTAGTCGGATTGGATTTGATGAAAAGGGTCCTTATGAAGGGTAAATAGCTTTGGCATATCATCGTTGTGGCTGTCACGTAGGTAAGAAGGCGTTCTTGCTAGAAACCCAAATCAGCCACGTAAAACTTGCAACAACAATTAGAGGACGTCTAACTTGTTTTTGCAGGGTTTGACATGTGATGTGATATGGCCAAAGTTGTGATGTTGCATGTATGATGTATGAGATGATCATGTTATTGTAATAGGTTTCACGTCTTGCATGTCGATGAGTATGACAACCGGCAGGAGCCATAGGAGTTGTCTTAATTTATTGTATGAGATGCAACGCCATGTGCTTGCTACTTTTACTTCATTGCTAACGGTTAGCCATAGTAGTAGTGATAGTAGTAGTTGGCGTGACGACTTCAAGAAGACACGATGATGGAGATCATGATGATGGAGATCATGGTGTCACGCCAGTGACGATGATGATCATGCGATGCCTGAAGATGGAGATCGAATGAGCAAAGATGATAATGGCCATATCATGTCACTATATGATTGCATTGTGATGTTTATCATGTTTTACATCTTATTGCTTAAAACGACGATAGCATAATAAGATGATCCCTCCTAAAATTTCGAGAACGTATTCCCCTAAGTGTGCACCGTTGCGAAGGTTCGTTGTCTCGAAGCACCACGTGATGATCGGGTGTGATAGATTCTAACATTCGCATACAACGGGTGTAAGCCAGATTTACACACGCAAAACACTTAGGTTGACTCGACGAGCTTAGCATGTACAGACATGACCTCGAATACAAGAGACCGAAAGGTCGAACATGAGTCGTATGGTTGAATACGATCAGCATGAAGTTGCTCACCATGGTGACTAGTCCGTCTCACGTGATGATCGGACACGGGTTAGTCAACATGGATCATGTATCGCTTAGATGACTAGAGGGATGTCGATTTAAGTGAGAGTTCATACTTAATTTGATTAAATGAACTTAATTGTCATGAACTTAGTCTAAAAGTTGTCTTTATAAATATTGTAGATGTCCAACGTCAACCTCAACTTCAACGCATTCCTAGAGAAAAACAAGCTGAAAGATGATGGTAGCAACTATGCGGACTGGGTTCGCAACCTGAAGCTCATCCTTGAAGCAGCTAAAAAGGCTTATGTCCTTAATGCGCCGCTAGGTGACCCTCCCGCTCCCGCAGCAGCCCAGGACGTTCTAAACGTCTGGCAAGCGCGGAGTGATGACTACTCTCTGGTCAGGTGTGGCATGTTATACAGTTTAGAAACGGGGCTCCAAAGACGTTTTGAGCAACACGGGGCATATGAGATGTTCCAAGAGCTGAAGCTAGTTTTTCAAGCTCATGCCCGTGTCGAGAGATATGAAGTCTCCGACAAGTTCTTCAGCTGTAAGATGGAGGAGAACAGTTCTGTCAGTGAGCACATACTCAAAATGTCTGGGTTACACGGTCGTCTGACTTCACTTGGAGTCGAACTTCCGGATGATGCTATCATTGACAGAATCCTCCAGTCTCTCCCACCAAGCTACAAAGGCTTTGTACTCAACTACAACATGCAAGGGATGGAGAAAACCATTCCCGAGTTGTACTCGATGCTCAAGTCTGCAGAGGTAGAAATCAAGAAGGAGCATCAAGTGTTGATGGTCAACAAGACCACTAGTTTCAAGAAAGGCAGGGGTAAGAAGAACTTCAAGAAAGACGGCAAAGCTGTTGCCGCGCCCGGTAAGCCAGATGCCAGGAAGAAGAAAAAGAACGGACCCAAGCCTGAGACTAAGTGCTTCTACTGCAAGGGAAAAGGTCACTGGAAGCGGAACTGCCCCAAATACCTAGCGGACAAGAAGGCCGGCAACGTTAAAGGTATATATGATATACATGTTATTGATGTGTACCTTACCAGCGCTCGTAGTAGCTCCTGGGTATTTGATACCGGTGCTGTTGCTCACATTTGCAACTCAAAGCAGGAACTGCGGAATAAGCGGAGACTGGCCAAGGACGAGGTGACGATGCGCGTCGGGAATGGTTCAAAGGTCGATGTGATCGCCGTCGGCACGCTACCTCTACATCTACCGTCGGGATTAGTTTTAAACCTTAATAATTGTTATTTAGTACTAGCTTTAAGCATGAACATTGTATCAGGGTCTTGCTTAATGCGAGACGGCTACTCATTTAAGTCAGAGAATAATGGTTGTTCTATTTATATGAGTGATATGTTTTATGGTCATGCTCCGCTGGTGAATGGTTTATTCTTGATGAATCTCGATCGTGATGTTACACATATTCATAGTGTGAGTACCAAAAGATGCAAAGTTGATAATGATAGTCCCACATACTTGTGGCACTGCCGCCTTGGTCATATCGGCGTTAAGCGCATAAAGAAGCTCCATACTGATGGACTGCTAGAGTCTCTTGACTTTGAATCATTTGACACATGCGAACCGTGCCTCATGGGCAAGATGACTAAGACTCCATTCTCAGGAATAATGGAGAGAGCCACCGACTTATTGGAAATAATACATACTGATGTGTGTGGTCCAATGAACGTTGAAGCTCGCGGTGGTTATCGTTATGTTCTCACTCTTACCGATGATTTGAGTAGGTATGGGTATATCTACTTGATGAAGCACAAATCTGAGACGTTTGAAAGGTTCAAGGAATTTCAGAGTGAGGTTGAGAATCAACGTGAGAGAAAAATTAAATGTCTACGATCTGATCATGGAGGAGAATATTTGAGTCACGAGTTTGGCAGACACCTAAGAAAGTGTGGAATCGTTTCACAACTAACGCCGCCTGGCACACCGCAACGCAACGGAGTGTCTGAACGTCGTAATCGCACCTTATTAGATATGGTACGATCTATGATGTCTCTCACCGACTTACCGCTATCATTTTGGGGATACGCATTAGAAACTGCAGCATTCACTTTAAATAGGGCACCGTCTAAATCCGTTGAGACGACACCGTATGAACTGTGGTTTGGCAAGAAACCTAAGTTGTCGTTTCTTAAAGTTTGGGGCTGCGATGCTTATGTGAAGAAACTTCAACCAGAAAAGCTCGAACCCAAAGCGGAGAAATGCGTATTCATAGGTTACCCTAAGGAAACTATTGGGTATACCTTCTATCTTAGATCCGAAGGTAAAACCTTTGTTGCCAAGAACGGATCATTTCTAGAGAAAGAGTTTCTCTCGAAAGAAGTAAGTGGGAGGAAGGTAGAACTTGATGAGGTAATTACACCCCCTCTCGAACAGGAAAGTAGCGCAGCGCAAGAAGTTGTTCCTGTGGTGCCTACACCGACTGAAGAGGAAGTTAATGATGATGATCATGAAGCTTCGGATCAAGTTACTACTGAACCGCGAAGGTCCACAAGGGTACGCTCCGCACCAGAATGGTACGGCAACCCTGTGATGGAAATCATGTTGTTAGACAACGGTGAACCTTCGAACTATGAAGAAGCGATGGCGGGCCCGGATTCCAACAAATGGCTTGAGGCCATGAAATCCGAGATAGGATCCATGTATGAGAACAAAGTATGGTCTTTGGTGGACTTGCCCGATGACCGGCGAGCCATAGAAAATAAATGGATCTTCAAGAAGAAGACTGATGCGAACGGTAATGTAACCGTTTACAAAGCTCGACTTGTCGCAAAGGGTTTTCGACAAATTCAAGGAGTTGACTACGATGAGACTTTCTCACCCGTAGCGAAGCTGAAATCAGTCCGAATCATGTTAGCAATTGCCGCCTTTTATGATTATGAAATTTGGCAAATGGACGTCAAAACAGCGTTCCTTAATGGGACCCTTAAGGAAGAGTTGTATATGATGCAACCAGAAGGTTTTGTCGACCCTGAGGGTGCTAACAAAGTGTGCAAGCTCCAGCGCTCCATCTATGGGCTGGTGCAAGCATCTCGGAGTTGGAACATTCGCTTTAATGAGGTGATTAAGGCGTTTGGGTTCATACAGGTTTACGGAGAAGCCTGTCTGTACAAGAAAGTGAGTGGGAGCTCTGTAGCTTTCCTCGTACTATATGTGGATGACATATTATTGATGGGGAATGATATAGAGATGCTGGAGAGCATAAAGGCCTATTTGAACAAGAGTTTTTCAATGAAGGACCTTGGAGAAGCTGCATACATATTAGGCATCAAGATCTATAGAGATAGATCGAGACGCCTCATAGGTCTTTCGCAAAGTACATACCTTGACAAGATATTGAAGAAGTTCAATATGGAAAACTCAAAGAAAGGGTTCTTGCCAGTTTTGCAAGGTATGAGATTGAGTAAGACTCAGTTGCCGACCACGGCAGCAGATAGAGAGAAGATGAGTTCTGTCCCCCACGCTTCAGCCGTGGGCTCTCTAATGTATGCCATGCTGTGTACCAGACCTGATATAAACCTTGCGATAAGCTTGGTAGGGAGGTAGCAAAGTAATCCCGGTGCGGAACACTGGACAACGGTCAAGAATATCCTTAAGTACCTGAAAAGGACTAAGGAAATGTTTCTCGTTTATGGAGGTGACGAAGAGCTCGTCGTAAAGGGTTACGTCGATGCTAGCTTCGACACAGATCCGGATGACTCTAAGTCACAAACCGGATACGTATATGTGTTGAATGGTGGGGCAGTGAGCTGGTGCAGCAGCAAGCAAGAAGTCGTGGCAGCATCTACATGTGAAGCGGAGTACATAGCTGCTTCAGAAGCAGCTCATGAAGGAATTTGGATGAAGGAGCTCATCACCGACCTTGGAGTGGTTCCAAGCGCGTCGGGTCCTATGACACTCTTCTGTGATAACACTGGAGCCATTGCCATAGCCAAGGAGCCCAGGTTTCACCGGAAGACGAAGCACATCAAGCGCCGCTACAACTCCATCCAGGACCATGTCCAGAGTGGAGTGATAGATATTTGTAAAGTACACACGGATCTGAATATTGCAGACCCGTTGACTAAACCTCTTCCACGAGCAAAACATGATCAACACCATGATGCTATGGGTGTTCGATACATCACAATGTAACTAGATTATTGACTCTAGTGCAAGTGGGAGACTGTTGGAAATATGCCCTAGAGGCAATAATAAAATGGTTGTTATCATATTTCCTTGTTCATGATAATCGTCTATCGTTCGTGCTATAATTGTATTAACAGGAAACAGTAATACATGTGTGAATGAATAGATCACAATGTGTCCCTAGCAAGCCTCTAGTTGGCTAGCTCGTTAGTCAATAGATGATCATGGTTTCCTGATCATGGACATTGGATGTCATTGATAACGGGATCACATCATTGGGAGAATGATGTGGTGGACAAGACCCAATCCTAAGCCTAGCACTAGATCGTATTGTTCGTATGCTAATGCTTTTCTAATGTCAAGTATATTTTCCTTCGACCGTGATATTGTGCAACTCCCGGATACCGTAGGAGTGCTTTGGGTGTATCAAACGTCACAACGTAACTGGGTGACTATAAAGGTGCACTACGGGTACCTCCGAAAGTGTCTGTTGGGTTGGCACGAATCGAGATCGGGATTTGTCACTCCGTGTGACGGAGAGGTATCTCTGGGCCCACTCGGTAGAACATCATCATGAGCTCAATGTGACTAAGGAGTTAGTCACACGATGACGTGCTACGGAACGAGTAAAGAGACTTACCGGTAACGAGATTGAACAAGGTATAGGTATACCGACGATCGAATCTCGGGCAAGTTCTATACCGACAGACAAAGGGAATCGTATACGGGATTGATTGAATCCTTGACATCGTGGTTCATCCGATGTGATCATCGTGGAGCTAGTGGGAGCCACCATGGGTATCCAGACCCCGCTGATGGTTATTGGCCAGAGAGGTGTCTCGGTCATGTCTGCCTGTCTCCCGAACCCGTAGGGTCTACACACTTAAGGTTCGATGACGCTAGGGTTATAGGGAATTGTTATACGAGATTACCAAAAGTTGTTCGGAGTCCCTGATGAGATCTCGGACGTCACGAGGAGCTCCGGAATGGTCCGAAGGTAAAGATTGATATATAGGACGGATGGTTTCGGACCCGGAAGTGTTTCAGGCATCACCGGTAACGTACCGGGACCAACGGGACCACCGGAGGTGGTCCCGGGGGACCACCGAAGGGGGGCTGCGACCCCAAGAGGTAAGATGGGCTAAGTGGGGGTGGGAACCAGCCCCTAGTTGGGCTGGTATGCCTCCCCACTCAGCCCATGCCGCAGGGGAAAGGAAAAGAGGGGGGGAACCCTAATTTAGGTGGGCCTTAGGCCCACCAGAGGGGTGCGCCACCCCTCCCCCTTGCCCTGGCCGCCACCCCTTCCCCATCTAAGGGCTGCGCCCCCTCCCTCTCCCCCTATATATAGATGAGGTCCGGGGCTGTTTGAGACACGGTTTAATCTCTCTCTCGCAGCCCTGCTTCTCTCCCTCCTCCTCTCTGCCGGCGCTTTGGCGAAGCCTTGCCGGGAGACCTCGTCTCTCCACCAAAACCACGCCGTCGTGTTGCTAGTCTTCTTCCTCAACCTCTCCCTCCTCCTTGCTGGATCAAGGTGTGGGAGACGTCACCGGGCTGCACGTGTGTTGAACGCGGAGGTGCCGTTGTTCGGCACTAGATCGGAATCGCTGCGAGTACGACTCCATCAACCGCGTTCTAGCAACGCTTCCGCTTAGCGATCTTCAAAGGTACGAAGATGCTCTTACCCCTCTCTCGTTGCTGGTCTCTCCATAGGAAGATCTGAATGTGCGTAGGAAAATTTTGAATTTATGCTACGTTTCCCAACAGTCTTGGTCTCACCGCTTTAAGCAACCCCTCGCATCTGTCTCAAAAATACCACGATAGTTTGCGCCCACCATGGGGTATGCTGCTGTTGGAACTACGGTCCGGGCAGGACGCTTCTCGTCGTCATCGCCGTGGCGTCGCCGTCGTCTCTTCGGTAGCGCTCAGGGGCCCGACATCGACACGCGCCCGAGGCGACTGTGCGGAGCTGCACGTCCTCGCTGCCGGCCGCGCCCTCTCACCACAGTTGCGAAACGGCTGTCCGTCGCGACATCCCGCGCCCGAACTCAACGTGCGCTCATCCCGGTCGCTGGCCTACCACCAATATGCCGCCCGTCACGGTGATGGATGGATTCGTGGACGCGTACTATGCTGACGCGTTGCTGGCTGGCCTAGGCCTCCCGCGCCTCACGCGGGCGCACCCTGGTGCCTAGGTCGTCGCTATCGTCCTTGCTACTCTCGAGAACAACCACCTCGTCTGCACGAAAGCAATACTGTTGGCTGCGAGCTGCCGGCTGCAGACCTGTCCGGCTGCCGGTTCGAGACTGCTGGCTGCCGGCTGCAGACCTGTCGGGTTGCCGGCTGGAGACCTGTCCGGCTCCCGGCTGTAGACTGTGGGATGCCGGCTGCAGACCTGTCCGGCTCCAGGTTGCACATCTATCCGGCTGCCCGCTGTAGACCTATCTGGCTGCCGAGTGCGGACATGTCCGGCTACCGGCTGGAGACCTATCCTGTTGCCGGCTGGACCCCTCCAACTGGAACTTGTCCGGCTGTAGACCTGTCTAGCTGCCGGGTGCAGACATGTCCGGGTGCCGGGTGCAGACATATCCGGCTGCCGGCTACAGACTACGGGATGCCGCCTGCAGACTTGTCCGGCTATCGGCTGCAAACTGCGGGCTGCCGGTGGGAGACCTGTGTGGCTGCCGGCTGGAACCTGCCCGGCTATAACGAGTCCGACTGCAGCATGTCGGCTCCCGCACACGCCACCTCGCCTCCTCTAGTCGGCGCCGGCTGCGCCCCATGCGCCCCCAGCTTCATGCGGCAAGAAGAATAGCAAAGGATGAGGGTTGGCTGCCGAAAAGAAAAGCCATAGCCGGCTGCCCCCCAAAAACTCCTTATGAGAGAAGACCAGAAAATACAGCTCGCAAGAAAAAGAAGGCCACTAGCGCTTGCGCGTCAACGTCGCCGCCCGAACGGCTGGCTCGTCCGCATCGCGGCCTGGCCAGCCCGGCGGCCTACTTCAAAACCAGGCCGACCCGGTCGCCCATCTGCTCTGACGTTCGGCCGTTGGGCCCGTCCAGCTGACACAGCCATGGACCGCCGAAGGCTCGGCAGCCACACCCAGTGAGAGCGCTGGCGCGCTTCTCTCGCAAAAGGTCGCACCGGCTGTCGTCAACAGCAACAACCTTGTCTGCACGAAAAGCAATTTGAGGTCCCGTCTATGCATCCTCGCACCGCGCGCAAAAGAAAATGCCCCGAGCAACACTCGAGGGGCCATCACCGCATTCATTTCAGCTACTTTTCTATCACGAGGCGCCGGCTAGTCTCGGCCCGGGTGCTGGCCGTTTGGCCCAATTCGTTCCTCCCCGCAGATGGAGCTAGTAGCGTCTACGGTACCAAAGGCCCACTCTTCATCTCAGCTACAGACTATATCGCGGCTGTTTGGCTACAAGAGCAAAAGATGGAGGTCACCTCCCGAACAACGTCCGGGGAGAAAACAGTTTGGGCGAACCAGCCGTTTCCTACGTGAAATTTCTACCCGGTCGAGCCTACTCCCGGAGTCAGAGTACTGTGCGCTCCCCTCTACGGCCCACTCTTCGTCTCAGCCATAGACCGTATCGCGGCTGTCCAGCTAGCAAGAGCAAAAGCAAAAGAGACGAGGGGACAGGAAATGACCCAAGGGGCTCAAACGACACCGAGTCGACATTCCACCCGCATAAAACTTGCGCGGCCAAAGTTAAATATTTGATAAATCTCCACTGACTAACTTTGTCTCTTGCACGATCATCTTCGCGATGAACCACCATTGCCTGCCGGCTACCTGCTGGAAACCTGTCCATGTGGATTCTGTCCGGCTACACGCTGCTGGCTGCCGGCTGACGGCTGGACCAGTCCAGCTGTAGGCTGCCAGCTGGAAACCTGTCTCGCTGGATTCTGTACGGCTGGATTCTTTTCGACTGCACACTGCTGGCTGTCGGCTGCAGACTGCCGGCTGGACCCATCCGGCTGGAACCTGTCCGGTTGTAGGCTGTCGGCTGCCGGCTGGAACCTGTCCGGCTACACACTGCTGGCTGCCGGCTGCAGACTGTCGGTTGCAGACTACTGGCAGCCGGCTGTCGGCTCGAACGTGTCCGCCTCCAGGCTGCCGACTGTCGGCTAGAAACTTGTCCGGATGGATTCTGTCCGGCTGCACACTCGTGGTTGCCGGCTACCCGCTAGACCCGTCCTGCTGGAACATGTCCAACTGTAGGTTGTCGGCTTCCAGCAGGAACCTGTCTGGCTGTAGGCTGCCGGTTGCCGGCTCCAGACTGCTCGCTGGACCTGCCCAGCGGGAACCTGTCCAGCTACAGGCTACCGGCTTGAAACATGTCCTGCTGGATTCTGTCCGGCTACACACTGCTGGCTGCCGGCTGTTGGCTCGACACGTCCAGTTGGAACCTGTCCGGCTGCAGGCTGCCGGCTGGAAACCTCTCCCGCTGGATTTTGTCCGGCTAGAGCATGCTCACTAAAAGACAACTACGCCAGCTGCAACCCGCAGCCGGTCGCCATCGAGAACTTTTTTTGCTACACCGACAGCAAGAAGCCTCCAAACGACCCTTTAATTCACCCAAAGGCTCAGAGGCTACACTTAGTGGGTGCGCTGGGGCTCCCTCACTGGAAGAAAGCTACACCGGCTGCAGCCCACAGCCGGTCTCCATCGGCAACCTTTTTGCTACATCAACAACAAGAAGCCTCCGCACGACTCTTCGAGTCGCCCGGAGGCTTGAAAGCTACACCCAGTGGGTGCGCTGGTACGCCCCCACTGCAAGAAAGCTACGCCGGCTGCAGCCCGTAGCCGGTCGCCAATAGCAACCATTTTGCTACACCAACAGCAAGAAGCCTCCGCACGACTCTTCGAGTCGCCCGGAGGCTACACCCAGCGGGTGCGCTGGCGCACCCCACTCGAAGAAAGCTATGCCAGCTGTAGCCCGCAGCCGGTCGCCATCGACAACCTTTTTGCTACACCAACAACAAGAAGCGGCCGCACGACTCTTCGAGTCGCCCGGAGGCTCGGAGGCTACACCCAATGGGTGCGCTCACAAGCCCCCACTGGAAGAAAGCTACGCCGGCTGCAGCCCGCAGCCGGTCGGCATCGGCAACCTTTTGTTACATCAACATCCAGAAGCCTCCGCACGACTCTTCGAGTCGCCCGGAGGCTCGGAGGCTCGGAGGCTACACCTAGTGGGTGCGCCGGCGCGCCCCCGCTAGAAGAAAGCCACGTCAGACCGAGAAGAGGGCGCAAGAAAAAAAATCAGAGGGCAAAGATTTGGGCCGGCTGCCACGTAGCCGCGCAGCCAGCCCGAATCTCGGAGGCTCCACGCAGTGGGTGCGCTGGCGCGCCCGCACTAGAAGAAAGCCGCTTCCCGCTGCAGCCCGCAGTCGGTAGCCATTGGCAACATCAGCCACGACAACAACGGCAACGCTTCACGCGCAAGAGCCATCAGACTCCACGTCTGCACATGGCAGTGCCCCACACACAAGAGCCATTGGACCCCGCGTTTGCGCTCGCCAGGGCCAAGCGCACCAGAGCCAGCAGATTCTGCGTCCGCACACGGCAGCGCTTGGCACGCAAGACCCATCGGTCTCCTCGTACGCACATGGCAGTGCCCCGCACACAAGAGTCACTGGACTCCGCGTACGCGCTTGGCAGTTCCCGCACACAAGAGCTAGGGGACTCCGCGTCCACACATGGTAGTGCCACGCGCACAAGAGACACTGGACTCCACGTCCATGCTTGGCAGTGCCCCGCGCACAAGAGCCAGCGGAATCCGCGTCCGCACACGGCAACACTTCACACGCAAGAGTCGCCGGACCCCCTGTCCGCGTATGGCAGTGCCCTACGCACAAGAGCGAGCGAACTCTGTGTCCGCACACGGCATCGTTTCATGCGCAAGAGCCGACGGACTCCTCGTCCGCACCTGGCCCTCTCTCGACACCGTCATTTTCTATGACAACAACTAAAAGCCTCCACGTGACTCTTCGATTCCCGCGGAGGCTCTAAGGCTACTGTCGGGGGATGACCCAGGGTAGGCTAAAGAAGACGACACAACAATGCAAAAAACATCAGGGGGTTATCCCCAATACTTCATACCCCACAAATCAACAAAGACAATTAAAGAAGTAACGACAGAAGACCGGCTGGCTGGAGCCCGGCTACGTGGAACCTGGCCGACTGGAGACTGGTCGGCTGGAGACGGGCAGACTGGAGAGCGTCGTAAGGCGACTACAGAGGAAGTAGCCCGACTCCTGGCCGCCGGGTTCATCATCGAGGTTTTTCATCCTGAATGGCTGGATAACCCAGTCCTGGTGCTAAAAAAGAACGACACTTTCCGCATGTGCATCGACTACACTGACCTCAATAGAGCCTGTCTAAAGGATCCCTTCGCCCTTCCCCGCATTGACCAAATTATTGACTCGGCGGCGGGTTGTGAACGTATGTGTTTCTTGGATGCTTATTCGGGATACCATCAAATCAAGATGGCAGTGGCGGATCAGGAGAAGACATCCTTCATAACCCCATTCGGGGGCCTTCTGTTATGTGTCTATGCCATTAGGGATCAAGAGTGTGGGGGCGACTTATCAGTGTTGCATCCAAAACTGCTTGCACAACCAGATAGGCCGTAATGTCCATGCTTATGTGGATGACATCGTGGTTAGGTCCCGCCAAAATGAATCGCTCTTGGAGGATCTCAAGGAAACCTTTGACAACCTACATGTTTACCACATGAGGCTTAACCCCACCAAGTGCGTTTTTGGTGTCCCTGCGGGGATGTTATTGGGTTTCTTGGTATCGGAGCATGGCATTTAAGCCAATCCGTACAAGATCGAGGCAATTACCTCACTGGGAAGCCGGCCAATGTTAACCAAGTCCAGCGCATGGCGGGTCGAACCACAGCTCTGAGCCGCTTTATAAGTCGCCTCGGAGAAAAGGCCATCCCTCTCTATCAGTTACTCAAGAAAACTGATCGCTTTGTGTGGACGGACGAAGCCAACGAAGCTTTTGAAGCCTTGAAGCGGCAATTGGTTAACCTGCCAGTGTTGGTGGCTCCGGCGGATAAGGAACCTATGCTCCTGTACATTGCAGCCAATTCCAAGGCAATCAGCATGGCAGTAGTTGTCGAGCGGAAGGAAGAAGGGAAGGACTATCCGGTCCAGCGACCGGTGTCTTTCATCAGCGAGGTCCTCACGCTCTCAAAACAACGTTACCCACATTGGCAGAAGCTTGTTTTTGGGGCGTTTATGGCGAGTCCGAAGCTGAAGCATGATACGTCCATTTTGCATCATGCTTTCATGTTGATATTTATTGCATTTTGGGCTGTTATATTACTTGTGGTACCATATTTATGCCTTTTCTCTCTTATTTTGCAAGGATTATTTGAAGAGGGAGAATTCAGGCAGCTAGTATTCTGGACTGGAAAAGGAGCAAATCCTAGTCAACTATTCTGCACATCTCCAAATGCCCTGAAAATTTACGTGGATTTTTTCTGGAATATATTAAAAATAATAGGCAAAAGAACTACCGGAGGGGGGCCACCAGGCCCCCACAAGCCCCCACTCCGCCACCACCCCTTGGTGGCGGTGGGCAAGCTTGTGGGCTGCCTGAAGGCCCACTAGCCCCCTCTTTTGCTATATGAAGCGTCCTGGTCTGGAAAAAATCAATAGGGAGCTTTTTCGTGGTTTCGCCGCTGCCACGAGGCGGAACTTGAGCAGATCCAATCTAGAGCTCCGGCAGGACGATCCGTGGGAGGGGAGGCATCTTCATCAACATCTTCATCATCACCATCTCCTCTCCAATCCCTGGTTCATCTCTTGTAATCAATCTTCGTCTCGCGACTCCGATTGGTACTTGTAAGGTTGCTAGTAGTGTTGATTACTCTTCGTAGTTGATGCTAGTTGGATTACTTGGTGGAAGAGTTTATGTTCAGATCCTTGATGCTATTCATTACACCTCTGTTCATGGTTATGATTATGTCTTGTGAGTAGTTACTTTTGTTCCTGAGGACATGGGATAAGTCATGCTGATAATAGTCATGTGAATTTGATATTCGTTCGGTATTTTGATATGCTGTATGTTGTCTTTTCCTCTAGTGGTGTTATGTGAACGTCGACTACATAACACTTCACCATATTTGGGCCTAGAGGAAGGCATTGGGAACTAGTAAGTAGATGATGGTTTGCTGGAGTGACAAAAGCTTAAACCCCAGTCTATGCGTTGCTTCGTGAGGGGCTGATTTGGATCCACTACTTTTATGCTATGGTTAGACTTTGTCTTAATTCTTCTTTTGTAGTTGCGGATTCTTGTGAGAGAGGTTAATCATAAGTGGGATGCTTGTCCAAGTAAGGGCAGTACCCAAGCGCTGGTCCACCCACATATCAAACTATCAAAGTAACGAACGCGAATCATATGAACATGATGAAACAAGCATGATAGAAATTCCCGTGTGTCCTCGGGAGAGATTTTCCTCCTATACGACTTTGTTCAGGCTTGTCCCTTGCTACAAAAGGGATTGGGCCACTTGCTGCACCGTTGCTACTACTTGTTACTTGTTACTTTTTGCTCGCTACGTTTCACCTCGCTACACAATCACTTGTTACCGCTACTTTCAGTGCTTGCAGTTATTACCTTGCTGAAATCCGTTTATCATGGCCTTCTGCTCCTCGTTGGGGTCGACACTCTTACTTATCGAAATGACTATGATTGATCCGCTATACTTGTGGGTCATCAAGACTCTTTTCTGGAACCGTTACCGGGGAGTGAAGCGCCTTTGGTAAGTGAAAATTGGTAAGGAAACATTTATATAGTGTGCTGAAATTTATTGTCACTTGTCACTATGGAAACTCTTCCTTTGAGGAGTTTGTTCGGGGTATCTTCACCACGAACGGAAGCACGAGGAGTTTCTCCTCAACCTGAGGTACCTACTGAAAATATCTCTTATGAAATTCCTTTGGGTATGCTTGAGAAACTGCTGGCTAATCCTTTTACAGGAGATGGATCTTCACATCCAGACTTTCATCTAATCTATGTAGATGAAGTTTGTGGTTTATTTAAGCTTGCAGGTTTGCCCGAGGATGAGGTAAAGAAGAAAGTATTTCCTTTATCTTTGAAGGATAAGGCGTTGACATGGTATAGTCTATGTGATGATGCTGGATCATGGGGATACAATCGGTTGAAATTGGAATTTCATCAAAATTTCTATCCTATGCATTTAGTACATCGTGATCGGAACTTTATTTATAACTTTTGGCCTCGTTACATGGAAAGCATAGCTCAAGCTTGGGGGAGGCTTAAATCAATGCTATATTCATGCCCCAATCATGAGCTCTCAAGAGAAATCATCACTCAAAACTTTTATGCTCGGCTTTCTAATGAAGATCGTACCATGCTTGACACTTCTTGTGCCGGTTCTTTTATGAAGAAGGATATTGATCACAAGTGGAATTTATTGGAGAGAATCAAACGTAACTCTGAAGATTGGGAGCTAGAGGAAGGTAAGGAGTCAGGTATAAATTTCCAGTTTGATTGCGTTAAATCTTTTGTTGAGACAAACACTTCTAGAGATTTTAGCGCTAAGTATGGACTTGACTCTGAGATAGTAGCTTCTCTATGTGAATCTTTTGCTGCTCATGTTGATCTTCCCAAAGAGAAGTGGTTTAAATATCATACTCCTGTAGAAAGCAACATAGCCAAAACCAATCTAGTTGAGGAGAAAATCATAGCTTTTAGTGATCCTGTTGTTCCTTGTGCTTACACTGAGAAACTACCATACCCTGCTAGGATGAAGGATTATTCTAAAGCTCCAACTGTGATACGTAGGGGTTACATTAGACCACTTGCACCCCCTGAGGAGATTAGAGTTGAACCTAGTGTTTCTATTATCAAAGATCTCTTAGCCGAAAACATAGATGGGCATGTTATCAAATTCTGTGAGGACTCCACTAGAATTGCTAAACCTCACGCGAAAGAGAAACACGGACCTGTAGTTGGCCTGCCCGTTGTTTCTGTTAAGATAGGAGATCACTGTTACCATGGTTTATGTGATATGGGAGCTAGTGTTAGTGCAATACCCCGTTCTCTATATGATGATATCAAAGATGAGATTGCACCTGCTGAGTTAGAACCCATTGATGTCACTATCACGCCAGCTAATAGAGACACTATGTGCCCTCTGGGAATTGTGAGAGACGTAGAAGTCCTATGTGGTAAGACGAAGTATCCTACTGATTTCCTCGTCCTTGGTACTGCACAAGATAGCTTTTGTCCCATCATATTCGGTAGACCCTTTCTCAACACTGTCAATGCTCACATTGATTGCATTAAGCAGACTGTCATAGTAAGTTTCGAGGGTGTGTCTCATGAATTTAAATCTCCAAGTTTGGAAGACAACCCCATGAAAGAGAGTCGTCTAGTAGGGATGAAATCATTGCTCTTGCCTCTATTTCCGTACCTCCTACGGATCCTTTAGAGCAATATCTGCTTGAGCATGAAAATGATATGCATATGGAGGAGAGAGATGAGATAGATATAATTGTCTTAGAACAACATCCTATTCTCAAGAATAATCTGCCTATTGAACTGCTTGTGGATCCTCCCCCACCAAAGGGTGATCATGTGTTCTAGCTTAAACAGTTGCCTGATACTCTTAAGTATGCCTATCTTGATGAGAAGGAGATATATCCTGTCATTATAAGTGCTCCTCTCTCAGAGCGTGACGAGAAGTAGTTACTAAAAACTCTAAGGAAGCACCGCGCTGCTATTGGATATACTCTTGATGACCTTAAGGGTATTGTCCTACTCTATGTCAGCACAAGATTAAAACCGATCCTGACTTTAAACCAGTTGCTGATCATCAAAGGAGATTAAATCCTATGATGAAAGAGGTCATTAGAAAAGAAATATTAAAGCTTCTCGAAGCAGGAATCATTTATCCTGTTGCTCATAGTGATTCGGTAAGTCCAGTACATTGCGTACCTAAGAAGGGAGGTATCACCGTCATTCCTAATGATAAGGATGAACTAATCCCACAAAGGATTATTACCGGCTATAGAATGGTGATAGACTTTCGGAAGCTGAACAAGGCAACCAGGAAAGATCATTATCCTTTGCCGTTCATCGACCAAATGCTAGAAAGGCTATCAAAGCACACACACTTCTACTTTCTAGACGGTTAGTCAGGTTTCTCGCAGATACCTGTTGCACAATCTGATCAAGGGAAAACCACTTTCACCTGCACTTTCGGTACCTTTGCCTATAGACGTATGCCTTTGGGCTTATGTAATGCACCTGCCACCTTCCAAAGATGTATGATGGCCATATTCTCTAAATTTTGTGAAAAGATTGTCGAGGTTTTCATGGATGACTTCTCTGTTTACGGGTCTTCCTTTGATGATTGCCTTAGCAACCTTGATCGAGTCTTACAGAGATGCGAAGAAATCAACCTCGTCTTGAATTGGGAGAACTGCCATTTTATGGTTAATGAAGGTATCGTCTTAGGACACAAAATCTCTGAAAGAGGCATTGAAGTTGATAAGGCTAAGGTTGATGCAATTGAGAAAATGCCTTGCCCCACAGATATTAGAGGTATACGAAGTTTCCTAGGTCAGCTGGTTTCTATAGAAGGTTCATTAAAGACTTCTCTAAGATTTCTAGGCCTCTTACCAACCTCTTGCAGAAGGATGTTCCTTTTGTTTTCGATGAGGATTGTGAGGAAGCTTTCGAAATACTTAAGAAGGCTTTGATAACCGCACCTATTGTTCAACCACCTGAGTGGAACTTGCCCTTTGAAATCATGCGTGACACTAGTGATTATGTTGTTGGTGCCATTCTAGGACAAAGAGTTGACAAGAAGTTGAATGTCATTCACTACGCTAGTAAAACTCTAGACAGTGCCCAAAGAAACTATGACACTACAGAAAAGGAATTTTTAGCAGTCGTGTTTGCATGTGAAAAGTTCAGATCTTACATAGTTGACTCCAAAGTCACTATTCACTCTGATCATGCTGCTATTAAGTACCTTATGTAGAAGAAGGACGTTAAGCCTAGGCTGATCAGATGGGTTCTCCTGCGACAGGAATTTGATTTGCACGTCGTTGACCGAAAGGGTGCTGATAACCCTGTAGCAGATAACTTGGCTAGGCTAGAGAATGTCCTTGATGACCCACTACCAATTGATGACAACTTTCATGATGAGCAATTAAGTGTCATCCGCACTTCACATAGTGCATCGTGGTATGCCGATTACGCAAACTATATCGTAGCCAAATACATACTACCCAGTTTCACCTATCAAAAAAAGAAGAAATTCTTCTTTGATTTGAGACACTACTTTTGGGATGATCCTCACCTTTATAAGGAAGGAGTAGATGGTGTTATTAGACGTTGTGTGCCTGAACATGAACAGGGACAGATCTTGCACATGTGTTATTCCGAAGCCTACGGAGGACACCATGGTGGAGATAGAACTGCCCATAAGGTATTGCAATCAGGTTTCTATTGTCCCACTCTCTTCAAGGATGTCCATAAGTTTGTCTTGTCTTGTGACGAATGCCAAAGGATAGGGAACATCAGTAAGCATCAAGAGATGCCTATGAACTATTCACTTGTCATTGAACCATTTGATGTCTGGGGCTTTGATTATATGGGACCCTTCCCGAGTTCCAATGGGTACACTCACATCGTAGTTGCTGTGGATTACGTTACTAAGTGGGTAGAAGCTATCCCCACTAAAAATGCTGATCATGACACCTCTATTAAGATGCTTAAAGAAGTCATATTCCCAAGATTTGGAGTCCCTAGATACTTGATGACTGATGGCGGTTCACACTTCATTCATGGTGTTTTCCGCAAGATGCTAGCTAAGTATGATGTCAACCATAGAGTTGTATCTCCTTATCATCCTCAGTCTAGTGGTCAAGTGGAGTTGAGTAATAGGGAGATGAAGTTGATCCTACAAAAGACCGTCAATAGATCTCGAAAGAACTGGTCTAGCAAACTTGACGATGCACTATGGGCTTATAGGACTGCTTATAAGAATCCCATGGGCATGTCACAGTATAACATGGTTTACGGTAAGGCCTGTGATTTACCTCTTGAGCTGGAACACAAAGCTTATTGGGCAATCAAAGAGCTCAACTTTGATTTCAAACTTGCCGGTGAGAAGCGGTTGTTTGATATCAGCTCGTAAGATGAATGGAGAGCCCAGGCATACGAGAATGCCAGGTTGTTCAAGGAAAAGTTTAAGAGATGGCACGACAAACGAATACAGAAACGAGAGTTCAATGTAGGTGATCATGTCTTGCTATACAATTCTCGTTTGAGATTCTTTGCAGGCAAGCTTCTCTCTAAATGGGAAGGTCCCTATGTTGTCGAGGAAGTATATCGTTCCGGTGCCATCAAAATCAATAACACGGAGGGAAATTTTCCTAGAGTGGTAAATGGGCAAAGAATCAAGCATTACATCTCTGGTACTCCCATAGATGTTGAGACTAATATCATCAATGTCATAACTCCACAGGAGTACATAAGGGATGTTTATCAGCCTGTTTCAGACCTTGAAAACGAAGGTGTATCTGTTTCGGCAAGAAATTGGACTCCGATACTTTTCCAAAAGGAAATTTCCTCAGTTTTGGAATTTTTGGAAAATTAGAAAAATAAAAAGCAGTCCGGAGAGCAAACGAGGCATCCAGAAGGGCCCACTCCGCCACCATCCCCCTGGTGGCGGTGGGCAAGCTTGTGGCCACCTCGTGTGCCTCCCGGACTCTGTTATCTTGCGGAGGACTCCTTCTGGCCTAGAAAAAAAATCAATATATAGTTGCCCGATGGTTTTGATCTCCGTATCGCGTAGTTTTCCTCTGTTTTCGTTTCGAGCTTGTTGTCTGCCACAGATTTAGAGCAAAGATGTCTCAGGAATCTGTTGGGGAGAATGATCTTCACCAAGTTCATGAGGAAGTAAATGCTGATCTGAAAAGAGTAGAAGTCACGGAATCCAGGGACCAAGCTAAGGAGAAAACCCAAGCTAGGGAGGAAGTTCAACCTATGTTCAACATTGAAGACGTAGAAGGAGTAGATTTTCTCCAACCCTTCCTCCACGTGCTGTCTCCATCCTTGGTTGAACTCTTGAGGTTTTGCGAAACAACTTGTGCTCACAATATTTCTCTTTCTCGTGAAGTTGTTTTGCTGGAAACCCATGTCACATATCTCAAAGGTATAAATCAAAGATTGATAGCTCTCTTGGAATGAAAGGCGACAACAAGACCTATTGTGAGCACTCACCGAACTATTACATGCCTAGGAGTAGATGTTGGACAAGGAAGACAACATAATGAATTGTGTTTGCTTGGTTCCAAACAATGTTATATGATTAGAGATCCCTTAGCATGTGACGATTGCTTCCACCCCATATTAGCCAAAACTCCCGCACCAAGTAGAGATACTACTTGTGCATCCATAAACCTCCAACCCAGTTTTGCCATGAGAGTCCACCATACCTACCTATGGATTGAATAAGATCCTTCAAGTAAGTTGTCATCGATGCAAGCAATAAAAATTGCTCTCTAATATGTATGATCTATTAGTGTGTGGAAAATAAGCTTTGTAAGAACGTGTGACGAGGAAGACATAAAAGAGACAGACTGCATAATAAAGTTCTTTGTCATAGGAGGCTATATAAAGTGACGTTCCTCCGCACTAAGACAACACACATTCAAACCGCAAAAGCGCATGACAACCTATGCTTCCCTCTGTGAAGGGCCTATCTTGTGCCTTTACTTTTTACCCTTCTAAGAGTCATGGTGATCATCACCAATTCCCTTTTTGCCTTTGTCTTGGCTACCGTCTCATGCTTGGGAAAGATCTGTATCATATATCAACTTGGAGTTGAGTACTCATGCTTTATTGTTGTTGACTTTACCCTTGAGGTAAATGGTTGGGAGGCAAAACTATAAGCCCCTATCTTCCTCTGTGTCCAGCTAAAACTTTGGCACCATGAGTACTTCGTGAGTTGTAACAATTGTGGAAAACGAAAGAGATGATTGAGTATGTGGGTTTGCCTTACAAGCTCTTATTTGACTCTTTCTGATGTTGTGATAAATTGCAATTGCTTCAATGACTATGGACTATTGTTGGTTACTTCTTGATAAGATTTTTGCTTCATGCTTTTCTTTGTGAAGGAATTGTTACTTTCCCATAAGAATCTTTATGATATATTGCTGTCCTATGTGAGATCATGATGCCCTCATGTCCGTATTATGTTTTATCGACACCTTCGTCCCTCAACATGTGGACATGTTTATGGAACATGGTTTTCGCTTGAGGACAAGCGAGGTCTAAGCTTGGGGGAGTTGATACGTCCATTTTGCATCATGCTTTCATGTTGATATTTATTGCTTTTTGGGCTGTTATATTACTTGTGGTACCACATTTATGCCTTTTCTCTCTTATTTTGAAGGATTATTTGAAGAGGGAGAATTCAGGCAGCTGGAATTCTGGACTGGCAAAGGAGCAAATCCTAGTCCACTATTCTGCACATCTCCAAATGCCCTGAAAATTTACGTGGATTTTTTCTGGAATATACTAAAAATACTGGGCGAAAGAACTACCGGAGGGGGGCCACCAGGGCCCCACAAGCCCCCACTCCGCCACCACCCCCTGGTGGCGGTGGGCATGCTTATGGGCTGCCTGAAGTCCCACTAGCCCCCCTCTTTTGCTATATGAAGCGTCCTGGTCTGGCAAATATCACTAGGGAGCTTTTTCGTGGTTTCGCCGCCGCCACGAGGGGGAACTTGAGCAGATCCAATCTAGAGCTCCGGCAGGACGATCTTGCCGCGGAAATTTCCCTCCCGGAGGGGGAAATCATCGCCATCGTCATCACCAACACTCCTCTCGTCGGAGGGGAGGCATCTTCATCAACATCTTCATCAGCACCATCTCCTCTCCAATCCCTAGTTCATCTCTTGTAATCAATCTTCGTCTCGCGACTCCGATTGGTACTTGTAAGGTTGCTAGTAATGTTGATTACTCTTTGTAGTTGATGCTAGTTGAATTACTTGGTGGAAGAGTTTATGTTGAGATCCTTGATGCTATTCATTACACCTCTGGTCATGATTATGATTATGTCTTGTGAGTAGTTACTTTTGTTCCTGAGGACATGGGATAAGTAATGCTAATAATAGTCATGTGAATTTGATATTCGTTCGGTATTTTGATATGTCGTATGTTGTCCTTTCCTCTAGTGGTGTTATGTGAACGTCGACTACATAACACTTCACCATATTCGGGCCTAGAGGAAGGCATTGGGAAGTAGTAAGTATATGATGGGTTGGTGGAGTGACAGAAGCTTAAACCCCAGTCTATGCGTTGCTTCGTGAGGGGCTGATTTGGATCCACTAGTTTAATGCTATGGTTAGACTTTGTCTTTATTCTTCTTTTGTTGTTGCAGATGCTTGCGAGAGAGGTTAATCATAAGTGGGATGCTTGTCCAAGTAAGGGCAGTACCCAAGCACCGGTCCACCCACATATCAAACTATCAAAGTAACGAACGCAAATCATATGAACATGATGAAACTAGCATGACAGAAATTCCCGTGTGTCCTCGGGAGCGTTTTTCCTCCTATAAGACTTTTTTCAGGCTTGTCCCTTGCTACAAAAGGGATTGGGCCACTTGCTGCACTGTTGTACTACTTGTTACTTGTTACTTTTTTCTCGCTACGTTTCACCTCGCTACACAATCCTTGTTATCGCTACTTTCAGTGCTTGCAGTTATTACCTTGCTAAAATCCGTTTATCAGAGCCTTCTGCTCAACGTTGGGTTCGACACTCTTACTTATCGAAAGGACTACGGTTGATCCCCTATACTTGTGGGTCATCAAGACTCTTTTCTAGAAAAGAGCTTGATGTCTACTACACAACCTTCTCCTTGTAGACGTTGTTGGGCCTCCAAGCGCAGAGGTTTGTAGGACAGTAGAAATTTTCCCTCAAGTGGGTGACCTAAGGTTTATCAATCCGCGGGAGGCGTAGGATGAAGATGGTCTCTCTCAAGCAACCGTGCAACCAAATAACAAAGAGTCTCTTGTGTCCCCAACACACCGAATACAATGGTAAATTGTATAGGTGCACTACTTCGGCGAAGAGATGGTGAAACAAGTGCAACATGGATGGCAGATATAGGTTTTTGTAATCTGAAATTACAAAAACAGCAAGGTAACAAATGGTAAATGTGAGCACGAACGGTATTGCAATGCGTGGAAACAAGGCCTAGGGTTCATACTTTCACTAGTGAAGTTCTCTCAACAATGATAACATAATTGGATCAAATAACTAGCCCTCAACATGCAACAAAGAGTCACTTCAAATTCACTAATAGCGGGGAACAAACGAAGAGATTATTGTCGGGTACGAAACCACCACAAAGTTATTCTTTATGATCGATCTATTCAAGAGTCTGTAGTAAAATAACACGAAGCTATTCTTTCCGTTCGATCCATCATAGAGTTCGTACTAGAATAACACCTTAAGATACATATCAACCAAGACCCTGATGGCACCTAGATACACCATTGTCACCTCAAGTATCCGTGGTTATGATTATACGATATGCATCACACAATCTCAGAATCATCTATTCAACCAACACATAGAACTTCAAAGAGTGCCCCAAAGTTTCTACCAGAGAGTCAAAACGTGTGCCAACCCCTGTGCATAGGTTCCCAATGTCACGAACCCGCAAGTTGATCACCAAAACATACATCAAGTACTCACATGAATCCACGTGTGCCAACCCATATGCATAGGTTCCCAATGGTCACAAACCCGCAAGTTGATCACAGCATATAGACATGTGCAAGACATACATCAAGTGTTCTCAAAGACTCAACCCCGAGGGAGAACTACTCCCACCTCATCATGGAGATCGCCTGGATGATGAAGATGGCCATCGGAGATGGATTCCCCTCCGGGAGGTTGCCGGAACAGGCTCCAGATTGGTTTTTGATGGCTACACAGGCTTGCGGCGGCCGAACTCCCGATCTAGGTTTCTTTCTGGTGGTTTTTGAATTTATAGGAATTTATGGCGGTGGAATTACGTCAGTTGGGCCCACGAGGAGGTCACAAGCCTGCGCGCCACCATCGAGGGGGGGGGTGTGGCGGCATGAGGGCTTGTAAATCCCTCGTGGCCCATCTGGCCTTCTCCCCAAGCTTCGGGGCTCTCTTTTGTTCCAAAAAAATCATCGTAAAATTTCATTCCAATTGGACTACGTGTGAAAATGGGCCAAAAACACGGAAAAAACAAAAATTGGCACTTGGCACTGAGTTAATAGGTTAGTCC
Source organism: Hordeum vulgare subsp. vulgare (assembly GCF_904849725.1). NCBI lineage: Eukaryota > Viridiplantae > Streptophyta > Magnoliopsida > Poales > Poaceae > Hordeum > Hordeum vulgare. The sequence continues at coordinate 223,259,185 of NC_058520.1, forward strand.
CAAAAAAGATATAAAATAGCATATTCATGCATATAAAAAATCCAAAGTTGACAAGATAATAGCATGGAACCATAAAAAATTATAGATACGTTGGAGACGTATCAAGCATCCCCAAGCTTAACTCCTGCTCGTCCTCGAGTAGGGAAGTGATAAAGAGTGAATTTTTGATGTTGCATGCTACCTAGCATAGTTGTCCTTTGTAACTTCTCTCACATGACATGAATGTTCAGATCCGTTAGATTCAAAACAATAGTTTGCTATTGAAGTGGAAACAATAATAATTCAAGCAAACTAGCAAGGTAATCATGAACTTTCGAAATAACAAGGCCAAAAGAAAGTTATCCCTACAAAAGCATATAGTCTGGCTATGCTCTATCATCATTGCACAACGAATTTAAATCATGCACAACCCCGGTATTGGCCAAGTAATTATTTTCACACCTTTAATTTCTCAAACCTTTTCAACTCTCACGCAATACATGAGCGTGGGCCATGGTTATAGCACTATAGATGGTGTGGAGTGTGGTGGAGGTTGCAAGACAAAAAAGGAGAAGATAGTCACATTAACTAGGCATATCAATGAGCTGTGGATATGCTCATCAATAGATATCAATGTGAATGAGTAGGGATTGCCATACAAATGATGCACTAGAGCTAAGAGTATGTGAAAGCTCTTAAAGAAAACTAGTGGGTGTGCATCCAACTTGCTTGCTCACGAAGACCTAAGGCAATTTTCAGGAAGCCTATCATTGGAATATACAAGCCAAGTTATATAATGAAAATTTCCCACTAGCTATATGGTGGTGACAAAACGAGAGACTCTCAATCATGAAGATCATGGTGCTTAATATGCACAAGTGTGGAAAAGTGGTAGCATTGTCCCTTCTCTCTTTTTCTCTCATTGTTTATATATATTTGTTTGGTGGGCTCTTTGGCCTTTTTTATTTTATTTTGGTGGGCATCTTTGGCCTCTTTTATTTCCTCACATGGGACAATGCTCCATCAATGATGATCATCACACTTTCAACTCAAAATTTAGAGAAACGTTGACTCTACATGGAATGCCTTCGGTAGTGTACCGTGACAATGATGTAGCATGGCATAGACATTAATGGAAACATCATGCTAGCTATCTTACGATCATGCATTGGCAATGTAGACGTGGTGGCACATGTCATGGTGGTAGTTGCATGGCAATATATCTCGGAATGACTTTGAAAAAGCCATAGTAGGTAGGTATGGTGACTGTTTTGAGGGAGGCTAATGGTGGGTTTTGTGCACCGGCGAAAGTTGCACGACACTAAGAAGATAGTGATGGTGCAAGGTGAAAGTGCATCTAAACCATGGACTCAACATTAGTCATGAAGAACTCATATACTTGTTGCAAAAGTTTTATTAGTAATCAAAACAAAGCTTTCAACGCATACTCCTAGGGGAAGGGTTGGTAGGTATAAACCATCGCGCGATCCCGACCGCCACACAAAGGATGACAATCAAAAGACTAATCATGCTCAGACTTCATCACATAGTGGTTCACCATACGTGCATGCTATCGGAATCACTAACTTCAACACAAGTATTTCTAGATCCACAACACCTTACTAGCATGACTTCAATATTACCAAAACCACAACTCAAAACTAATTGAGATGAATCAAACTTCTCTAACTATTCAATGCACATGAAGGTGGAAGTTTTCGTATCCCTTTGGATAACTACCCCTTTTGAGACTACTTTCAAAGCATAGATCAACTACCAAGCCACGCACCGCTGTGCTCTAAAAGATATAAATGAAGCACATAGAGCAAAAGTATCTAGCTCAAAAGATATAAGTGAAGCACATGTCAGCTGAATTGTCTACCAAAAGATATAAGTGAAGCTCGACAAAATCAGGGTGTGTGCATGTCTCTCTCTCTAGGTGATCAGCAAGGATGATTGTGACACAACAAAAAATAAAAGACTCCTACGATACAAGACGCTCCAAGCAAAACACATAACATGTGGTGAATAAAAATATAGCCCCAAGTAACGTTACCGATGGATTGAAGACGAGAGACGGGATGCCCTCCCGGGGCATCCCCAAGCTTAGGCTTTTACGACATCCTTGAATCTCATGGGGTGCCTTGGGAATCCCCAATCTTGAGCTCTTGCCACTCTTTATCTCTTTGTCCATAAGAACTTCACCCAAAACTTGAAAACTTCAAAACACGAAACTTAAACAGAAACTCGTGATAACATTAGTATGAGAAAGCAAACCACCACTTCCTTAGGTACTGTAGCAAACTTAAATTCTACTTATGTTTGTGTTGGTTTGCTGTATTTTCACTTTTCCATGGCTAGTACCCTCCGATACTATCCATTGTTTCATCAAAATAAGCAACCAACTCACCAAAAACAGAATCTATTAACAGCAGACCAGTCTGCAGCAATCTGTATATTTCGTATACTTCTGTTACTTCGAAAATTCCGAAACAATACGCCAGTCTGAATAATTTGTGTAGAAATGAGCAGCAAAATGAATAAACTCAAAAGCTCTTACAGAATAAAAATGAAAATTCTTTTCGTGACCAGAAAGTTTCTGTCTTTTTCCAGCATGATCAAACAATCATCACCAAGACTAATCATAACGATTTTGCTTGGCACAAACACAAAAGGAAACACAAAAGACAGAATCATAACAGAATTATGATGGTGTGGAGAAAACAAAACAGGAAGCAAAAAAGCAAAGGAAAATTTATTCATTGGGTTGCCTCCCAACAAGCGCTATCGTTTAACGCCCTTAGCTAGGCATTGATTTCAATGATGCTCACATAAAAGGTAAGGATTGAAACACAACAAGAGCATCATGGAGCAATGGCTAGCACATTTAAGTCTAACCCACTTCCTATGCATAGGGATTTTGTGATCAAACAATTTATTGGAGCAAGAATCAACTAGCATAGGAAGGCAAAACAAGCACAGCTTCAAAAATTTCAACATATGGAGAGGAAGCTTGATACTATTGCAATAAGTAGAAGCATATGATCCTCTTTCATAGTAATTTTCAGTAGCATCATGAATGAATTCAACAATATAACCAGCACCTAAGGCATTCTTTTCATGATCTACAAGCATAGAAATTTTACTACTCTCCACATAAGGAAATCTATTCTCAAGAATAGTAGTGGGAGTATCGTAAAAGACTTGAGCACTACAAATTGTGTCCACAATGAAAAAGCAAGGTTTAGCAAAGGGGTTCTCGAGAGTATGACAAGTTTTATCATCCCTCTTCTTCAAAGCATAAGTATCCTCATAATAATCATCATAGATAGGGGGCATGCTTTCATCAAAATGATTTTGATCATTCAAAGTGGAAGAACTAAAAAGATCATCTTCATCAAATATAGCATCCCCAAGCTTGTGGCTTTGCATATCATTATCATCATGGGTATTCAAAGAATTCCTGCTAAGAACATTGAAATCATGCTCATCGTTCACATATTCTATGCCAAGCATTCTATGTAATTCTTCTTTCAGCACTTGAGCACAATTTTCCTTCCCATCATGCTCACGAAAGACATTGAAAAGATGGAGCATATGAGGCATCCTCAATTCCATTTTTTTTGTAGTTTTCTAGCGAAAGAACAAGAAACAAAAAGATTTGATTGCAAGACCTAAAGACATACCTTCAAGCGCTAACCTCCCCGACAACGGCGCCAGAAAAGAGCTTCGTTGACGGGATGTTAGTGTTGCTTTCCTAGCCTCCCTTGCAACGGCGCCAGAAAAGAGCTTGATGTCTACTACATAACCTTCTCCTTGTAGACGTTGTTGGGCCTCCAAGCGCAGAGGTTTGTAGGACAGTAGAAATTTTCCCTCAAGTGGGTGACCTAAGGTTTATCCATCCGCGGGAGGCGTAGGATGAAGATGGTCTCTCTCAAGCAACCCTGCAACCAAATAACAAAGAGTCTCTTGTGTCCCCAACACACCCAATACAATGGTAAATTGTATAGGTGCACTAGTTCGGAGAAGAGATGGTGAAACAAGTGCAACATGGATGGTAGATATAGGTTTTTGTAATCTGAAATTACAAAAACAGCAAGGTAACAAATGGTAAAAGTGAGCACGAACGGTATTGCAATGCGTGGAAACAAGGCCTAGGGTTCATACTTTCACTAGTGAAGTTCTCTCAACAATGATAACATAATTGGATCATATAACTAGCCCTCAACATGCAACAAAGAGTCACTCCAAAGTCACTAATAGCGGGGAACAAACGAAGAGATTATTGTCGGGTACGAACCCACCACAAAGTTATTCTTTCTGATCGATCTATTCAAGAGTCCGTAGTAAAATAACACGAAGCTATTCTTTCCGTCCGATCCATCATAGAGTTTGTACTAGAATAACACCTTAAGATACATGTCAACCAAGACCCTAATGTCACCTAGATACTCCATTGTCATCTCAAGTATCCGTGGGTATGATTATACGATATGCATCGCACAATCTCAGAATCATCTATTCAACCAACACTTAGAACTTCAAAGAGTGCCCCAAAGTTTCTACCAGAGAGTCAAAACGTGTGCCAACCCCTGTGCATAGGTTACCAATGTCACGAACCCGCAAGTTGATCACCAAAACATACATCAAGTACTCACATGAATCCATGTGTGCCAACCCATATGCATAGGTTCCCAATTGTTACAAACCCGCAAGTTGATCACAGCAGATAGACACGTGAAAGACATACATCAAGTGTTCTCAAAGACTCAATCCGATAAGATTACTCCAAAGGGGAAACTCAATTCATTACAAGAGGGAGAGGGGGAAGAACACCATAAGATCCAACTATAGTAGCAAAGCCCATGGTACATCGAAATCAAGACATCTCAAGAACACGAGAGAGAGAGATCAAACACATAGCTACTGGTACATACCCTCAGCCCCGAGGGAGAACTACTCCCTCCTCGTCATGGAGATCGCCGGGATGATGAAGATGGTCAGCGGAGATGGATTCCCCCTCCGGCAGGGTGTCGGAACGGGCTCCAGATTGATTTTTGGTGGCTACAGAGGCTTGCGGCGGCGGAACTCCCGATCTAGGTTTCTTTCTGGTGTTTTATGAATTTATAGGAATTTAGGGAGGTGGAATTACGTCAGCTGTGCCCACGAGGAGGTCAAAAGCCTGCGTGCCACCACCGGAGGGGGGGGGGGTGGCGGCGTGAGGTCTTGTGACTCCCTCGTGGCCCATCTGGCCTTCTCCCAAAGCTTCGGGGGTATCTTTTGGTCCAAAAAAAATCATCGTAAAGTTTCATTCCATTTGGACTCTGTCTGAAAATGGGCCAAAAACAAGGAAAAAACAGAAACTGGCACTTGGCACTGAGTTAATAGGTTAGTCCCAAAAAAGATATAAAATAGCATATTCATGCATATAAAACATCCAAAGTTGACAAGATAATAGCATGGAACCATAAAAAATTATAGATACGTTGGAGACGTATCAAAGCACTACTTCTAGGAACACCCGATCACGGTCGGCAGTTCCGCCCCCCTTGGCGACATCATACAGAATCGAGAGTCCACTGGACGGATTTCTTAGTGGGCCATCGAGCTCGAATCTCATCATGTGCGGTATACGCCTCGGACGACCATCAAATCTCAAGCACTCGTGGATTTCATCAATGACTGGACCGAGTTACAAATCCCGGAGGAACGGTCCGATCATACTTATTGGACCATCCATTTTGACGGGTCCAGGCAATTGGAAGGCTCGGGGGCTGGTGTGGTGATAACTTCGCCTCAAGGTGATAAGTTCTGCTATATCCTTCGGCTCATGTTTCCATGTACCAATAATGCAGCGGAGTCTGGTGTCTAGGCGATTCAGATCTGGTGGCACAACAGGTTTCTGGTACGTGGGATTCACGAGACCCTTTGATGGCGGCTTACAGATGAGCTGTGTCAGATGTAGCGGGTCACTTCAATGGTTATCAAGTGGACCACATCGATCGGCAACTTAACAAAGTAGCGAATGCTCCTTCCCGTCTCGGTTCACAACGTAAGCCAGTTCCGCCCAATGTCTTTTTGGATGTATTGCATAACCCCTCGGTGAAACTGCCTTCAGAGGAAGATTTAGCGGTACCGGACCCCGACTCTCAACTCGTGGCGGCTATTCACGCTACTCCAGACTGGGTGACTCCTTACATGGCATATCTCACCAGAGGCGAGTTACCAGCTAAAGAATTATTAGCTCGCCAAATCATCCATCGGTGTAAATCCATGGTCATACACAATGGCGAGTTACACAAACGAAGCACCTCGGGGGTATTTCAAAGATGCATCTCTCCTTAAGAAGGATGTATCATCCTGTCGGGACCCCGATCCTAAGCCATAGGAATCCAGCCTGTAACACATCTCATCCCTTTGCGGTCTCACGCACGGTTAACTCCACGGCTGCAGCCTTACCTTAGCCGGGACCGTTTGCGTCTTTTGACTCACGTATGCAATAGTGTCGCTAGCATTCCAATTTTAAAGAACCCGGATCGAAATGTCTAGTCATAAATCAAAGTGGCAGTACCGCACAAGGACAGGCATACATGACCCAGCAAAGCAGGTGTCGGTCACCAGCGAGTGTAGACGAGTCGTAGCAAGCTACAAGGACTCCATTACATCGCGTGACATTTCCCCAAAGGGGACAGACACATTAGCTAAGAAGGACACATGTCGGTCAACCAATGTGTCCAAAGGAGTAGCGAACTGCCAAGGCTTGTTGGATCACAAAGGGGCATTTCCTTGTAAGGAGTGCCACTAAAGTTCACGACTAGGTAATAGAACCCCATACATATCTAGTATGACACACGTACGCATGGCATACCGATATGTATAGATACATCGATGGCATCACAACATAACCATAAACATACAAGCTTTATTTAAGAGGCTCGGAAGAGCCACACACATAATATTACACATTAAGGGTCTCACGACCCATAATAGCAGTCATTCAGTTACAAGCCAGCGGAAGAGTTTAAAACCGTCTGAGTACAGACAGGTGCAACTAGAAGGCACATGGCCTGACTATACTACAGATCCAACGTAGGGCCAGATCGTAGCTGGGTCACCAGCTACTCGTCGTCGTCGATGTTTACGAAGAACCCTCCATTAGGGTCATTAGCAACCTCTGCAACATTTATTAAGCAAACATGAGTAAGAAGGTACTCAGCAAGACTTTAGGATAACTATCTACTCATGCAAGGTATCAATAAGGTATTGTGGGGTTTCATGCGGAAAGCCAGCATTTGACTCGTGGCTAGACAACTTGCATTTTTAAATCATTTTTTGACAACTTGATTTCTCGCACACGAGTCCACTAACACCACAACAATACACCATCGTGGAATCATTCCGTCTCCATACGGAAATGCCGTCCACGACACTCACGCTTATCTTGACAATTTTATGAGTAGCCATTGAAGTTATCTATGAACAACATATGTCTCCAAGTAGTCCATATCCGCGGACGTGGCTATTCGAATAGATCATAACCCTGCAGGGGTGTACTTCGTCACACACGCTCTCGCCACTTATCGCCATGTGCACGTCATGCACCTCGACAACCTTCAAGCGGAAGCCTAGCAAGGGAGTCGGCCACGACCGTTAACCACACTAGTACCTAGTCCAGGTTTATCGCCTATCTGAGAGTAACCCGTGCGGAAGTCCGGCCGAGGTTTCCGCCACGGCCTCAAATGATGTGCGCAGGGTTCCCAAGCCCACCATCCGGGTGCCACTTAGTACACCGTGCCACTGCCTACCGCATCACAGCCCACCTCTCAGGTCAGCACCATGCACGGCCTCCAGCATGACTATAAACACGAGAAACTACTTGCAACTCCTGGACCGAGTACTAAGCGATTAATATGTTGAGAGGGTCAATTAAGTATCCCAACATGTGGTAGTATCTAGTCTTGGATTACATACACGGAACTCAGTTCCTAAGGACGGTTCCAATGAAACAACCCGCCATGTACTCCTACACAGCCTTTCACCGGCACCTTTACCAAATCACATTCAACACACAACCTTTGCTTACCGAACACATTCTCACAATTCTGTTCATCTCCCAGATGACAGACCATACACAACTCGAAGCATAGCATGCATAGCAGGATAAGACACATCATGGCTCAAGCAACTACCAGGTATGCTAGGTTGCAAGGTTCGGCTATTTACTGTGACAAGGATAGGTCATGCAAAGGAAGTGGGTTCAACTAACGTGGCAAAAGCAGTTGAAGCATTTGATCCTAATGCAATAAATAAGTGCAGGAGCAAGAACATGGGATTTATCGGGATGATCAAAAATGGTTGCTTGCCTTGTTGCTCAGAGGAGTGACAATATCCGTCAGACGGATATTCGGTGGAATCCGGGGGTGCGGAGCCTACCGAAAGAAATGACAACAATCAATATCAAGCATATGCAATCAAGATGATGCATGTGCATGGCATGAGAATGCAAAGTGATATACTAATATAATCAACATGTATTAGGTTTGAAGTTGATTTGAATAAAATTCAATATCAATTCAAACGAGGCATTCTTGGAAACTGATTTGAATTAAAGTAATTAATTCGACCTAATGCTCAGATCAACTTCATGTTAGCATGCATGAGATGTCATGTTAAGGTACTAGTTTGTTATTAGAACAATGTTTGATCATGTCAAACAAAAATAAATTTAAATACTTTTCATATTCCATTTATAAAGTATTTATAAGAATTGACTTATTCATTAATCTATATGTTTGGGTTCTGTAACATTTTCAAACATGTTTGAAAATAGCATATTCAGATTCCTTGAATTTTTCTGATACTTTTTCATATATAAATTATTTTCATTGGAGTTACAGATTAATTTCTATGAATTTTCGAAGTTTTAAACATTTCTGGAATTATTTTTATACTGGAAAATACTTTTACTGTATCAGCATGACATCAGCAGGTCCAACTGGCCGTTGAAAGTCAAACCTGACCAGTGGGACCCACTTGTCAGTGTCTCTGGTCAATTTTAGATTAGGATTAATCTTATTTAGTTAATTAAACTCACTAGACCCACATGTCAGTGTCTTATTAATTTATCTGATTTAGTTTTATTATTTCTAAACTAATTAGAGGCTGGCCCCACACGTCAGTGGCTCAGGCCAGCTAAGATCCACTGGCGGCGAGGTCGTCCTCGCCGGCGGGGAGCCTCCGGCGACCACCAGCACGGTGGAGGGCATCGGAAACTCACCTCCGACGACCAAACTCACGACAGAGACCACGGGAGGAACGGCCACTCGATGGCGCGCACGATGGGACAAGCCTCAGGGGCAGGGGTGGCCGGAATCAACGCCGGCGACGAGCTTGGCGGCGACCAAGTTCGGCCATCGTCGAAGCCATCGAATACGGGGTCAAAACTCTTGGGGCTGGGCACCTAACGCATCTACATGACGTCCTGAGGCTGTTGGTAGCCTCACACGGACCAACACTTCACCGGAGGCCTGCCGGCGACGAGCTGCAGCGGCGGTCCTCGTCGGGCTCCGATGGAACTAAGCCTAGAGGAGGGGATCGACGGGGAGAGCTTAGGGGAAATGACTGCATGCTCACGGGGAGTGTAGAGCAGGGCTTAGATGGCTCGGGGAAGGGCTGAGGGCGACGAATCGAGCAGAGCTTGCCGGCGGCCGAAGGTTGAAGATGACGGTGCCGTGGGCGTTGCAGGGCTCGGGGAAGCTTCGGCTTCTGCAGAGAGGACCAGATCGACGAGGCGGAGCTAACCGCGTGCTCAGCAAGAGGATCCTACGGCTAGGGGCACGGGGAGGTCGAGCTCGAGCTCCTGTCCATGGCGGCAGAGAGAGGGAGGAGAGATCCGAGAGGAGGGGGGAACTGGCGCTGGGAATGGATAGGGTCGGCCACGGGGAGCTTATCCCCGTGCTTGCCAGCGCGAGACGGCGGCCAGGCAGGTGCACAGGTGCGTGGCCGCGCCGGAGTACGCGGCGGCCACCTCCTGCTCCTATTGGCGAGGTGGGAGACGACTGGAGGAGAATGGGCTGGGCCGGCTAGGCGACAGGTAACTTCTTTTCTCTTTTTTCTGTTTTTGTTTCTGTTTTAGCTATTTCAATAACTTGCTATTTATTTCAGCTCCCAAATAGTTTGTAAAAATTATTTTAAGCACCCTAGAATATTTGTTGGAATATTTCCAACCATTTCCAGACTTTTCAACATTTTTGAGAATTTAAAGTTTCTCATTTCAAATCTAAAACTTGTCAAGAAAATGGTTTTCTTCATTGCTCATTTACTTTCATGATTTATCACAAAGTTTGAACTTTTCTTGAGGCCATTTTGGGTTCATTGATTTTAACTAGTTTTGAGATTTCCTTTATTTGAAGAAGTGGCTAGGGTTTGAGTTTTTCCTTCACCTCTTTCTTTGTTATTGTTGAAAATTTCTTAGATGCAATGCAAAGAAGACATGAGCACAAGACTAACTAGCTTAAGGTGTCAGGGATGTGACACATCCTCAATGAGATTCACGCGGGCGACAGTGGCCATCATGTTGGGTCCCGATCTTTGGTCTCTAAGGCCTTCAGATATGGGTTCTATTGGCTGACGGCTCACGCAGACACAGAGGAGATTGTTCGCCGAAGTGATAGCTGCCAAAAATTTGGACGCCAGATGCACGTGCCGGCTCAGGAATTGCGGATGATACCAATCACCTGGCCGTTTGCAGTCTGGGGTTTGATATGGTTGGCCCTTTCAAGATGTCTTCCACTTAAAAGACTCACCTATTGGTGGCGGTTGAAAAATTTACCAAGTGGGTGGAGGCGGAACCTGTTAGTAGCTATGATGCAGATAAGGCTGTCAAATTCTTGAAGAAAACTAATTTTTAGATTCGGATATCCGCATAGTATCATTACTGACAATGGTACCAATCTATCCAAATGTGCAATGCAAGAGTTTTGTTCACGAGAGCATATCCGGCTTGATGTTGTCGCGGTTGCACATCCCCAGTCTAGTGGGCAGGCGGAGAGGGCGAATCAGGAAATATTGCGAGGGATTAAGCCTCGGCTCATGGTACCTTTGGAACGTACTCCAGGATGTTTGGTGGAGGAGTTGCCGTGAGTACTATGGAGTATCAGGACAACTCCAAATCGCTCCGCGGGTTTTACTCCCTTCTTTCTGGTCTATGGAGCAGAACCGGTGTTACCAAGTGACATCAAACATGATTCCCCACGAGTCGCCGCCTACGTGGAACAGGACAATGAGCTGGCGCGACAGGACTTGCTGAACGCCTTGGAAGAGGAACGTGATTTGGCCGCATCACGATCGGCGATTTACCAACAAGACTTGCGACGTTATCATAGTCGCCGGGTCAAGAGCCGGACTTTCCAAGAAGGCGACTTGGTGCTCCGTCTGATTCAAGATCACACTGGTATGCACAAGCTAGCACCTTCGTGGGAAGGACCGTTTGTCATCAGCAATGCTGTTCGGAACGGCTCATACTACTTGGTGGATCTTCGCCCAGATCGGCCAACTACACAGGTTGAGACAACTCGCCCCTAGAACATAGCACATTTGCGGCCTTACTACACTTAGAGCCATGAGCTCCCCTTTTCTTTACCAGTTTTCAGAAAATGGTAATCCATGAATTATGAAAGCAATAAAGCCGGCACCCACGAATTTCGGGGTCCTTTGCCGTTTTAGCTTTTGAAAGCATGAGTCTTTATTGTTCTATAAGTTGTCCAAACATGGACGCTATCGAAGTCAAAGAGCGTAAGTCGCCATGCTGCACTTACTTCAAAACTGGTCTTTGATAAAGCCAAAGAGGACCAACGTTGCCGCGTTGTACGGTTCAAACATAGGCGCCTTATGTGGTTTTGAGATTTAAGCCGGCTTTCTTGGGGGCTACTAGTCCCCAAGTCGTTTCGCAGTAAGAGCGTATACGCTTCTGTGATCCTATGCCCGGGTTTTTCCTGAATCATAGGTCACTTGGGGGCTTCCACTCATTGAGTTCAGCCTGAATACCCTCTTGGCTAGCGAAAAATTACCGCATTACAAATGGTTATACTGGACTATGTGTTGAATAATTCGCCACATGGACCTATGTACTCAGGGCGAGTCAATCCGTTATATGGACCCTGAACTCGCCTTGGTTAAAACATAAAAGGTACCGGCCAGAGTCACACATGGGAAATAGAGAAACCATTGGTTCATTGAACCTGCTTCACGGAAGCTTGACGTGCGCCTGATCAGCCGGTCTAAAAAAACAAGGCTTTTTGCAAAAGATTTCTAAGGGTAACACTAGAGTTTTGCAAACTGGTCATATCCTATCGTAACTCACTGAGTTGATAAAATTTTATTTCTTGATGGCAAGACCACAAGGTTTCCTAAATATCTTTGAGTCGGCTTTGTTTATAACTCGCCCCGACTCATTTTTTAACCACTATTTGCCATAACCCGGGGGGCTGATCTATTTTTTTTGCCATAACCCAGGGTGGGCTGATCTATTTTTTGCCATAATCCAGGGGGCTGGTCTATTCCTTGCCATGCACTCACTGAGTCGGCTCATGTTTTTTGACACATAAGGCGATTCACGTATAGATTCAAGGAATAAAAGTGGTTCAGGAAAGGTTCCATCAATAGATACTATTGACTGACTGTTGTTCCACAAAATCTAACTATTACATGGCTCGCATGGCCAAAACGGGTGTTATCCCCCAGTGAATGAAGGATCGGTGGACGTTGCCTTGAGCTCTCTCCGCCTTCGATCCGTAAGTCGCCCAGTTTCCAATTACACTTGGACAGGGCAATGAACTCATCTTGATCATCAAGGAAGAGGGATAAGTCCATATCAAGATCAAAGGGATTCTTGGGTCGACGAGGAACTAAGCTAGCGGTTTCATACGAGGGAGGCGTCACCTTCTAATTCTTCTCATCATAGGAGGCTTGGTATTTTCTCAGATCCAAGATGGCTACCAGTTGAGTCACCGTGAACAGAGATTCTATGATAACTCGGTGCTAGTCCACCTCGGTGAATTCTGACCCGTCATCCTTCAGCTCAGGGTAGCCGACGGCTATTTCTTCTGGTTTGAGCTCCGGGGCATAAGCTAAACACCGACTCAAGGTGTTCAGGATTCCCTTCCGGGTGGCTGATATTTTTAGTTCCTCAACTTGAGGGGGCAATGTGGACAGATATCCGAGCATGTGCTTGATGGTTCTGACTGGCTCTTTGCTGCCCATCACCGCCTTAATCGTCAGCACGCCCCCGGTATATAGCTGCTCAACGAAAGTATATATAGCCTTCAGCTTCAGCATGCAGTCATGTGGAAGATTGGCGGCTCGTGAACCTACAAAGGACACATCAGTATGTGATAGGTTTTTGGGAGACCAGATTATTTCTTCAACAAGGCAAGGCTTAATGCTTACCAAACATAGCAACACTCATGATGGAAATGTGCTTTTTTAAGCCGGACATCTCTTGCTAGCGGCTTCCAATTATTCCTGAGCTTCCTCAGCACGCTTGAGGATGGCGGCTTGGTCAGCTTTGGTTTCCTTCTCCAGCTTTTGGGGGTCGTCTTTCATCCTCTCCAGCTCAGCCAGAACCAAGCGGTATTTTCTCTCCGACTCAGATTGTGCATCTTGTTTTCCGCGAGATTCTTTCTTAAGTCGGCTAAAGCCGACTCAGTCTGGGTCATAAACTCCTCCACATTAAATTTGGGGAGACAAGTTTCAACATTATTGCAAGCAATACTCCTGATACTGGGGGGCTAATGTATGATTTTATTCAAAAGTCATACCATATTCAAGACCCAGCTCATCTTTCAAAAGATGACCCGACCCTTGGGGGCTACAGGTTGAAGATTTTAATTATATTCAAGACCCGACCCATCTTTCAAAAGATGACCCGACCCTTGGGGGATATAGGTTGGAGATTTTAATTATATTCAAGACCTGGCCCATCTTTCAAAAGATGACACGACCCTTGGGGGCTACAGGTTGGAGATTTTAATTATATTCAAGATCCGGCCCATCTTTCAAAAGATGACCCGGCCCTTGGGGGCTACAAGTTGGAGATTATATTCAAGACCCGGCCCATCTTTCAAAAGATGACCCGGCCCTTGGGGGCTACACGTTAGAGATTGTAACTATATTCAAGACCCAACTCATATTTCAGAAAAGATGACCCGACCCTTGGGGGCTACAAGTTAAAGATTCTAACTATACTCAAAGACCCAACTCATCTTTCAAAAGATGAGCCATCCCTTCGAAGGCTAATGGGTGGGGGAGAATACATAAGTAGGCGTACCTCATGCCAAACCCTCATAAGATGAATCAAGCTCTTGTTCATCTCACAATCCCTCTCCAGATGACTTGCGAAGCCGGAACAAAGTTGGTCAAATTCCAGCTTCTCATACTGGGGGAGCTTGAATTTACTGGTGTCTTGGTCAGGGGAAGGACGAGTTTCCTTGGAGGTATGCTTGGAGAGTACCGCAATTGGAGGAGTGGAGTAGCCAGCACAAGTGACTATGACATCATCTGGATCTTCATTCGCCTTGAGAGGGATTGGCGGGTTAACTTTGTTAGTAGTTTCCTTCAAAATTACGGGCGAGTCATCCCGGATATCGGGAATATCGTCCACAGGAATATCATGAGCCGCCGCTTGCTCTTCATCAATCTCTGGGACAGAGGTGCTCGTGCCTAAGGCGTTAGTTGCTTTAGGAGCAGAAGATAAGTCGCCAGTTTTCCTTCTCTTCGCTTGTGCTCTGAGACAAAGGCACCAAGATTGAAAGAACATATCGTTGTTTAGAAGAAATTGGGATTAACAAAGGGACTCACCCTTGTACATGAACCATCGGCGGGAGAGCTGATATTGCCGAGTCGCCAGATGTAGGGGGAGAAATCTAGTAGAACAAAGGCTTAAAGTTAAAGAAGTGGTGAGTCATAAGAAAGGATATGTTAAGGAAAAAGTGTACCTCGCTGGTGCGTTTCCGCCCGGTTGTCCTCTCAGGCAGTCCGGAGATTAAGTCGCCAGAGTGACTATGGTTCTTGCGCTTGGGGGTATATCTTCCTTTCTTCAAAAGGAAATCAGGGTCCATATAAGCATATGGATGAGACATGGGCACTTTTCCACAGATCCGTCTGGCTGGTGTAGGAGAAGGAGAAGGTGAGTCGGAAGAAATATAAATTTCCTCGACCGCATCATGTTGGCTCTCATTGTCCTCGCCCTACACATAAAGACGCATGGTATAAGCGTAAGTCGGAATACACAGGTAATGAGTGAGGGGGAAATCTTACCTCTGAGCGTTCGTGGTCAGCTCGTGACTCGCCAACAATAGATGAATCTTTGGCAGCGTCTTTACCTTTGCTTGTTTTCTTCCTTTTCTTTGGTGGCGGCTTGGTTGTCTTTTGGGCGGTCACTTTGGGGCCCCTTCGCCAAAATGTGTCACTTTTCTGATAAATGGAAGTGAATTTCAAACCAAGAGTATTGGTAAGTGTAAAGAAAGGAAAGGTGGCTGGGATTCTTACTCGCGGCACCGGGTTGGAGCGGCAGAAGGCCTTGAGCCCAATCTTGGCGCATTCTTCCAAGGGCTCACCAGTTAGCTTCTTGATGATTCCAACAATTTCACTCTCTGAGAGTCTTTTGTGGTGGAAGCACTGCGGATGATTGACTATACCATCATATTCGTACATCAACCAGTCTCGACAACTCAGGGGAAGAATATTCCACTCCAGCCAGCAGCGGAACAGATCAATCCCGATGAGCCCGTTGTTTGTCAGAGACTTTAACTCGGAGAAAATGGGAATAAACTCCGACTCTTCTTCTTCCGTGAGCTTCTCGGGCAGTTTGAAGTGCATAGGTAGGCGATCTGTTCTGAAACCCGGGAGTGGGTTTTCGCCGGGTGGAGAGGTGTCCCGGCAATAAAAACCATGACTCGGCCCAGCCCTTGGGATGGCTGGGCAGAAGGACCGATGGGAACCCACGCTCGTGGCATCTTTGAATGTTGACTCCTCCGAGCTCGTGGTTGGGACCGTTGGGAAACTCGGTCTGGCGATTTAAATGGAAGAAGTTCCAACATAAAGGAACTATGGGCTCTCTCTGCAAGTATACCTCACAAAAGACCTGGAACTGGCACAGGTTCCTGATGGAGTTGGGTCCCAGATCTTGAGGATGAACGTTAAGGAAATGCAGGATGTCTCGAAAAAACTTTGACCCGGGTGGTTTAAAACCTCGTTCAAGGTAATCGGTAAAGATGACTACTTCTCGTGCAGCAGGATTGGGAGTCAACTCGCCCAGGGCGGTTCTCCAACCGATGGTTTCCTTATTGTCGAGAAGACCCGCCTTAACAAACGTCTCAAGAGTGGCATCATCGATTTTTGTTGGTAACCAGTTGCAATTTGAAATGGCCATGACTACCAAAGAGAGGGGAACGAGGCGGTTCAGTAACAATTATGAAGTATTCTAACTCGCCAGTATGGGCCTACGATATGTTCAAAAAAGATTTGGTGACTCGCCAAATGGGTGGCATACATCATAACCCGCTATTCGGGCGATTCATGGAAGTATCTTTGAAGTAGTATAACTCGCCTTTCAATTGGAAAGAAAGGGGGCATAGCTATGGTGACAAATTTAAGTCGCTATGGAAGTTGGAGCTAAACGGCGACTGTCAAGGGTCCTTTTCCCTTAGGGATATTCTCGGGAGACGAACAAACATGTTTCTAAAAACAGGCAGTAAACTATGGATCTATGAGTGGATCAAAATAAAGGGATATTGCTCGAAATAATGGTGAAAAGCTATGAGCATAAGGCAGCGACAGCATTGGATGTACGACATGAAGGCTTAAGATAACAAAAAGACGCGATAAAGTGGTTGTAGTTTGTTATTGCCTAAAGTTTATTGCAAAGATATGAAGTGGATCTAAGGCAGGTAAGGAACGTTCGTCGCGTCATGGAGCTAGCTCGCAGGAACAATGGTCATGGTGTTCTCGGCTTAACCCTAAGAAGGGAATGTGTGTACCTGGGGAAAGGAGAACGGCGCCGCGGACGAAAGCGCAGAACTTCATGCTTCTCGGCGCCCTAAAGACCACGGTCGATGGAGGAGCTCCAGGAGCCGGCGATGATGCCGGGGTGCTGGTGATCGAACATAAGACGAGGGAGAGATGGAGGTAGGTGACGGGGCTTCCCCACATTTCTCCTACAGTTATTTAAAGGGCAGGAACGGGAATCGAGGCTGTCAAGAAGGAGATCGAGGCGATGCTACTGCGACAAGAAACCTTCCCTGGTACGACGCCAGGAATCATGCTGCTATGGCTACGCCTTTAGGGACTTCCTTGGCAAATATGCAAAGGATTTCCCCGCGGCCTTGGAGCCTTGCGTTGGTGTTCCCTTGAAGACGAAAGGGTGATGTAGCACAACGGCGGTAAGTATTTCCCTCAGTTTTGAGAACCAAGGTATCGAACCAGTGGAAGATCTCGTCAAGACACAAGTACCTGCACAAACACAAAGAGCTTGCACCCAACGCTATGAAGGGGTTTTAAATCCCTTATAGATTGTTTGCAAAGTGAGAACCGAAAGCAACAAAGTAAACAAGAAAAGTAAAAGTGAAAGTGGAAACGATAGATGTGAATAGACCCGGGGGCCGTAGTGTTCACTAGTGGCTTCTCTCATGAAAGCAAGTAGACGGTGGGTGAATGAATTAATGTTGAGCAATTGATTGAACCGCGCAAAGTCGTGATGTTATTTAAGGCAATGATTATATCTATAGGCATCATGTCCAAAACAAGTACACCAATACTTTCTGCATCTACTACTATTACTCCACACGTCGACCGCTATCCAGCATGCATCAAGTGTATTAAGTCCAAATGAATAGAGTAACGCCTTAAGCAAGATGACATGATGTAGATGGACAATCTCATATCTACGATAAAATCCCATCTTGTTACCCTTGATGGCAACAACACGATGTGTGCCTTGCTTCCCCTTCTGTCACTGGGAAAGGTCACCACACGGTATGAACCCAAAACCAAGCACTTCTCCCATTGCAAGAATCATAGATCAAGTTGGCCAAACAAAACCCAAGATTCGGAGAGACTTAGAAGGATATCAAATCATGCATATAAGAAATCAGTAAAGACTCAAATATAATTCATAGATACTCTGATCACAAATCCACAATTCATCGGATCTCGACAAACACACCGCCAAAGAGGATTACATCGGATAGATCTCCATGAAGATCATGGAGAACTTTGTATTGAAGATCTAAGAGAGAGAAGAAGCCATCTAGCTACTAACTACGGACCCGTAGGTCTGAAGTGAACTACTCACGAGTCATTGGATTGGCGATGATGTTGATGAAGAAGCCCTCCAACTCCAAAGTCCCCTCCGACAGGGCACCGGGAAGGGTCTCCAGATCACATCTCGCGGAAACGGAAGCTTGCGGCGGCGGAAAAGTGTTTTCATGGATGCCCTGATTTTTTCTGGATTTTTAGGGAATTTATAGGCCAAAGACCTAGGCCAAGCCAGGGGGGCCACAAGCTTGGTTGTCGCGGCCTCCCCCCTAGCCGCGGCAACAGGTCTTGTGGGCCCCTTGTGGGCCCACTGCCTTGGCCCTCAAGCCTCCTTATCTTCTTCCGTTCTGGAAAAATTTATTCCGGGGATTTTATTTCGTTTGGACTCCGTTCCAAAATCAGATATGAAAAGAGTCCAAAACACACACAAAAAACAGGAACTCGCGCTTGGCACTGAATTAATAAGTTAGTCCCAAAAAAGATATAAAAGGTAAACAAAACATCCAAAGTTAACAAGATAACAACGTGAAACCATCAAAATTATAGATACGTTTGAGACGTATCAAGCATCCCCAATCTTAACTCCTGCTCGTCCTCGAGTAGGGAAGTGATAAAGAATGAATTTTTGATGCTTTCATGCTACCTAGCATAGATGTCCTTTGTAACTCCTCTTATGTGACGTGAATGTTCAAATCCATTAGATTCAAAACAATAGTTTGCTATTGACGTGGAGACAATAATAATTCAAGCAAATTTGCAAGGTAATCATGAACTTTCAAAATAACAAGGCCAAAAGAAAGTTATCCCTACAAAATCATATAGTCTGGCTATGCTCTATCATCATTGCACAACGAATTTAAATCATGCACAACCCCGGCATTGGCCAAGTAATTGTTTTCACACTTTTACTTTCTCAAACTTTTTCAACTCTCACGCAATACATGAGCGTGAGCCATGGTTTTAGCACTATAAGTGGTGTGGAGTGTGGTGGAGGTTGCAAGACAAAGAGGGAGAAGATGGTCACATTGACTAGGCATATCAATGAGCTATGGAGATGCTCATCAATAGATATCAACGTGAATGAGTAGGGATTGGCATACAAGTGATGCACTAGAGCTAAGAGTATGTGAAAGCTCTTAAAGAAAACTAGTGGGTGTGCATCCAACTTGCTTGCTCACGAAGACCTAAGGCAAATTTGAGGAAGCCTATCATTGGAATATACAAGCCAAGTTATATAATAAGAATTTCCCACTAGCTATATGGTGGTGAAAAAATGAGAGACACTCAATCATGAAGATCATGGTGCTTAATATGCACAAGTGTGGAAAGGTGGTAGCATTGTCCCTTCTCTCTTTTTCTCTCATTTTTTTTGGATGGGCTCTTTGGCCTCTTTTTTTTGGTGGGCATCTTTGGCCTCTTTTTGTATATGGGCTTCGCTGGCCTCTTTTATTTTCTCACATGGGACAATGCTCCATCAATGATGATCATCACACTTACAACTCAAAACTTAGAGCAACGATGCCTCTATATGAAATGCCTTCAGTAGTGTACCGTGACAATGATCTAGCATGGCATAGACATTAATGGAAACATCATGTAGCTATGTTACGATCATGCAATCGTAATGTAGACGTGGTGGCACATGTCATGGTGGTAGTTCCATGGCAATATATCTCAGAATGACTTTGAAAAAGCCACAGTAGGTAGGTATGGTGGCTGTTTTGAGGGATGCTAATGGTGGGTTTTGTGCACCGACGAAAGTTGCACGACACTAAAGAAGATAGTGATGGTGGAAGGTGAAGGTGCATCTAAACCATAGACTCATCATTAGTCATGAAGAAATTATATACTTGTTGCAAAAGTTTTATTAGTAATCGAAACAAAGCATTCGACGCATACTCCTAGGGGAAGGGTTGGTAGGTATAAACCATCGCGCTCCCAACCGCCACATAAAGGATGACAATCAATAGACTAATCATGCTCAGACTTCATCACATAGCGGTTCACCATACGTGCATGCTACGGGAATCGCTAACTTCAACACAAGTATTTCTAGATCCACAACACCTTACTAATATAACTTCAATATTACCATAACCACAACTCAAAACTAATTGAGATGAATCAAACTTCTCTAACTATTCAATGCACATGAAGGTGGAAGTTTTCGTATCCCTTTGGATAACTACCCCTTTTGAGACAACTTTCATAGCATAGATCAACTACCAAGCCACGCACCGCCGTGCTCTAAAAGATACAAGTGAAGCACATAGAGCAAAAGCAACTAGCTCAAAAGATATAATTGAAGCACATGTGAGCTGAATTGTCAAACAAAGGATATAAGTGAAGCTCGACAAAATCACGGTGAGTGCATGTCTCTATCTGTAGGTGTGCAGCAAGGATGATTCTGACACAACAAAAATAAAAGAATCCTACGATACAAGACGCTCCAAGCAAAACACATAACATGTGGTGAATAAAAATATAGCCCCAAGTAACGTTACCGATGGATTGAAGACAAAAGAGGGGATGCCTTCCCGGGGTATCCCCAATCTTAGGCTTTTAGGGCATCCTTGAATCAACTTGGGGTGCCTTGGGCATCCCCAAGCTTGAGCTCTTTCCACTCTTTATATTTTTGTCCATATGAATTTCACCCAAAACTTGAAAACTTCACAACACGAAACTTAAACAGAAATTCGTGATAACATTAGTATAAGAAAGCAAACCACCACTTCCTTAGGTACTGTAGCAAACTTGAATTCTACTTATGTTGATGTTGGGTTACTGTATTTTCAATCTTCCATAATACCCCCCGATACTATCCATAGTTTCATCAAAATAAGCAACCAACTCAACAAAACAGAATCTGTTTAGAGCAGACCAGTCTGTAGATATTTGTATACTTCATATACGTCTGGTACTTCAAAAAATCTGACAAATTACGACAATCTGAAGAATTTGCGTAGTAATCAGAAGAAA
The DNA here is from genome assembly GCF_904849725.1 of Hordeum vulgare subsp. vulgare. Taxonomy (NCBI): domain Eukaryota; kingdom Viridiplantae; phylum Streptophyta; class Magnoliopsida; order Poales; family Poaceae; genus Hordeum; species Hordeum vulgare. The sequence continues at coordinate 223,280,455 of NC_058520.1, forward strand.
AAAGAATCAACTCAAAATCTCTTACAGAAAAAAATGAAAATTCTTTTCGTGAGCAGAAAGTTTCTGTCTTTTCCAGCATGACCAATCGATCATCCCCAAGACTAATCATAACGGTTTTGCTTGGCACACACACAAAAAGAAAAACAAAAAACACAATCATAACAGAATTATGAAAGTGTGGAAAACAAAAAACAGAAAGAAAAAGGATAGATTCGTTGGGTTGCCTCCCAACAAGCGCTATTGTTTAACGCCATTAGCTAGGCATAAGGTGATGGAATCACGTATACTCATCTTTGGTGCTCAAACCATAAGTAGCCCTCATCATAGATTCATAAGGCAATCTTATTTTCCTTCTAGGAAAATGCTCCATGCCCTTCTTTAGGAGGAATTGAAATCTAATATTCCCTTCCTTCATATCGATGATAACACCAATAGTCCTTAGGAAAGGTCTACCAAGAATAATGGGGCACGAAGGACTGCAATCTATGTCAGGTACAATGAAATCCATGGGTACATAGTTCTTATTTGCAACAATAAGAACATCATCGATCCTTCCCATGGGTTTCTTGACAGTAGAATCCACAAGATGCAAATTAAGAGAACACTCTTCAATCTCATGAAAACCAAGAATATCACATAAAGACTTTGGAATCGCGGAAACACTAGCACCCAAATCACACAAAGCATTGTGTTCATAGTTTTTGATTTTGATTTTGATAGTAGGTTCCCACTCATCATGAAGTTTTGTAGGTATATACACTTCTAATTCGAGCATCTCTTCAAGAGATTTCATCATAGCATCTACGATATGTGCGGTAAAGGCTTTGCTTTGGCTATAAGCATGTGGAGAGTTTGCAATGGATTGCATCAAAGAAATGCATTCAAACAAGGAGCAACTATCATAATTGAATTCCTTGAAATCCAAAGTGGGAGTTTCATTACTACCCAAAATTTTGATTTCTTCTACTCCACTCTCCACACCTTTATCATCAATATAGGTGGGCTCCGAATCATTGGGGCGTTTTTCAACCAAAGTGGATTCGTATCCAGCCCCTTCATCAATAGGTTTGACACGCAAAAACAAAGATTCAAGAGGAGTCACACCAAGCACTTTAAGGTCTTCGTGATTTGCATCACTACAACGGACCCTTTTAAACCATTCATTCCTAGCGCAAATTTGGGCGGTTCTTTCTTTGCTCTCATTCATGGAGACACACATAGCTTTCAAAGTTTCATCCAAGTTGACCTTGGGAGGAGCACATCTAACTTTTAAAGCATCAATATCACAAGACATCCTATCAACGCTCTTAGCCAAATCGTCAATTTTGAGTAGTTTTTCCTCCATGGACGCATTGAAAATCTTTTGAGAGTTGATGAACTCTTTGATATTACTCTCTAAATCAGAGGGTAATCTGTTATGATTTCCATAAGTGTTATTGTAGGAATTGCCATAATTGTTAGAGGAGTTACTAGGAAAAGGCCTAGGAACATAGTTTCCTCTAAAAGCGTTGTTGTTGCCAAAATTGTTCCTACCAATAAAATTAACGTCCAAACTAGCGTTGTTACTCTCAATCAAGGAATATAGTGGCATGTCATTAGGATGTAAAGGAGAATTTCTACTAGCAACCAAATTCACCAACTCGTCCATCTTAGCACTAAGCGAGTTAATTTCTTCTATAGCGTGTACCTTTTTGCTAGCAGGTGACCTTTCAGTGTGCCATTGAGAGTAGTTGGTCATGATATTGTCTAGGAGTTTTGTAGCGTCTCCTAACGTGATTTCCATGAACGTTCCACCTGAGCGGAGTCCAAGATATTGCGAGAAGAAAAATTCAAACCAGCATAAAAGATTTGTATAATCATCCACAAACTCAAGCCATGAGCGGGACTATTTCTAATCATTAACTTCATCTTCTCCCAAGATTGTGCAACGTGTTCATGATCAATTTTCTTGAAATTAATGATATTCTTACGTAAGGAGATAATCTTAGCCGGTGGAAAATACTTGGATATGTAAGCATATTTGCACCTATCCCAAGAATCGATACTATTTTTAGGCAAAGAAGAAAACCAAGTTTTTGCGCGATCTCACAACGAGAAAGGAAAAAAGCTTCAACTTAATCACGTCATTATCCACATCTCTTTTCTTTTGCATATCGCAAAGCTCAATGAAGGTATTGAGATGGGATGCGGCATCTTCACTAGGAAGGCCAGAGAATTGCTCTTTCATAACAAGATTCAGCAAAGCTGAATTGATTTCATACGATTCCGCACTAGTGGCGGAAGCAATCGGAGTACTAATAAAATCATTATTATTGGTACTCGAGAAGTCGCAAAGTTTGGTGTTTACAGCCATGATGACTTCAACAAACAAACAAGCACACAAGCAAGCAAGAAAACCGGCAAAGGAAAACGGCAAAAAGGCAAAACAAAAAGGCAAAGGAGAAAGGCAAATGAAAACGGCAAATTTGAAGTGGGGGAGACGAAAACTAGAGGCAACTGGCAAAAAAGTAAATGCAAGAGATCAGTTTGTGACACCTACTTGCATAGATGACTTGATCTCTACTCCTCGCGCCAGAAATCAGCACATTGAAGAGAGACTATTCTTGACTTGATCTCCCCGGCAACGGCGCGAGAAATGCTTCTCCTACTGTGACAACAGATCTTCCCTGGTACGGCGCCAGGAATCCTGCTGCTACGGCTACGCCTTTAGGGACTTCCTTGGCAAATATGCAAAGGATTTCCCCGCGGCCTTGGAGCCTTGCGTTGGTGTTCCCTTGAAGAGGAAAGGGTGATTGTAGCACAGCGGCGGTAAGTATTTCCCTCAGTTTTCAGAACCAAGGTATCGAACCAGTGGAAGATCTCGTCAAGACACAAGTACCTGCACAAACACAAAGAGCTTGCACCCAACGCTATGAAGGGGTTGTCAATCCCTTATAGATTGTTTGCAAAGTGAGAACTGAAAGCAACAAAGTAAACAAGAAAAGTAAAAGTGAAAGTGGAAACGATAGATGTGAATACACCCGGGGGCCGTAGTGTTCACTAGTGGCTTCTCTCACGAAAGCAAGTAGACGGTGGGTGAACGAATTACTGTCGAGGAATTGATAGAACCGCGCAAAGTCGTGACGTTATCTAAGGCAATGATTATATCTATAGGCATCACATACAAAACAAGCAGACCGATAATTTCTGCATCTACTACTATTACTCCACACATCGACCGATATCCAGCATGCATCTAGTGTATTAAGTCCAAAAGAACAGAGTAACGCCTTAAGCAAGATGACATGATGTAGATGGACAATCTCATATCTATGATAAAATCCCATCTGGTTACCTTTGATGGAAACAACACGATGTGTGCCTCACTTCCCCTTCTGTCACTGGGAAAGGTCACCACACGGTATGAACCCAAAACCAAGCACTTGTCCCATTGCAAGAATCATAGATCTAGTTGGCCAAACAAAACCCAAGACTTGGAGAGACTTACAAGGATATCAAATCATGCATATAAGAAATCAGCAAAGAAGCAAATATAATTCATAGATAATCTGATCACAAATCCACAATTCATCGTGTCTGGACAAACACACCGCCAAAGAGGATTACATCGGATAGATCTCCATGAATATCATGGAGAACATTGTATTGAAGATCTAAGAGAGAGAAGAAGCCATCTAGCTACTAACTACGGACCCGTAGGTCTGAAGTGAACTACTCACGAGTCATTGGAGGGGCAATGATGTTGATGAAGAAGCCCTCCAACTCCAAAGTCCCCTCTAGCAGGGAACCGGGAAGGGTCTCCCGAAGAGATCTCGCGGAAACGTAAGCTTGCGGCGGCGAAAAAAGTGTTTTCGTGGATGCCCTGATTTTTTCTGGATTTTTAGGGAATTTATAGGCCAAATACCTATGGCAGTGGAGTTCCAGGGGGGGCACAAGCTGTGTTGTCGCGGCCTCCCCCCTGGCCGCAGCAACAAGCTTGTGGGCCCCCTGTGGGCGCACTGCCTTGGCCCTCAAGCCTCCCGATCTTCTTACATTCTGGAAAAATTTATTTTGGGGATTTTATTCCGTTTGGACTCCGTTCCAAAATCAGATCTGTAAAGAGTCAAAAACGCAGAAAAAACAGGAACTGGCGCTTGGCACTGAATTAATAAGTTAGTCCTAAAAAATATATAAATGGTAAACAAAACATCCAAAGTTGACAAGATAACAGCATGAAACCATGAAATATTATAGATAGGTTTGGGACGTATCAGGCGACAAGTCAAAGACTGCGATGATGGCGCCTAGATTTTCGGGATAAGTGATTATGGAGAAAAAGATCCGTTGATGGTTGCGGTGTTAAAAACCCCGAAATTAAGGGGATGAGATAATGTCATCAAAGATTACACGGCGGGTCAGATAAGATTACAACGAGTGGCAACTTATCGTTCGTCGAAAGATAGAAATGGTATGAGTCGCCCCAAATTGGTGAAGGTTTATTGACATGAATGAATTCAAGAAAATCTGGGGCCTAATGTTGGGGATATTACCTGCAGATAACCTACCCTTAGTGGGCTGGGTCATCCAAGGGGCGAATTACCATTGAACGCGTGTCTCGTGGCCCAGAGGCTGGATGGCGGTTCAAGAGGTCGTGCGGTTGAAGATTACCAAGGAAGTTCCCAATCGTGGAGATCACGACGACTTAGAGATAAGGAAAGCCACGAGGAGTAGCATGGCAGGGCATTGTAAACCCTAGGGCCTCAACCAGTATATAAAGGCGAGTCCCGAGGAAAGGTCACGCGAGTTAGAGAGAATCGAGATCTAGGTCAGGCGAGTTATGCCGTCCTTGTAATCGAAACCACCATTAATCCACACAAAGCAGGACGTAGGCTTTTACCTCCTCATGAGGGGCCGAACCTGGGTAAATCTGAGTCTCGCTTTCGTTCACCCCCTTCGAGTCACCACCAAGGTGCGATGGCTCCATCTTTAAGTCCTTTCACGAGGACATCTACCGTGACAAAACCATGACACCTATAGATCTATACACTTCTCCCCCTTTGGCAACAAGTACCAAAATGTTCAAAGGTCTAATCTAAGCGTCTCTCTATGCATGATCTCCTCCGATAGAAGATGTTGGAGTATACAAGAGAGCATAGACGAAGGCTTCTACTGATGTTGTTGGATCAGAAGTTGGAGGTGTAGACACTGGAGTTTCTCGAGCGGGAGCTGAAGGTTCAGCTGATGAAGAATGTATATCTTCTAGTACTAGCACAGCTGATGACCTAGTCTGGGCCGAGAACCGTGTGGTAGTACGAAGAGGTGAATCATCATCATCATCATCTTTATCATCTGAGCGTGGAATCTGCACTAGGTCAACTTCATGTTGAAGGTGCTTAACTCTGGTGGTCAACTCCGTAACCTTCACATCCAGATCATGGAACTTTGTTTCCACGATCCTCTCTAGGCTCTTCTAATTCAGCAAAATCTCAGAAATATTCTTCTCCATCACTCGGATGGTGCTGACCAAGAACGAAATTTGTTCATCTCTGGTTTTTAACTGGGGTGGTGGAGTTGGAGTATTCCTAGCGGCCTCTGCAGCTGCTGCCTCTCGAGCCTCTCTAGATGTACCTGAGCTTCAAGGAGTGTCACCCATCACAACTTAATTATCCTCAAACTCTGGCTAAAGTGGCAAATGAGGACGATCAAGTTGATATGCATGCTTCCCAATCTTGGCATTGATGAACATCTGAATATATGATGCATATCCGCAAGATCTCTTATGATCTTCAGAAGTTCTCCTGGTAGTCTTAACAATCAAATCCATGACTTTGAAGCGAGTGTGGGTGTCTAAATGAAGCAGCATATTGATGGAATAGCCTATAATCATTTTTTCATCATGTGATTTGGGCATTAGGGTATGCCTCAAGATAGTGTTAGTAGTGGTTATTGAAGCTTGCAAGAAATAGACAGACCCAGGCTTGTGAGATGGCAGGTAGTCACTGGGCAGTGGCTTGTACAGATTGGCCATGGAGTTCAGATTCTTCTTAGGTTCTGAATACACATCCAAGTCCTATGCTCGTGACTTTAGAGCACCAATAATTTTAGCCCATTCTTCAATTGTGGCTTCATATCTATGGCCATCAGTCATCCACACAATTTTGTCATCTGAATAGAAATGAACTATTTAGTATAATTGCATAATCATTAAATCATGCATGCAATCATCTCTGTGCCAACAAACTCTTCAATGTCAACAAGATTGAAGTTCTCTCTCACATGGGGAAATAAATCTTCATTGGCCTTGATGTAATTCCAGTCGACATATCTCATGTCACTAACTGCTGGACATTTGTCATACAGAACTGTCTCATAGAAGTCTTGTTGTTCCCTTGTATGAAACCGGGGATCAACAGCAGTTCTTCTCCTCACAACATAGGGATCAATAGCTCTCCACTTCCTCAACCTTGCATCTCTTCTCTTCTTCATGTCTTCACCTATTGGATGAGCCTCATTGTGAAGTGGCAAATGAGGTCATAACTTCATGAGAATAGGTGCATTCTCAACGTCTTCCTCTCCAGCAATGGCTCATGAAGCAGTGACTTTATCTTTAGCAGCTGCATGTATGTCCTTTGTAGTTCTCTTGAGAACTACAGGATTCTTTGGTGTTGAAGGATTTGGACCAGAAGGCTTCATAGCATCTACCATAAGATTCTTATTCTTTGGAGAAGGGGCCTTAGCTGGTACTTCCTATTCCTCTTCCTCAGCAGTAGCAGTTTCTGCTGGGTCTTCATACATGGAAGTTTGTCTACCAACGACATGGATTGTTATCTTCCCGTGTCTCTTCACACCTGGCTTCTTTGAAGGTCTCTCAAGGGTAAGTGCCTTCCCTTTCCTTGTAGTCTCTGGAGCTCTCATGTCAGAAGGTTTAGCATACTCCTTCGTGACGGTTTTCTTGACAGCAGGCTTCTCTTTCCACTTCTAGGGAGCAGACTCTACATGAACAAAATCTGAATCTTCTTCATCAGAATTCAGCTTCCTCATGGTCCTTGTGGGAAACTTGGGCATGCTTTTGAAGCTGGGGTGCATGGATCGAGAGGGGTCCTCTCACGATTAGTGCCTGAATCAGATTAAGCATGGGGCTCACTGAAATTGTTCTACGAGTCATCGAAACCTGACATCTTGCAAACCAAGCAGACAAGCTGACACACATACTGGCTGACCATGTGAAAAGATATGGAAGACCTTGAAAAGATAAGCATCAAAAAATTACAGAACTTTTCAAAATTTGAACATAGAAACTTTGGGTATGAACTACTACAAAATGTATTTCGGTAGCACGGGTTGAATTTTTCGGAGTCACCAAGACTGACCACTTGCATTAATAGAGACTTGGGTAGCCTTTTCAGTGTAACCGTAAGGAACTACTCGGTCTCACTGAAGCAGTTCTTAGTAACCCTAAAAACTAAATCGGTGGAACCAATTTATCAACTCGGTATCGCCGAGATGCATGTAGCAGGAGATCAAATCCAAAATTTCTTTGTTCTCTATTCTATGGAAATTTTCTAGTGGTGTGGAAGACTTTTACTCCGTGGATTGTAGATGGGAGTGATCTAATGCGCATGAATCAGATAGAGGAGCGCGTAAGGGGTAGAATTCATACCCTCGCTCGATGATGAATCCGCTAGGCAATGACGAGGGCTAAGATTTCGTCTGCGCCACTGAATCCCAATGGAAAAGGAGCACGGGGATGCAAGGGTGACAACCAAGGGGTCTTGGTGCGACAATTCGGTGTTGGGAAATTGACTTTTTGTAGTGACGTGTTTTTTGGAAAATAATTTCCAAAAAACAAGTCTCTATGTTTACCAGCCCCAGGATTGTTGTTAGCTGCTAGACGATTACTTGATATAGGATATCCAAGCAAAAATACAAAATTTGGGTTACAAGACCCTAAAGTTCTACTGGGTTGAACAAAAGTTGAGGTTGAAGGCGGAAGCGACTCGAGGAATGTCCAATGCCCATGGGACTCCATTCCCACAGGAATAGCTGACCTGGATAAATTCCTATCTCACAAGGCTGCTATCCTTGGCTCCTAGGTTCTGGCGTTGACAGCGTCGTACTCCTCTTCGAACGCAATCTGGCGAAGACAATAGCGAGGGACAAGCCAGTGAGTACTTTGAATGTACTCGCAAACATCAATAAAACAGATAAGTTAAGAAGGTGAGGTGCATGATAATTCCAGTAACAATTATATCATGCCATTAGAGTATAACTCATGAATACATTCATGCCAGTACACAATTTTACAAAAAAGCAAGGAAGGTAATAATGAATAATATGCGTGCCGAAGTCGGGCGTCAGAGCGACACCTCAGAAAGGGCTTATGAGAAATAATAATAATAATAATAAGCATGCCGCATTCGGGCGTCGAGGCGACACCTCAGAAAGGGCTTATAAGAAACAATAAGCATGCATCAGTCGAGCGTCAAAGTGACGCCACATAAAGGGCTTATATGAAACAATAAACATGCCACAGTCGAGCGTCTAAGCGACACCACATAAAGGGCGTATATGAAACAAGTAAAGAATATCCACGAGGTAGAACCGTCCCAGGGATGTTCAACAATCATAATCATAGGCGTTACTCCACAGAAATAATGTTCATAATTGTCCACCATATTTCCTGATTAGTCTCATACTTCTTTAACTACCTCCGAAGACCCACACTCAGACCAACACTTGACTAGTCCACTAGTCGTCCTTGACCGTGGACACGGCTACTCGAATAGTTTTAACTCTCCAGAGGGTGTACTATTTACCCACAGGGCACGATTTTCGATAGTCACTGGAACTAAACCCGCGTACGGTATTTTAGAAGAAAACTCTCAGAACCAGTACTCATCGATTTTTCCTCTGCGAAGCCCGAATCACCCGGACTACGCTGCCAAGGCAAAACCATATGACGGGGAGGCTCCAACCCCGACTAGCATGGGATCAAAATTTATACTGCGCACTCACACGGAGTGCCCTCCCTTCCGGTCTCAACCTGGAAACACCCATGCCCCTGACCGGATGACTGGATTTAGTCCAGGGCCTTGAATACCTTCATCCCGGCCCCTCTAGTTGGTGTGTGACTGATAATAGGTATACAACTCACTATACTGAACCCATTATCCAGGAAACTGTGGTAGCACGAAGGGTAAGGTGACGCACAGACAAGACTCGATCTACCGTTGACTTAGGAGGTTTAATATTATTCCTCCAAGGATTAGTACCACACTATCTTGCAAAAGAGATTATCTCCGGGTTACTACCATCACACCTCGATACGCTTTCACTGACCTCTCTCGTCACACGAGGCGTCAGCCTATGATATCATTTCCACCAGACACACCATACTCCGAGGTTGTCCAGACCAACGTACCATACGAAGTATGAGGCAGTAACCACTCACCACTTGCCTTCCACAAACTTAACAACAACAATATCCATCACATGCTATTATGCAAGGTATTATTTTATGCGAGATTTCTATCCACATAATCTAAAATCACGCAGTATATGCACCACCACAAGCATCACACAACTTTATGCAAATTTGGATTCAAGATGCTTGCCTTAGGGTTTCAGGAGGGTGATGTGTACCCCAACATCTTGGAGTAGGTATCCTCTCTTTAAAATCCTATTTTAAAATATTTGAATTAACACACAAACAAAAATCAACACAGAAAAGTGGTTTGAATTTTTTGAAATAAATCTTAAAATAAACCAGATGAAATTCTAAACAGGTAGGAAAAAAGAATCGATTGATTTGGATTTTTATTTTAAAACTTAGACTCAGTCAAACTTTCTGGTCAACTCTTTTTTAAAGACCAATATAAAAGAAAACGTTTAGGTCTGATTACGCTTTACTAAGAGGGAAAACACACGAGGGGGGCCTACGCCACTCGGAGCTATGGCTTGCTCACCGACAGGCGGGGCCCGCCTGTCGGGTTCTTCTCCTTTCTCCCATACACAAGGAAACAGGGGCAGGGAGAGAGTTCCGGCAAAGTTCCCCGACGCTAGGAGGTCTCACTCCTAAAGGTGAGCACGCCGGCGAGTTCAGGAGTGACAACCCCATCCTCAGGATCCACATGGGGTGCGGAGAGGCTCGGGGGCAAGTGCCCTTTCTTCCACGACGATCAGGGAAACTCCAGCGATCCCAACTCCGGCCTATGGCGCTCAGGGCTTGAGGCGGCACTAGGAATGGGTTCAAGGGGCCTTGGAGGGGCTAGCCAACACCATGGGGAGAAGAGAGGGGCTTGGGGCTGCCAGAATTTTGTCGAAAACGGCCGGCGACGCTGCAGTCAGAGGCGAGCATACAGAGCAACACCGGCAAAATTGATGCGAGGGGGGATAAGGGTCAGGGGAGGCTACTGATGAGCTCAGAGGGCTTCGGGGATCCTTATATAGCCGGTATAAGTTGGTTCCGAGGCGGCCTCCGGATAAGAACACCGGAGACAGAGCTTTAGGCGCACAGCAGTGACAGCTGGGTGAAGCAGAGGCTGCGGGAGGGGCTCAGCAGGGTAGCAGTACATCTGCAATAGGGGAAACACTGCATGGGACAGGCCAAGGTACACGTGGAGCGCGGAGGAAGCTCGGGCCGCGCCGTCCATGGCAGGAACATACACGTCTGCAGGCATGCTCGCTGCGACAACACAGGGCGGCGACCACCTGTCGGGAGAGGGGGGTTGACGCGCCTCTACGCATAGACCAGGGGCGTGGGCGCGAGGACACGGCGGCTCGGCACGCGCGCGTGCAAAACGTGCGCTCTCGTGCGCCCAGTGCGTGCACGCAAGGTGCCCGACACAATGCCAGTGCACACACAAGAGCTCCAAGACCTATGAAACTACATTGGACTGGGATGGAGACATAGAAGAGGCTAGTGGACAAGCTAGTTGGGCCAGAGAATAAATTTGCCAATGCAAACTCAAACTGATGCCGAATCTGGTCATGCACAGCAGGTGCTTGATGAAATGCCAGAAGCTTCAAGTGAGCCTTGATGTCCACCCAATTCTTTAGATCATGGTCTCTATAGGTGCTAGCAATCGTGGTGAGGTTAGTCTGGCAAAAAGCAAAACTAGCTAATGCAAAATTTTGAAAACACATTTCTGGATAGAATTTTGAAGCTATTATCGCATGCACTTAAAATCATCCAATGGGGTCAACTCTTGGAGTTAAGGTTTTGGTAGGGTTCCATACAAGCATGCAAAATTTCATAGCAATTAGAGAGGGAAACAATATGGTTGTAGTGCAAAGTACCATACTAGACCAGAACAAAAAAATGATTGTTTTGCTAAATTTTTACAAAGCACATAGTGGTTTTTTTCATAAAAGTAAATCTCATGCATTACTTGACATCCCCAAATTTTTATAGAATTTTTGAAAGATTATTGCTAGGGGTTATACTACAAACTAGATTATGGACCAGATTAGAAAAGAAGTTAATGTGCTCAAATTTTTCAAAACACTTGGCTAACTTTTTGCAAAAATATGATCCAGGAACATCATGGACCATCTTCAAGTTTTTATAGAATTTTTATAAAAAGTTACATAAGGGTTGTAGTGCAAAATATGCCCTTAAATAAAATATAAGTAATTTTAGAATAAAGGAAACCTTCGCCAAATATTAAAATAAAATCTGCCATGAAATTGCCAGAACAAAAGAAATGTTTATGAAGCAAGCACTCAGGTTCTAACATAAATTTTCAAAATAGTTACTTAGGGAAAGAATTTGCTGATAGAAAAAAGAAGAGGTTTAAAAATCAATTGAAAGTCCAAGAATTCAGATTTTAAATAAACAAGGACAAAACAATATTCCCATCTAATTAAATAATGAATTCAAAAGGTTCTCAAGCATAGGCTCAGGCACTAAATGATCTTTGAAATGCCACTTGAAAGGAAAAGTTTTTGGAAAGGGGTTTTGAAAGGAGTCATGAAGGAGTTTATTTCCCAGTTTTTTTTATGCTAGGCAATATTTTGTTTCAGAAAAGTATTATTAATTTTTGGGGTGTGACAGACACTACCCCCCTTAAAAATAAATCTCGTCCCCGAGAGTTGCTTAGGAAGGAAAAATAATTCACTCATGAAAACACAGAACATGATCACTCAAGTGCAGGCGCAAACAAGGCAAACATATAGCAAACAATCACTCATATGCGGTTTCAAACAATGCAATCAAATAGGAAATCGTTACTCTCTTAGCATCAGGAAAACATACTACCGACTATCGTACACTCTCGGGGTGGTCAATGAGATACAACAAGGGGTTCCCGAGAAAATAGTCTTGGTCGGGGAAAACACATTTTACTTCTCCCAGAAGGAGTTTTGAAAACATGTCCCCTTTGGTCTGACAACAATTACCTACAATGGAAGATCTGAAATTTTTCCACTAGTGTGGGTGGTCATTACTCCACCCGCTGATGGGTCAACACCCTAGGCGATATCCTTAAAGACAAGGGATGGGCATTACAAGGGCTGCTCTATACTGGGCTGCGAGGCAACGCGATTACCACTCTGGGTTTGCATCCAAAACTTCCGGATAAATCCCAGTGGTTACTTATGGGGAGGACTGGCTCGGGGTAACACACTTCGTGAGAAGTTCTAGGAGCGGTCATGGGTGGTCTTACTAGGTACCTGGTTTAGGGACACACATTATGACACTAGGGTGACCGGATTCACCAGGGTGAAAACTCGGGTAACAACTCTTAAGTGATACATCACTCGGGTAGCTGACTTGGTGGCTGGGTGGTCACGCCCAAAAATTTACTCTAAGGCTACGCGGAATAGTTTATGCAAATTTTACTTATAAAAACAAGGTGTGCATGCATCATGCAATTTTTATTAAAAACCGTTCTGTCACAAACACGTGAATACAGCGTTACATGGTAACGCGGTTACTAGGGCTTGACAGCTAGTCTGACGGACTTGCTCGGCCTTCATTGGCCTCCGAGTTGACGGGCTCAGTAGACAATAAGGTTCCTCAATTAGCCGAGGCTCCTGAGTCAACAAGGACATGGAATGGGGCTGCAGGGTTGCGGTGGCGACGATGTCTGGGATGATGCGCCCTTGGCACAGATTCATTGCAGAAGGCATGCAAACTGCGGTGAAGTTCTATTGGGGTCATGGTCGGTGGGGCAGACCTTAAGGGTCCAATAGGTCTTCCAACCAAGATGTGCTGGTTGCTGGAGGCGGTTGCGGCTTCACGGCTTGCCGGGGTCCAGTGAGCCGTTGACATGTGACTCATGACCAAGTCAGAGGTGATCTGATCGATGAGTGCCTCTTGCGCTCTCAAATAGCACACAACCTGCGCTAGGGCAGGGTCTTCCTCAAGGTCTTCGCGGTCAACTCAGGTCAGACTACCATAGCCTTCACGACTAGGATAGTAGCACAACGGTCGTCTATTCATCCACGACGATAGATGTCGCAACTGTACTATAGCCTCTCGGGCTGCAAGTTAACGGTCTTGGGCTTCGTTGGTGGCTGCTCTACCAGCGAAATGGTGAGCACTCCAACGAGGAATTCCCTCCATAGATGTGCACCGAAGCCCAAAAGTAACGAATAACATCACTCGTAGGCTCCTGATGTATAACATACACTTGAGGTTCTTCTATGCCAAAAACTTGGCGGCTGAGGTCGGCGAGGATGACTAATAAGTCTCAACGCTCGGGCACGGGGGTCTTGTTGCAGAGAATGCGGCTAGGCATCTTGGAATTCAAGGGTAGGGGGGTTACTAGGGTAGCGATCTCAGGGTTGCGGTTTGCTGGGTTGAGGCAGGGCCTTCCTATATAGGTAAGGGAGTCTTTCATCGTATGCAAAGGAATGCGACAACTCCGGTGTCGGTCATAGACACACAACTTAAAGGCTGGGCTGACAGGTTAGGCACCGACTGCCAAAAGGTGTCGGATGGCCACTGTAGTTGGCTACTGGATTGGCTAGGCTGGTTGTGGATATATAAATATCTGACTTAGGGATAGTGACCTGGCAAAGATAGGTTTAGCCAATGGTCAATCTGGCTCTTATACCAAGGTTGTAGCGACATGTTTTTCGGAAAATAATTTCCAGAAAATAAGTCTATGTGTTTACCAGCCCCAGGATTGCTGTTAGCTAGTAGACACTTACTTGATACAGAGTATCCAAGCGAAAATACATAATTTGGGTTACAAGACCCAAAGGTCTACTAGGTTGAACACAAGTCTGAGGCTGACGGCCGAAGCGACTCGAGGAATCTCCAATGCCCATAGGACTCCATTCCCACAGGAACGGTTGACCTGGATAAATTCCTATCTCACAAGGCTGCTATACTTGGCTCCTAGGTACCGGGGTTGACAGCGTCGTGCTCCTCTCCGAACGCAATCTGGCCAAGACAATAGCAAGGGAGAAGCCAATGACTACTTTGAATGTACTCGCAAACATCAAGAAAACAGATAAGGTAAGCAGGTGAGGTGCATGCAAATTCCACTAACAATTATATCATGCTATTAGAGTTTAACTTATGAATGCATTCATGCAGATACGCAATTTTTCCACCAACGTTTTATAAACAAGCAAGGAACGTAAAGATGAATAATATGCGTGCCGTAGTCGCGCGTCGGAGCGGCACCTCTGAAAGGGCTTATAAGAAATCATAGTAATAAGCATGCCACAGTTGGGCGTCGGAGCGACACCTCAGAAAGGGCTTATAAAAAACAATAAGCATGCCTCGGTCGGGCGTCTAAGTGACACCACATAAAGGGCTTATATGAAACAATAAACATGCCACAGTCGGGCGCCTAAGGGACACCACATAAAGGGCTTATATGAAACAAGTAAAGAATATCCAGGAGGTAGAACCGTCCCAGGGATATTCAACAATCATAATCATAGAGGTTAGTCCACAGAAATAACGTTCATAATCGACCACCATATTTCCAAATTAGTCTCATACTTCCTTAACTACCTCTAAAGACCGACACTCAGACCGACACTTGACTAGTCCACCAGTCGTCCTTGACCATGGACACGGCTACTCGAATAGTTTTGACTCTGCAGAGGGTGTACTCTTTACCCAGAGCCCACGGTTTTTGATAGTCACTCGGACTAATCCCGCGTACGGTATTTTAGAAGTAAACTCTCAGAACCAGCACACACCGATTCTTTCTCCTCGAATCCCGGCTTCACCTGAATTACGCTGCCAAGGCAAAACCATAAGACGGGGAGGCTCCGACCTCGACTAGCATGGGATAAAAATCTTATACCGCGCACTCATGGGGAGTGCCCTCCCTTCCGGTCCCAGACCGGAAACACCCATGCCCATGACCGGATGACTGGATTTAGTCCAGGGCCTTGGATACCTTCATCCCGGCCCCTCTACTTGGTGTGTGAGTGATAATAGGTCTACAACTCACTATACCGCACACATTATCCAGGAAACTGTGGTAGCACGAAGGGTAAGATGACGCACAGGCAAGACTCGATCTACGGTCGACTTAGGAGGTTTAATATTATTCCTGCAAGGATTAGTACCACACAATCTTGCTGAAGAGATTATCTCCGGGTTACTACCATCATACCCTGATATGGTTTCACTGACCACTCTCATCCCACGAGGCATCAACCTCTGGTCTCATTTCCACCAGACACACCTTACTGTGAGGTTGTCTAGACCAACGTAGCATAGAAGTATGAGCCAATAACCACTCACCACTTGCCTTCCACGAACTTAACAACAACAATATCCATCACATGCTATTATGCAAGGTATTATTTCATGCAATATTTCTATCCACATAATATAAAATCACGCAGTATATGCACCACCAAAAGCATCACACAACTTAATACAAATTTGGATTCTAGATGCTCCCCTTAGGGTTTGAGGAGGGTGATGTGTACCCCAACATCTTGGAGTAGGTATCCTCTCTTCAAATTCCTATTTTGAAAATATTTGAATTAACACACAAACATAAAACGGCACAAAAAAGTGGTTTGATTACCAACATTGGGTTCAAGAATTCGCACCGTTTAGGAGGGTCTTATAATAGGAATAAGTCGCGCAATTATGAGGAAGCACTCAAAGTGCCCTATCCAAAGCATAGTACTGAGGACAAGACATCTAATCACTCATGGGAGATTTCTATATCATGCAAGAATTTAGGAATCAAGCTTTACAGGTCCACCAGGGGGCTAATGGTGCACATCCGAGTCAGTACGGTCAACTTGGCTCACAAGGCAGGTCATCTCGAGGCTTCCCAGGGTTAGGGTTTAACGATCTAGGCGGCTCGAGGTCAGACTATCACTGTCAAGTGAACACTGGTAATAGGTAGCATTCTGATCAAAGCAATCACCAAAATAGCAATCAATCTGGATGTGAGCAATCCTAAGCAGTTGGATAATGGTCAATGCTACATTTTCACGACTAAGGATTGCAAGGAGGACACGAAGCGTAAGCAGAAATCCATAAGCATGATTAATTTGGTGGTCCCAAGATATCTCAATTGGTCTGAACAACCAATTATCTGGAGCAGAGTGGATCACCCTCCCCGAGTTAATAACCCGGGAGATCTAGCTTTGGTGGTAGCACCTCAGGCGGGTGTTTATACCCTCACAAAGGTCCTTATGGATGGAGGGAGTAGCATCAACATTCTATACCATCACACTTTTTGACGGATGAACCTGCACGACAACAGTTTGCAAACTTCGTCCATGGTTTTTCATGGCACCGTTCCTGGAAATCAGCATATCCGGTAGGGTGGATTAATCTTAACGTTTCTTTTGGGGACGAGCATAATTCCAGATGTGAACCCTTAATGTTGGAGGTAGTGAAGATAGGAAGCCCTTATCACGCTCGCTTTGGCAGACCGACTTACGCTCATTTCATGTCTCGTCCTTGTTATATCTACCTCAACCTCAAGATGCGGGGTCCGAAAGGCACCATCATAGTAGGAGGTAGCAGAAAAATAGCCCAGGAATGTGAGGAATGAGATGCGGCTTATGCTGAGTCGGCCTGCGCTACTGAAAAGTTAAAATCTCTCACACGCGATGCTGGTAAAGAACCCCTCAAGTAAGCCGCCGGTCGAGTAAGTCAACCCGACCAAATTTTTGGCCGTGTTATATTAAGAGCCACCAACTCATTATATTTCTATCGACCCCCAAATTCTGTACATACTTCTATGATATTTTGAGTCTAATAAAGCTCCTCTTTTATACATAAATTGAATATGAGTTTCTATCATTTAATATGTTGTCTAGGGCTACAAGTCCAAATAAATTATCATGATCAATAGAATTAAGTCGGATTATCTCGGGGCTACTGGTCCCCAGGTTGTTTATCAGTAATAGCATTGTCTTCTGCAATCCTATGCCGAGCTTTTATATTTGTCATAGGTCACTTGGGGGCATCCCACTCATTGAGTTTAGCTTCTCACCCTCTTGATCTTTCAAAGACGCCACAAAATGGTTAAACCTCATGGTATGTTTGATGCGACTCTGATCAGGTGACTCCAAGTACTATTGACTATTCAATCCATTGTGGACCCTGAATTAGCAAGGTTACAACGTTGGATTCTCACGTGAGAGCCAACATATTGAAAGTGGCGATAAAACATGGGTTATCATACCCACTTCATTGAAGCAAGACTTGAGCCTTGAAAGCTCGTCTCCTCTTTTTACCGCGTCTCACCGAGCCGACCTATGAATCATGTTTATTATCCTGCATAATTTTTATGTCTAAAATTTTGCAGGAAGCAATACTATCTAAAGGTTATCATGAATAACCGGGTTATGGATTTATAAGCATGTTACGATTAGTTCAAAATTGCTCCTCTCCTACAACAATGTTGTGACAAATTAAAAAAGGCGGACTGTGCGAATCAAGTTCATTTGTTGGCTTAAAAAGTAATACCTCTTTACCTTGTCTCATTGAGCCATCCTATTAAAGATACCTGATTCTTTGCAAAACATCACGTCTTAAAAACATTTTCAGGAACAAGCCATATTAGCCGGCTCATCATGGAAAACCAGGATGAAGGAATATCATAATGAGGTTTTCCGTAGCAAGCTAAAAAAGCAAAAACAAGCGTGCTCGATGGCATGATCAAAAGCATTTCAGAGTTTTTGCTACACCTATTACAAACTCGCATCAAGAGTTGTTGAAAGATGTTTTTATACAAGAATACATGTGACATGTCATTCTACTAGGTGAGTTACTTTGACCCGCCCTCAGTTATCTTCTCAGGATGATTGAGTATCCGATTCTTCTAGATCATCTTCACCATTGATGCCTTACTGGCCTTTCTGAATCCACCGGATTGACCTCAATGACTAAAAGTTTGGAGCTGTTCCATTCGAAGTAGAAGCATGAACGTCGGGAGCAGTCTTTTTCTTGTAATGAGGCTGGATTAGCTGAGAGGGCTCATCTTTTGGCATTGGAACCCGTTCATTATCAACAGTATATGCTGCATAATATTGAGATGTGTCGACCTGCTCTGCAAGAAGAGTCACAAGCGTGAGGGTGTCCTTTATTACTAGGGCAAAATCTTCTCGAGAAATTTCAGAGCCATGCAATTTATACTCCTGGTACCCATCCTTCAGAGCCGCCAAATCAAGCTCTTGTAGATATGCTTTGCCACGTGCGAGATCCATGTTTTCTGCACAACGAGCTGCTGATTTCTAGGTCTCTGGGACCCATTGCGGCATGGTGGAGAGTTGTTTTAGGATGTCGTTGACAGTTCATGATGGATGCTTTGGATTCTTTGCAGCCATGATAGAGTAATCAGACCCGGTGTATAGCTTCTCCACATAGGAGAAAAAACGCTTTTAACTTCATCAAGGGCAGTTGCACCACGGACTGATCTCTTCAGCCTGCAGTAGAAGGACATATATAAAATTTCAGTCACCCTTATCCCTCAAGGTTAAAGAAACATAAGGAGATGAAGTTTGCGAAAATCTTACAAAAGATGGCAGTCAGCATCTCATTGAGTTGTTTCACCAAAGTGGCGTGATTTTTATTTCAAAGGGCCAAGCTTCACTTCGGCTTTCTCGACATTGGTTAACATGGCAATTTTCTCTATTTAAAAATTCTTCATGGATTCCTCAAGATGATCCTGCGCCTGACAAACAGAGTGTTGAAAAAGAGCAGCCATGGATTCAACTTCAGCTCTAAGCCTTGCCTCTTCTTTAAGACACCTTTGCAGGTTTGTAGCCGTGGATTCGACATCTCTGACGAGCATCTGACAAAGACAAAAAATTTATCAGAAATTGGGATTATAAGACACCATGAGGTCGGCTTATTATAAAATAACAGGTAGGTGACGATAAGTCGAAAGCAGGATAAGATAAATAACAAAGAATATAAACAAGTCCCAAGCAGATTGCAAGCAATTTACTTAGAACTTGGGGGATAATGCATGTGAGTTTTTTCATTTTCCACAAGGTAGAGCAAAGACCCGACTCATTTCAAAAAGATGAGCTGACTCTTGGGGGCTAGGGATTTAGCTCACATTCAAACCAGTTGCAAGAGAGTCTGCTTACCATTTATATAATAAGCCACCCCTTGGGGGCTGGAGACAGTGTATAGAAAGGAGAGACTAGAATTGGCATTGGAAATTGGTAAGCACGAGTCTTTACCAAGTATTTTCCTTGAGAGCGCGAATCATATCGGTTTCACTATTCCTATTTTCAAATAACCGAGTCAAGTATTGTCGATAGATCTCTTGAACGCCCAACAAAGATATATTTTGGAGCTCAACTGGATTTTCCCTCTGTCAAGATTCACTATCTCTTCCTTAGCCACAATCTTGGCAAGAGTGGTGGAAGAAACGGGAGCTCGAAGTTGTTCCTTTCCAAAACAACCTCTCAAGCACTCTGATGAACCGGTGGATTGGGATCATCCACATGAATCACCGAGCTAGGATTTTGAGCCATATTTGTCGGATTAGGAGTAGAAGAAACTAACGGAACTGTAGTCTTTACAAGTTCATCAATTAATACTAGCTCATCCATTGGGGACATTTCAACAACGGTTGCCGGATTGATCGTAGCATCTGAAATATGTTCTTTAGGAGTGTCAACTTCGGCGGCTGTATTTTCAGTTTGAGAATCCAAAATATTTTGTTTCTCAACACCAGAACATGACCCGGCAACGCGACTGGTTAAAGTAGCATTGACCCTACATAAGTTAGAAGTCAAGTAGTATATTAAGAAAGATAAAACACGCAATCAAGTCATGATCACAAACTTACCCACGATTGATATTGAAAGTGGGAAGTAGAGTTGCCGATCAGGCGACCGAAGATGGGGAAGATTCCTGAATTAAAGAAAGGTTAAACATTGCGAGCCTATTTAAAAAAAGGAGACCAGCTTGAGAGAAGAGGTGGAAAAATTATTACCTCGACATGAGGCTTGCGAGCCAGTGGAGCATTTGACAAGCGTGGGTCCAACGCGCCCACGTCACTCCGGGTCTAGCGTTTGGATTGACCAGCAAGTTGTGTTTCCTTCAAGAGAAAATTGGTAGCTAAATGAAAGTCTTCATTTGACATCTTTACCTTTCGGACGGCTTGCCTGGTCCTTCTTGCAAAAAAATTTTCTGAAGAACTGGAAGAAAATGGAATTACCTCAACATTGTCGGCTTTGCTGGCTTCAGAGTCGCCCTAAGGAGAAGGCATGTTAGAGAGTTCACTAAACAAGCGGCCAAGTGAGTCAAGTTCTACCTCAGATTGTTCTTATGAAGGTGAACCAAGAGCTGGGTCACCCTCAGCTGAATCATTTCGTTGGTTCATGGAAGGAACAAGCATTTGAGGTGTGACATTCCTAAAGCTAGAACCCTCCAACAAGCAAAAGAGTATGAGAAAGATGGCAGGCCAAAAACGAATCAACAAAGAAACTGAATATATTTAAAACAAGGAGAAATTAGTACCAAAGGCGAAGGATTTAGCAGATAGTATGGGCCTAAGCTCGTAGTGCTGCATCTTTCTTTTGAGTCATAGAAGAATTTCTTCATCTCTTTATTAAGAGCATTTCAGATAGATCCTCAATGGAGAAGTGTTGGATGTCAGATGAGTCGCCTGAGTATTCACACATTAAGCTAGACCTTATGCTGACGGTTTGGATTCACCAGTTTAGCCAGCATAAGATCAAATCAATCCCAATAAGTCCATGGGAAACCATGACCCTCAACTTTGTACGAACAAGGGCCACTTCATCCCTCTCCTCCTCTACTGGCTAACCTGGGAGCGCCACGTTATTGCTGATCCTCTCTAATCTATAACCCGACAATGGATTTTTCATCTACGGGAGCGGTGTTCTTGCAGTCAAATCGGGTCTTATTGCATCCTTTCGGCTGACTCGCCAATATTGATTCAGGAAAGAGATTGATTTTCCTTTTCTGCAACAAGATTCTGCCAAGTTCACAAGAAGGACCGTTTCTTACTTTAGTCTAGTGGTTGGCATAAAAGACCTCAATGAATAGAGTCACTGACGGCTCAATTTTTAGATACACCTCGCACAGAACTTGAAACTAACATATGTTGATCAGGGAATTAGGAGCAACATCTTGGGGCCTTCGATCAAAAAAGTGCAGAAGATCCCTGAAGAATGTTGAGCCAGGAGGTCAAAAGACTCTTCGTAAATAATCAGCAAAAATAACAACTTCCTCTTCTCCAGGCGCGGATAAAGTTCTTCTTTAGGAGCCCGCTAGCTTATCTCTTTCCGAGGCATAAAAGATCATTGGCTCACAAGGTTGTCTAGGGTAAGCTTGGATTCTTGGGACCTGGCCCAGCTCCATGCCTTCGAGTTTTGGGGAGCCTTTTTTAATTTGATATGACTACAAAGGGAAATAAACAACAATAAGTGAAGTATAAAATAATAGCAGCCTCTGATCTTTGGTTCCAGGAGCATTGAAGTCGCAAAAACTGTTAACTGAGCAATATCTTAAGCCAGCCAGTGTTATAACTAGGTATTAAGCCGGCAACAATAAGCAAATGATTTATAAAGGAAGAGGTCCATAAGGAACTTAGCAAAAAACTTCTTCACAAACAAGTTGTGATAAGTGGCCTCTCGCAACAGATTTAAGTATGAGCAGAAAATAGGGAAAATATGTGTTCTAGGTGGACGAAGTGGCTTTTGCTCACGGTTTGCAAAAGAGTTCTCTTGAAGAAAATTCGGTCCAGATATGTGTGCTAAGCAAGGCGAGATAAGGCCGCAACGTGACTAAGGGTACACAAGGAATGAGAGGTTAATGGATGTATGGAGCGTTTCCTTCGGTGATTCAATGAACACAACACCAACACATTAATGAATATGCGTACCCTCAAAGGGAAGAATGCGTACCTCTTACCTCTAAAAGAGAAGGACAACAAGGATAGGAGGATTCGATGTACGAGCTACGCACTCGGAATGTTTCGGTCGTCGTTGTCGAAGATTTGACGCGTGCAACAATGGAGGAGAGTGCAAGGAAGAAGAAGATAGAAATGATAGTAGAGGGGGTTGCCCGCCTATTTATAAGGAAAAAGGAGGGGGACCAAAGCGGAACGGTCGCTCAAAATGATCGGTTGGGTTTGTGCCTAGATTTTCATATGAGACCGGATTTAGTGCTGTTTTTGAAAAGATTTGCCAGGATGACCTGGAAGACTATAGTCAGCCTGATGACATCATATCGATGTAGACCGAGAAGGCGTAAGGTGTCAAAAATAAATAAATAACCCGACGTGCTTTTTTTTCCACAGATAAGAGGCGAAAGATTGCTGAAACATTTTTTGAAGAAAGGAAGATTGACGTGAACAAGTTCAAGTCTACTTGGGGCCAAATGTGAGGGATATAACTCGAGGATGTAACCCGCCCTATAGGACCAGAACCGTAAGACAAGACATGAAGATGAGTTCAAATTCTTATCAAGTCAGCCGCCTGGCGGCCCAACACCAGGAGACGACAACTCAAGGCCTAGGGGGCAGGAGACGCTAGAAACTTTGCTAACTTGGTAAGCAAGATGAAGTAGAATTGTAGTAAGTCACGTGTGCTTATTCTACCTGGACTTTATTGTAAACTCGAGAACACTACCAATATATAAAGGAGAGCCCTCAAGCTGGAAATATGAAGTAATAAACTATCGAGAGCTAGTTAGCGATTCGACATTCTTGTAATCAAGATCCCATCAATATAGACACCAAACCAGGACGTAGGTTTTTACCGCCATTGGAGGGGCCGAACCTGGGTAAATCTGTCTCCCGTTCTTGATCAACCCCTCTAACTTCTCTTTACCTGAGCGATTTTGATGCCATTGATTGACTTTTTTGACTTGGTTGTTTTCCTTTCACTTCGGAGAGTTTCACAATGATGCTGAGTGTGGTGCCCCTCAGTATTCGTGCACCTATTGATGTGACAAGCGACATCGAGCACCAGCAGGGCTCAGGAGGTGAAGACGATGACAATGATGAAGAAGACGAATCTGAGGAGGACGATGACGATCCCAAGGAAGGATACAAGGAGGAGTCTTCTCCATCAGAGAACGTCCCGACTGAGGGCCATTCCAAGGCGCCCCACGATCTAGGGGCGCGAGTCACTCCAAGGCGTGCCATGACCCACCGGCGCGAGTGAGGGGCGCCAAGGGGCCAAGTGCTCCTCGGCCAATAGTATTGACCGTTCCGACCTAAAGTTCAAAGCGCAGGCAAGGTAAGCCCACTGGATCACCCCAAGAAGGCATGAAAGGAGCCGAAGATATTGACCACCAAGCCTTAGAAGGCAGTTCTACCGCGGATCAAGGTGGACATGCGTGTAGCGTCAGCATAAGCGCCTTGGCCACTTGCCCCTTTCTCCTCGAGTGTTGTTTTGATTGATGTCCGGATGACTCTTTTCTGAATTAATTTTCTGTTGCAGTGTTGACACTTCGGCTGGCTCGCTCGACCCAAAGCCTATGGTTAAGGGCCAAGTGGAGGTATATGCCACATCTTCCATAGGTGATCTCTGCACTTGGTTTGGTTTCATTTGATTGACATGTTCCTCCAAACCTTCAATGCCCGAGTGGTATGCTCCTTCAATTCACTTCCCCCAAATGTTTTCAGGGCCGTGTGAGGTGATTGAGCTTGATAGTGACGAGAAGGTCGGCCAACCTAAGCCTCCAGTCAACACGGATGTTGTGATGCAGGACGTCCCTCCCGTCCGAGTGACCAGAGTCTCTTCGGCCAAGCCTCTCACGAAGATCGGAAGTCAGATTGCTACTCCAAGGGCTGGAACCACACTCGATGGTGCTACGCCGTCCTCTTCATTGGTCCCAGCAGCGGCTAACCTGTTCAAACTCCAGCAAGCCCCTGAGAATCAGGTGAGTGGGAGCAAGGAAGCCATGGTCCAAGTGGAGTTGATGAACAACTTGTTGAAGGAGGCATACGACGCCATCAAGGCTTTGAAGAAAAACATCCGAGTAAGTACCATTGCAAGTACTAGCTTTAGTCATGTATCTTGACATTTGCATGAATTTTTATTTATTTTTGTTCTCAAGTGGGATTGTTGGGGAACGTTGCATGGGAAACAAAAAAAAAATCCTACGCACACGAAGACCTATCATGGTGATGATCATCTACAAGAGGGAGATCACATCCACATACCCTTGTAGATCGCTAAGCGGAAGCGTTAATAAACACGGTTGATGTAGTGCTATGTCTAGACAATCTGTCCCACAAACCGTGCCACAAACAGTCTCACGATCCATCCTGATCAAGTGCCGAAAAGACGGCACCTCCGCATTCCGCACACGTACAACTCGATGACGATCTGCGCCTTCTTGATGCAGCAAGAGAGACAGGGATGTAGATGAGTTCCCCGGCAGCATGACGGCGTGACGGTGGTGGTGGTGATCTGTTCCAGAAGGGCCCCACCCGAGCTCCGAAGAAAACCGATCTAGAGGAAGAACTACGAAATAGAGGAAAGGGTAGCACGTGGCAAACTTGTGTCTCAAAAGGCCCTAAACCTCTAATATATATAGGAGGAGAGAGGGAGGAGGCTTGGCCTCCAAGTAAAGACCCTAGGGCTTCGGCCGAACCAAGGAGGAGGATTCCACCTCCCTTGTGGGAGGTGGAATCCTATTAGGACACTTTCCTAATTGGAAACTCTTTCCACCTTTTGATCTTTTTGCCTTGTTTCTTTATTCCAGCCACATGGGTCTTTAGGGGAGGCTTTAGCCAGCCCACCAAGGGGTGGTCTACCTCCTCTCATAGCTCATGAACCCATTTGGGTCGTCACACCCCTCCCGGTGGTCTCCGGTACCCTCCCGACACTCCCGGTACACTGCCGATGAGCCCGAAACTTTTTCTGGTGACCAAAACCGGACTTCCTATCTATCAATCTTTACCTCTGGACCATTCCGGAGCTCCTCATGATGTCCTGGATCTCATCTAGGACTTCGAACAGCCCTCAGTCACCAACACATATCAATCAACTGTACCGAAACGTCACCAAAACTTAAGTGTGCAGACCCTGCGGGTTCGAGAACTATGCGGACATGACCTGAGACACTCTCCGGTCAATAACCAATAGCGGGACCTGGATGTCCATATTGTCTCCTACATATTCTACGAAGATCTCTATCGGTTGAACCTCTATGTCAAGGATTCAGTTAATCCCGTATGCTATTCCCTTTGTCCTTCGGTATGTTACTTGGCCGAGATTCGATCGTCGGTATCTCTATACCTAGTTCAATATCGTTACCGGCAAGTCTCTTTACTCATTCCGTCATACAGGATCCCGTAATTAACTTCTTAGTAACATGGCTCACAAGGCTTCTTGTGATGTAGTATTACCGAGTGGGCCCCGAGATACCTCTTCGTCACACGGAGTGGGAAATCCCAGTCTTGATCCATGCCAACCCAACAGACACCTTTGGAGATAACTGTAGAATACATTTATAGTCACCCAGTTACGTTGTGACGTTTAATACACACAAGGTATTCCTCTGGTGTCCGGAAGTTGCATAGTTTCATGGTCATATTAACAGATACATTAACATGCATAAAACAGTAGCAATAAACTGACACGATCATATGCTACGTTTATAATTTGGGTCTTGTCCATCACATCATTCTCCCATTGATGTGGTCCCGTTATCAAGTGACAACACTTGTCTATGGCCAGGAAACCTTGACCATCTTTGATCAACGAGCTAGTCAACTAGAGGCTCATTAGGGAGATTGTGTTGTCTATGTATCCACACATGTATTTGAGTTTCCAATCAATACAATTCTAGCATCGATAATAAATGATTATTATGAACAAGGAAATATAATAATAACCAATTTATTATTGCCTCTAGGGCATATTTCCAACAGTCTCCCACTTGCACTAGAGTCAATAATCTAGTTCACGTCACTATGTGATTGCAATGACCTAACACCCATACAGTTATGGGGTTTGATCATATCTTGCTTGTGAGAGAGGTTTTTAGTCAATGGGTCTGAACCTTTCAGATCCGTCTGTGCTTTAAAAATCTCTGCGTCATCCTATAGATGCTGCTACCACGCACCATTTGGAACTATTCTAAATGACTGCTCCACTATACGAATCCGGTTTACTACTCATAGTTATTCAGATTAGTGTCAAAGCTTGCATCGACGTAACCCTCTACGACGAAATCTTTAATCACCTCCGTAATCGCGAAAAGTTCATTAGTCCACTAGTTACTAAGGATAACTTTGACCGCTGTTCAGTGATTCACTCCTGGATCACTCTTTGTACCCCTTGACAGACTCATGGGAAGGTACACATCAGGTGCGGTACACGGCATGTCATACTTTAGAGCCTACGCCTAAGGCATAGGGGACGACCTTCGTCGTTTCTCTTTCTTCTACCGTGGTCGGGCTTTGAGTCTTACTCAAATATGCACCTTACAACACAACCAAGAACTCCTTCTTTGTTGATCTGTTTTGAACTCCTTCAAAAACTTGTCAAGGCATGCATTTCATTGAAAGTTATATTAACCGTTTTGATCTATCTCTATAGATCTTGATGCTCAATGTTCAAGTAGCTTAATCGAGGTTTTCCCTTGAAAAACACCTTTCAAACAACCCTTTATGCTTTCCAGAAATTCTACATTATTTCCAATCAACAATATGTCTACCACATATACTCATCAGAAATCCTATAGTGCTCCCACTCACTTCTTTGGAAATACAAGTTTCTCATAAACCTTTTATGAACCCAAAAGCTTTGATCATCTCATCAAAGCCTATATTCCAACTCCGAGATGCTTGCACCAGTCCATAGAAAGATCGCTCGAGCTTGCATCACATACAACCTTTCCTCAAGGAAACCGTCGAGGAAACAATGTTTTGATATCCTATATGCAATATTTCATAATTAATGCAGCAACTGCTAACATAATTCCAACAGACTTCTAGCATCGCTACAAGTTTCATCATAGTCAATTCTTTGGACTTGTCGGAAACATCTTTGCGACAAGTCGAGCTTTCTTAATTGTGACTTTTCACCATCATCGTTTGTCTTCCTTTTAAAGATCCATCTTTAGTTCATAGTCTTACGACCATTAAGTAGTTCTTCCAAAGTCTACACTTTGTTTTCATACATGGACCTCTCTTGGATTTCAGGGCCTCCGGCCATTCGCCGGAATCCGGGCCACCATCGTTTCTCCATAGCTCGTAGGTTCATTGTTGTTCAACAATATGACCTCCAACATAGGGTTACCGTACCACTCTATAGAAGTACGCGATCTTGTCGACCTACGAGGTTTGTAGTAACTTGGTCTGAAGCTTAATGATCACTATCATTAGTTTCCACTTCAATTGGCGTAGGCGCCACAGGAACAACTTCCTGCGCCCTGCTACACACTGGTTGAAGCGACGGTTCAATAACCTCATCAAGTTCCACCACCCTCCCACTCAATTCTTTCAAGAGAAACTTTTCCTCGAGAAAGGACCCGTTTCTAGAAACAAACACATTGCTTCCGAATTTGAGATAGGAGGTATACCCAACTGTTTTGGGTGTCCTATGAAGATGCATTTATCCGCTTTGGGTTCGAGCTTATCATGCTGAAACCTTTCCACATAAGCATCGCAGCCCCAAACTTTTAAGAAACGACAACTTAGGTTTCTCCAAACCATAGTTCCTACGGTGTCATATCAACGGAAATACGTGGTGCCCTATTTAAAGTGAATGTGGTTGTCTCTAATGCATAACCCATAAACGATAGTCGTAATTCGATAAGGGACATCATAGTATGCACCATATCAAATAGGGCGCGGCTACGACGTTCGGACACACCATCACACTATAGTATTCTAGGTGGCATGAGATGTGAAACAATTTTCACATTTGTCTTAATTGTGTACCAAACTTGCAACTCAGATATTCATCTCTATGATCATATCATAGACATGATACCTTCTTGTCACGACGATCTTTAAATTCACTCGGAAAATACTTGAACCTTTGAATAATTCAGACGTGTGTTTCATCAAGCAAATACACTAGTATCTACTAAAATCATTTGTGAGGTAATAACATAACGATATCTACTGTGTGCCTCAGCACTCATTGGACTGCATACATCCAAATGTATTACTTTCGATAAGTTACTTTCTAGTTCTATCTCACTGGAAAATGAGGCCATCAGTCATCTTGCCCATGTGGTATGATTTGCATGTCTCAAGTGATTCGAAATCAAGTCAGTCCAAACGATCCATCTGCATGGAGTTTCTTCATGCCTTTATACCAACATGACTCAAGCGGCAGTACCACAAGTATGTGGTGCTATCATTACCACTTTGTATCTTTTGGCATCAATATTATGAACATGTGTAGCACCACGATTGAGATTCAATAAACCATTGAAGGTATTTATTCAAGCAAATAGAATAACCATTATTCTCTTTAAATGAATAATTGTATTGCAATAAACACGGTCTAATCATGTTCATGCTCAACGCAAACAACAAATAACAGTTATTTAGGTTTGACACTAATCCCGATGGTAGAGGTAGCGTGCGATGTTTGATCACATCAACCTTAGAATTACTTCCAACACACATCGTCAACTCACCCTTGCTAGTATCCATTTAATCTGTAGCTATAATCTCGATTTACTAACACTTAGTAACTGAACCAGTATCTAATACCCAGGTGCTACTAGGAGTACTAGTAAGGTATACATCAATATTAGGTATATCCAATATACTTTTGTCGACTTTAACACCCTTTTCATCTACCAAGTATCTAGGGTAGTTCCGCCTCAGTGACTGTTCCCCTCATAAGAGAAGCACTTAGTCTTGGGTTTGGGGTCAACCTTGGGTTTCTTCACTAGAGCAGCAACTGGTTTGTCGTTTCATGAAGTATCCCTTCTTGCCCTTGCCCTTCTTGAAAATAGTGGTTTTACTAACCATCAACAATTGATGCTCCTATTTGATTTCTACTTTCGCGATGTCAAACATCGTGAATAGCTTAAGGATCATGTAATCTATCCTTGATATGTTATAGTTCATTACGAAGCTCTAGTAGCTTGGTGGCAGTTACTTTGGAGAACCATCACTATCTCATGGGGAAGATTAACTCCCACTTGATTCAAGCGATTGTAGGACTCAGAAAATCTGAGCACGTGCTCAACGATTGAGATTTTCTCCCTTACTTTGTAGACAAAGAATCTTCTCGGAGGTCTCATACCTCTCAACAAGGGCATGAGCATGAAATACCAATTTCATCTCTTGGAACATCTCATATGTTCTCTGACGTTCAAAAAACGTCTTCGGCGCCTCAATTCTAAGACGTTTAATTATTATGCACTAGACTGTCATGTAGTCATCAAAAACGTGTATGTCAGATGTTCACAATATCCACACACGACGCTCGAGGTTCAGCACACCGAGCAGTGCATTAAGGACATAAGTCTTATGTGCAGCAATGAGGACAATCCTCAGTTTACGGACCCAGTCCGCATAATTGCTAGTAACAACTTTCAACTAAAATTTTCTCTAGGAACATATCTAAAATAGTAGAGCTACACCGCAAGCTACAACATAATTTGCAAAGACCTTTTGACTATTTTCATGATAATGAGTTCAATTAATCATATTACTTCAGAATTCCCACTCAAATAGACATCCCTCTAGTCATTCGAGTGGCGCATGATCCAAATCCATTAACTCAAGTCCGATCATCACGTGAGTTGAGTATAGTTTCAGTGAGAACATCTCCATGTTAATCATATCAACTATATGAGTCATTCTCGACCTTTCTGTCTCTTGTGTTCCGAGGCCATATTTGTACATGCTAGGCTCGTCAATTTTAACCTGAGTGTTCCGCGTGTGCAACTCTTTTGCACCCGTTGTATGTGAACGTGGTGTCTCGAAACGACGAACTGTCGCAACGGTGCACAGTCGGGGTGAACACAATTTTATCATGAAATTTTAGTGTTGGATCACCTTATAATGCCACCGTCGTTCTAAGCAAAATAAGGTGACATGATATGGCCATGATCTTATGCTTCTTGATCTCCATCACCAAAGCACCTGGCATGATCTTCATCGTCACCGGCGCCACACCATGATCTCCATCATTGTGCCGCCATCGAGGTTGCCGCGCTATCTATCATATTAAGAGTAAAGCTACTACCTAGCAATATAGTAAACACATCTGTAAGCACAAACGTTAGTTTGAAGACAACCCTATGGCTCCTGCCGGTTGTCGTAGCATCGACGTGCAAGTCGATATTTAACTATTACAACATGATCATCTCATACATCCAATATATCATATCATGTCTTTGGCCATACCAAATCACATGCATACCCTGGAAAAATAAGTTTGACGGCCTCTAATTTGTAGTTGCATGTTTTACGTGGCTGCTATGGGTATCTAGTATGATCGCATCTTACTTACGCAAAGCCACAACGGTGATATGCAATTTGCTATTTAACCTTCTCCAAGGACCGCCTCGGTCAAATCCGATTCAACTAAAGTTGAAGAAACAGACACCCGCCAGTCATCTTTATGCAACAAGTTGCATGTTAGTCGATGAAACTGGTCTCTCGTAAGCGTACGAGTAAGGTTGGTCCAGGCCGCTTCAATCCAACAATACCGCCGAATCGAGAAAAAACTAAGGAGGGCAGCAAAAAAAACATCAGTGCCCACAAACTCTTTTGTGTTCTACTCAAGATATCATCTACGCATGAACCTAGCTCATGATGCCACTATTGGGGAATGTTGCATGGGAAAAAAAAATCCTACGCACACGAAGACCTATCATGGTGATGATCATCTACGAGAGGGAGATCACATCCACATACACTTGTAGATCACTACGTGGAACCGTTAATAAATGTGGTTGATGTAGTGGTACGTCTTCACGATCCGTACCATGAACCATCCCACGATCCATCCCAGGAACCGTCTCACGATCCGTCCCAATCAAGTGCCAAACAGACGACACCTCCGCATTCCGCACACGTACAGCTTGAGGACGATCTCCGCCTTCTTGATCCAGCAAGAGAGGCGGGGATGTAGATGAGTTACCCGGCAGCGTAACGGCGTGCCAGTGGTGGTGCTGATTGATACATCCATTTTACATCATGCTTTCATGTTGATATTTATTGCTTTCTCGGCTGTTATATTACTTGTGGTACCATATTTATGGCTTTTCTCTCTTATTTTGCAAGGATTATTTGAAGAGGGAGAATTGAGGCAGCTAGAATTCTGGACTGGAAAAGGAGAAAATCCTAGTCCACTATTCTGCACATCTCCAAATGCCCTGAAATTTACGTGGATTTTTTCTGGAATATATTAAAAATACTGGGCGAAAGAACTACAGGAGGGGGGCCACCAGGGCCTCACAAGCCCCCATTCCGCCACCACTCCCCCTAGTGGCGGTGGGCAAGCTTGTGGGCTGCCTGAAGGCCCACTAGCCCTCCTCTTTTGCTATATGAAGCGTCCTGGTCTGGAAAAAATGAATCGGGAGCTTTTTCGTGGTTTTGCCGCCGCCACGAGGCGGAACTTGAGCAGATCCAATCTACGGCTGCGACAGGACGATCCTGCCGGGGAAACTACCCTCCCAGAGGGGGAAATCATCGCCATCGTCATCACCAACACTCCTCTCATCGGAGGGGAGGCATCTTCATCAACATCTTCATCAGCACCATCTCCTCTCCAATCCCTAGTTCATCTCTTGTAACCAATCTTCGTCTCGCAACTCGGATTGGTACTTGTAAGGTTGCTAGTAGTGTTGATTACTCTTTGTAGTTGATGCTAGTTGGATTATTTGGTCGAAGAGTTTATGTTCAGATCCTTGATGCTATTCATTACACCTCTGGTCATGATTATGATTATGTCTTGTGAGTAGTTACTTTTGTTCCTGAGGACATAGGATAAGTCATGTTAATAATAGTCATGTGAATTTGATATTCATTCGGTATTTTGATATGTTGTATGTTGTTTTTCCTCTAGTGGTGTTATGTGAAAGTCGACTACATAACACTTCACCATATTCGGGGCTAGAGGAAGGCATTGGGAAGTAGTAAGTAGATGATGGGTTTCGGGAGTAACAGAAGCTTAAACCCCAGTCTATGCGTTGCTTCGTGAGGGGCTGATTTGGATCCACTAGTTTAATGCTATGGTTAGACTTTGTCTTAATTCTTCTTTTGTAGTTGCGGATCCTTGCGAGAGTGGTTAATCATAAGTGGGATGCTTGTCCAAGTAAGGGCAGTACCCAAGCGCCGGTCCACCCACATATCAAACTATCAAAGTAACGAACGCAAATCATATGAACATGATGAAACTAGCATGACAAAAATTCCCGTGTGTCCTCGGGAGCGTTTTTCCTCCTATAAGACTTTGTTCAGGCTTGTCCCTTGCTACAAAAGGGATTGGGCCACTTGCTGCACCGTTGCTACTACTTGTTACTTGTTACTCTTTGCTTGCTATGTTTCACCTCGCTACACCATCACTTGTTACTGCTACTTTCAGTGCTTGCAGTTATTACCTTGCTGAAATCCGTTTATCAGAGCCTTCTGCTCCTCGTTGGGTTCGACACTCTTACTTATAGAAAGGACTACGATTGATCCCCTATACTTGTGGGTCATCAACACTACAAGGAATATGCTAATACATGACGCCATTTTTTGTCGCTACATCGTCACGGTTTTCAATTTACGATGATGTCACGACGAAATACCAAGCGTCAAAAATGGAGCGTCACAAATGAACAGCAGCGACGTTTTGGACAAAATTGTCGTAACTTTTACGACGATTCCTGGGTTGTCCTAACCTTTACGACGATCCTAAATCGTCGTTGGCAATCAAACTCA
Organism: Hordeum vulgare subsp. vulgare; assembly: GCF_904849725.1. Lineage (NCBI taxonomy): Eukaryota > Viridiplantae > Streptophyta > Magnoliopsida > Poales > Poaceae > Hordeum > Hordeum vulgare. The sequence continues at coordinate 223,313,736 of NC_058520.1, forward strand.
GTCCTACGTGGCAAAATTACGACGAAATCAAAACGTCATGGTTGAAATCAGCCCAACCCATTTCAATTGATCACATGGGCTGGTTTTATTTTTTTGGCCTTTTCTTATTGGGCTTCTTTTTGGGCCTTAGCCTATTTACAACCACTTTAGTATTTTTTTAGATTTTTTTGATCATTATAATTTGGGCACTAGCCTTTTAGTTCCCAAATACATTTGATCCAATATCAGTTTTGGCCTTTTTCATTTTTGAATTCAGCAGCTTTTTGTTCTAGAACTTGGTTTCATTTCTATTTGTGGGGTCTTTTCAACCAAATTATTTGTCCAATATTAAATCCAACACTATTTCATATTCAAATCAAGAAAACTCCAAGTTGAATTAAAATCATCCATCATATAACATCACATAATACATCTCCCAGGTTTGCACAATCAAAATACACACTTTTAGAACCAACACCAGCATGGCTGATAAACTAGTAAACTGACACTACTACAAACAAAGTTTCACTTGCTTCCAGCATAAGGCTAGAAGCAAATCAAAAGGAGGACTTGCTTCTATGGTTCGGTTGGTTGTAGTCGCGTCCACACATGGAAGGATGTTGCTGAGAGCTCTGCTCAAGGATGGTCTGCTCATTCGTCCATTGTCTGGCATGTATCCTTTGAAGCACTGCAACAACAACAAAAAGCTTTTGGACTTACAAAAGCAACTTGGTTATGTTTTTCGTGGACACTATGCAGCAGATCGGACAGGGTACCTTCCCACTTGTAGAATTCCAGCTCTTTTTTGTTCAGAATTTTGTCAGCAATCTGAAATGAATAGAGAACATGATTACAATATTTATCAATGGAGGAGCATGTAACTCTTGCTCACACCACAAGCACAGATTATAGTCTCCGATGATGCCGGCCTGATTTGCTTTGGATAAGGAACGATAAGGATTCATGCTCCACAACAAAATGGCCAGCAATATAATGAATGTACAAGTATTTGCATAGCAGAAGAACGAGATATGAAACAGATCTGTATATAAAGTGACCCTCTACGGACTGTATAGCGTAAGTCAGTAATAACATACTGCTATCTTCTTTTGGAATTTCAATCATAAGAACCAGAGCCAACAACATATTGTTAACAACAACATGGGAAGCCATTCGAACAGACACACTATTTGACCTCACATGAAAGTTTTGGTATAAGGTTCTGTGCTGAAAAGTGGTACCTTTTTGCCGGTAAATCGACCTCCAGCAGATTGCCCAAAGTACATATTATAGAACTGACAGAAAAATGCATGCTGGTCCTTCTCAGACAACTCTTACAAATAGGAAGCATATCTAGTGTCAGCAGAGATGGTTCCAGAATTGTGTGACCCTGTTCGCTGAACCATTTCAGATCTTTGTTCAGTGCCTCTGATCTCTCTAACCCAGTGTTCCGAAACTCCCCATCTGATAGGCATATAGATAACTAAAATGTCAATCAAAAGCATCTAGCCAACTATGATGAAGGAAATGTTGCAGCTCCTTCCAAGGGAATCGTACTTTACAGCAGAAAAAGGTTACATTGTCTGTCACGTAACCACTTTGAGATTTCAGTAATTATGCCATTTATTTATTGTTCTAAGCAGAATATAACAAAGTACATACATCCGTTGAGCTAACAATTTCGAGTTCCAACTGAGTGACCAGACAGTGTTACTGTTGATATAACCATGGGTTTCACAAGTTAAACTTAAACAGGTAAGTAGAACATCTATTCGTCAAACGAGATTAATATAGACAATCTAGATACGACCAGCTATTAGTTTCGCTCCAGTAAACAGAATAATTAACAATCACAAAGTTTATCACACCAAACCGACCAAACAAGTCCATAACCACAGCCTACTTGTTAAATTGTGATTGAAATTCAACAGTATATATGCCTAGCTCTGTTCAGTATTTTCACCTGGAATGATTCATGAGTGGGGGCATCTAAATTATAAACAAACTGAGAAACACATATTTGGAGTTGGATATGAAGAAGTACTGCTTTCACATATTCATTTCTTAACTGATAGTGATACACATGATGTAAAACGCCAACAAAAGAGACTACTACAATTTAGAATGACGACAACGATTTTCTAGAGCACACAACTCATACCAACAAACAAAATTCACCTTTGGGGTTGAGGAACTGGATGACGAACATGCATATCATCAGAAAATAAATGATGGTGTAGCGATAACAAAAAATACAGAATCGAGTTCCCTATACTAGACTGCACAACCCCCAAGTACAGAATCGAGTTCAACCGTCTTGATTGCTCCCGTTGCAGCTTCATCCTGCACAACGACAAGTCGTCGGTTAGTTGAAAATGGTTTTCTGAGTGTGACGGAAATTGAAGTTTACACGGTGTGTACTTGGCTTGAGTCTTTCCCAATCCAGAAGTGGACGTTGTACAGGTATGCACCACCCTTAGGAGAAGTCGTCTAGAAAAATGCAAAGAAATAGCTTAGTAACTTTTGTATGATAGAAAAACAGAAAGATCAATGATGCATCAGAGAATGCAAGAGTCAAAGCAATCACGTGCAAAACTATAGATGAATCTCCAGAATGGAATTTACCATAATCAGATTTTGGCAATGCAACTGGCTTAAAATCTTCAATTCGCCTTTTTTTATCCCACTAAGTGATGTCAAGGGGCACAATCCAGAAGTACAATCCAGATTTGTGAGCTTAACAAACAAAATCAATTCAATCAAAGATAACCGGCTGACAGTCGTGTGGAAGGATACACTTTCTTGCTTCACGTCAACAACTGCTACACTTTTCAGCTATCCCTGAGTACTACACTAATTAGTCTATAACCTCAATATGTATCATATTCATACCTAAACTGAAAATCAGGGTCGTCGATGTATCTAGAAAATAGTTCACCGTAGCCGGCGTAGTTGAGCTGCCAGAAGAGCCGGTTGAAGCGGCGCGAGTGGCTCGCCAGAAGGTGCGCCGCCGCGCTCACAAACAGGCACGTCATGGCCCCGAACATGAACACCGTGCGCGGCCACCGCGCCACCGCGTGCCCCGCGCCGCACATGCCCGACGCCAGCGCGCTCTGGATCTCCATGATCTGCGCGAACAAAAAATATATTTAACCACAAGTCTGCAGTAACATGTACTACATACCATAACATTCTGCAGTATACATTGGAGCCGAGCTGGTACGACAAGTCTAATTTCTGATTGGTTGTAGTGGTTGCCGGTCGTTGGAGTCATCAGAATTCAGACAGATAAGCTCTGATTAGCCTAGGACCAGATAATGCAGTTCATTAATTAACCGCCACAACCTCCTGTAGACACACAGCTGCCTTCCAACTCGATCATTGTGTGTCTGCTCACCTAAGTTAGTTTTGTTGTCGATACAGAGCATACCCCAACTATGTGTCAGGTGTACAACTAATTCATATTTGGCCAATTTTTTTAAACTACTCCCCTTGGATACCATAGATCCACTACTGGAATCTGCTGGTTTGCCGACAGCCAGAGCTGACGGCAACAGACAGTTTAACTGATGGCAAAAGCTTTGCCGTCAGTGAGCTGTCGGCAAAGGTGTCGGCCAAGATTTTATCGGCAATCACCTTCTTTGCCGACAGCCGGAGCTCCACCGACGGCAAAGACTTTGCCATCAGCTTTGTGGCACGGGCTGACGGCAAAGAGCAGTGGCGGCAACGGTGCAGGCCGAGCTCCGTTAGAAGGTTAACGGCAGGCTTTGCCCACAGCCGTAGCAAAGCTCACGGCAAAGCCTCCCCTCTTTGCCCACAGCTGTAGCAGAGCTAACGGCAAAGCCCAAACACCTGGGTCCCCTTGGCCGCCTCTTTGCCGACAGCTAGAGCCCAGCTGACGGCAATGCCTACCCCTGGGTCGCCTTGGCCGCCTCTTTGCCGATAGCTTTGTCCCAGCTGACGGCAAAGCCGAAAAATTGGTACTCCCAGAGTTGCCAGAATGCACAGGCTGCCGCCACGTGTCTTCTTTGCCGACAGCCCACCGATGGCAAAGCCTTTGCCTTCAGTGAGCTATAGGCAAAGACCCTCTTTGCTTTTTTTCCATATTTGTTTTCTGTTAATTCCCTGCATTTGCAAAACATAGATACAAACAACAACATATATATATTGAATCTGCCCCTAAACAGCACCACAAGTGCATCAAAAAGTGCAAACAGCACAACACAAGTGCAAACAACACGAATATATGTCATTAAAGTGCAAACAAGATCACAAAGTATTACAAAGCATCACAAGTGCATCCACAAATACAATTGCATTACAAAGTTCATCTAGGACTACACAAGTGCATTACAAAGTCTCGAGCATCCATCCATATGCCATGCTGCTTTATGAAAATCTGCATAATGAGAAAGAATTTAGAAGAAGAATACAATAAGAAAGAAGTTATCTAAATTAAGCTAAGCAATTAGAAGAAGAAGTGGAAGAAGAAGAAGAAGAAGTGGAAGAAGTGGAAGAAGTGGAAGAAGAAGAAGAAGAAGATAGAGAAAAAGAAAGAAGAGAAGTTATCTTTTTCTCCTCTTTCTTCTTCTCTTATTTCTTCATCTCTTGTTTGTTCTTCTCTTCTAGTTTCTTTTAAAACTTTGTAAACTAATTATGTCATTTTTGAGCTCTAATATCAAGTAGAATTTACTAAGCTAACTAAACCATGGCTAATATCAACTAGAATTTACTAAGCTAACTAAAGCCTGGCATAATCTAAGTTGATCTAAACAATAAGAAGAATAAGAAGGAGAGGAATAACTTACCAAATGCCAGGAAACGAAGGAGAAGCTGCATCTTTGTTGGTCGCTGGGTTGCTAGGGCTCTCACCAGGAGAAGTAAAGGGATCGTGGGATTCAACTCTTGAATGATGCTGCAACAAGGCAAGAGTTAAAATATGTGGTTAGCACGGCAACAGACAATGGTATAAGACCGTGCAAGGTTGGTCATCGAAAGGGAACTCACCGTTCCCACCGAAGAAGGCATCGGCGGAGGGGGCAGCAAACCTTGCTTCTCACACATAGCCTGCAAATTAGTTTTCGAGGAGTCAAAGAAATAGCCTTGTTGCGTCTCACACATGGCCTTGCTTCTCACACAACTGACTTACCGCAACGAAGTCGTGCATGGCCTTCGCATGGGCATTATTGCGTGCCCTCTCCTCGTCAAGCAACCTTTGCGTATTCCGGTCCCTCTCCTCCAACAAGAGCCTGGTGGCCTCCCTCTCCTTCATAAGTGCGGTCTGCAACCACTCCTCAAAAGGAATATTCATCGTCCATCCAGGGACAAAAGAACGAAAGAACTAATGAAGAAAACTAACCTCGATGGCAAGATCAACTGGCCTCGCGCGTTGCCGTATTGCAGGAGCGGAGCTCGTTTGCCTCGAATTGATCTGAGATAGAGTCTCAGTGGTAGGGACAAAGCCATCACACATGGCCAGCGTGCCATGACTCTTACCGCCACCAGAGATCATTAACGCCTCTGGATCGATAGGATTCTGGCTCGGGTCAAAGTCAGGCCCGCGCAGCTGTTTGACCACCTCAGAATAAGACGTCATCTTGCTGTAGGCGGACATGCTTGTGTACGCGGATGGCCCGTCCCCCTCAGAATATGCCTTCGCCGTCTTGTACGAGCCCTTATGGGCCATGCTAAATGCGGCGTATCCCTCAGGCTCGGGCTGGTTATTGTGTTTGGCCTACACGAAAAGACAAAGAATTAGTACAACAAAAATCATGAACGAACGAATTATTGATGAAACAAAACAAGGCACACATACCCATTTTTTGGTGTATTGCTTGATGTTGGCATTGCCTTGGTGGTGTGGCACACCAACCAATTGGGCACGACGGTCCTTGGCCATAGTGTGGGTGCTCAACCAAGCCTCTGTGCACCACCTATCCGCTATCATCTCCCAACAATCCATCTTATCGGCCAACCATCTCGGGGGCACCTATGAATGTAAGTTAATGAAGAATGAAACTAAGTATTATAACTAAATAGACCTAACTAGCCCTAAGAATTGATCTTTGGAATGTACATACCTCCATGTACTCGGTCTTATCAAGGAAAATCTTTCGACATTTAGTCTTTGTCTTCGGCTCCCCTTGCTTGGCGTACCAATCTCGAACAGCCTGAACACGCATTTCGTGCCTCGTGTTATTCAATAAACTCTTGCACTCTTTCACGAGGTTCTTCTTGGACGCCTCCTCCGTCCCCTCCTCGACCCTAAAGTGACTCTGCAATTATGCCAAATAGATGCACAGATGAATAGTGAAATGATTTGGAAGGAAATAACAATATATAACATTGTATACTTTTTATTGGGTAAAATAATAGTTACCCAAAAATCAGCCAGCACCTTGTCGGCCACGCTCACGCAAACAACACCATTGACATGTGTGTTTTCCGGGAGCAGAGCGGCTTGGTAGTGCTCCCAGTCGAGTCCTAGCTCGGGAACCATACCCTCACCGGGCAACTGCACTATCCCGGGGAAGTGCTCCCTAAGTAAAGCACCAAGGAGGCACTTTCGATTCCGGGTATTCTGCGGGTAATCCCACCCCCTACATAATGATAAGGCAAAGACATTAGCTACTTGGTGAAATATAATGATATAAGGTACACAATATATATCAACTTACTTCTCGCCTTCTGGCTTAATTAACGGCCGGTGCTGCAAGTCCAATCGGTCTGGAACTCGTGTCATACCACGTTATTAGACCGACTTGCTGGCAGCCCCCTCAACCTCCGCCTCAGCACCCTCCGCCTCAGCCTCCCCCTCAACCCCCTGCATCGGTGTCTCCTCCTGGACGGTAGGATCCCGCACCGGCGACACCCTCGTCTGCAAGGGTGAAGTGGCCGAGGGTGGTGGCGACTGGCTCCTATCATGCAGCCTCCCTCTCCCACGACCACGTCCTCTGCCTCTCTTCTTTCCTATGCCTCTCCCACGGGGCTCCTCGGCAAAGATCTGCAACAAAGTACTCCGTAGCTGCCCAGGTGATATCCTCAACTTATCCCCGCCTGCCATGTCTCACCACCTGTAACGATAAATAGTTAAATAATTAGTACAAATTCAAGGACAGTAATTAAGTGAACAATAATAAATACATGAATAATTTAACTAATAATTGAATAATTAAATAACAATGTTTGGATGCATACAAAGTACTAATAGTCTGGATCATCTGTCTCTTCTCCATGGTCAATTGAAGCAAAATCATCATCAGTATCACACGTGTCGTCATGACTGATATCGTCATTGGGTTAAAGGACATCATGTGGAAGGCCTTTTTGTAACCGATCAAGCATTGATAGCTCATCGGCATTGGTAACTTCTTCTACTTCCACTTCTTCCTCATCATCACGTGAGTCTTGTTCCTCCGTGTTCAGGGTGGACGTAGAGCAGTTCCGGGTACGACGTCTGACACCACGTGATTCTTGGAAAAATTCTCCATCATATGTTATTGGGTCAATTTGAGGTTCATAATCGTCTTCATTTGGGGGAGGTGGTCTAAGATGTGGCGGCACATCGAACACGACATTCCAACCTTCTAGGTTCTTAACACTTTGACGACAGTATGGCAAATAGAAAACTTGGGTGGCCTGTTGAGCCACAATATAGACATCGGCACCGCTTAACTGCCTGTCTTGTCGAATTTCGACAATCCCAAGATGTTCATGAGTCCGTCTTGTCTTAGTAGGATCGAACCAATGACATTTGAACACAACAACGTCATTCATCGGTCATATCTCTCTGACTATGGTGACCGGTGTACATCCATTCACGATCAGTCATTCTGGCAAGCTAGCTACATAGTATCCACATATAAAACAATATAAAATATCAATTCATCAAGTATGTTAAATTAATTATGGCCATTTTTTAATCATGGTTAATACATTGGGATGCACGGCATGCACACCTACCAGCTACTAAGTAAAGATGGGTCCTAATCCCAATCGAGTATGTGTAGATTGGGTCATTTCCCACTGCTCTGCTCCCGACCCAACGCAAAATTTCGGCAGCACCTCCCCGCTGTTCTCCTGCTACACGTCTCGGCAACTAACCGAGAGGATGTGTACCCGGAGAACAACAAGGAGGAGCTGTCGAAACTCTGCATGGGATCCGGAGCAAAGCGTGGGAAACGACCCAATCTACACATACCCGGGCTGTCCATGGATAACGTTGGACAATTCGAAAGAATCACCGTTATAAATATGCAAATGCATGCATATTTATGACAGGAACCCTTTCGAACGAGAGACGCATATTGGTTACGAAACACCTTTGCACTTTAATACTAAAAATACCTAGCTAGATAGTGTCATCAGCACGAAGGCCGGAACAGAGCAAAATAAAGGGGGTGGAGGAGGAGTTAACAAATGTGCTCACTTTCGAATGCAGGGGAGGTCGTCGAAAACCAATCCCTCGCGGAGAAGCTGCTGCACATTTAAATGCACTCAATCAACACAAATACGCACTCGCGGTAATTAAGCAGCCTAATACTAACATCTATCATTTAAATGCATTTTTCTAAAACTCTGAATCTCCATATCTTTACATGCGAAATACTTAAATTTCACTGCTAAATTGTGATCTTCGGGGGCGTAATTCATAGAGTTCTCCAAAACTACTTTGAGTGTGATGCATTCAGGTTTGTTGTGTAGAGCTAGTATTACTTCCCCTATTTTGTAGATTAATAAAGTTCTTCGAGTAATCTATACATATACTAATTAGGGGCTCCCAAGAAATTCCTACATTAACTAGAAATTAGGAGCCGTTAATCTGGTGGGACCAAGTTATTACTGTGTAGATCACTCTATATAATATGAAGTTTGCAATATATATTATGTTATTTTTATACTATGGAAATACCAGATATTTCCAATTCAATCTCTCACATATCCGTTTTATTCAGTTACGCATCCCTCACGTATCTCTATCTCAAAAAATAATATCTCTAACGTATCTCTCTCTCTCTTAACATATAGTCCAAGGTTTTTACAACTGCACCACGTTCTACATCAAACATAGTCCAGCCAGTACAATAGCGCCTTCCCTCTCCTGGAAACAAATATAGGCTGCTCTGATCCTCCGCCTGACGCACTCCTCTCTAGCACACATTCTATCCTAGGCCGGCTGTCACCTTGGGATAGGGAAAGATTGATCCAGGTTTGATCTACTTATAATTTTATCCTTGCTTTATTCCTATTTAGATGATTAGATCACACTTCATAATGCATGGATGCGAATTTCCGCAATTCGATCATTTATGCGTTGTGCTCTACTATGATGCAGATCATATATGCGACATATGAGCATGTACGCTGGGTAGGCTCTCAAAGCTAATTATTTCTTCATCTCAGTAGTACCAGGAAACAAAATTAATTACCTTCTGCTCTCTGAATTTGTTCCCCTCTCAGTCAATCTTCTCTGTTTTGCCACGGCCATAGCTTTTACATAATGTATAGTAGTGCAGGCGAGTATAATATGGAACGACCAGCTCATCCTTCATATTAAAAACCTTGATTTTAATTAACTATTATCTCAATCAATCTAAAACTTCCCATATATTAGCTTACAAAAAACTTTTGATTTGTTCGATCAACCTACGTTAACTGTCCCGATTTAATATACCGATTTTGGTATAGAGAACATAGTAAGAACAAACTCTAACCTGAGATTTTATACTCCAAAACAAAATCTAACCTAACTTCATGTATTCCGTTTCCCTGCATATTCACGTACAAGTATTATACCGAACCTGGCGCGGATGGACCGGCGGGACGGAGAGGCGGGGGCCGCGGAGGAGGGGAGGAGGAGGGGACTCCGGCGGCGTCGGGCGGGGGGGGGGGGGGGGGGCCGGGGCCGGCGGCGCAGGGCCCGAGCCGGAGGGAGCGGCGTCGGGCGGGGGGGCGGTGGGGGCCGGGGCCGGCAGCGCCTCGTCGTCCGGCGGCTGGCGGCGGGCCGGAGGGGGCGGCGCAGGGCCCGAGCCGGAGGGGGCGGCGCAGGGCGGGGCGGCCGCGGGGCGTCGCAGGGCGGGGCGGGCGAGGGGCGGCGCGGGGCGGGCGAGGGGCGGCGCCGGGCGGGCGAGGGGCGGCGTGGGAGAGCAGGGCGCGCGTGCACGGGACAGTGAGAGAGAGAAGGCGCGGTGAGAGAGAGAAGGCACGGGGGGATAAGGCAGGTGTATGGGGTTAGCCTCTTTGCCCTCAGCCAGCTGTCGGCAAAGACAACCGTTAGTCTTTGCCCTCAGCTGGCTGCCGGCAAAGAAGGCCCCCTTTCTTTTTCTGGCCGAGGCGGCGACTGGGTTAGCCCCTATGCCGTCAGCCTTCCTATGTGGACCGCTTTTTTGTCCTTTGCCGTCAGCTGGCTACCGGCTTAGATAAAGCGGACGGCATAGATTTTATTTGCCGTCGGCCCCTCCTATGCCGTCAGCATTTATTTTGGCTAAGGGCAAAGTCTCTTTGCCGTCAGCCCCGTAAAATTCCTGACGGCAAAGCTTAAAGCTGTCGGCAAACTAGCAGATTCCAGTAGAGCAGAGGAGGTAGGTTTGAGGAATTCTCTTCAGCTTATATAATACAGTACTACTCCATCGTGCAGCGGCGACCCAGCTATGAATCAATTAAAACTACTAGAATTACTAATAGTCTGTTCTGACCCAACTAGTAAGATGCGATCTCAAAAGATAAATAAACATGTAAAGATCCGAAAAGATTAGATGAAAAGCGAGGCCTATAGTACACAAAAAATGCAGCACTCATAATCTGAAGTCTGAACAACTCCCTGCATGTAAGCACACTATACCAAATGCCAGGCACATTGACGATTCTCCAAGGTTCAGTGAATACCACAACGATCAGTAGCAGAGCTAAATATTAAGAGATACATATGCATTTAAAAAAGGGGGTATTCGGCGGCAGTTACCGTCGGAGGGGGAGCGCTCGCGGAGCTGGGAGGCGAGGGTGCGGGAGAAGGTGCGCCAGTTGCGGCCGGAGCCCAAGAGGCCGTGGAGGACGAAGGCGGTGGCGGTGGGCGGCTTCTCCGGGGAGAGCTGGATCTCGTGGAAGGCTCTCCAATTCCCGCAAACCATCCAATTCCGGCAAACCATCCATAGCCTATACAGTCAACGTCATGCAAACAAGATACAGTACATCAGATGGCTTCTAAAGGTAAACGCGCACACGCCACATCGAATATGCGCGAAGGCTCCAGCTTGATAGGATAACGTGATCGAGCCCCAAATCGGATCTCGAAGGCAACCGAGAGCCACAGGCGACCAACGCAAATCGGATCCGCCGCCCGACCGGACGCATCTGCAGGGATCCGTTCGTGGGAGCCGAGTGGGAGTGGGAGGAGGGAGGGACGTACTGCTAGGTGCGGATGACGGGGGTGACGAGGAGCGTGGTGGAGATCCAGTTCTCGGAGACCTTGTGGCGGATCTTGGTGTTGATGTCCTTCCACAGGCCCGGCATCACCTGCTGCTGGAACGACGACAGCGCGTACACCACCGCCTTCATTCGTCGTTGCGGAGGCAGCCACGTATCCCAGCGGGGGAGGAGGTTGCTCCGAACCTGACGAGCGGGGGGAGAAGGAGGACGGGGAGGCAGGTCGGTCAAGTGGTGGGGAGGGGAGAGGCTGGGAGCGACGCCCACCATGACCGATGACAACACGACGAGGTATGAGGGAGCGACGCGGGGCGGTGGGTGGCGGCGCCGATGTGGGGGAAGGGATTGGATCGGGGAGCTGGAGAGGAAGGAGCTCGGGAGGAAGGGAGGTAGCATAAGAGAGGAAGAAGGGAGGCGGGGGGGCGTGGATGAAAAATGCGAGGAGGACAAAACTAGGGTTTCATCTACAGAGTAGAGGGCTGTCGTTGGATCCGGGATCATCCAACGGTCCTTAATGCATGATCCGCGTGACATCCTCATCGGCCAATCAGAATGGAGTAAAACACTATGAATACGCTATGACCATCTAAATTGGTTGTAATTAACTGAAAATAAGTTCTTTTTCAGAAAAACATTTACTATTTTCGAGTGACAAATATGGTTTTCTGTGAAGGACGTTGTTGACACCTGATTTTGTCATCGAAGAAGCACATTATTAAGATGTATTCAAATGAATTTTTCATTTTCTTTGGACAAAAAAATCATTTTCCATCTTTCGAGTGCTCAGAATGAGTTTTCAAGTTCATGACAGGATCCATGGAGTGGTACACGGTCCGAGATCTGAGACGCGGAGGGGAGGGGAGAAGGAGGGCGCTATTCGTACCTGGAGGGTCTTGGAGTCGTGGGCGAGCTTGTAGTCCTTGTAGAGGAAGTAGCCGCCGGCGGCGACCGCGGCGGCCGCGCCAGCAAAGAAGGAGGCCAGCCTCACCCGTAGCATGAACCCCATCCTCCTACGCCGCCTCCGCCTATGGTCGCTCGTTCCCCTTTCTTCTGTCGAGGATGGTGGAGGGGACGCAACTGGAGTAGTGGGGGAGATCGGGGAGAGGGCTAGGGTTCCTGTGCGCGAGAGAGAGCGATGGATGGATGGGGATGGAGAGATGGATGGATGGATGGGGATGGAGAGATTGATGGATGGATGGGGATGGAGAGATCGATCCATGCCACAACCAATTCCACCAATTAGAATAAAGCATATGTAGTTGCATTTTTCTTATTGTTTTGCTTCTACTTTTTCACATGATAACATCTAAATATGATATTTTGGAGTAGACAAGCTTGCATCTTGCAATTATAAACAATGTTGCTAAAGGGACTTTTCATTTTCTTTGCACAAAAAATCCATTTTTCATTTTTCAAGTGGCCAAAGTGAGTTTTTTTGTGAAAGACCTACCAAATATTGTTGGAAATATGCCCTAGAGGCAATTATAAATTAGTTATTATTATATTTCTTAGTTCATGATAATCGTTTATTATCCATGCTATAATTGTATTGAATGAAGACTTATATACATGTGTGGATACATAGACAAAACACAGTCCCTAGCAAGCCTCTAGTTGGCTAGCCAGTTGATCAAAGATAGTGAGGGTCTTCTGATTATGAACAAGGTGTTGTTGCTTGATAACTAGATCACGTCATTAGGAGAATCACGTGATAGACTAGACCCAAACTAATAGACGTAGCATGTTGATCGTGTCATTTTGTTGCTATTGTTTTCTGCGTGTCAAGTATTTGTTCCTATGACCATGAGATCATATAACTCACTGACACCGGAGGAATTCTTTGTGTGTATCAAACGTCGCAACGTAACTGGGTGACTATAAAGATGCTCTACAGGTATCTCCGAAGGTGTTCGTTGAGTTAGTATGGATCGAGACTGGGATTTGTCACTCCGTGTGACGGAGAAGTATCTCGGGGACCACTCGGTAATACAACATCACACACAAGCCTTGCAAGCAATGTGACTTAGTGTAAGTGGCAGGATCTTGTATTACGGAACGAGTAAAAAGACATGCCGGTAAACGAGATTGAAATAGGTATGCGGATACTGACGATCGAATCTCGGGCAAGTAACATACCGAAGGACAAAGGGAATGACATACGGGATTATATGAATCCTTGGCACTGAGGTTCAAACGATAAGATCTTCGTAGAATATGTGGGATCCAATATGGGCATCCAGGTCCCGCTATTGGATATTGACCGAGGAGTCACTCGCTCATGTCTACATAGTTCTCGAACCCGCAGGGTCTGCACACTTAAGGTTCGACGTTATTTTATGCGTATTTGAGTTATATGGTTGGTTAACGAATGAGATCACGGACATCACGAGGGTTTCCGGAATGGTCCGAAAACAAAGATTGATATATAGGATGACCTCATTTGATTACCGGAAGGTTTTCGGAGTTACCGGGAATGTACCGGGAATGACGAATGGGTTCCGGGTGTTCACCGGGGGGGGGGGCACCCACCCTGGGGAAGCCCATAGGCCTTGGGGATGGCGCACCAGCCCTTAGTGGGCTGGTGGGACAGCCCAAGAAGGCCCTATGCGCCATAGGAAGAAAATAAAGAGAAAAGGAAAATAAAGGAGGTGGGAAAAAGGGGAAGGACTCCTCCTTCCAAACCTAGTTGGATTCGGTTTGGAAGGGGAGGACTCCCCCCTTTGGCTCGGCCGACCCAGTTGGGGGTCCTTGGACCCCAAGGCAAGGCTCCCCCTCTTCCCCTATATATACGGAGGTTTTAGGGCTGATTTGAGACAACTTTGCCATGGCAGCCCGACCACATATCTCCACGGTTTTACCTCTAGATCGTGTTTCTGCGGAGCTCGGGCGGAGCCCTGCTGAGATTAGATCACCACCAACCTCCGGAGCGCCGTCGCGCTGCCGGAGAACTCATCTACCTCTCCGTCTCTCTTGCTGGATCAAGAAGGCCGAGATCATCGTCGAGCTGTACGTGTGCTGAACGCGGAGGTGCCGTCCGTTCGGCACTAGATCGGAGCGGATCGTGGGACGGATCGCAGGACGGTTCGTGGGACGGTTCGCGGGGCGGATCGAGGGACATGAGGACGTTCCACTACATCAACCGCGTTTCTTAACACTTCTGCTGTGCGATCTACAAGGGTACGTAGATCGGAAATCCCCTCTCGTAGATGGACATCACCATGATAGGTCTTCGTGCGCGTAGGAAATTTTTTGTTTCCCATGCGACGTTCCCCAACAAATATGTGCAAAATTGGACCAAATCGTTTTTCTAAAAATGTAAGTCTTATTAAATGTACAATTTAACAAATGGTTTGGTGCCAAAAGCTTTTGATCCACCTCTCGTGAAAAAGATAATTTTTTTGATTCAGCTCGAAGCAGGTCAAATTTGAACTACAACTCTTTGATAGATTGCTATTTAATTTTCCCAAAAATCATTCCTACCTACATAATTATCTATTTAATCATAGAAACACCAAAATATTTGCAAGAATCAAGCCCTAGCTACGAATGGTCATACCCACCGTTTGAACCGCATTTTGAAACACGCATGAAAAATTCTAAAAAAATCAAAAAATTGAAAAACCTTCGCATTGTGTCATTATATGTGACCAACTTACCAGGAAAAATAATAAAGTTGTAATATGGCAATTATTTAAAAAAAGTGTTCTCATGAATGGGCTATCGCCTGTGAAGATTCATGGCTTTCAAGCCAAATGATCAATCTTATGGCCACATTCATGGCATAGTTTGTTCAAATGATTTAATATTATGCACAAGGGTGTGTATTAGAATGGAAAACAATGTTCCTTAAGGAAATTTTCATTTTCCTTGTATGAAAAATTCATTTTCCATTTTTCAAGTGCCCAAAATGAGTTTTTTTGTGAAGGACCTACTGTATATTTGTAGCAAAATTAGACCAAATCATTTTTCTAACATACTAGGACATATTTAATGTACAATTGATCAAATGGTTGGGTGTTAAAGACTTTTATCGACCTCTCGTGAAAAAGACAAATTTTCGTTGAATCAGCGGAAAGCGGGTCAAATTTGAACTTCAACTACATTATAGTTTGATGTTTATTTTTTCTAAAAATCATTTCTAGGTACACAAGTATCTATTTAATCATAGAAACACCAAAATATTTTCAAGATTCAATCACTAGGTAGGAACGGTCATACCCGCTGTTTTGACCGCGTTTTGAAATGGCCATGAAAAATTCGAAACAAATTTAAAAAAATGGAAAACCATTGCATTGTGTCATTATATGTGACAAAGTTACCAGTAAAAATAATAAACTAGTAATACGACAATTATTTTAAATAAGTGTTCTTAGAAATGGGCTATCATGTGTGAAGATTCATGGCTTTCAAGCCAAATGATCAATCTTATGGTCACATTAATGACATATTTTGTTGAAATGATATAATATTATGCACAAGGGTCCATATTGGAATGGCAAACAATGTTGATTAAGGAAGTTTTCATTTTCCTTCTATGAAAAATTCATTTTTCATTTTTCAAGTGACCAAAATGAGTTTTTTTATGAAGGACGTACCATATATTTGTTTCAAAATTGGACCAAATCATTTTTATAAAATACTAGTCCATATTTAATGTACAATTGACAAAATGGTTGGATGTTAAAAACTTTTATCCACCTCTCGTGAAAAAGACAAATTTATGTCGATTCAGGTGGAAGCGGGTCAAATTTGAACTGCAACTGCACTATAGTTTGCTCTTAATTTTCCCAAAAATCATTTATAGGTATATAAGTATCTATTTAATTAGAAATACATGGTGTGGTGCCTCGACGTTGAGGTTTGGATGGTGGTCGAGGGCCCAACTCCAGAGCGCATGAACTTGCATGCCAGCCGCATGGTTACCGCCTGACCGTTGCATTGCCACGCATTCTAGGTGGAATGTGCATGTCTGGTGGTTGGATAATCCCTCGGTAGGTGTTAGCAAGAAGAATACAATAGAAGAATCTCACGAGGAGACTGAACTAAGCTCAAACATGAATTAGCACCCAAGTGTTTGATTAGCGGTGCGGGTAATTCACATAGACAATGGGCCTAAATTTTGGCTGAGGATGATCATCTACTAAGGACACTCTATTGGCAAATTTTTAGCTCAAATGGATGAACCTAGGTGGCACTTGCTTTGCAAAGTAACACACTGTGCAGAAATATGAATGTTGAAGCTGGGATCAAATTAATGAATGGATTGAGCTGAAATTTGGTGTATGATGTTAATTTGGGCATATGAAGGCACTGTATAGAAATTATACCATTTGGACATGCCAAAGTAACACTTCCTTCACAATGTGCCAATCTGGACAGAAAATGGTAATTGAAACTGGGCTCACATAGATGATTGGATTGAGCTGAAATTTGGAGGAGGAGGATAATTTGGGCACATTAAGGTACTGTAAAAATTTCATAAAATTTGGATAAACAAAAATTGTACTTCCTTCACAATGCTCTCTACTGAACAGAATATTGGGAAAAATATTGAGAGAAACTGGCTGAATTAAATGTGCTAAAATTTGGTGGAGTAAGGTTATATGGTTAGTGTCATCCCGTGGTAAATTTTCATCAACTATAAAGCAATATCAAATGTAGTTGCTTCACAAAATGAAAATATTACCAGAAACAAAGATTGGATCATGAGCTCATATGTATTGTGAGATGTGGCTACAGTTTTATGGAGAGCTATGTTTGGGGCACATAGATGATGTGGAAAAAATTCAACTCATCAGGATATTCCTATCTAGTAGTTCCTGCACAAAGCTATTAGCTGAACACAAACTTTGGATATTTGCTGCGAAAGATTTACTAGGAAAATCGTTACAAAAGTTTTCATGAGGCAATGATTTGGATAGGAAAGGGTGCCCAAAAAATATGAGGGTAATCAAAGAAATAGAAATAACACTTCCTTCACGAAGTGCTATTCTGAACAGAATAGGAAAATGAATATTGCTGAATTATTTTTGAACTATGGAAGGAAGGGTTTTGACATATTTGAGAAATATATGATCCAAAGTATTTATGAGAATTTGTTGAGAATTTTTGGAATGATAGAATAGTAGGTTGCTTCACAAACTAGGATGAGGTGGGATATAATGGACCCACGAGTGACATGTCAACATAGTTAGAACATGTTACGACATTTTTACAATCGTCATAAAAGTTATGACGATATCATCTTATGCGGTTACGACGTTTTTGACACACATTGTCGTAGTTTATATGTAGATTTGATCCCCTCAAACGGTTTACGACGATCTCGGATGAAATCGTCATAGATTTAGGACGAAATCATCAACGACATTTTAAAAAACATCACATATGAGCATATTTCCTGTAGTGCAAGACTCTTTTCTGGCGCCGTTGTCGGGGAGTGAAGCGCCTTTGGTAAGTGGAAATTGGTAAGGAAACATTTATATACTGTGTTGAAATTTATTGTCACATGTCACTATGGAAACTCTTCCTTTGAGGAGTTTGTTCGGGGTATCTTCACCACGAACGGAAGCATGAGGAGTTGCACCTCAACCTGAGGTACCTACTGAAAATATCTTTTATGAAATTCCTTTGGGTATGCTTGAGAAACTGCTGGCTAATCCTTTTACAGGAGATGGATCTTCACATCCAGACTTTCATCTAATCTATGTAGATGAAGTTTGTGGTTTATTTAAGCTTGCAGGCTTGACCGAGGATGAGGTCAAGAAGAAAGTATTTCCTTTATCTTTGAAGGATAAGGTGTTGACATGGTATAGGCTATGTGATGATGCTGGATCATGGGGCTACAATCGGTTGAAATTGGAATTTCATCAAAAGTTCTATCCTATGCATTTAGTACATCATGATCGGAACTTTATTTATAACTTTTGGCCTCGTGATAGGGAAAGCATAGCTCAAGCTTGGGGGAGGCTTAAATCAATGCTATATTCATGCCCCAATCATGAGCTCTCGAGAGAAATCATCACTCAAAACTTTTATGCTCGGCTTTCTCATGAAGATCGTACCATGCCTGACACTGCTTGTGCCGGTTCTTTTATGAAGAAGGATATTGATCACAAGTGGAATTTATTGGAGAGAATCAAACGCAACTCTAAAGATTGGGAGCTGGAGGAAGGTAAGGACTCAGATATGAATTTCCAGTTTGATTGCGTTAAATATTTTGTTGAGACTAACACTTCTAGAGATTTTAGCGCTATGTATGGACTTGACTCTAAGATAGTAGCTTCTCTATGTGAATCTTTTGTTGCTCATGTTGATCATCCCAAAGAGAAGTGGTTTAAATATCATCCTCCTGTAGAAAGAAAAATAGCCAAAATCAATCTAGTTGAGGAGAAAATCATAGCTTTTAGTGATCCTGTTGTTCCTTGTGCTTACACTGAGAAAGCACCATACCCTGCTAGGATGAAGGATTATTCTAAAGCTCCAACTGTGATACGTATGGGTTACATTAGACCACTTGCACCCCCTGAAGAGATTAGAATTGACCCTAGTGTTGCTATTATCAAAGATCTCTTAGCCGAAGACATAGACGAGCATGTTATCAAATTCTGTGAGGACTCCGCTAGAATTGCTAAGCCTCACTCGAAAGACAAGCATGGACGTGTAGTTCGCTTGCCCGTGGTTTCTGTTAAGATAGGAGATCACTGTTACCATGGTTTATGTGATATGGGAGCTAGTGTTAGTGCAATACCCCCTTCTCTATATGATGAAATCAAAGAGGAGATTGCACCTGCTTAGTTAGAACCCATTGATGTCACTACTATGCTAGCTAATAGAGACACTATCTGCCCTCTGAGAATTGTGAGAGATGTAGAAGTCCTCTGTGGTAAGACGAAGTATCCTACTGATTTCCTCGTCCTTGGTACTGCACAAGATAGCTTTTGTCCCATCATATTTGGTAGACCCTTTCTCAACACTGTCAATGCTCACATTGATTGCATTAAGTAGACTGTCACAATAAGTTTCGAGGGTGTGTCTCATGAATTTAACTTCTCCAAGTTTGGAAGACAACCCCATGAAAGAGAGTCGTATGGTAGAGATGAAATCATTGCTCTTGCCTCTATTGTCGTACCTCCTACGGATCCTTTAGAGCAATATCTGCTTAGGCATGAAAATGATATGCATATGGAGGAGAGATATGATACTTATAGAATTGCCTTAGAACAACATCCTATTCTCAACAATAATCTGCCTATTGAACTGCTTGGGGATCCTCCCCCACCAAAGGGTGATCCTGTGTTCGAGCTTAAACAGTTGCCTGATACTCTTAAGTATGCCGATCTTGATGAGAAGGAGATATATCATGTCATTATTAGTGCTCTCCTCTCAAAGCACGAAGAGAAGAAGTTACTAAAAACTCCCAGTAAGCACCGCGCTGCTATTGGATATACTCTTGATGATCTTAAGGGTATTAGTCCTACTCTATGTCAGCACAAGATTAAAACCGATCCTGACTTTAAACCAGTTGCTGATTATCAAAGGAGATTAAATCCTAAGATGAAAGAGGTCGTTAGAAAAGAAATATTAAAGCTTCTGGAAGCAGGAATCATTTATCCTGTTGCTCATAGTGATTGGGTAAGTCCAGTATATTGTGCACCTAAGAAGGGAGGTATCACCGTCGTTCCTAATGATAAGGATGAACTAATCCCACAAAGGATTATTACCGGCTATAGAATGGTGATAGACTTCCGGAAACTGAACAAGGCAACCAGGAAAGATCATTATCCTTTGTCGTTCATAGACCAAATGCTAGAAAGGCTATCAAAACACACACACTTCTTCTTTCTAAACGGTTATTCAGGTTTCTCACAGATACCTGTTGCACAATCTGATCAAGAGAAAACCACTTTCACCTGCCCTTTCGGTACCTTTGCCTATAGACGTATGCCTTTTGGCTTATCTGATGCACCTGCCACCTTCCAAAGATGTATGATGGCTATATTCTCTGACTTTTGTGAAAAGATTGTCGAGGTTTTAATGGATGACTTCTCCGTTTACGGGTCTTCCTTTGATGATTGCCTCACCAACCTTGATCGAGTCTTACAGAGATGCGAAGAAACCAACCTCGTTAATGAGGGTATCGTCTTAGGACACAAAATCTCTGAAAGAGGCATTGAAGTTGATATGGCTAAGGTTGATGCAATTGAGAAAATGCCTTGCCCCACAGATATCAGAGGTATACGAAGTTTCCTAGGTCATGCTGGTTTCTATAGAAGGTTCATTAAAGACTTCTCTAAGATTTCTAGGCCTCTTACCAACCTCTTGTAGAAGGATGCTCCTTTTGTTTTTTATGAGGATTGTGAGGAAGCCTTTGAAATACTTAAGAAGGCTTTGATAACCGCACCTATTGTTCAACCACCTGACTAGAACTTGCACTTTAAAATCATGTGTGATGCTAGTGATTATGCTGTTGGTGCTGTTCTAGGACAAAGAGTTGACAAGAAGTTGAATGTCATTCACTATGCTAGTAAACTCTAGACAGTGCCCAAAGAAACTATGCCACTAAGGAAAAGGAATTTTTAGCAGTTGTGTTTGCATGCGAAAAGTTCAGATCTTACATAGTTGACTCCAAAGTCACTATTCACTCTGATCATGCTGCTATTAAGTACCTTATGCAGAAGAAGGACGCTAAGCCTAGGCTGATCAGATGGGTTCTCCTACTACAGGAATTTGATTTGCACGTCGTTGAACGAAAGGGTGCTGATAACCCTCTAGCAGAATACTTGTCTAGGCTAGAGAATGTCCTTGATGACCCACTACCAATTGATGACAGCTTTCCCGATGAGCAATTAAATGTCATCCGCACTTCACTTAGTGCACCGTCGTATGCCGATTATGCAAACTATATCGTAGCCAAATACACACCACCCAGTTTCACCTATCAACAAAAGAAGAAATTCTTCTTTGATTTGAGACGCTACTTTTGGGATGATCCTCACCTTTATAAGGAAGGAGTAGATGGTGTTATTAGACGTTGTGTGTTTGAACATGAACAGGGACAGATCCTGCAGAAGTGTCATTCCGAAGCCTACGGAGGACATCATGCTAGAGATAGAACTGCCCATAAGGTATTGCAATCAGGTTTCTATTGGCCCACTCTCTTCAAGGATGCCCGTAAGTTTGTCTTGTCTTGTGACGAATGCCAAAGGATAGGGAACATTAGTAAGCATCAAGAGATGCCTATGAACTATTCACTTGTCATTGAACCATTTAATGTCTGGGGCTTTGATTATATGGGACCCTTCCCGAGTTCTAATGGGTATACTCACATCTTAGTTGTTGTGGATTACGTTACTAAGTGGTTAGAAGCTATCCCCACTAAAAATGCTGATCACCACACCTCTATTAAGATGCTTAAAGAAGTCTTATTCCCAAGATTTGGAGTCCCTAGATACTTGATGACTGATGGCGGTTCACACTTCATTCATTGTGTTTTCCGCAAGATGCTAGCTAAGTATGATGTCAACCATAGAGTTGCATCTCCTTATCATCCTCAGTCCAGTGGTCAAGTGGAGTTGAGTAATAGGGAGATCAAGTTGGTCCTGCAAAAGACCGTCAATAGATCTCGAAAGAATTGGTCAAGCAAACTTGACGATGTACTATGGGCTTATAGGGCTGCTTATAAGAATCCGATGGGCATGTCACCGTATAAAATGGTTTACGGTAAGGCATGTCATTTACCTCTTGAGTTGGAACACAAAGCTTATTGGGCAATCAAAGAGCTCAACTTTGATTTCAAACTTGCCGGTGAGAAGCGGTTGTTTGATATCAGCTCTTTAGATGAATGAAGAGCCCAGGTATATGAGAATGCCAGGTTGTTAAAGGAGAAGGTTAAGAGATGGCACGGAAAACGAATACAGAAAGAGAGTTCAATGTAGGTGATTATGTCTTGCTATACAATTATCGTTTGAGATTCTCTCTAAATGGGAAGGTCCCTATGTTGTCGAGGAAGTATATCGTTCCAGTGCCATCAAAATCAATAACACGGAAGGAAATTTTCCTAGAGTGGTAAATGGGAAAGAATCAAGCATTACATCTCTGGTACTCCCATAAATGTTGAGACCAATATCATCAATGTCATAACTCCAGAGGAGTACATAAGGGATGTTTATCAGCCTGTTTCAGACCTGTAAAACGAAGATGTATCTGTTTCGGCAAGAAATTGGACTCCAATACTTTTCCAAAAGGAAATTTCCTCAGTTTTGGAATTTTTTGGAAAATTAGAAAAATAAAAAGCAGACCGGAGAGCAAACGAGGAAGCCACAAGGGCCCAATCCACTACCACCACCCTGGTGGCGGTGGGCAAGCTTGTGGGCACCTCGTGTGCCTCCCGGACTCCATTTTCTTGCGGAGGACTCCTTCTGGCCGAGAAAAAATCCATATATAGTCGCCCGAAGGTTTTGATCTCCGTATCGCGTAGTTTTCCTCTGTTTTTGTTTTGAGCTTGTTTCTGCCGCAGATCTAGATCATCATGACTTCCTCAAACGCTCCTAAGGATAAGATCTTCGAGAAGGTCATCAATCCCTACCCCACGGAAGTGCTGAAACACCCTCAATCTATCAAGATGAGCGAGGGGATGTTGCACATCCGTGATGTTGAGGGGCCTAAGAAGACCGAAAGCGTGGAGACGAGGCTCAAAGCAATGGAGCAACAAGTCTTCAAGTGCCAAGGGATGGTTGAGCGTGGACTCGACGCCAACCACACGATGATCACGGAGTTCACTAGCAATCACAAGATGGATGCCATTGATATTGGGAAACACCTCTCTAGGCTCTGCGATAGGGTTGACCAACTTCAGGGCCAGATCTATGACCTGCAGAATGAAAACTTTGAGTATGAGTACAGATTTAGATCAATAAGGTTGGCTGCCGATTTGAGGATTCCGGTGACTCGTTCATCCTGCCATGATGGAGCACCTATGCCTTGGAAGACGGAGGATCAGACTACTCCGACAACAACACCACCATCACCACCAAAGGAAGACAACTAAGCATTGGTATGGGCAATCCCCTTGGCTTCTGCCAAGCTTGGGGAGTTGCCCTGGTATCGTATCACCTTTATATCTTTTGCTTTTACCTTTGTTTTAGTTCTTTCCTTTTCAGTTTTTATTTCTTGTTTTAGAGGAATAAGTCTTTAGTTTTTAGTTTGAGTCTTTCGCTTTTGTCTCTCCTCCGATGTATTCGAGCTTACGAGCTATATAATAAAGAGTGTCTAAGTCAAGGGCTTTGCTTTGTGCCATGATTAAAAGTATGAAAAGAACGATAGCATGAATGATCATGAGGCGATCTTATGGAAAGTGATAACTTCACTTAGGACAAGTATGATGATTGAAACTTGTTGAGAATAAATCAACATAGACCTCAGCCATTGTTACAATTAATAAGAAGTAATAAGGAAAGAGAGGTTCACATATAGATATATCATCTTAGACACTTTTTACAATTGTGAGCACTCACCAAACTATTACATGCCTAGGAGTAGATGTTGGACAAGGAGGACGACGTAATGAATTGTGTTTGCTTGGTTCCAAACAATGTTATATGATTAGAGATCCCTTAGCATGTGACGATTGCTTCCACCTCATATTAGCCAAAACTCCCGTACCAAGTAGAGATACTACTTGTGCATCCTTAAACCTCTAACCAGTTGTCATCGGTGCAAGCAATAAAAAATGCTCTCTAATATGCATGATCTATTAGTGTGTGGAAAATAAGCTTTGTACGAACATGTGATGAGGAAGACATAATAGCGACAGACTGCATAATAAAGTTCTTTGTCACAGGAGGCAATATAATGTGACGTTCCTCCGCACTAAGAGGACACGCATTCAAACCTCAAAAGCGGATGACAACCTCTGCTTCCCTCTGCGAAGGGCCTATCTTGTACCTTCAATTTTTACTCTTGTAAGAGTCATGGTGATCATCACCAATTCCCCTTTTGCCTTTGTCTTGGCTACCGTCACATGTTTGGGAAAGATCTATATTCATATATCAACTTGGAGTTGAGTACTTATGCTTTATTGTTCTTGACTTTACCCTTGAGGTAAACTGTTGGGAGGCAAACTATAAGCCCCTATCTTCCTTTGTGTCCAGCTGAAACTTTGACACCATGAGTACCACGTGAGTTGTAACAATTGTGGAAAACAAAAGAGATGATTGAGTATGTGGGTTTGCCTTAACAGATCTTATTTGACTCTTTCTGATGTTGAGATAAATTGCAATTGCTTCAATGACTATGGACTATTGTTGGTTACTTCTCCGTAAGGTTTTGCTTCATGCTTTGCTTTGTGAAGGAATTGTTACTTTCCCATAAGAATCTTTATGCTATATTGCTGTTCTATGTGTGATCATGATGCCCTCATGTCTGTATTATGTTTTATCGACACCTTCATCCCTCAACATGTGGACATGTTTATGGAACTTGGTTTTCGCTTGAGGACAAGCGAGGTCTAATCTTAGGGGAGTTGATATGTCCATTTTGCATCATGATTTCATGTGGATATTTATTGCTTTTTGGGCTGTTATATTACTTGTGGTACCATATTTATGCCTCTTCTCTCTTATTTTGCAAGGATTATTTGAAGAGGGAGAATTCAGGCAACTGGAATTCTGGATTGGAAAAGGAGCAAATCCTAGTCCACTATTCTGAACATCTCCAAATGCCCTGAAAATTTAGGTGGATTTTTTCTGGAATATATAGAAAATACTGGGGGAAAGAACTACCGGAGGGGGGCCACCAGGGCTCCACAAGCCCCCACTCCACCACCACCCCCCTCGTGGCGGTGGGCAAGTTTGTGGGCTGCCTGAAGGCCTACTAGCCCCCCTCTTTTGCTATATGAAGCGTCCTGGTCTGGAAAAAAAAATCAATCAGGAGCTTTTTCGTGGTTTCGCCGCCGCCACGAGGCGGAATTTGAGCAGATCCAATCTAGGGCTCCGGCAGGACGATCCTGCCGGGGAAACTTCCCTCCCGGAGGGGGAAATCGTCGCCATCGTCATCACCAACACTCCTCTCGTCGGAGGGGAGGCATCTCCATCAACATCTTCATCAGCACCATCTCCTCTCCAATCCCTAGTTCATCTCTTGTAACCAATCTTCGTCTCGCAACTCCGATAGGTACTTGTAAGGTTGCTAGTAGTGTTGATTACTCTTTGTAGTTGATGCTAGTTAGATTATTTGGTGGAAGAGTTTATGTTCAGATCCTTAATGCTATTCATTACACCTCTATAACTAGTTCAATCCCGTATGTTATTCCCTTTGTCCTTCGGTATGTTACTTGCCCGAGATTCGATCGTCGATATCTCTATACCTAGTTCAATCTCATTACCGACAAATCTCTTTACTCGTTCAGTAATACAAGATCCCGTAACTAACTCCTTAGGCACATTACTTACAAGGCTTGTTGTGATGTTGTATTACTGAGTGGGCCCCGAGATACCTCTCCATCACACGGAGTGACAAATCCTAGTCTTGATCCATGCCAACCCAGCAGACACCTTTGGAGATACCTGTAGAGCACCTTTATAGTCACCCAGTTATGTTGCAATGTTGGATACACACAAGGTATTCCCCTGGTGTTCGGGAGTTGCATGATTTCATGGTCATAGGAAGAGATACGTTGACATGCAGAAAACAGTAGCAATAAATTGACACGATCATATGCTACGTTTATAATTTGGGTCTTGTTCATCACATCATTCTCCCAATGATGTGATCCCATTATCAAGTGATAACACTTGTCTATGGCCAGGAAACCTTGACCATCTTCGATCAACGAGCAAGTCAACTAGAGGCTCACTAGGGACATTCTGTTGTCTATGTATCCACACATGTATTTGAGTTTCCAATCAATACAATTCTAGCATCGATAATAAACGATTATTATGAACAAGGAAATATAATAATAAGCAATTTATTATTGCCTTTAGGGCATATTTCCAATAAGTTTTACATAGGACACACTCACTTGGTGTTCTCCGATTCCAGTGGGGGTACGCTGAGTGCACCAACTGGGTGTAGTCCTTGAGCTTGCCGGTGATAGTATCACTTCATGCTAGTCTACGACTCTAGATATGTTCTTGTGTTCTCGATGTAGGCAGACACCTTACCAAGCTTGTAGAAGTAGCACATAACCTTCCACCTCATCGGGGTAGCCGACTAGGCTTGTGGAAGTAGCGCATATCCACCTCATTGGGGTAGCCGACTGGGCTTGTGGAAGTAGCGCATATCCACCTCGTCAGGGTAGTCAGCTAGTCTTGTGGAAGTAGCGCATATCCGCTGATGGTGTCCTGGACTAGGGGATACTCACGACGTTGTCTCCTGACCAGCAGGGCGGGCCGAGGAGCCCCATGGCGGTTCATTAGTGGGCTAGTTTGGACAGCCCATGATGCACACAAGAGAGATTCCACGAGACTTGCGCACAAGACAAGGACTCCTCTAAACCCTAGGACTACGGTACATTATATAAACTAAGGCCAAGCTAGTCTATAGCTAATCTCATATTCACTACAACAATCTCTTGGTAGTTATTTGTACTATGTACTATCCCCATATCAATACAATCAAAAGCAGGACATAGGGTATTATCTCCTTGAGAGAGCCTGAACCTGGGTAAAATCCCGTGTCCATGTTACCATCGCTCCAAGACGCCTAGCTTCGGACCCCTACTACGAGATATGTTGGATTCAAAACCGACATTGGTGTTTTCACCGAGAGCCTGCTGGCAATCACCGCGGTGCGATGGGAATTCAGATCGTCTTCAACAGGATCTACGCATTGAAACCAAGCTTTGTTGTCGACGTTGTCATCTTCGTCGCCGGCTTGACTGGTCACCTCGGCTAGAATGAGGATTGTGCTCTCCATCAGATCATCAAGATCAGACGGATTCTTTCATCGTCATCAACTCGATCTCTATCAAGATCACAAGGAATCATCCATGGAGCTTGGGGGCTCGATGTTAACATCGTCCTCGAGCAACCATGCAGTTTTTGTGGACAACGACTCGTGTTCATTGTCCCCGCTTCCTCGAGCATTGCTTTGACGATTTCTTCGGTGGAATTGTGCAGAATTAGGTCCAGAACATCCTTGTAAAATTTCATCATAATTCGATGGAGGAATCTCCGGCAAACTCTAATCTACCGGAGCTTTGTCGAATCTGGATGAGGATCTTGATGAGTTTAGGGCGAGGAGCCCAGCAGCTAGCTCAGAGATCGTTCGCAAGATCCCACCGTTCGTTAGCTGAAGAATTCTCATACCAATCAGCCATCAAAGTTTCAGTTCGAGCTGACCGTGCAAACTCCATGAAACGTGTGATGAGTACTTCAATTTTCGGATTTGTTTTGTGCGTGAAAACGAATCCGACCCGAATTCAACTTTCTTCATGAACAGGATATTGGACATCCATTTTGGAGATTTTTTTTCTTGGGTATTGTGTGTTGTTTTCAAACACGCGCCCACAAATTTTATGTCTTTTCCGATGCGATCTTCACCGTCGCGCCAATGACAAACCGAACATACCACGTTGCTCCATGGCTACGAACCCGACCACTTTGCTCCATGGCTACCGGTCTGCGTCAGGATTGACTGCACTGTCTCTCCATCGAGCCAACGACAACCATCTCGGATCATTATCTCGACGATCCGACCAAGTGTTTGACATCCTAAAGGAAAACTAATCATCAATACAACATCGTTACCCGGTGCATTAAACGGATTGGGCGCACGACCATCACTGCGCGGTCACTTTAGCAAGCCGACTTTGACCGTGTCACAAATTCCGACCTGCAGCGGCATCGCTGCACCATCGCTTCCTCAAGCGGACGTCCATCACGATGACCTACTTCGACACGTCGACTGGCATGGGGGCTCTACTGTCAACTTATCGACTTCTTCATCACCTCGGCTAGACCGAGAGTTTCACCATCTCTTCATCAACCTACTCTCATGACTTCGTCTTCACCAGCTCACCAGCTCCTCACATCAGGCAGCGTCGTGCTTCACGCTATGCGGACGATCATCTTGAACAGATCGATAGCCTCACCCTGGGAAAGAAGATCAAGTTTTGCACCCTAGAGTACGCCGCCGACGCCCAGGGTGATCTATTCCTTTCCGGGTTCACGGCCTCACCCGAAAACGTGGGCTCGACCCTTACACTGGATTCGGATTCGAGCTCGAAGACCGGGGCTTGACCTTGGCCGTGTATGCTCCTCGTGCTCAGGCGTCGGGGATCATTGACCTTCCCCTAAAGGCTACTGCAAGCTTGACGCCTGAAGGCATCATCTAACTATAGACGGATGCACTGCATGGCAACGACGGAACTCGATTTCCTTGGAGCAGCAATTAAGCTGATTCTCTTTTCTATGGAGAGTCACTTGTCATCACACGAGAGATTAATTCCTTGAGAGTCAAACCAAGGGGCATTACATCAGGTGCACGTCAGGTTTTATTTTTCCTAACTATTCCCTTAGAACATAAAATTATTATTTGGCACAAAATATTTTCTGTTGGTCTTCTAGTGCATTGTTTTTGCATATATATTCTATCAATATTCGTGTATGACGTTGGTCTCACCCGCCTCTGTTGGCTTTCCAAGCTGTGTCGACGTTGACCTCACGCGAGATAAACGACCTCAACCACATGATCCCATTACATCGGCGTGCCAACATCCTCGTCCCACCTCTGTTGACTTCGGCCCTCGGGCTATACGGTTCCTCATTATTTACTTCACTTAAGTTAATTAACTAGAGGATTTTTATTTTACTATTATTTGTTATTACTCCTGGCTTGCACTATATTGTGTGCACATGTAATTGACTTTGACCGCATAATGCGGTCACCTCGGCATGTCGACATCGTCATCCCGCCTCCATCAACCAAATTGCGTCATCGACATGATCGACTGCCGTGGGGGCTTCGCCATCACGCTACCGAACTACTTTATCTCCTTGTCTAGAATGGAGGCTTCACCTCGGCATAGCAACCGTGTTGCGTTGCCACTTCTCAACTCGAGGTCTTCCCTCGATTACCTCTGGCTTGGGGGTTGGGACATCGGCAAAGCCAATGACTACGTCTCCGTCCCGCCACAACCCCAGACCGCACGAAGCACATTAACCAACTAAGTCATTTTCGTGCTCAGCTCTTTTTGAAATTTTACTTTTTGTTTGGTTCAACCAAACATTATATTTTTTGTTAAACAAAAAAAATATTTATTAAAAACTTTGTTTGTTAGAAATTTCTTTACCCAATTTAACCGAGGACTTTTAAATTTGTATGAGCCATTTTTTAATAAATGTGCTTTCTTCTTTGTCATTGTAAAGTCTTTTTCTACTAGTCCTTTTTCCGACACTAGTGTGTGGTTAATAGCCGGATAGCCTGGCTTCTTTCTAAAGCCGCTTGAGTTTAGTTCGCTAAATAGGCCTCAGAGAAACACTCCACCTTCAGGATATGGAGGTTCAGGACAAAGGATAACCCACTTAGAGTCCGGAGTTCGGACGTATCATGTTAAAGCACGATCGAAGCACATATTAATTTCAATAGCAATTTTGGATTGGCACCAAAAAATATGATTAAGTTCGGAAATAATTATTTTTGCATAACTTTTTTGTTTTGTCCGAGCATAACTTCTGCATCACAACGCGAGATGCATTTCATGCATCGGCAATATTAAAGGGGGTCTGCGGTTAGCACCAAACCCACCAAACACCAAGGTACTCCATGCAATCATCAACAAAGTGACCTCGGTATTTCTCCTTTATATCCATTCATTTTGAGTTGTGTCTTTGGTTTATAGTTGGATTACCCGGCTCCTGTGCTTACCCCAGTTTCCGCTTTGTTCGGCTAAGGGGTAAAGGGAGAACTACTACGATTGTCACTTCCGATTTAACTGATTAAGTGCCTCAGTTGGAGAAAGTCGAAAGCTGACTGTCAGAACAAGCGTAAATCGGTCAGGGAACCGCAGGTGGTGCTCAACCAAATATAGTCGATCGAGGTTATCCGAGTAAAACGAAGGGCCTTTCTTTCTCGAAAAGGCCAAGTTATGGGTGGTTCGACCTCGAATCTGAGGAGTCAACGTATATCGGGGGCTATTAAGGTCCCGCAAACATATGCTCCTAGAACTAAGTGAAAGTTATAAAACCCGAATATCTGATTGCCTTGTTTCCACTAACACAACCGCCTCCGGGCACCGAGACGCCGGCTAAGAGTTGTCTTGTTCGTACGGAAACACCCTCCGTAGCATCTACACACGGGTGGGAGCTGACGTAGGTCACTTTCATATTATAAACAGTCCCTATAGAGGCAAAATAAGCCATACAGAGGGTTCTTTTGTGGCACCTTAGCTTGGATACATCGGGATGCCTGGAGAGCCCAACATGTCATCAGCATTTGTATTTGATATACCAAAGCTGGCTTCCATACTGATCATTATACATCCATAAATATGCATCAGTTTGACTTAAGATTTTAACCAAGTTGTGTTGCCTCGCTCCTGTTCTTACCTCCTATGTTCCCGATTGTTTAGCTAGGCGGTAAAGGGAGAACCTATAGGATTTTAACTACCAGGTCATTCGGGTTAGTACCTCAGACTGGGTGAAGCCGAAAGTTGGCGATCTTAAGTATATAATTGGTCGGCAATGACAGAAGTGAAAAGTTTGGTTCACTAAAGACCACACACTTCGGGAACATTCCCCAAACTGAATTCTCAATATTTTCCTCCCACATTGATCGGAATGGAGGTTTCACAATCATGGTCATCATGATATCCTGCGAAAAGGAGCTTCTAGATAAACTATTTTTCCTAGAACATGTTTCTTACATTAAATAGTAATATATAACATATCTCTCCACGTACCATTGTTTATAAAACCATATGGCCGAATTTCCTTGTTTGCCATAAATCTTTGCCCTTATAAAGGCTTTATAAATTAGGGCAAACACTCCTCGACGGCTGGATGAGGAAGTTGAAGTCGATGGTTGGTCAACAAAGTCTTGTACAATGCGGATCTGAGCATTGATATTGTAAAGTACTTGGGTACATAGAATCATTGCACATAAATTGTGTCAAATATAACAAAGTTTGCTTCAAACAAATATCGTTCCATAATTCGACCACTCGTGCCCAAATTAAGGATCGGGGGCTACTGCATTTCCTTTTCAATGCAGCAAATTCAAAGTACAATACAGTTTCCAAGGAGATTCGATCCTCAGGTTGGTCGAACACACCCAACCCGAGACTCGGGAACTACTGCGTACTGCGTTTCCATCCCTAATGTATGTCGTCGGGCAAGATCTTGATCCTCACGGCGATTTGAATAATAGACCTAAGTATCAGGGGCTACTGGGATTAGTGGTTTTATCTTTTTCCTTTAGGTACATCTCGGATTTTAGACCGACAGACACCTTGAGGGCTATTGGCTATACATCTCAATAGTATAAATTAGGGCGATCAAAAATATATTCCGCAAAAAATAGCCTGAGACCGAGGTAGAGTGCCACGTGAGAAGAAATCTAGTATAAAGCTTGGATGTAAGTGGCCGGCTCCATAGTGGGCATTGTCGGCATAAAGGTTGGATTAACTCCTTCAATTTTTCAGAGGTCGATGTAATTTATGACGCCTCAGATGCCTCGAATATAGTTAGGCATGGGAGCTCGGACTCAAGAGGATACCTCGGATGCCGAATAGCTTTGGAGCTTGGCTGTAAAAAGACACCTCTGATGTAGTTATGCGTTGGAGCTCGGACGCAAGAGCACACCATCGCGCTTGAAACATTTCAAACCCGAGGTGTGGTGTAAAAATTACAAGGCATTGATAAAGGCTGAAAACTTAAAGGGTCTCCTTGGATTCCAAACGTGTGAACTCTTCAGATACACTACAGAGATCCTCAAGATCGAAGATGGGAATATTTGTTGAACCATTTTTCAAGAACGGCGACCAATGATGAAGAACAGTTCGGAAGAACCAAGGAGCATCCCCAACTTGAAGACCGGTTCACAGGGCTACTGATGGTGCCCTGGACTAGGGGGTACTCACCACGTCGTCTCCCGACCAGTAGGGAGGGCTGAGGGCACCCATGGCGGTTCATTAATGGGCTAGTTCGTACATCCCATGATGCATACAAGCGAGATTCCACAAGACTTTGCGCACAAAACAAGAACTCCTCTAAACCCTAGACCTACCGTACATTATATAAACCGAGGCGAGGCTAGTCAATAGCCAATCTGATATTCATTACAACAAGCTCGTGGTAAATATCTGTATTGTGTACTATCCTCATACCAATATAATCAAAATCTAGACGTAGGGTATTATCTCCTTGAGAGATCCGAAACCTAGGTAAAATCCCGTGTCCATGTTACCATTGCTCCAAGATGCCTAGCTTAGGACCCCTACTACGAGATATGTTAGATTCATAACCCACATCCACCTCCTCAGGTGATACATCTCCAATGTATCAATAACTTATAAAGTATTCACACCATATTTACCCATCTTTACAATACTTTTACATGGTTTTGATGCACTTTATGTTATTTAAATTGAATTAACTTGGACAAATGTTGTTTTCAACAGAATTACTATGGTGTTGTATTTTTTCAGAAAATAAAAGTTCTCGGAATCACCCAAACCTCTTTGATGATTTTTTTGGAGAAAATAAGAAATATTGCAGCGAAGAACCACCGGAGGGGGCCACCTGTTGCTGCCAATCCAGCATGGAGCGCGGACCACAAAGGCAATCATTGGTGGGTTTGGACCACCTCGTGGCTTCGGTTGATGTGATTCCAATGCTGAAAATCCTATAAATAAAGAAACATCCAGAACATAACCTAGAACTTCCGCTCCACCTCTGCAAGCTTTTGTACCGAAGAAAACTCATCAAGATCCCTGTTTCGGCACCCTTCCAAAGGGGGCAATCATCACAGGAGGCTATCTTCATCATTCCGGCAGTGTCCATGACAAGGAGGTAGTAGTTCACCCCTGGGCTTAGGATATGTACGAGTAGCTATTTTATTGATCTCCCTCTCCTGTGTTCTTGAGATGTCATGATCTTGATGTATCACAAGCTTGGTTAATATAGTTGGATCATATGGTGTTCGTCCCTTGCTATCTTCATGTGATGAGTTGAATCTTTCCCTTTAAGATTTTGTTATGTGGGATTGAATATTAGATTTGAGATCACTTGATGTATGTCTTGCATTTGGGTAACCATGGTGACAATGGGGTGTTCTATTAACTCACTTGATATATGTTTTGGTACTCAACTTGTGTATTCTGATGGTGACAATGGGGTAATCTATGCATATGGGTTGATACACGTTCTTGTCCTACTTTCTCCGGTAGAATTCCTGGGGTACTCTTCGAAATTCTTTGTATTGGATTGAATATGATGAATCCAAAATTGTTTGATGCATGTAGAATAATTAACCCACGGATACTCGTGGTGACATTGTAGTATGTAGGTGACATTATGGTTGATTGATGTGTATCATATGTGTTATTCTAGTATGAACTATAGGATTGTTTGTGACACTTATAGGAATAGCTCAATAGATTGATAGGAAAGAATAGCTTTCATGTGGTTCTACACCTAGAACAATTTCATCTTATGTTCTCCACTGGATATGAACTTTGGGGTGATTCTTTGTTGCACGTTTAGGGATGATCATATGATTCCATTATGTTAGCACTATTGTCACATTGCACTAGTGAAAGTAGGAAACCTAGACCGGGCAACACCATTTATCCTCACTTTTGTTACTTGCTAACTTGATGTTTTTATATTTTCATATTACAAAAAGCTATATCTACTATCCATCATACACTTGTATCACCATCGCTTCGTCTAACTAGTGCACCTATACAATTTGCCGTTGTATTGGCTGTGTTGGGGACATAAGAGATTTCTTGTATTTGATTGCAAGGTTGTTTGAGAGAGACCATCTTCATCCTACACCTCCCATGGATTGATAAGACTTAGGTAAATAACTTGAGGGATGTTTTTCGCTGTCCTACTAAAGTCTGCACTTGGAGAACCAACAACATCTACAAGAATAAAGTTGTGTAGTAGACATCATCTGGTTATCCGACTGATCTTGTAAAACTATGGCATACCGACCTTGCCAAAGTATTCAACTGAGCTTATGGAAGTATCGCATACCGACCTTGCCTTAGTAGCCGACTTAGCTTGTGGAAGTAGAAAATTCCCACCTTGCCAAAGTACTCGACTGATCTTGTTGAAGTATCGAATACCAACCTTGCCAAAGTACTTGGTGTGATACATGTGTCTTAGCCATTTTCTCTTCCAATGGGGGTGCGCTGAGCGCACCCACTAGGTGTAGTCCCCGAGGCTGTCATTGACTGAAGTAGTCGACGGTAGTCTTGGAGCCACTTTTTTGTTTCAGTCAACTAATCGAATGATTTATTCTACCATTTTTGACTAAATTGGTAAATTATTTTTACATCTCGTTAGCAAAGGGTGTGGAAGCTTGGTACTCGGTACAACGCCATGGATAAGGAGGTGCAGGACCTTCGGATCAGCTTGGAGGCCGAGGAGCTAAGACCACGCACCTGGAGCGGGAGACACATTCACTTGGAGGTGAGAAACTTTCGTCCAACTGTCTGATAATTCTCGAACATATCTATAATTTTTTATTGTTCCATGCTATTATATTACCAATCTAGGATACTTTTTAAGCATTTAGTTGTTGATTTATATTATTTTTAGCACTAATTTTTTAACCCAATACCAAGTGTCTGTTGTTGTTTTCTGCATGTTTTTGTCTTTTCAGGAATACTTCCCCAAACGAACTCCAAATACCCCAAAACATTTTGATGGTTTATCGGAAAAAATAAAGACGTGCAATCTTTAAGGAAGAACAGAGGGCACGGATTGTGCCCCCAAGACAACAGGGCGCACCCATGGGGTGGTTGCACCCTGATGGCTTGCGTCCATCTCCCATCTCTCATGGCCACGTTCTCCCCGCTATAAATTCACATATATCCCAAAAACCCTAGAGAGCCCCCCAAAACACTTTTTCCGCCACTTCAGGCTTCTCTTCCGCCATGTGCCCACCTCGAGCCCTGTTCCAGTGCCTTGTTGTAGGTAATTGATCATGGAGGGCCTCTATATCAACCTTGCTGCACCCATGGTGATGTGTGAGTAGTTCACCACAAACCTATGGGTCCGCAGTTAGTACCATGATGACTATCTCTCTCTCTATCGTACGTAATCACTCTCGTGTTGTGCATTTATTGGGATCCGATGAATTGTGGGTTTATGTTCATATTATTCATGAGATCGTATTGAGTTCCTTGCTGGCCTTTTATATATAGACATGATTATGAGAGCTTCATAATTT
This sequence comes from Hordeum vulgare subsp. vulgare, assembly GCF_904849725.1. Classification (NCBI taxonomy): domain Eukaryota; kingdom Viridiplantae; phylum Streptophyta; class Magnoliopsida; order Poales; family Poaceae; genus Hordeum; species Hordeum vulgare. The sequence continues at coordinate 223,349,544 of NC_058520.1, forward strand.
TCTCCGATCTATCAGTTTGGTTTGTCCAACTATATTGATTTATCTTCACTCGGAGAGGTGCGTTGTAGCGGGTTCAATTAATCTTGTGGTGCTCAATCCCAGTGACAAGAACAGACATGACACGTACTGTATTGCTTCCACTAAGGGTGAAACGATGGGTTTAAGTCATACTAATTGTATTTATTTTGTCTACAACGTGTCATTATCCTCCAAGCGTTATTCTGCTTTTATTTAATACTATAGACGCATGCTAGATAACGGTCGATGGGTGGAATAATAGTAGTAGATGGAGGGAGGATTCGGTCTACTTGCTTATGGATGTGATGCCTATATCTTTGATCATTGCCATGAATAAATATTGCATAACTATTCTATTTTCTATCAATTTCCCAACAATATTTTGTTTACCCACCGTATGGTTTCTATGAGAGATAAGCCTCTAGAGAAAACTATTGCCCCGGGTCTCCACAAAAACATATTTATAAATACTAAAAATACCTTGATGTTATTATTTACTTTATTTTTAATTTATTTTTATAACTATCAAACTATTTATCTATCACTACTTATCGCTTGCAAGTAACGTGTTCAAGGGGATTGACAATCCTCTTGCCCGCATTAGGTGCAAGTGATTGGTCTTTTGTGTGTAAGAGCTGAAGACGAGAAATTGCATGGTCCTCCTATTGGTTTTATAAACTTGGTTATCATTTAGGGAAATACTTACCTCTACTGTGCTACATCATGCCCACCTCTTCGGAGAAAACCCCAATGCAGTTTACAAGTATCAATGTCCCCTGTACTATGTTTTCCTCCCAATCCGAGTGAACTCGCTTCATCAGATGTTCGTAGATAAAACCATCAACTTGTAAAGAGGCCCACGACTTCTATTTCTTTAGAAACCATGAAGGATACCCTAGATAAGAAGGACACCGAGCAGGCGTTAGCGTGGAAGAATGCCGACTACAAGACCAAGGCGACCGAGGACAAGCTAAAAACAGTCGAGAACCTGGAGGAAGATAACAAGGCCCTAAAGATTGCGGCATAGAAGTCCATGATGGAGCTTGTCAAGCTAAATAAGCACTACAACGAGTGGGAATCCAAGTACCATTTATTATCTTCCAAGAAGCCTGAGCTAGAGCAATATGTGGATGACTTGTGCACTAAGATGAGTGAGAAGCTCAAAGGTAATCCGTCCACCCGAGTGATTTTTCTACTGCTCATGGCATATTGTTTGTTTATGATTCTTTTTATGCTTCCATTATCAGATTTCTATGGTGACATTGAGTCCAACATCGAGAGGAATGAACGGGAGGAGGATCTATCTCGAGGGTTCCTAAGGGACAGGTCGGCCTTGGTTGTTCTCCGATTGCAATAGCGTAACGAGCAAGTGTTGGGCTACCTCAATCGGCGGCGTGCAGCTGTCACAAAGATTGGCCAAGAGATTATCCTCATCGAAGAGCTTCGAAATGACTTGGAGTCCATCATTGAATGAGTGAGAGAAGTTGATGCCACTCAAGGTCATCAATAGGAAAGATGCCAAGTTTAAGAACTTCGTGGAGATGTTCCTAGAGGCTGCCACATGGATAGTAGACAACATCGACCTCGACAAGAGTTGATGCTGCCGTTCCCATGAGTGCCGAGTTATCCTCGAAATTTTTTATTTTAAATTTTATTCACCTTGGAATGTAGAGTGGTTAATGTAACCGTTGAACCTTATGTGAGCCTAGGGCTCCGGCTACCTGAACCATTGTTTTAATAGTTTACAGTTTCCTTGCTTTGTTGACATTCCGAAGTTTGAATGTTTTTTACTCGTTCCCTAAGTGTTAGATCGAGTCCCTGAGTGTGGATGATGATCCTTCTTGGAGAGTGTAAGTGCATCTAGTGCCCCATAGAAATTTTGGTCAATTGAAGAATTACAGGTAAAGCGACTAATATGATTGTGAGTGTACACAGGCTTAATAAGTCACAGAGAAGTTGGAGATATTGGAAGAATATCAACCCCTAAAAATGAATGTCTTCAACTGAAGACTTTGATACTTTGATGGAGATTTTGAAAGTGAGGAAATTGGTGTGTCCTTGAAGATATTTATGTGAGGGCTTTGAAGCGTGAAGACTTTTGTTTTTGTAGTTTCATTTACTTTATTTTGAGTCATAGGAACACCGTACTGTTAAAGGGGTTCGAGGTAATACTAAGGAAAAAATTACAAGTGATGCTCATCTCAAAGCCTACACATAACCAATCCTTTGAGTGAAGCCTTTGGAAATACCTTGCAGTCCAGTAAATTTGTTAATTACAGAAACAAAAAAATTATGGTCTGTGAGGAAATTGATCTGGCCGAGGAGTAAGGATTTCACAAGTGCGAATTGCCTACAAGTGAGGAACATGATGGATCTACATATTTCCAGAGTTTGAATATTTCGGTCATTGTTGTGCTTGGCGCCAGCTGTCCCAAAACCTTATCGACATAACGGTCATGTCATTAGGGGTCATTTATGGCATGTCATGTCAGGATTGCTCCCACGCTATAAATAGATGCCCCTACAACCACTAGCTGGTTGGCTACTCCGGGAGAGAGCTTGACACTTGTAATTTGACAGCATCCCATCCTGTGAGGACTTAGAGAGAAAATCATCTATGAGGAAAACCCAAACACCCAAACCAAAACCAAAACCCAAAATGATTGAGCATCACTGAAGAGATTTATTCCTGTGTGGAACCAACAGTTATTACCTTGGAAGAATGTGTATCTTCCATACGGTTAGGCTCCAATGGTCTAGAGTATCCAGAAGTAAATTGTGGATTGGCAGGTGACCGAGTTTGTGAGGGTTTGGAAGTTTGCCCTGAAGACTTACCACGAGTGTTGGGCTAGATATGTGTGACTTTAGCTCAAGGAGAATACGTTAACGAATCTGCATCCCGTGACTTTGTGTCCTTTCGTTTAAATACCAAGACGCTCCAAACCAGATGTACGACTGTCACAACCATCGGAACTGGGTCATCAAATCACTATCTTCATCGAGCTATTGGTTCTATTTCCTCAAGTCACATATTTCCTCAAGTACTTGTTGATGAAATTGATTATTACAATTTGAAGACTTTGACTAAACACTTTCTCAATTCCCTCATCTTGTATTATTCAGTCACCTTGTTCTTCACTTGCTCGTCGTGTTTACACGCTACCTGTGCTCTGTGTATATTTCATTTCATCATGATGAATATGTTGTTGCTATGTTTTGCATGCACTTGACTACTTAATCCGCTGCTTGTATTTCGTCGCCTAGCAATTTCCTCAACGAGTAATTACTTTGAGAAGAATTTGTAAAAATCGACTATTCACCCCCCTATAGTCGATATAACACACTTTTAATTGGTATCAGAGAAAGGTACTCCCTTGTTATGTGTGATTTTGTTTTAACAACCTGGAGTTTTAATTATGTCGACTTCAGGTATGATCAAGGTATCCGTAGGTTGTCCTATGTTGAAGGGAGGAACTCTTCCTAGTGGAAGAACAAGATGCGCATGCATCTTGAAGAAATTGACAACAATCTTTGGTATGTTGTGGAAAATGGTGTTCCCTCCGTCACCCCAACTAACAACGTTGCTGATGTGAAGAGATTCAAGAAACTCGACGCTCAAGCGAAGTTAATCGTATGTGGCTATCTGAGGAAAGGTCAGTATGGCAGAGTCAGTGCTTTGGAATTTCCAAAGCTCATCTCAGAGAGGTTGTCCAAGGTCAACGAAGGAATCTCAACTCAACCCGACTCTCGGGTTAATGTACTTCGCGATCTCTTCAATCACGTCAAAAGTCTCTACAATGAAAATGCTTAGAAAAATTTCAATCGCCTCACTGATATCTCCAATGAGATCCAAGCTCTTGGTGCCACAGACTTCACCGATCATGAGTTGGTGAAGAAATTGCTGAGATCTCTTGATTCCTCATTCTATACACTTGGTTTGATGATTCAAGAGCATGGAGACTACAATTCAATAGATCTTGCTGATATTCTTGACAGACTCCATACTCATGAATTCCAACAACGTGAGAAAAGAGATCTCTATGGGCCAAGCTATGGAAGATCTCGTGCACTGAAGGCAAAGGCAATTTCCTCATCCGAGGAAGAAGAATTTGACTGGAATCTTGGTGACCGTAAAGAACTTGGTCAGGAACTTGCAATTCTTGTTAGCAAAATTCCAGAAGTTCTCTAGACGAGGTAAGTTTGGAAAATCTTCAATAAGGGATACGACGGAATTAGAATTTTCATTTGAAGATTAAAAGAAGAGAACTTGTCACAGATCCAAGAAATCCGTCCATTACATTGTTGATTGTCCTTGTTGTGTAAAGGAATCAAAGAAGAAGAAGTACAAAGATGACAGTTTTGATGACGTGAAGAAAAAGACGAAAGCCTCAAAGTCCTCAACTTCAAAGACCTCATCACACAAGAAGAGGAGTTACAGAAAGGCTCAGGCTCTTACTAGCAAGGAAATGGATTATAAGGAAGAATCAGGAGAATGTGAAGAAGAGGAAGGATCTGAGGAGGAGTCATAGTCTTGTGTGGCAAGCCTAGCTCTTGCAAACACACTCGTCAAGAAGTCCATCATCAATCTTGAAGAAAATGGTTTCATTCTCAACACCGGTGATTGCGATGATGACTCTGCCCATACCTATTGCTTCATGGAAAAAGGTGCCAAGGTACTCAACCATGCATCCTCGTATGATTAAAGTGATCAACGCGATGATTATAAGAAACCTAGCCACTAAGCAACATAATGCTATTAAAAATCTTCAGAAACTGCTAGACAAAAGCGGTGACCTGTTGAACAAGGAAATGGATCGAACACAAACTGTGACTGAAGACTTTCAAAGTATTCAATTTAAGTTTGAAAGCCTTCACAGTGGCCAAGAACACTCTTAGTTGATCATCAGAAACTTTCTAATGAATTTCCTGAAAGAGAGCAAGATCTTGAGAAACTAAGAATGTATCATGACGATCTTCAAAGGGAAAAACAATTCTTTTCTTTCTCAATAGATCAGTTCCGCTCACGAAGAATTCATTCCACCATTTTTGAAATGCATCCATTTTGAATCTACGAATTCTTCAACTAAATGTTCAAATGCTTCTATTGCTGCAAATTCTTCAACTATATCTATGGTAAAAATTCCTCACTTGAGGAACCCACAAATGTCACTAACAAAAATGCAGGGTTGAAGGAATTGTATGTGACGGGCATATACAAAAGTCTCAAAGAGCAGCATACCCTTTGCGATGTGCTCAAAAAGCAGATTCTTAACAAAAACCCTAGGAAAGAGGGTATTGCATTTGAGAGGAAATTGAATGATGATGGATCATACCGGAAACCCGAGGATTATCCCAAAACCTTATGGGTTGCTGCAAAATAACATCTTGTAGATCCATCTACATTATCTCGCTTTAGATGTGAATCTTCATATTCCTCTCATGAGTCACTTGACTCCAACTATAAACTATTAAAAAAATCAGAATGGTGAAGTGTTTCCTAGATACGTTGGAACTAACTACATGAATGGACCACCCTTGAAGAAGATCTGGTTTCTCAAAAGCTGCTTGGGAAATCTTCAGGTGAATGTCCTCATGACACCTCCCATGAAGAAAATGAATCCCACATCAAATTCGTCAAGTGGATCAAAATCCCCATATGGTCAAAATTCTGCACATACTCGTGCTAATGCTTCTGTATGCCGGGAAACTACAAGGGTCATGATTATGTGCATTATTGTTCAAATCATTATGTTCATAATTCCTCGAAGAATTTCTCTACATATGCATTCGAGTACACTAACAAGAATTCCTCATATGAATTCTAAAGTGTTTGGATGTATGAGTTGTAAACTTAAGTCTGGTGGTGGTCTGACACTTTTGAACTGCTTTTCTTCATATCATCATTCCTCATATTGATTAATGCACACATTCTGAATTTCGTCAGACACCACTTTCCATCATGCATTTCAATTTACACATGATATATATTAAATGTGTGCATGGATTACAAGATATATGGGGATATCTCCATGCTATTAACCTATAATGTACATTCGCAGTCCAAAATAAATTGCTCAAATATGCACATCTTCAGGGGGTTTTCTCTATGTCTTGCAATCAAATTCCTCAATAAGACCTCATATGAACTCTTCACTTACAAGATACCCAATGTAAGTTATTTCAAAGTCTTTGTGCAAGATGTTAGATTAGAGATGCTCCCCATAGTTCTAAATTTGCACCGAAATAATATGAGGGTCTTATAATTGGTTACGGAAAGGACTCTCACACCTACATGGTCTTCAACAACTAACACAACAAAGTTGTTGAAACTGTAGATATGCGGTTCGATGAAACGAATGGCTCTCTAAGAGAGCACCTACCTCCTGTGCTAGATGAAATGATTCCTGAGGAATCAATTAGCTTCAAGGATACTGAAGATATCATACCCACTTAAGAACCCATGCCTGTTGTGGAAGTCATCCCAAACAATGAAGAAATCCATACTGGTGCACCTGGAGAAGTTGATGCCGATCAAAATCCTCAACCCCAACAAAGTCGTCAACCTGCTCATCCGAGGGTGGAAACTGAATTGCAGATTGATAAAATCCTCGACGATATCAATGCACCAGGTCGCCCTACGCACTCAAAATATTCACATTTAACTAACTTTTGTGGGAACTTTTACTTTAGGTATATGACAGAACCCCCAAAGGTTGATTAAGCCTTTATGGAGCCTGAGTGGATTCAAGAAATGCAAGAGGAATTGAATTAATTCAGGCTCCACAACATGTTGGAACTTCTCAAGCGACGTGATCCTCGCAAGCACAGTATCATCGGTACCAAGTGAATCTATCACAACAAGCAAGTCAAAAATGGTGAGGTAGTGAGGAATAAGGCCCGTCTTGTAGCTCAGGGCTACACAACGGTTGAGGGAATTGAATTTGATGAAACTTTTGCACGTCTTGCTAGACTTGAAGCTATACATATAGTGCTTGCTTATGTTAACCATAACAATATCACTTTATATCAAATGGATGTGCAAAGTGCATTCCTCAATGGAAAGCTTGAGGAAGAAGTATATGTTTCTTAGACCAAGGTTTTGAAGAGCCAAAGCATCTTAACAAAGTCTTCAGACTCAAAAAGGCTCTCTATGCCCTCAAGCAGGCCCCTCTACCGTGGTATGACACATTGAAGGAATTAATCATGAAGAAAGGCTTCAAACCTGGTTCACTCGATTCAACTATTTTCACAAAAAATATGGCAATGAACTATTCATGTGTCATATATACGTAGACAATATCATCTTTCTTTGTACCAATAAATGCTAAAGTGACTTTATGATGGGTGAGGAATATCAAATGTCCATGATGAGGTAGTTGAAACTTCCTAGGACTTCAAATTTGTCACAACGCAATGTCATCTTCATCTCTCAAGAGAAAGACCTCAAGGATGTCCTGAAAAAATATACATGAAAGTCTACAAAGGAGTCAAAATTCCAAAGCCCACAAACGGCCACCTCTGTGCTAACAAAAATGGTAAAGATTTTGATCAGAAGGTATATCTCTCCACGATTGGCTGCTTATTGTACATATGTGCATGTAGGCTAGATATTATTCTTATTGTTTGCATGTGTGCCCGTTTCCAAGCAACACAGAAGGAATCACATCATAAGGTTGTGAAGAATATTCTTTGATATCTAGCTCACACACCAATGGTTGGATTATGGTAACCCAATGGCTCAAATCTTTATCTCATTGGACAAACTGGCTCTAACTATACTGGTGATCGGTGGACCGCAAGTCAACATGAGGCAGATTTCATTTCCTCGAATGAGCCTTAGTGTGCTGGTCCTCGAAGAAAACAATACCGCGTGTCACTATCCACTTCTGAAGCTGAGTATATTACTGCCGGTTCGTGGTGTGATCAACTATGATGGATGAAGAAAATCCTCATGGACCACAATATCAAAGTGAATAAGGTGCCACTCTAATGTGACAATGAGAGTGCAATCAAGATTATTCACAACCCAGTTCAACACTCGAAGACCAAGCAAATCCATATTCATCATCATTTTCTTCGTCATCATATACTAAAGGGCGAAATCTTCATCGACCACATGAAGACTGAAAAATAACTGGATAATATCTTCACTAATCCCTTGGATGAAAAGAGATTTAGCAACTTGCGGTGTGAGCTGAATACCTTAGAACCTTTGAATGTTTTATGAAAGGACACAAATCTTAACACTAACGCAAAATTGATGATTTTGATGTACAACAGACGAAGTAACGTTTTCCTTCAACGAATGAAGACTAACACTCTGAGTGTGATTAAATAATTGAAGAATTTTATTCTTAGAACCCTACGACAATTGTACGTGGTGTCTAAAATCATTATTCTTATACGGTGGGTCACGCCAGCAACCCAAGTTAAAATTCTTCAAAATTGAGATTTTTTGCTATTTTTTCAAATTCTTCAAGTTTGCAAATTCGTCAATATGTTAAAATTCTTCAAGATTTTACAACATGTGTTCTTCATTTACTATATATATATATATATATATATATATATTTGAGTTTTCAAAGTCCTCAACAACATTCACTTATTGTTAATTCTTCAAATTAATTTTCTTCTAAGTGAATGTGATCAGACCCTTTCCCCCTTTAAGGTAAGCTAAAACAAGTATATTCACAAATTCTTTATGTGTGATTTATTTGAAACCCATTCAAAGTCTTCACTGGGTCTTTATCAGCCGGAGAATTTGTGAGTGAAATCTTAAAAAATATGAATTGTTTTTGGTCGTTGTCGCTCAAACCGCTCCCATTTCCCCCAACTGGATAACCCACGATCCCATATGATCTCCACCTCTCTGTACGTGGGTGACACATGTCGTGTAGATAGGAAGGATTACGGGAAATCTGGCCCAAAATCTTCGGTCGAACGGTTTTTAGCTTATTTATAAATACCCGCTTCACCACTCCTCTATCTTAGTTACATCGTCATTACTCCCACTAGAGCTCAGACCCAACACCGTTGCTATTCTTCATCATCGCGGGAGAGGCAGAGCTTAGCTGCCTCAACCTCCTTGTTATCGTACTCACACCGACCATCGAAATCTTCACTCTACCGCCGTTGTAGGTGTCTTATGCCGCCAAGTTAGGGCGCAATAGATCTGAACTGATGGGTTCTTCTTTTCTCACTCCATGTTCTTCGTGTTCTTGGACCAGGGTAAATAAAAGATAATTTCACTACCCTATTTGATCTTTTTAATTTTGCAAGTTCTTCAAAATCTGTTTGTTACTTCCCAATCATCTAGTAAACACCTGAATCAACTCCATTTCCCTTGAACTATGTCACACCCTGTTTTTACCTCACTTCAACTGTAGTTTCAAAATATGAGTTTATTAAAAAAAATCTAAACAAATGCTGTGAGTGCCATGATTGTCATTGTGTGTATGTATGCTTGAATGAGTGGATTCAAAAACCATATTTACAGCATGTTATTTTCAAGAGATTCTTTTCCTTATTTTGACTATTTTTAAGCCTTGCTTTGGGTTTGCACTACAAGTCCCTGATGACAAGGGAGTGCCTTTACCCAAAGATTGTAATCTCGTTTTAGAACTATTTTAACTCTTCAATATCATAAAATAATTATTTTTCAAAATATTTTCTTATTTTATTTGCATGTCTTTTTCTGAAGCCAGAAATGATATTTCTCTATGTAAAATTACTTTTTTGCCTTAGAAAAATCTGAGAAAATTTGGAGATACTCAGAGGACATATATTTTCCATACATAAGATTTTCAACCCCAATTTATGTTCAAAATATTTGGGCAAACCCTTGAAAATCAACTCTGTTTGTTTTGACCTTTTGAAGTTTTTCCAAAGAAATATTCACAATAAATTGTTCGAACATTCCAGCAACCTTCCCAAGCTATATTTGGTGGCCATGCCAAGTTTCACCTCCGTCCAAGGTGGTTTGGTTCACCATCCTAAAACCCTCCCTGTCCACAATCAAGTTGAAGCATCTCTACATATCAAAGTTTATCGAAATGTCTTGAAACATTGCAGGAGTGTTCAACACCCCAAATGAGGAGTCTCTGCCAAAAATGGGATTTGCAGGGGGTAATCTACCCACATTCTCTTTGGAAGGGACAGATGTGCCCATTTGGGGGTGATTCCAGGTTTGCATTGCCAAACTTGTCCAATGAAGCTCAAATTTGGTGGAACATCCTATTTTTGCAACAAACTTAATCCTGTTAACTTTAATCACAAGTGGTGAAATGTAGCTACCCCACACACGTGTCGAACTGCTTCTGCCATATTAGTAAAACAACTCTTACCTCACTTCACACCCATACACTTTCCTCCAAGCTGATAAACCAAACAGCCAGCACCACTCGACGACTGCAGATGAGTGGCCTCTCCTTGATTCCAAGGAGAAGAGCCAAAGACCCCATTCTAATTTCTGGTTCAAGTACACCATCACTTCTTTAATAACTTCCCTTGACCAATAGGGAGTCTCTCGGCTCTCAAACAGCTAAGGATCTTCCAGCCGAGCCCCAGGACATGCCAGACATGGCCAAGGCACCCAGAGCGCACCCGCATATCGTGGCATGCCAAAACTGCGCTCTCGGCATGCTGCAGGGCTCACCCGAAGCGGTTCAAGCCTCACCCGAAGTGGCATGCCAAAGGTGGCCAGCCCCGGTCGGTTCAAGCCTCCCCCCGTTGCACTTTCACGTCCCCGACAACCCTCCTGCATCAGGGCAGCCTGAGGGCCCCTCCTCTCTCGCTCTGTTGACCGAAGCGACGCGTGCCCGCGTGCGCCAGATCTCGCCAGAAGAACGCGGCCACACATGCACGCTCCTCCTCGCTCCCTCACCCTCCAAGTGAGTCATAGGGGTCTTAAACCACGTCCGCAATACCGTGGTTTTGACCTCGACCTCTCTCTGTCCCTCTTGGGATCCACGGTGACACCACTGGCGCCTTCCGCTCGGTGCACTATTGAGGGCCTATAAATAGGCCTCCCCCTTGCTCCAGCACCCTCATCCCACTCCGCCAAAGCATATATTGAGCCCCTAGCCACTCCATTCGAGCGCAACGAGCTCTGGTGTTCGAGATCAACCGAGGCCCCGACGCTTCGGAGCTCCGTCGATCTTGGGCTTCCAATGCTCCTCTCTCCTCCTTCGTGACCGTCGTGAGCTCAGGAAGCTTCCCCACCACTTCCCCGAGCTAATCCCTGCCCGTAGCGCCCACTTCATCCACCTCCCGAATCAGCTCCCCCGCCGCCACCTCATCGTCGGTGAACCAGGGCCTCCTCGCCGCCCTTCGACCTCCAGTAGGTAGGTGACGACGTGTTGGTTCCATTCCTGCCGTCGTTGGGGCTCGAGTGTTGGGGAACGTCGCATGGGAAACAAAAATTTTCCTATGCGCACGAAGACCTATCATGGTGATGTCCATCTACGAGAGGGGATTTCCGATCTACGTACCCTTGTAGATCGCACTGCAGAAGAGTTAGTGAACGCGGTTGATGGAGTGGAACGTCCTTACGTCCCTCGATCCGCCCCGCGAACCGTCCCACGAACCGTCCCGCCATCCGTCCCACGAACCGTCCCGCGATCCGTCCCACGATCCGCTCCGATCTAGTGCCAAACGGACGGCACCTCCGCGTTCAGCACACGTACAACTCCACGATGATCTCGGCCTTCTTGATCCAGCAAGAGAGATGGAGAGGTAGATGAGTTCTCCGGCATCATGACGGTGCTCCGGAGGTTGGTGGTGATCTAATCTCAGCAGGGCTCCGCCCGAGCTCCGCAGAAACGCGATCTAGAGGTAAAACCGTGGAGGTATGTGGTCGGGCTAACGTGGCAAAAGTTGTCTCAAATCAGCCCTAATTGCTCCATATATATAGGAGGAGGGCGGGGAGGCTTGCCTTTAGGCTCAAGGAGCCCCAAGGGCTGCGCCACCAAGGGAGGAGGAGTCCTCCTCCAATCCTAGTCCAACTAGGATTGGAAGGTGGAGTCCTTCTCTCCTTTCCCACCTCCTTTTTTCCCTTTCTCTTTGAATTCCTTTCTATGGCGCATAGGGCCTTCTTGGGCTGTCCCACCAGCCCACCAAGGGCTGGTGCGCCACCCCTAAGGCCGATGGGCTTCCCCGGCGTGGGTTGCCCCCCCCCCCCCCCGGTGAACACCCGGAACCCATTCGTCATTCCCGGTAATCAAATGAGGTCATCCTATATATCAATCTTCGTTTCCGGACCATTCTGGAAACCCTCGTGAAGTCCGTGATCTCATCCGGGACTCCGAACAACATTCGGTAACCAACCATATAACTCAAATATGCATAAAACAACGTCGAACCTTATGTGTGCAGACCCTGCGGGTTCGAGAACTATGTAGACATGACCCGAGTGACTCCTCGGTCAATATCCAATAGCGGGACCTGGATGCCCATATTGGATCCCACATATTCTACGAAGATCTTATCGTTTGAACCTCAGTGCCAAGGATTCATATAATCCCGTAAGTCATTCCCGTAAGTCATTCAGTATCCGCATACCTATTTCAATCTCGTTTACCGGCAAGTCTCTTTACTCGTTCCGTAATACAAGATCCCGCAACTTACACTAAGTCACATTGCTTGCAAGGCTTGTGTGTGATGTTGTATTACCGAGTGGGCCCCGAGATACCTCTCCATCACATGGAGTGACAAATCCCAGTCTCGATCCATACTAACTCAATGAACACCTTCGGAGATACCTGTAGAGCATCTTTATAGTCACCCAGTTACGTTGCGACGTTTGATACACACGAAGCATTCCTCCAGTGTCAGTGAGTTATATGCTCTCATGGTCATAGGAACAAATACTTGACACGCAGAAAACATTATCAACAAAATGACACGATCAACATGTTACATCTATTAGTTTGGGTCTAGTCCATCACATGATTCTCCTAATGATGTGATCCCGTTATCAAGTAGCAACACTTGCCTATGGCCATGAAACCTTGACCATCTTTGATAAACGAGCTAGTCAACTAGAGGCTTAGTAGGGACAGTGTTTTGTCTATGTATCCACACAAGTATTGTGTTTCCAATCAATACAGTTATAGCATGGATAATAAACGATTATCATGAACAGAGAAATATAATAATAACTAATTATTATTGCCTCTAGGGCATATTTCCAACAGTCTCCCACTTGCACTAGAGTCAATAATCTAGTTCACATCAGCATGTGATTTCAATGAATCCAACACCAATATAGTTCTGGGGTCTGATCACGTCTTGCTCGTGAGAGAGGTTTTAGTCAACGGTTCTGAAACTTTCAGATCCGTGCGTTCTTTACAAATATTTATGTCATCTTATAGATGCTGCTACTATGTGCTATTCGGAAATGCTCCAAATATCTATTCTACTGTACGTATCCGTTTCACTACTCATAGTTATTCGGATTAGTGTCAAAGCTTGCATCGACGTAACCCTTTACGACTAACTCTTTAACCACCTCCATAATCGAGAAAAAATCCTTAGTCTATTTAGTTAATAAGGATAACTTTGACCGTTGATCAGTGATTCAATCCTGGATCACTCTGTGTACCTCTTAACAGACTTGCTGCAAGGCACACATCAGGTGTGGTACTCAGCATGGCATACATTAGAGTCTACGGCTAAGGCATAGAAGACGACCTTTGTCTATTCTCTTTATTCTGCCGTGGTCGGGTTTTGAGTCTTACTCAAATTCACACCTCACAACGCAACCAAGAACTCCTTCTTTGCTGATCTATTTTGAACTCCTTCAAAAACTTGTCAAGGCATGCATCTTGTTGAAACTTCTATTAAGCGCTTTCGATCTATCTCCATAGATCTTTGATGCTCAATGTTCAAGTAGCGCAATCCAGGTATTCCTTTGAAAACTCCTTTCAAACAACCTTGTATGCTTTACAGAAATTTTACATTACTTCTGATCCACAATATGTCAACCACATATACTTCTCAGAAATTCTATAGTTCTCCCACTGACTTCTTTGGAAATACAAGTTTCTCATAAACCTTGTACAAACCCAAAATCATTGATCATCTCGTCAAAGTGTATATTCCAACTCCGAGATGCTTGCACCGGTCCATGGAAGGATCGCGGGAGCTTGCATACTTGCTAGTATCTTTAGGATCGACAAAAACTCCTGGTTGTATCACATACAATGTTTGCTCAAGGAAACCGTCGAGGAAACAATGTTTTGACATCCTATGTGCAATATTTCATAAATAATGCAACAACTACTAACATAATTCTAACAGACTTTCAGCATCGCTACGAGTGAGAAAGTCTCATCATAGTCAACTGTTTGATCTTGTCGGAAACATCTTTGCGACAAGTCGAGCTTTTCTTAATAGTGACTTATCACCATCGTCGTCTGTCTTCCTTTTAAAGATCCATCTTTACTCAATAGTCCTACGACCATCAAGTAGTTCTTCCAAAGTCTACACTTTGTTTTCATACATGGATCCTCTCTCGGATTTCATGGCCTCCAGCCATTTGTCGGAATCTGGGCCCACCATCACTTCTCCACAGCTCGTAGGTTCATTATTGTTCAACAACATGACCTCCAAGACAGGGTTACCATACCACTCTGTAGTAGTACGTGACCTTGTTGACCTACGAGATTTGTAGTAACTTGATCCAAAGCTCAGTGATCACCATCACCAGCTTCCACTTCCATTGGCGTAGGCGCCACAAGAACAACTTCTTGTGCCCTGCTACACACTAGTCGAAGTGATGGTTCAATAACCTCATCAAGTTCTATCACCCTCCCACGCATTTCTTTCGAGAGAAACCTTTCCTCGAGAAAGGATCCGTTTATAGAAACAACCACTTTGCTTTCGGATCTGAGATAGGAGATGTACCCAACTGTTTTGGATATCCTATGAAGATGCATTTATCCGCTTTGAGATCAAGCTTATCAGACTGAAACTTTTTCACATAAGTGTCGAAGCCCCAAACTTTCAAGAAACGTCAGTTTAGATTTCTCTAAACCTCAGTCTATACTGTGTCATCTCAACGGAAATACGCGGTGCCCTATTTAAAGTGAATGCGGTTGTCTCTAATGCATAACCCATAAACGATAGTGGTAATTCGATAAGAGACATCATAGCATGCACCATACCAAATAGTGTATGGCTATGACGTTCAGACACATCATCACACTATGATGTTCCACGTGGCATGAACTGCGAAACAATTTCGACATTGTCTTAACTATGTACCAAAACTCGTAACTCATATGTTCATTTCTATGATCATATCATAGACAGTTTAACCTCTTGTTACGACGAACTTCACTCCGAAACAGAATTGAACTTTTCAATATTTCAGACTTGTGATTCATTAAGTAAATACTCTTGTATCTACTCAAATCGTCATTGAAGTAAGAAATTAATGATATCCAATGCGTGCCTCAGCACCCATTGGACTGCATACATCAAAATGTATCACTTCCAACAAGTTACTATCTTGTTTCATCTCAATAAAAACAAGGCCTTGCTCATGTGGTATGATTTGCATGTCACTAGTGATTCAAAATCAAGTGAGTATAAAGATCCATCAGCATGGAGCCTCTTCATGCAATTTATAGCAACATGACTCAAGCGGCAGTGCCACAAGTAAGTGGTACTATCATCATTACCTCGTATCTTTTGCTACCAATATAATGAACATGTGTAACACTACGATCGAGATTCAATAAACCATTGAAGGTGATTATTCAAGCAAATAGAGTAACCATTATTCTCTTTAAATGAATAATAGTATTGCAATAAACACGATCCAATCATGTTCATGCTTAACGCAAGCACCAAGTAACAATTATTTAGGTTTAACACCAATCCCGATGGTAGAGGGAGCGTGCGACGTTTGATCATATCAACCTTGGAAACACTTCCAACACGTATCGTCACCTCGCCTGTAGCTAGTCTCCGTTTATGCCGTAGCTTTCATTTCGTGTTACTAATCACTTAGTTGCCGAACCGGTATCCAATACCCTCATGCTACTAGGAGTACTAGTAAAGTACACATCAACATCATGTATATCAAATATACTTCTTTCGACTTTTGCAAGCCTTCTTATCTACCAAGTATCTAGAGTTGCTCCGCCTCAATGACCGTTCCCCTCATAACAGAAGCACTTAGTCCCGGGCTTGGGTTTAATCTGGGGTCTCTTCATTAGTGCAGCAACTCCTTTGCCATTTCACGAAGTATCCCTTCTAGCCCTTGCCTTTCTCGAAACTTAGTGGTTTTACTAACCATCAACTATTGATGCTCCTTCTTGATTTCTACTTTCGCAGTGTCAAACATCGCGAATCGCTCAAGGATCATTGTATTTATCCTTGATATGTTATAGTTCATCACGAAGCTCTCACAGCTTGGTGGCAGTGACTCTGGAGAACCATCACTATCTCATCTGGAAGATTAACTCCCACTTGATTCAAGCGATTGTCGTACTCAGACAATCTCAACACGCGCTCAACGATTGAGCTTTTCTCCTTTACTTTGTGGACAAAGAATCTTGTCGAAGGTCTCGTACCTCTTAACAAGGGCACCAGCATGAAATCACAATTTCATCTCTTTAGAACATCACTTATGTTCCGTGACGTTTCAAAACATCTTCGGCGCCTTGCTTCTAAGCCATTTAAGTATTTTGCACTGAACTATCGTGTAGTCATCAGAAACGTGTATGTCGGATGTTCACAGCATCCATAGACGACGCTCGAGGTGCAGCATACCGAGTGGTGCATTAAGGACATAAGCCTTCTGCGCAGCAACGAGGACAATCCTCAGCCAAGTTTGCAACTATCAACTTTCAACTAAATTTTCTCTAGGAACATATAAAAACAGTAGAGCTATAGCGCAAGCTACATCGTAATTCGCAAAGACCATTAGACTATGTTCATGACAATTAGTTCAATTAATCATATTACTTAAGAACTCCCACTCAAAAAGTACATCTCTCTAGTCATTTGAGTGGTACATGATCCAAATCCACTATCTCAAGTCCGATCATCACGAGAGTCGAGAATAGTTTCAGTGGTAAGCATCTCTATGCTAATCATATCAACTATACGATTCATGGTCGACCTTTCGGTCTCATGTGTTCCAAGGCCATGTCTGCACATGCTAGGCTCGTCAAGCTTAACACGAGTGTTCCGCGTGTGCAACCGTTTTGCACCAGTTGTATGTGAACGTTGAGTCTATCACACCCGATCATCACGTGGTGTCTCGAAACGAAGAACTGTCGCAACGGTGCACAGTCGGGGAGAACACAATTTTGTCTTGAAATTTTAGTGAGAGATCACCTCATAATGCTACCGTCGTTCTAAGCAAGATAAGGTGCATAAAGGATTAACATGACATGCAATTCAAAAGTGACATGATATGGCCATCATCATGTGCTTCTTGATCTCCATCACCAAAGCACCGGCACGATCTTCTTGTCACCGGCGTCACACCATGATCTCCATCATCATAATCTCCATCAGCGTATCGCCATCGGGGTTGTCGTGCTACTCATGCTCTTACTACTAAAGCTATGTCCTAGAAATATAGTAAACGCATCCGCAAGCACAAACGTTAGTTTAAAGACAACCCTATGGCTCCTGTCGGTTGCCGTACCATCGACGTGCAAGTCGATATTAACTATTACAACATGATCATCTCATACATCCAATATATCACATCACATAGTTGGCCATATCACATCACAAGCATACCCTGCAAAAACAAGTTAGACGTCCTCTAATTGTTGTTGCATGTTTTACGTGGTGACCATGGGTATCTAGTAGGATCGCATCTTACTTACGCAAAGACCACAACGGAGATATATGAATTGCTATTTAACCTCATCCAAGGACCTCCTCGGTCAAATCTGATTCAACTAAAGTTGGAGAAACCGACACTCGCCGGTCATCTTTGATAAACGGAGTTACTCATAGCGATGAAACCAGTCTCTCGTAAGCGTACGAGTAATGTCGGTCCGAGCCGCTTCGATCCAACAATACCACGGAATCAAGAACAGACTAAGGAGGGCAGCAAAACGCACATCACCGCCCACAAAAACTTTTGTGTTCTACTCGAGATTACATCTACGCATGAACCTAGCTCCTGATGCCACTATTGGGGAATGTCGCATGGGAAACAAAAATTTTCCTACGCGCACGAAGACCTATCATGGTGATGTCCATCTACGAGAGGGGATTTCCGATCTACGTACCCTTGTAGATCGCACAGCAGAAGCGTTAGTGAACAAGGTTGATGTAGTGGAACGTCCTCACGTCCCTCGATCCGCCCTGCGAACCGTCCCACGAACCGTCCCGCGATCAGTCCCACGATCCGCTCCGATCTAGTGCCAAACGGACGACACCTCTGCGTTCAGCACACGTACAGCTCGACGATGATCTCGGCCTTCTTGATCCAGAAAGAGAGACGGAGAGGTAGATGAGTTCTCCGGCAGCGTGACGGCGCTCCGGAGGTTGGTGGTGATCTAATCTCAGCAGGGCTCCGCCCGAGCTCCGCAGAAACGCGATCTAGAGGTAAAACCGTGGAGGTATGTGGTCGGGCTGCCGTGGCAAAAGTTGTCTCAAATCAGCCCTAATTGCTCCATATATATAGGAGGAGGGAGGGGAGGCTTGCCTTGAGGCTCAAGGAGCCCCAAGGGCTACGCCACCAAGGGAGGAGGTGTCCTCCTCCAATCCTAGTCCAACTAGGATTGGAAGGTGGAGTCCTTCTCTCCTTTCCCACCTCCTTTTTTTTCCTTTTCTCTTTGATTTCCTTTCTATGGCGCATAGGGCCATCTTGTGCTGTCCCACCAGCCCACCAAGGGCTGGTGCACCACCCCTAAGTCCTATGGGCTTCCCCAGGGTGGGTTGCCCCCCCCCCCCCGGTGAACACCCGGAACCCATTCATCATTCCTGGTACATTCCCGGTAACTCCGAAAACCTTCCGGTAATCAAATGAGGTCATCCTATATATCAATCTTCATTTCCGGACCATTCCGGAAACCCTCGTGATGTCCGTGATCTAATCCGGGACCCCGTACACCATTCGGTAACCAACCATATAACTCTAATATGCATAAAACAACGTCGAACCTTAAGTGTGCGGACCCTGCGGGTTCGAGAACTATATAGACATGACCCGACTGACTCCTCGGTCAATATGCAATAGCGGGACCTAGATGCCCATATTGGATCCCACATATTCTACGAAGATCTTATCGTTTGAACCTCAGTGCCAAGGATTCATATAATACCGTAAGTCATTCCCTTTGTCCTTCGGCATGTTACTTGCCCGAGATTCGATCGTCAGTATCCGCATACCTATTTCAATCTCGTTTACTGGCAAGTCTCTTTACTCGTTCCGTAATACAAGACCCGCAACTTACACTAAGTCACATTGCTTGCAAGGCTTGTGTGTGATGTTGTATTACCGAGTGGGCCCCGAGATACCTCTTCGTCACACGGAGTGACAAATCCCAGTCTCGATCCATACTAACTCAACGAACACCTTCGGAGATACCTGTAGAGCATCTTTATAGTCACCCAGTTACGTTGCGACGTTTGATACACACAAAGCATTCCTCCGGTGTCAGTGAGTTATATGATCTCATGGTCACAGGAACAAATACTTGACACGCAGAAAACAGTAGCAACAAAATGACACGATCAACATGCTACGTCTATTAGTTTGGGTCTAGTCCATCACATGATTCTCCTAATGATGTGATCCCGTTATCAAGTAACAACACTTGCCTATGGCCATGAAACCTTGACCATCTTTGATCAACGAGCTAGTCAACTAGAGGCTTACTAGGGACAGTGTTTGGTCTATGTATCCACACAAGTATTCTGTTTCCAATCAATACAATTATAGCATGGATAATAAACGATTATCATGAACAAAGAAATATAATAATAACTAATTATTATTGCCTCTAGGGCATATTTCCAACATCGAGAGCGTCGGTGTCACTGCCGGCGTGTCTCCCCTCCCCTCTGTCCAGAGGTGGAAGATGACCCCGACAGGTGTGCCCCACCTATTGGTGGTTCTTCTCTCTTCCACTCTCTCCTCTGAGCCGCTGACCCCAGGGGCCCGCACGTCAGGTTTAAACCAGACAGCCTGCGCGCCTGGGCTGGCTGGCTGTTTGGCCAGCTGGGCCGGCCCAAGCCACAGGCCGAGCCAGGCCTGGGTTAAACCCCTTTTTCTTTTTCTGTTTAATCTTGTTATAAATATTTTTGTATGATTTTTTATCAAATATAATTTAATTATTTTCCATCACAATTATTCTCAAAATGAGTAGAATTTAATAAAGCCATTGCACAAATTTTTATGACAACTTTTCTGTGTATTTATAATTAAAAAAGCTATTTTGAATATTTTAGCTCCTGTTAAGATGATTTTTAAAATAATATTTTCACCAAAACCAGAGACAAATATTTCTGAAACTATTATATAGATTTATCAGAACATGGCAACATTTTTAAAGTGAGTTTGTGCCCTGTTTTTGAGTGAGCTACTTATTACTTTATTATTTACTACGACGATGGATACCACATTTAACGAAGGAGTTGGACTCGAAGACCCCGAAGACCCCGGATACTTAGCTGATCAAGGCAATCAACCCTTTGACCATGTTTGAGCAAAATATTATTTGCATGCTGGTAGAGCAAATATTCCCGTTGCATATGATCATGAATATTCAGTAAAATCATCTATATGATGTTACCGATGGCTCCTCCGGAGCACTTGCATTTGAGCATGATCCTACCACCTATGAGGGTCACGCTAATATCATGTTGACAAGTAGACAGTAGTGCTACGCATAGTAGAAGCATGAGCATGATCATGGTAAATATCGTAGGTTTTATGAAAACCCCGTCGGGTGCCACTAATACCCGAGGGTGATGATGAGTTAGGTGGCCGCTTGTGAAGAAGTGGTGCACCGGGTATATTTTGGTGTGAGTGGTTTCAGAAACATGATTAGATTTATGATGTGTCGATCGTCCGAACCTTACATGTGCGACCACGTTACCCCTTTATGGGACAAGGCTTTGTTGATTGCTTTGGTCGGTGCTAAGAAAGAGCCAGATTACTAGTGGCGGGAGTGATGTGTGCTCACTCTCGTGACAGGGTCGTGCCAGGTAGGACAACTATGCCGTTTTTACATGCTCCGGGCACACCGTTGGTCCCTGCATGGATAATACTGTCCAGAGTTGGTACTCGTAAGATGTACATCATATGATATGGGTACCAATTGAGTGGAACTCTTTGTCTAGTACAGTCAGGGGAAAGGTATTGATCGGGTACTTACATCGGGTATGTCATATACCGCGAGTAGTGGATGACACGGAAGTTTCCCGGATCTCGTGGGTACATCGTACAACCTCTGTAGAGTGTAAAACTATTCGAATAGCCGTGTCCACGGTCAATGACAGTTGGGTAATCATGCTTAAACTACGTTGAGTCATTTCCGCATAAACCAAGTGTGTGTGTGTGTGTGTTCAAGGAATTTTCTGGGCAAAAGATGATATGATAAAGTTTGGTGACTTGGTATATTGTGTGAACCCGAGGTGTTCAGCCCACAACGGATATGTTGATATCCGTAACCTGTTCTTCTAAATGCCATCTGGCTTATGTTGCACATCCACCCATGATTATGTTTATTTATAGTTAAGCTGCTATTCACCAATACCGCATATTACTTGTTATCATACATACTACATTATCCCATGGGCTGTTTGCGAGTACATTCAAAGTACTCACTGGCTTGCCACTGGTTATGTTATTAAGCAGACATGGAAGGACTGGAGTTTGGAGAAGAATTCGTCGTCGGAGACGGACTTGGGAACTAGGACGCTTTCGAGTCAGAATGCCTACTGGTGTAGGTTGATGGCATGGGAACCCGCTTAGTCCCAAGATTTCCGCTATTAGATGTATCGGTGTGATTGGCCTTATAGGCCCTACCTAGGTGAACTTGACCTTGATGGTCATTTGATGTAATAATTTGGTATGTTGGATGTAAGACTCTTAATATTCAGTATCTGTGTGTTGGGTGATCGTTGATATTTGGGATCATTGAGCACGTTCATTCGGTGTAAGTCGGGGTCCCCACAGAGCTGGTATCGGAGCCATCCTGACTATAGGAAGCCTTAGGTAGCATGGATGATAGCCGAGACGAGTAGTGCACTCAGCCCTTACACTTGAGATTTTCTACAGCCACAAAAATTTCTAACCCTCTCCTACAATCTTGTAGATGGCTGCCGCACGTGAGATGATTCTGGAGACGGGCTTTCCTTACTCTTGGGAGATAGCCTGGAGAAGTGTCAAGCACGCCGCACGCCCATTTTTCTCTACCACGAGTACCGGGTCAACACCGACACAAAAGAATATCACGTGGACGTGATAGTGAAGGCTAACGACTCCCCAACTAATTGGTTCTTTGAAGGACCACAGATGGAGAATCTAATGTTGGCCGTGGAGACAACCGCACGAGAGGCGCTCGTGCGTCTCCGCGACCTCCTACCTGAGATGGCTAAAGAGCTGGCTACTCGTCACCTGCCTTTTATTAAGGACAGATTTGACGGGAGATGGACGCTTAACCCGTCCTACTTCAGCCTCTCCACCGACACCTTGACTCACCTTCTGATCAAGGAGTCTATGACGCTACACCAAGAACTACACCAAGTCAAGGATCTACTTCGCCTGGAAAAGATGAAGACCCGCTAGGTCAAGAAGGAAGGAGCACCCGGAGGGCAGTCAACCATTGCCTTCCGAGGAGGGATACCAGCGATCCAGGCCACACCTATTCCGAGTCATCGTTTGACCGCGAAAGAATACACTGAGCTCCTCACCGCTTCACCCACAAAGGGACACCTTGATGGACCACTCCCATCTCCCACACCTCTGAAGGAGGAAGGTACCGATGAGGATGAAGATGAAGATCCTGCTGAGCCTGCATACGAGACCGAGCAGTCCGCCGCTTAGAGGAACGTCTTAGGCAATTAGGAGTCCCCCCATGCGTAGTTGAGCCCGTGTATTGGTTCATGAGAACCATGAGTGTTGTGTGATCATGTATGATGCAAGACGCATTTCTACCTTAGGAAGCTTGTAAGCGACTACATCACTTTTTTTAATTCAATGCATTAGATATCCCAATTTTTTTGTTCAAATCGCACACTAGCACAATACCAAAACCCCCTTGTTTAGGAGCTTCATCCCTCATGATTCCCCGACCATTTCGGCATATTGACCTGTCTACTCCCCTAACAGGATGGTGATTTCAACACGCACCAGCACCTTTGGCAACCCCAGCTCTGCAACCTCTGGCCAGCAGTAGGGAACAAGTGGAAACACTCAAGCTGGAGATCACCTCGAGCAGCAGCAAGGCGATATTCCCCCGCCACCGCCTCCTCCGGAGTGCCTGACTGTGGCTCAGTTCCTCCAAGCTCCCCGAGAGGAACCTCAAGCCAACAATGCCGCCATCCAACAGTTAGCTCAAGTCTTGGTGAACAATCCGCCGCAAAATGGAAATGGCAACAATCGCTCTACTCTTTCGGAGTTTATGAGGACCACACCTCCTATATTCACGGGGACCACTGAACCATTGGATGCCGATGTCTGGATCCGCACCATTGAAGACCTCCTCGCGCTGGACAAGTGCATCGATGATCGCGAGAAAGTCCTTTATGCTTCTTACTGTCTCGGAGGCATGGCCAGAGCTTGGTGGGACGGGTTTCACATCATGCGAGAAGGGCAAGCTATCACTTGGGATGTATTCAAGGAAGGATTCCGCGCCGCTCACATTCCCCCTGGAATGATGACCATTAAGAAGCGAGAATTCTGAGCCTTGAGGGAAGGCAGTGGAACCATCAAGGGGTATGTGCAGAAGTTTAACCTCCTGTCAAGATATGCCCCAGAAGACGTCAACACTCAAGCCGCAAAGGTGGAACGCTTTATGGAAGGACTGCATCAGTCGCTTCAATATCAGCTGGTTGTGTGTGAATGTCGGACCTTCTGGGATCTCGTAAACAAGGCCCTCATGCTGGAGGATAAGCTCGTGCAATGGATGATACCCGCAAGCGCAAGCTGATGGGTAATGGAGGACCCAGTAACCCGAAGCCACGAGCATGGCAGTCCACCCCAGCAAGACGGAACTATCAGCAACAGCAGTACAAGGCACCAACGTTGGGCCAGAACTACTAGCCCCGGCAGCAAGTCAACACCAAGCCAACAATCAACCCGCCCAATAACAGTGGAGTCAATCCCAACATATTACGGCAGGTTACCTGCTTTGGATGTGGTCAGACTGGGCGCTACTCCAGGCAGTGCCCCAACAAGAAGCCCGATGCACCGCGCCCCAATGCGCCTAATCAAGGACAAGGGCAATGAGTGCCAGGCAGGAACCAAGCTCCCTGCAACCAGCAGTACCACAACAGGGGACGTACTAATCACATCCCCGCACAAGAAGCACAGGAAGACCCGGACTGCATTTTGGGTACGTTCCTTGTCAACTCCACGCCAACAACAGTATTGTTTGATTGTGGTGCTTCGCATTCTTTTGTTACTCGGAAGTTTGCGGAAAAATGTGATTTGAAGCCTACCCTCCTTAATGGGCAAATGGCAGTACATACCCCTGCAGCAGTGCTAAGGACGAACCTAGGTTGTAGAGGAGTCCGGATTAACATTAATGGGATAAGCTTCACAACAGATCTCATCGTTATTAAGTCGCAAGGCTTGGATGTGGTCCTAGGAATGGATTGGTTGGCCTAGCACCAGAGCATATTGGATTGTGCCAAAAAGGCCATTACCATGACAAGCGACCAAGGGGTCAAAGTCAAGTATGTCCCTGAGCCTACATCCACTCAAGTTCCTCACGTAAATTGCCTATCAGAAGAAGAGTTGCACCGAGTACCAATAGTTTGTGAGTACCCGGACGTCTTTACTGATGAGGTGTCAGGGATGCCTCCTGGCCGAGACATCGAGTTCATTATTGAGCTCATGCCCGGATCAAGGCCTAACTATAAGAAGCCTTATAGGATGGGTTACGAAGACCTAGCAGAGCTAAAGAAGCAGTTGGATGACCAACTCAGGAAGGGATTCATCCACTACTGGTATTCATAAATTTGTCGTCTGCCTGGGCTTTGCCGTCTGCTGACACATGGCAAAGGTACTCTTTGCCGTTAGCTGATGGCAAAGAGGTGTCTGATGGCAAAGGTTTATTTTGCCGTTGGCCACCTCTTTGTCGTCCACCGGCGGACGGCAAAGGGCGGGAAAACAACAGAGGGCGGGCGGACGGCAAAGCCCCCACCCTCACCCACCCAAACGGCCGAAACCCCCACCACACCCACCCCTCCCCTTTGTCGTCTGCCTCGGGGTTCTTTGACATCTCCTTGGGGGCACGGCGGACGGCAAAGGGGACGGCGGTTGCCCCCACCCGATGCCTCCCCACCCCGCCCCTTTGCCGTCTGCCTGGGGCACGGCGGACGACAAAGGGGCGGCCCACCAAGCACCATCAGGCCAACCCCCTCCTCCCACATAGCCCCAGGCCTCCTCGAATCCACCCCGCGCCCGACATCCCTCCCCTCACTGCGTCGCCCCGACGTCCCTCGGTGCAGCCGCCTGCGCCGCCCGCCCCTTGTGCGCGCCCTTGCGCCGCCCCTCTCCTCACTCGCAGCCGCCCCCCTGCGCCGCCCCTCTCCTCACTCGCAGCCGCCCCCCTGTGCCCCCTCTCCTCACTCGCCGCCGGCCCCCTGCACCGCCCCCTGCGCCGCCCCCTCTCCTCACACGCCGCCGCCCCCCCTGCACCGCCCTCTGCGCCGCCCCCTCTCCTCACTCGCTGCCGGAGCGGCCCCCTGCGCGGCCCCTCCCCTCACCCGCATCCTGCGCCGCCCCTGCCCTAACCCTCCGTCGACGTCGCCGCTCCTCTCACCGGCTGCGGGCGCCGCCCCCTCCCCTCATCGGCTTCCGACCACGCCCCTCCCCTCACCGGCCGTCCCCAACTCCGATACCCATATTTTTTTCAAAAATTGATAGTTATTTTGTTTCTATTTTTTCTCTTAAATTAGATAGTTAGATTATTAGGTACTAGATAGAAAACAAATAACTTAGAGTATAGTTATTTTAGGTAGAATAAAATAGATAGAAAAAACAGATAGAACACAAAAAACATAGAAGATAATAATAGAAGAAAAAACTAGAAGAAAAAGAAGAAGAAGAAGAAGAAGAAGAAGAAGAAGAAGAAGAAGAAGAAGAAGAAGAAGAAGAAGAATAAGAATAAGAAGAAGAAGAAGAAGAAGAAGAAGAAGAAGAAGAAGAAGAGGAAGAAGAAGAAGAAGAAGAAGAAGAAGAAAGACGAAGAAGAAGAAGAAGAAGAAGAAGAAGAAGAAGAAGAAGAAGAAGAATACGAAGAGGAAGAGGAAGAGGAAGAGGAAGAGGAAGAGGAAGAGGACGAGGAAGAGGAAGAGGAAGAGGACGAGGACGAGGACGAGGACGAGGACGAGGAGGAGGAGGAGGAGGAGGAGCAAAAAGAAGAAGAAGAAGAAGAAGAAGAATAAGAAGATGGTCAAGAAGAAGAAGAAGAAGACAAAGAAGAGACAGGAAAAGAAGAGAGGAGAGGAAAAAGGAATCCCGGCACCCCGGCACTGACCCTCGACCCCCGACCCCTGACGCCCGACGCCACTAACCCTCGACCCTCGACCACCAACTCCACTAACCATCGACCCCCGACCCTCGATCCCCGACGCCCGACAATACTGACCCTCAACCCCCAACCCCCGACACCTGTTCGGCCTCTTGTTGACCGAAAAGACCCCAACCCCCGACGCGAGAGACCCTCGACCCCCGACGACATTGACCCCCGACCACCGACACAACTAACCCCCGACCCCCGACGCCACCGACACCCGACACCACCGACCCTCGACGCTACTAAGCCATGACCCCCAACACATCTTCTTCCTGTTGTTGAATGAGAAGGTGCATTTCGGCCTTCTAGAGGCCGACGGGTGTCATAGTTTTGTAAATTATGAGTTAGGCCACATATTTTCCGATTATGTTAATTATAAAAACATCGTATTTGTGTTGATCGTGTGAATTTCAATTTGCAATTGTTCGACGACCTCCACGTGCATTGGACGAGCTCCGCCCTTGCGTTTGTTGGTGAGCACAAATGACTTGTCCTACTACCCCCTTAATTTGCTCTGTCCCGGTCTTCGTGCCGATGAAAGTTGCTAGCTATATGTTTCTTCAATCATGAGTATGCGTGACCAGTATGCGTCTCCCGTTCGAAAGGGCGACATCTATAAATATGCATTTCTTTGCATATTTACGCCATCCTTTTGAATTGTCCAACATTATCCATGGACAGCCCGAGTATGTGTAGATTGGGTTCGTTTTCCCGTATGCTGTGCTCTGGATCCGATGCAGAATTTCATCAGTGCCTCCCTGTTGTTCTCCGGGTACACATCCTCTCTGCTTATTGCCGAGACGTGTATCAGGAGAACGGCAGGGAGGTGCTGCCGAAATTCTACGTTGCATCTGGAGCAGAGCATGGGAAAACGAACCCAATCTACACATACTCGGGTGGGATTAGGACCTATCTTTACCTATTAGCGTGTAGGTTGCATGGACGTAATAAAACTGACTAACTATAAGAAGCCTTATAGGATGGGTTACGAAGACCTAGCAGAGCTAAAGAAGCAGTTGGATGACCAACTGAGGAAGGGATTCATCCACTACTGTAATTCATAAATTTGTCGTCTGCCTGGCCTTTGCAGTCTGCTGACGCATGGCAAAGGTACTCTTTGCCGTCAGTTGTTGCAATGCTGATGGCAAAGAGGTGTATGATGGCAAAGGTTTAATTTGCCGTTGGCCACCTCTTTGTCGTCCGCCAGCGGACGGCAAAGGGCGGGAAAACAACAAAGGGCGGGCGGACGGCAAAGTCCCCACCCTGACCCACCCAAACGGCCGAAACCCCCACCACACCCACCCCTCCCCTTTGTCGTCTGCCTCGGGGTCCTTTGCCGTGTGCTTGGGGGCACGGCGGACAGCAAAGGGGACGGCGGTTGCCCCCTCCCGATGCCTCCCCACCCTGCCCCTTTGCCGTCCACCTGGGGCACGGCGAACGACAAAGGGGCGGCCCACCATCCACCATCAGGCCAACCCCCTCCTCCCACATAGCCCCAGGCCTCCTCGAATCCACCCCGCGCCCGACGTCCCTCCCCTCACCGCGTCGCCCCGACGTCCCTCGGTGCAGCCGCCTGCGCCGCCCGCCCCTTGTGCGCGCCCCTGCGCCACCCCTCTCCTCACTCGCAGCCGCCCCCCTGCGCCCCCTCTCCTCACTCGCCACCGGCCCCCTGCACCGCCCCCTGCGCCGCCCCCTCTCCTCACTCGCCGCCGCCCCCCTGCACCGCCCTCTGCGCCGCCCCCTCTCCTCACTCGCCGCCGGTGCGGCCCCCTGCGCCGCCCCTCCCCTTAACCGCACCCTGCGCCGCCCCTGCCCTAACCCTCCCCCGACGCCGCCGCTCCTCTCACCGGCTGCGGGCGCCGCCCCCTCCCCTCATCGGCTTCGGACCACGCCCCTCCCCTCACCGGCCGTCCCCAACTCCGATACCCATATTTTTTAAAAAAAATTGATAGTTATTTTTTTTCTATTTTTTCTATTAAATTAGATAGTTAGATTATTAGATACTAGATAGAAAACAAATAACTTAGAGTATAGTTATTTTAGGTAGAATAAAATAGATAGAAAAAACAGATAGAAAAGAAAAAACTTAGAACATAATGATAGAAGAAAAAACTAGAAGAAAAAAGAAGAAGAAGAAGAACAAGAAGAAGAAGAAGAAGAAGAAAGAAGAAGAAGAAGAAGAAGAAGAAGAAGAAGAATAAGAAGAAGAAGAAGAAGAAGAAGAAGAAGAAGAAGAATAATAAGAAGAAGAATAAGAAGAAGAAGAAGAAGAAGAAGAAGAAGAAGAAGAAGAAGAAGAAGAAGAAGAGGAAGAAGAAGAAGAAGAAGAAGAAGAAGAAGAAGAAAGACGAAGAAGAAGAAGAAGAAGAAGAAGAAGAAGAAGAAGAAGAAGAAGACGAAGAGGAAGAGGAAGAGGATGAGGAAGAGGAAGAGGAAGATGAAGAGGAAGAGGAAGAGGAAGAGGAAGAGGAAGAGGAAGAGGAAGAGGACGAGGACGAGGACGAGGAGGAGGAGGAGGAGGAGGAGGAGCAAAAAGAAGAAGAAGAAGAAGAAGAAGAAGAAGAAGAATAAGATGGTCAAGAAGAAGAAGAAGAAGACAAAGAAGAGACAGGAAAAGAAGACAGGAGAGGAAAATGAAATCCCGGCACCCCCGCACTGACCCTCGCCCCCCGACCCCTGACGCCCGACGCCACTAACCCTCGACCCTCGACCACCAACTCCACTAACCATCGACCCCCGACCCTCGATCCCCGATGCCCGACAACACTGACCCTCGACCCCCAACCCACACACCTGTTCGGCCTCTTGTTGACCGAAAAGACACATACCCCCGACGCAAGAGACCCTCGACCCCCGACGACATTGACCCCCGACCACCGACGCAACTAACCCCCAACCCCGGACGCCACCGACACCCGACACCACCGACCCTCGACGCTACTAAGCCACGACCCCCAACACATCTTCTGCCTGTTGTTGAATGAGAAGGTGCATTTCGGCCTTCTACAGGCCGACGGGTGTCATAGTTTTGTAAATTATGAGTTAGGCCACATATTTTCCGATTATGTTAATTATAAAAACATCGTATTTGTGTTGATTGTGTGAATTTCAATTTGCAATTGTTCGACGACCTCCACGTGTATTGGACGAGCTCCGCCCTTGCGTTTCTTGGTGAGCGCAAATGACTTCTCCTACTACCCCCTTAATTTGCTCTGTCCCGGTCTTCGTGCCGATGAAAGTTGCTAGCTATATGTTTCTTCAATCATGAGTATACGTGACCAGTATGCGTATCCCGTTCGAAAGGGCGACATCTATAAATATGCATTTCTTTGCATATTTACGCCATCGTTTTGAATTGTCCAACATTATCCATGGACAGCCCGAGTATGTGTAGATTGGGTTCGTTTTCCCGTATGCTGTGCTCTGGATCCGATGCAGAATTTCATCAGTGCCTCCCTGTTGTTCTTCGGGTACACATCCTATCTGCTTATTGCCGAGACGTCTATCAGGAGAACGGCAGGGAGGTGCTGCCGAAATTCTACGATGCATCTCGAGCAGAGCATTGGAAACGAACCCAATCTACACATACTCGGGTGGGATTAGGACCTATCTTTACCTATTAGCGTGTAGGTTGCATGGACGTAATAAAACTGACAAACTTGATTAGCGTATGAATGTAGATGATGAATTATATATTTATTTCTTGTGTCCCCATAGGTAGCTAGGAAACATGAGTGATCGTGCTTGGATGTACACTGGTCACCCTAGTCGGAAAGACATGACCCATGAATGGTTAACAAAAATCAAGGGGTTTGTGAGAGCCGCATTTGCAAATGGCCAGCAAAAAACATGGTGCCCCTG
Source organism: Hordeum vulgare subsp. vulgare (assembly GCF_904849725.1). NCBI lineage: Eukaryota > Viridiplantae > Streptophyta > Magnoliopsida > Poales > Poaceae > Hordeum > Hordeum vulgare. The sequence continues at coordinate 223,380,155 of NC_058520.1, forward strand.
TCCCAACTGCGACAACTGGAAAAAGCAGACAAAGTTTGAAATGGGTAAAACACCTCCAGAAGTGGGGTTTTACGCCTGCAACAACTACAACAAAATAGACATTAAGTAACACAATCATGTAACAGATTGAAAAATGTGTGACACGAGAAATAATTGTAACACGTCATTTTGTGTACAACGACAGACAGTAACACATACTATATAAGGCCATAAAATGTGTTACATGGATATTGTAATGGTAACATATAAACATGTGTTGGGCAAATGTGTTACATATATTTTGACATGATAACATATAAATATGTGTTATTGAAATGTGTTACGTAGTTCAACTAAGTAACACATAAGCATGGCTGATACATAGTGTTACAGGCTCTATTATAGGGGGAACTAGAAAAACCTAAAATCAATTGCATACATAGATCACAAATACCTTGACGCATAGGGCCCATGTGCCAACATGATTTCTTATAAATATGTTCTTGTCTTGTTAAATAGTGTTCTCATTCTTTTGAAATCTGGTATGAAAAAACAATAGAGTTTGGTTGGTAAATACCGAACTATTTTTGGTATGGTTGCAGTGTATTAACCATATTTTTACGCGAATTTTAGGATGAGTCGGTGACCACAAATGTGAAATGCACACTTTGAAATGATCATATGAAATTTATTATTTAATTTGAATGCTCACAAAAAATGGAATACCAACGAAAAAATGAGAGCTTAAATTTGAGCATCGTTCTAAGAACCGGACCAGCGGTCTAACAGGAAAAAAAGGGAACCAAGACCTGTCCGGGTTTTTAAGATGTGTCAATCTTTCAATGAAAAACTTGTAAATGATTAAAAAATCATGTTTCTTTAGTGAAATAAAAAAAACAGGTGAAACTAGGAATCGGGCCATTGACCTTGAGCAGCCGCATGGCCAACGGCCCAATAACAAGTGGGTTTGATTTTAGTCATGTAATTTTTTTAAGAAAAGGTAGTCACATGACCCACCAGACATCTCAACAACGACGTTTGGCAGGCCATGCGACGCCTCGCTCTCCTTCTACTGGCGTTAGGCATCAGGCGAGATGGAACAAGAGATCACGAGATCAAGATCAAGGGTAAGATTGAAAAGGAAGGGAAGGTCACACGCCTCACCAGTTACCAGACAGGGAGCCGCGGTGTCTAGTTTTTCACGCGAGTCAGTGGCGTATTTTTTGTTCATTTCCATGCTTGGTACACCTAATCGATCAGGACACGCATTTTTTAAAGAATGTCGGGCGAGTGTGTGATTAGATAATTAGAAGATTAGTACAGTTAATAGATCAAGCCAACGTTGCTCTTAAGAGGCATGAGTAGCAGAACAATCTCCGACCGGCAACTGCAAAGCACACACATACATTAGAAGAAAAGAAGCCACTCACTTGACCCCCGGTCAATCTTTTCACAACCACACATACTTTACACAATATGGATGCGGTTAAACATAAAATCAATGACCTGCTTATCTTCAACTTAAACTAGGCCAGTGCTAATCCCACGAAAACTACTTCGTCCCGTCTGAAAACCCCAGAATTTCCTATTGATATTTGCTCACTGTTCCAAGAAGAAATACATGCGTTCAAATAAGTGTGATCAGTGAAAGCGGTTCTAAGTAGAAATTCATCCTTAAGTGTTCAAATCAGGAGATCGAGATGATCCAGCAGGCAAAGTGAGAACCCACTACAAATATGTATGTACAATTTTTGTTTTGTGCTGCTGATGTCGTCGCCACCACGGCGGCTTATTGTCCAAGTCTAGCACTAACAACTTCACGCACGCACACTGGATGATGATGATGATCTGTTGCTATTGTTAAATCCTGAGGATCATCATTATTAGATGGTTCAGAAGAAATTGAAATGCAATAAAGAAAAAACGAAAATTAGGTTTATATGTTGATTGGAAGACCTCATTCCTTCAAACTTTGTGAAGGGTGTAAGCTCAGCCAACGATCTGCTAGAACGTACAATGGTTCTTAATGTCATGCAAACTCAGCTTTGACTTCAAGTAAACTACGTTGTAGATACAATCATCAAAATGTTGCTCGAACAGAGAAATACCTTTAGATGATTTACCTCCACCATTCTTCATCGATCAAAGCATCATCAGTAGCATCCACAATTGTTCCCTCAATATCAGATCTTACCCAATGTTGATCTTTCCTTTTCTTTTTAAACATATCCGTGAGGTGAGAAACATGGAATGGCTAAGCTTCTACGTCTCGTGTGCATTCATCATTTCCAGTGTCAAATCTATCTCTAGCTAGTTTATCCTGCATCACCACTGACTAACTTGGGTTCAGTTCGTCTTCTAGGTAAAACACTTGATCTGCGTGGTTAGGCAAAATAAAAGGCTCATGTTCAATCTTGTCTCCTTTGTGGATCAAATATGTGAAGTTAACAAGTGTGTATCCATACTTGTCCTTTCTAATTCCTTTTTTTCAGAAACGTCAACCCATTAAGACTTATATAAATCCACCGAAAATTGCAGTTCAACTCAATAATATCAATTATCCTGCCATAGTAAGTCACATCGTCTAAAACAGGTGTCGCATCACCTAGTGCAACATATGTATATGTTTTGGGACGCATCCTTAAACAGACTTCGTATTTATTGCAACAAAAAAATATAGATTGGTCAGATGGTCAAGCAGTAGTAGTTCAATTCTACAAGGGTCCAATTAGAACTTAAAAGAGAAGCACATGCAAGCCATGAAGCTACCACTCTCAAACCTGATCTGGCTCGGTCTAAAGACGTTTGTGGGTTCGATGTCTAGTTTTTTAAGCCACATTACTAACAAATACTCCAGTCAATAAATAAACAAATTTTAATAAAATACATAACCAGCAACTACAAATATACTAGCAAATAGCAAGCACAAGATCTAGATATACGCAACTAGCAAACAGCAGCAACAATTGGATAATCAAGATAATGTGAACAGCAACATCATTAACCATACACACTAATAATCTTGTCAGGCATAGAGATGCAGGTTGTTCTTCAGTTTAATGTGTAAAGTTCAGATAACGCTTCGTCAGAGCCAACGATCAGGATCGCTCCTCACCAAAGCTTCGTCGTGAACTGTTAGATTATTTACTGTCGCGATTCTTACTGTTACTTTCACTGTCTTGCGTAAAACGGCTATCCCTATAAAGCAGCCGGGTTGTGGCTGTCGAGCTATTCTATTCCATTCCAGAAGAATTGCCTCGATGGCTTCTACTCCCTCCGTTCCTAAATATAAGTCATTTAAGAGATTTCACTAGGAGTCTACATACTGACCAAAATAAATGAATCTACAATTTGAAACATGTCTATATACATCCGTATGTAGTCCACTAATGAAACCTCTTAAAAGACTTACATTTAGGAATGGAGGGAGTATTATACTATTATAGTTCATTTAGTTATCAATACAAAAGGGGATCTGAGAAGAGAACAACTACAAATTCGTACACAAATTCCTTGATTTTACAATCAATCATATCTATGTCCTGACAAATCTCTAGTCCTTTCCCTAATCTCTCTAATTCTGTTAGGTCACAAATTTCACAAGTCGACATATGACACAAAGATGCTTCTATAGAATAGAAATAACTGGTAAACAGAGAGGAGAAGAGGGAGTTCATATTACCAACGTACTGGTCAGGAGCGGAGGGAAGCGACCGTCGCCGTCCTGGTCGGTTGATTGTCTAGTCTGGAGGTTGAACATGAGGGAGGCAACCGGAGGGACGGCTGGAGTAGCTGGATGCAGGCGGCAGCGATGGCGTCCCGTAAACAGATGGGGTCGCTGGACCAGCACGCAACAACGGTGGCGTTGTCGTACGGGGAGGCGCCGGCGTGTTGGTCTTGGGCTCCTGATGCGCGGGACTGTCAGGACCCAGTGAAGACGATGGCAACGGTGTTCAAATTCAAAGTATGGCGCCAAGCAACAGCAGCCGTCAATCTGAGATCCGACGCCCTCTAGTCGCCCATACCGGTTCGAGCTTGCCCGATACTCCTAGAGCCATCGATGGTTCATCCGATGGTTGCGAGAGCCTGCCGCATCGCTGTAGACATCCGGCAACGGCGCTGAGCGCCGACCACCTTTTCTACCTCTCCTTTCTCATTTTTACTGCTTGTATGGCTATAAAGCCATGGATTTCCAGCTGGTGGAGCTATGATTTTCTTTAGGGTTTCCCCCTCTTGTGCCTCCAGTGTTCCTGGTCGGCTTAGGTGCCTCTGGCTGTAATCAGACCTTTGCTATTTTCCCCTGAAATCCCATCGATATTAGCTCTGTTCTTTCTCTGAAATTGTTCTAGCGATCGTTAGGTCTGACAAGTGGTATTCAGAGCCTCGTTCCTTGGCGGCGCCTTCGATCTGGAGGCCAAATAGGGGTTGGAGGTGCCGTAAAATCCCCCTGTTTCTCTTCGGATCGCGGCGGCGGTGATGCTGGTGGCGCTGGCGGCGGCAATGTTCGGTACAGGTCTGGTGCCGGTGAGTGGTTGCCCAAGCTCCATGCTTGCGTGTTAAAATCCCACCTCCCACCCAGATCCGGTGTACTTGGCGGCGGGTGTAGGCGACGGTGCAGGAGGCGGCAGGATTCACAGCTCAAAGGTCTGGTTGAAGCTCAAGCTGTGGTAAGATTCACTCCTTTGCGTCTGTAAATCTATACGGCAAGGTTCTTGATCCCTATAGCAAGAACACCTCCTGTAGTTCCTCATGGCAGCTCCTGCTAATTCTTCGTCCACAGACCAGTTAGAATTCACCTCCCTACAGCTAGATGTCCAGTTGCTCCAAAGGAATAGAGATCAGGACCGTATGGAGTTTGATGAATTCAGAGAGTATGTGCAAACAAACTTTGGTTCAGTCCAAAAATCACTAGCTGATCTACAGGGCACCTTATCAGGATTTTTATCTGGTTTCCCAAAGCCCAAAGAAAACGCTCCCAACCCTATGGAGGTTCCCCAAGCTAGTGCTATGATTAACGCACTACGAGGGCCAGTGCAGAGAGGGCAGGATCAGTTTAAATCCCCTGATACAGTGGGTTCAGCAACCTTAGTGGATAAGCACACAGGAAAGGAGCTAAATTTGGATGGTAGTCTGAAACCCCCTTATAGACACCCCCATTTTTCTGGAAAGCAACAACTACCTGATGCTAGATCACAACCTAGAGCTAATCCACCCCAGCAAATTCTTCAGTTAGATCCGGAGCAGAGGGATGCTAATGTGGACAGAAGGCTGGGAACACCACAGGATAACAGAAGGCCACTCACCCTAGTTAAGCGTGCTAAATACAATATCCCTGAATTTGATGGTGTTGGTACTGATTCTTGGATACAAACAATTGAGATGTACTTTGAGGCTGCCAGAACACCAATTGAGCAGAAGATAGAGATTGCTGTAACTTACCTGAAGGGACCAGCTATTGAATGGTGGAGAGGCACTGGTATGGTGGCAAATACTATTCCCTGGTATAGATTTTGTAGATTTGTGGGTGACAGATTCTCTGAAACATCTGTTTGTGACAATGTGAGAGCTTTTCACAACCTGTCTTAGTCTGGTACTGTTAATGACTATGTTCTCCAGTTTGAACAAGCTATGAACTTAATGAGAAGGGACAACCCAGTACTTCCAAATGACTACTATAAACACAGTTTCGTTTCTGGGTTAAATAATAGCATACAACATCATGTTCAATGCCATGAACCACCTGACTTACAAAAAGCCATCTGGCTAGCCAGAAGAATGGAACAGGCTCAACATCAAAGAAAAGTTGCCCCTGCTCCTGTTTACCACTCCCAAGCAAGGAAACAGTTACTGTTTGATCCTGGCAAACCTGGCCCAACTAACACTGCTTCCATAATTCAACAAGCTAGAGTTAAAGGTATCTGCTATAGGTGCAAAGAACCTTGGTTCCTAGGACATAAGAAAGTGTGCAAGTTAGCAAATCAGGCTCAGACAAATGCCCTCCCAGAAACTTACCCTGATGATGCTGAACTGGTGTATTACACTGAAATCACTGAAGATGGAGAACCACCTCCTTTTCCTGAAGCTGATGATACCCCTCTCCAAATATCTATGCATGCCTTGATGGGCCTAAGAACTGCTAAAAAGCTGAGTTTCATAATGCCTGTGATGATGGGCTCAATACCTGCTACTCCCTAATTGACAGTGGTAGCACTGCCACTTTCATTACACCCAAAATAGCAGCTTTAGCTAAGTGCTCCTTAACACCCACCAAGATAAAACAGGTCCTGGTTGCTAATGGTGAAACATTATGGTCTGAATTTATTGCTCTGCAAGCATCATTTTCCCTGCAAGGAACACCATTCTCCACAAACATCAGAGTTATCAAACTCCAAGGATATGATATTATCTTAGGAGCTGATTGGATGGCATCTTTCAGCCCTGTAGAACTTGACTTTGATGAGATGCAAGTAAAACTTACAATGAAAGATGGAGAAAAGCTTATTCTAGAAGATGAAAGCTTTCCTATTACCCCTGTTCCTGAACTAGCAAGCAAGGAGAGCCTTTCTGAGGAGCCATTATGTGGAGCTGTTTTATTCCTGAATAGAATAAAAATGAGGGAACAGTTGGACCCTGTGGTGCCTGAACCCGTAAAACAGATACTTGATAAATTGTCCCCTGTTTTCAGTGAACCCACAACCCTCCATCCAAAAAGGTCCATTGATCATGTGATCACTTGCACTCCTCAGGCTAAAATCATCAATCAAAGACCGTATAGGCTTCCTCACCACCAAAAGGATGTTATGGAAGGCATAGTAAAGGACATGATCAAGAATCAAGTAATTAGAGACAGCACCAGTCCTTATTCATCACCTTCTCTTCTGGTTAAGAAAAAGGATATGACTTGGAGGTTGGTCAATGATTTTAGAAAAGTTAATGAGCAAACTGTCAAAAACAAATACCCAATCCCTGTCATTGAGGATCTGCCGGATGAGTTAAAAGGAGCTACAGTTTTCTCCAAACTTGATCTCAGAAGTGGCTATCACCAGATCAGAATGAAGGAGGAAGATATCCCAAAAACTGCATTTAGTACACATTGTGGACACTATGAATACCTGGTCATGCCCATTGGATTAACTAATGCACCAGCAACCTTCCAGCTGTTGATGAACACCATCCTAGCCCCTTACTTAAGGAAGTTTGTGCTAGTATTCATTGATGATATACTTATCTTCAGCAGAAATATGAAAGAGCACTTGTTACACCTGCAATTAGTTCTCAAAGTCTTACAAGATAACCAATTATTTGCTAAGCTCAGCAAATGATCCTTTGCTCAACCACAAGTGGAGTACTTGGGACATGTTATTAGAGGTGATGGTGTTGCTACAGACCCTTCCAAGATTGAAGCCATTGTGCAGTGGCCTACCCCTGAAAATTTACACAGTTAAGAAGCTTCCTAGGACTCACTGGGTAATACAGAAGATTCATCCAGAACTATGGTTACATTTGTAAACCCTTGTATCAGTCCCTCAAAAAGGATAATTATAAATGGGGCCCTCAGCAAATGGAAGCTTTCAACTTACTTAAGCACAAGATGACCCAAGCTCCTGTGCTTGCTCTACCAGATTTCACACTCCCCTTTGTTCTGGAAACTGATGCATGTGCTTATGGTATTGGTGCTGTACTGATGCAAGAGGGAAAGCCCCTCTCTTATTTCAGTAAAACCATTGGACCAAAAGCTGCTGCTATGTCTACTTATGATAAAGAAGCAATGGCCGTCATTGAAGCACTCAAACACTGGAAGCATTACTTTGCTGCTTCCGCTTTGATCATCAGAACAGACCAACAGAGCCTCAAATACATCCAAGAACAAAATCTGACTGAAGGAATACAACACAAACTACTTGTTAAGCTACTGGGCTACAATTTCAAGGTGGAATATAAACAAGGCAAAACCATAGGGTAGCTGATGCATTATCCAGAGTCCAATATAAGCTGCACTCCTTGATTGCTTCTAAAGCACAACCTGTGTGGATCTCTGATGTAACCAACAGCTATGTTCAAGACCAGAAATGCAAAGACCTACTAACCAAACTGGCCACCTCTGAGGCTTCACTCCCAAACTTTACTCTTCAGCAGGGAATCATAAGATACAAGAACAGAATAGTAATTGGGAGTGATCTCACCCTCAGAAACAAACTAGTAGCTGCCCTGCACAACTCTGAACTAGGTGGACACTCTGGGCACAAGGCAACCTACCAGAGAGTTAAGTTGTTGTTCCATTGGCCTGGCATGAAACAGTTTATTGTGGATTTCATCAAACAATGCCCCACATGCCAAATCAACAAGCCAGAACATTGTAAGTATCCTGGACTGCTCCAACTACTTCCTGTCCCTGATTTTGCATGGTGTCATATCAGTATGGATTTCATTGAGGGCCTGCCCACATCACAGAACAAGGATATGATATTGGTAGTGGTGGATAGTTCACCAAGTATGGGAATTTTATTGCAATGAAGCACCCAATAACTGTCAGCACTGTGGCCACTGCATTCACAGATAACATATTCAAACTCCATGGGCTCCCATTTGTCCTTGTTACAGACAAAGATAGAATCTTCACCATCCATTTGTGGCAAGAATTATATAGGAAACTTGGCATTAAACTACAAATGAGCACTTCCTATCACCCCTAGTCTGATGGCCAAACAGAATGAGTGAACCAGTGTTTGGAAAACTACCTTAGGTGCATGGCTTTCCTGCAGCCCAAGAAATGGATGCACTGGCTTTCATTAGCAGAATGGTGGTACAACACTAGCTACCACACTCCCCTGAAGATCACTCCATTCCAATCACTTTACAATAGACCCCCATCTATGCTGGCTGAAGCTGCACTATATCCAACAGAGCATACACAAGACTTCAGCTCAATCTTAACTGCAGAACAAGTAGCTGCTCAAATTAAAGCCAACCTGATCAAGGCTCAAGAAAGAATGAAGCATTTTGCTGATAAGAAGAGATCAGAGAGATCACTTGCAGTGGGTGACATGGTCTACCTAAAGCTACAACCCTACAGGCACACCACTCTGAGTGTCCACAGATGCCTGAAACTCCATTCCAAATACTATGGTCCCTTTAGGATCATACAGAAAGTGGGACCAGTGGCATACAAACGACTCCTGCCTGATCACTGCAAGCTCCACCCCACCTTCCATGTGAGTCAACTCAAACTCCACTTGTGGACAAAGGCAATTCCTAACCCCAACCTACCCCTTCTCCATGAGAACGGTTCCATCCTCCTAGAACCTGAAAGACTGCTGCAGCGCAAGCTTGTCCCAAGGACACAAGGGGACATACAAGTGGCAGTGGTTCGTTGGCTCATCAAATGGACCAATCTTGGAAGAGAGCGAGGCCACTTGGGAAGACGCCGCCTTCATTCAAAAGGTTTTTCCGCAGTTCATCCCTGAGGACAGGTCTGATGTTGTGCGGGGGGAGTTGTCAGGACCCAGCGAAGACGATGGCAACGGTGTTCAAATTCAAAGTATGGCGCCAAACAACAGCAGCCGTCGATCTGAGATCCGACGCCCTCCAGTCTTCCATACCGGTTCGAGCTTGCCCGCTACTCCTGGAGCCATCGATGGTTGATCCGACGGCTGTGAGAGCCTCCCGCATCGCTGTAGACGTCCGGCAACGGTGCTGAGCGCCGGCCACCTTTTCTACCTCTCCTTTCTCGTTTTTACTGCTTGTAAGGCTATAAAGCCATGGATTTCCAGCTCGTGGAGCTATGCTTTTCTCTAGGGTTTCCCCCTCTTGCGCCGCCAGTGTTCCTGGCCGGCTTAGGTGCCTCTGGCTGTAATCAGACCTTTGCTAATTTCCTCTGAAATCCCATCGATATTAGCTCTGTTCTTTGTCTGAAATTGTTCTAGCGATCGTCAGGTCTGACAGGGACGGCGTCGCCGCATCGAGGAAGGGCGGCGGCGAAAGGGGCGGATGCGCCCGATGATGGAAGCGGCGGCGGAAGGGTAGTGGATGGATTTCGACCGATTCGGGACGAACCCCTCCACCTTATTCTGTTAAAAAAACCTACCTTATTCACATGAAAATATATTTTTTGGTCCACTCAAAATAAATCTAACTATGGGCTTTTCTGAAAACACCGGTTCATAGGTTGTTTATAACAATCCTTGGTTCGATTTTTTTTTCGATTGCATGGATGGTACATGAAATTAAGTCAACTGTCAAGGTCCGCGCTCGGTCACATCTGAAGCATATCATTATCGCCACTTGGTAGCACCACCCCATGTGCTCTCGGCACTGATCAAAAGTTGATGGCCTCGCTGATCACAACATGCTTCCGGTTGGTGGCAACTTCTAACATTGTCAGGAGTATCTTTTCCTAAATAAGTCGTAGCTTACATGGTCAATCTTGTGGAAATTATGCGGTCTTGACTGAGGCGACCAATGAGAGATATCGATCGATCGAGTTACAATGTCTTTCTTTAACCAACCATCGAGTTTGCGAGTTTTCTTTTCCTGGTACAACTGTAAGTACGATCGGTTTTTCGAACCGTGGATGTAGCTGGGATACTCTCCCCTTATGTTGTGTGGCCATGGAGGCGGGACTATGGACGAGACTAAATTAATGTGCCAGCCTCTTGGATATGTCATTACAACACCGTCGGAGATCGGTCGCAACTGACGCATATCGTCGTCGCCACTTTATAGCACCATCGCTTGCACTCTCAGCACTGATCAAAATTTGCATGCCTCACTGGTCACAACATGCTCCCAGGCCAGTCATAACTTCTGTAATTGTTGGTCGAAGCTTTATCCCACACCGGAATACCTTTCATGAGCAGTCTTGTGAGATGACGCAATGTTAGTTGAGGCGACCGATGAGGAGCGAGATCGATCGGTCAATTACAATGTTTTTGTTTCAAGAATCGTATAGGTTTCCTTTTCTAGTATGACTGCAAAGATGCTCGAATTTTTAAACCATGTGTGCAGCTGATATCCCCCTTATTCTTTCTAGCCATGGAGGTGCAAGGAAGAGGAGACTAGATTGATGTGTCACCCTTTCGGATATGTCATTACAATACCGTCGGCGGTCGGTCGCAACTGACACGTATCGTCGTCGCCACTTGTAGCACCACCGCTTGCGCTCTCAGCATCGATCAAAATTCGTCGACCTCGCTGGTCACAATATGCTCCCGGACCAGTTGTAACTTTTAGCATCGTCGACCATGGCTTTCTCCCACACCGGCATAACTTTCATGGAAAGTAGTGTGGGATAACGCGATCTTGGTCGAGGCGACCGATCAGGAGCGAGATCGATCGGTCAAATTACACCGTCGACGGTCGATTGCACCTCATACATATCATCATCCCCACTTTGTCGTATCACCACCTGCGCTCTCAGCACCGATCAGAATTCGTCGTTCTCGCTAGTCACAACATGCTCCCGGCAAGTTGTAACTTTTAGCATTGTGGTTCGCAACTTGTAGTATTAATGTTGGTCGTAGTTTTGTCCCAAGTTGTCCGCAGTTTCAAGCGAAGTCATGTGGGAATGACATGATCTTGGTCGAGACGACCGATCAGGAGCGAGATCTGTCAGTCGATCACCGCTGTTCATGACAACACCATCGCATTCATGGTCCAAGGTCCGTCGCAGCTTGAAGCTCGATTTTTTGATATCAACTAGTTGTCCGAGGGAAACCATGTTATAGGTTATTTAGCACATATTAATTAAATCAATTTTATAAAGTTATTACTATTTACATATATCTAATTTCTCTTTCAATCAATAATAAATAATATAAAACATATTATATTTTTCCATGCCAAAAATACTTACGTCAGAATAATACAAAACTGGACTATAATTTGCATGATTTGAATGGAACTAACCTGGACTGACGCTGTTTTCAGCAGAATTGCCTTGGTGTTATTTTTGTGTAGAAATCAAAGTTCTCTAAACGTCCTGAAAATTTACGGGGAGCAGTTTTGGAAAATATCAAAAATATCTATGCCAAGTTCCACCTCAGGGGGTGGGCCAGTGGGCCACAAGCCCCTGCTCCGCCACCACCCCCCTTGTGGCAGTGGGCAGGCTTGTGGGGCCCACAGGCACCTGCCGCCCCCAACTCCAGCTCTATAAGTTGCCTTTCGTCCCAGAAAAAATAAAAAGAGAAGTTTTCATCGCGTTTTCAATACGGAGGCGTCGCCACCTCCTGTTCTTCATCTGGAGTGCAGATCTGGAGTCCGTCTTGGGCTCCGAAGAAGGGAAATCGTCGCCATCGTCATCATCGACCTTCTTCCCTCTCCAATTCCATGAAGCTCCTCGTCGTTCGTGAGTAATCTATTCGGAGGCTCGCTGGGCGGTGATGAGTAGGATGAGATCTATCATGTAATTGAGTTAGTTTTGATGGGGATTGATCCCTAGTATCCACTATGTTCTGAGATTGATGTTGCTACTACTTTGCCATGCTTAATGCTTGTCACTAGGGCCCGAGTGCCATGATTTTAGATCAGAAATTATTATGTTGTCACCAATATATGTGTGTTGTAGATCCGATCTTGCAAGTTGTAGTTACCTACTATGTGTTATGATCCGGCAACCCTGGAGTGACAATAACTGGAACCACTCCGGTGATGACCATAGTTTGAGGAGTTCATGTGTTCACCAAGTGCTAATGCGTTGGTCCGGTTCTTTATTAAAAGGAGAACCTTAATATCCCGTAGTTTCCTTTTGGACCCCGCTGCCACGGGAGGGATGGACAATAGATGTCATGCAAGTTCTTTTCCCTAAGCACGTATGACGACACATGGAATGCATGCCTACATCACATTGACGAACGGGAGTTAGCCACTTGTCTCTCTGTGTTATAGCAGTTGCATGATGAATATTATCCAAACAAATCACTGACCCATTGCCTACGAGTTTGTCCTACTTCTGTTACTTGTCTTGCTCTACTGCTGCTGCTACTACTGTTGCTACTGCTATTACTTGTCTTGCTCTGCTGCTGCTACCACTGTTTCTACTGTTGTTACTTGTTTTGCTCTGCTGCTGCTGCTACTGTTGCTATTACTGTCGCTTGCTACTATTGCTACTTGCTACTACTGTCACTACTGCTGTTCCTTGCCGCTGCTATTGCTCGTTACACTGCCATTACTCGCGACTTTGCTGTTACTACTGTGCTTGCAGATACTAATCTTTCAGGTGTGGTTGAATCTGACAAATTCAGCTGCTAATACTCGAGAGTATTCTCTCACCTCGTGACTAGCTTATCAACAAATTGGGTCTAATACTCTCCCCTCGAAAATTGCTGCGAACCCATGCGCTGGTGGGTCGTCAGCAATATTCTTCTAGTTTCATTACTGGGAGTGCTATCAGCATTCTTCTGGTGCCGTTGCAGGACAAGGTTTGTTGTCATAAGCATTCCTCTAGCTAACGCGAGAGATTGCGCGATCAGCATTTTTCTGGCGCCGTTGCCGGGGAGGTATTGCTATATTCTCTGAGTTACTTGGGATTTATATCTGCTGATCACTATGAAGAATCTGAAGGATCCGAAGACCAAAGTCTTGCCCTCAACTACGAGGGGAGGTAAGGAATTGCCATCTAGCTCTGCACTTGATTCACCTTCAGTTATGAGTAAGTTTGCGACATCATCTCCTGCTAGAAATCTTGATATGTCACCTGTGCTTGATGATGCTTGTGATACTACTGCTAGAGATGCTATGCTTGATACTATGCCTGATACTGCTAGAGATGCTATGCTTGATACTTTGTCTGATGATACTATGCTTGATACTATGCCTGATCCTGCTAGAGATGCTATGCTTGATACTGGTATGCCTGATGATGCTAGAGATGCTATTTTGCCTGATGATGCTATGCTTGATACTGCTAGAGATACTCCTTTGCCTGATGTTCCACTAGGAGTGTTCCTTGATGCTCATATTGCTAGAGTTACTACCAATGCTCGTGATGCTTCTGAAACTACCAATACTATTGAGATAGAACCTGCTTTTGCTCCTGCTAGATCTAGCTCTCCTAGATATGAATTGCATAATATACCTGAGGGTTACGTTATGGAGGGAGTGATAGCTGACGATTTTATTGCGTGTAAGGATGCCTATGACGCTGAGAAATTACTTCTCAAGTGGAAGGAAAAATCTCGGGAAGCTAGGATGAAAAGTGACCTGAAGTTTGCCACTTCGCCTATCTTTGTCACTGATAAGGATTATGAATTCTCTGTCGACCCTGAGATAATCTCTCTAGTCGAATCTGATCCTTTTCACAGTTATGAGTCTGAGACGGTCATAGCCCATCTTGCCGAACTATCCGAAATAGCCAACCTTTTCACTAATGAGGAGAAGATCCGCCACTACTATATCCTTAAGCTGTTTCCTTTCTCTCTAAAGGATGATGCTAAAGTCTAGTTCACCTCTCTTGCTCCTGGATGTGTGCGTAATCCCCAGGAGATGGTCTATTACTTCTGTGAGAAATATTTCCCTGCCCATAAGAAGGAAGCTGACTTGCAGGAAATATACAACTTTGCTCAACTCCAAGAAGAGAGTCTTCCACAAGCTTGGGGGAGGCTCGTCCAGCTACACAATGCTTTGCCTGATCACCCTCTTGAGAAGAACGAGATACTTGATATCCTCTATAAAGGACTTACCGATGCCTCTAGAGACTACCTAGATAGTTGTGCCGGTTGTGTTTTTAGGGAACGAACTATAGAACAAGCTGAGACCCTACTGAATAACCTCTTAATCAACGATAATGCTTGGACTATACCGAACCACCTCCTAAGCCAACTCCTAAGAAAAGAGGTATTATATTCCTAAGTCCCGAAGATATGAAAGAAACCAAGAAATCTATGCAACAGAAAGGCATTAGATGTGAAGATGTCAAAAATCTACCACTTATCGAAGAGATCCATGGTCTCGATAACCCGATACAGGTAGTAGAAGTGAATTCTCTGCGTAGGTTTGATGAGAGTGATATTCCTTTTGATAAACCTACTAGCCTATGCTTTGATGAATTTGACAACTTTGTTGCCAAACAGTAGAGTTTCAATGATTATGTTAGCAGACATTTGGAACAAAGTACTCGTAGGCTTAGCCATTTAAGTGCTTGTGTAGACAGAAATGTCAATGATCTGAAGCTTCTGAGTAAGCATGCATCTATGATTACTACTCAGGTAGAACAAGTAATTAAAGCTCAGAATGACTTGCTCAATGAATTAAATGGCAACTCTGTCAGAGTCATTACTAGAGGAGGCAAAATGACTCAGGAACCTTTGTATCCTGAAGGTCATCCTAAGAGAATTGATCAAGATCCTCAAGGAATCAATGCTGATACACCTAGTCATCCTAAGGAGAAGAAGAAGGATGATAGAAACCTACATGTCAGTTCACCAAATACTATCACACCTGAAGAACCTAATGATATCTATGTGTCTGATGCGGACACACAATTAGGTGATGAACATGAATCTGGTGACAATGTGGATAGTGATGTTCATAATAATTCTCAACCGAACCATGATGAGGATGTGGAGATTGAACCTATGGTTAGTCCTAATAATCCACAACCTAAGAGATACGACAAGAATGACTTCACTGCTAGGAAGCATGGTAAAGAAAGGGAGCCATGGGTTCAGAGACCTATGCCCTTTCCTCCTAAGCCATCCAAGAAAAAAGATGATGAGGATTTTGAGCGCTTCGTTGAGATGATAAGACCCGTCTTTCTGCAGATGCGGTTAACTGATATGCTCAAGATGTCTCCGTATGCCAAGTACATGAAAGATATCGTGACTAATAAACGGAAGATACCAGATCTTGAGCTCTCCACCATGCTTGCCAACTACACTTTTAAAGGTGGAACTCCTAAGAAACTTGGTGATCTCGGAGTGCCTACTATACCTTGCTCCATTAAAGGAAACTATGTAAGAGCTGCCTTATGTGACCTAGGAGCCGGTGTTAGTGTTATGCCGCTCTCTCTTTATCGTAGACTTGAGTTGGATAAGTTGACACCCACTAAAATTTCTCTGCAAATGGCCGACAAATCAACTGCTTTCCCTATCGGCGTTTGCGAGGATGTGCCTGTTGTGGTTGCTAATACCACTATCTTAACAGACTTTGTTATCTTGGATATTCCCAAGGACGATGCCATGGCTATCATCCTTGAAAGACCCTTTTTAAACACTGCAGGGGTTGTTATAGATTGCAACAAATGCAATTTCACTTTCCATGTCAACGGTAATGAGCACACCGTGCACTTTCCAAAGAAACGATATCCAGTACATTGCATCAATGCTATCGAAAAGACTTCATCGATTCTCATTGGGAGCTTTGCATGCCCTATTCCTCGTGTCAAGATGAAGTATGATTTTCTTGTTGTGGAGATTCATATTCCCATTGAGGTGACTTAGTGGCTATTCGAAAATTCTCCGTTCTCTTTTGCGATTCGAGAAGGTTTTGTAATAAGGACTTGATCAATCCCATTGACGGATTTCTTTCGATGACCATGAGCCGGATGAAACAGAGAGTCACATACCTCTGTTTTGATCCTCATTTTCTGTTGCTTAGAAGAAAAATTATAGAATTAGTTTAGTTTTTGCTGTTTTCTGTCTTAGCGTCCTGGAGAAAAATACCTCGAAAATAGAAGTTCTCCGATGGCCCTGAAAATTTAGTATGATTTTTTCTGGAATTTTTGAAAATTTCTGGGCGTGAGAGCTGGTCAGGGGGCTTGACCAGTGGGCCACAAGCCCCCCCACCTCCGCCTACCCCCCTGGTGGCGGGGTGCAAGCTTGTGGAGCCCACAGGCATCCCCTCCACTCAATCCAGCTCTCAGCCTCTTCTTCCACCTCCAAAAAAAATTGTTTCGCAGCTCAAACCCGTGTTCTTGCTCATTTGGCTGTGATTTTCGATCTCCTTGCTCAAAGCACCATTCTCCGAACTGTTTTGGGAAAATTACTCCTTGGTAAGTTACTCCTCCATTGGTCCAATTAGTTTTTGCTCTAGTGCTTTATCCTCCGCGAATTCTTGCTACCTTGGTGACCCTGTTCTTGAGCTATAAATGTTGATTTTAGCTGGTTCCAAGTAGTTTTAGCGCGTGATACAGTCTATAGGCACTAGTAGGAGTAGTTGCTACAAGTTGGGTTAATCCTTATTCACTTTTCTTTGGAAGTCTCTAAAAAATTTACAATTTTTCAGAGCTAGAAAAAGGAAGGGATGAGGATGTTATTGAGAGGCTCTTCAAGCCGTAACCACAAGGAGGACGAGAAGAACCACCCCAAGTACATAGTCCCTCGAGTGACAGAAGTTCGAGCGTGTGAGTGGCCAAGTGATGAATTTTTGCGTGCCGCGGACTTTATGAAGACTTTTATTACTTGGTGGAGAACGCAGGTCTTACTGCGTTCATTGAAGATAAGTGCCCACAATATCTCCTCCTCACCAATATTTTCGTTCAAAGCTTCAACTTTTATCCGAGGAAGAATCCTCCCATGGTTGAGTTCATGATATAGGATGTTCCCCAGTGCATGACGCTGCAGGACTTTTGCAATGTATGCAAATTACCTTATGTTGGGGATATCCGTGACCCTCGTCCACGGGACTTGGAGGATTTCATTGGTTCTATTGCTGTTGGAGAGGAGAGAGGAGTGTCTCGCGCTAGAATTGCTAGCATACATTTTCCTGTGCTTCGGTACTTCTCACTATTTGTGGGAAAATGTTTCATTGGCCGTGGGGAGGCTGGATCACTTAGTTCTCCAGACCTTGCGGTTCTGCACGAAGCCCTTTTTAACGATAAGACTTATAGCACGGTTGAACCTGAACCGTTCTAAAGGTGTCGTCTATGGAGGTATCTACGCTACTCGTCTTGCCAGACACTTTGAGATACCCATTTGACTGGGAGAGGAAGGAGAGATGCTCCTCCCTGAGAGATATCTGGATTATGATAGCATGGTTCGCCATGATTTTCTGGATAGATATGCTAGTAGACGGATGATTTATAACCTGGTATTTAGTCAGGGTACTCGAGAGACTATTACTTTGCCTGATCCTTCTTTGTTTGATCGTCATGCAGGTAGGTACACTCTTATGCCCACGGACATCTACACATATTGGGGCTTGGCCCAACCACAGTCACCCGTGCCCGAGCTGCCAGTCGAGTACCATATGCCAGTTTATTAGTGGGAGCCAGAGGAGCTCGCACAGTAGTGGCATCCGCAGTCTGCTCCGGAGTATCCTGGAGCTGGTTATTTCCCACCATGGGAGTAGACCAAGCTAGGCCAAAATCCTAAGCTTGCGGGAGTACGTGTTCTCACCGACTTTACATTCATGCTTATGCTTTCACTTTGTTAGCCGGTGTTTACACTTTGCCACTGTATTATCCATGCTAGTTTCTTTTCGTTTTCTTGTTTTGTGTCCTTTTGAGAAAACCCAAAAAGATTTTTCTTTCTTCTTTTGCTTGTTGGGAGCTTTCCCGTGTAAATAGTTTTCTTTTTATTTGTGTCAAGGTAGAAGATATTGGTTACAATGCTTAGTGGTTCTTACATGCTTACCTGTTTAGCTGTCAAATAGCCATATTATTTTGTCTTATCCTTTGTGTTTGGCTGTAGATTCAGCTTAGTCCAATGCGCTTATTATCGTTTTCATCGTTCGATCGGGCAAATGAAAGGCAACAATGATGGTATATGATGAAGTGACTGAGACTGAAAAGCTGGTATGAACTCTATCTGTTTTGTTTTTATAAATATGACTAGCTTGTCAACCCAGATTTAGCTTTGTTGTGAGAAAACCATGTTTGCAGTGATAACTTAGATATCATAGTTTCTGATGCCATGCTTATTTAGCTGAGAGCTTATAATGGTTTGTCTTGATTGCGAACAAAGATCTTGAGATGACTGTGATGTAGTATGATAGGATGGTATTCTCCTTTGAATGTTTCAAGTGGCTTGACTTGGCGCATGTTCATGCATGTAGTTGAAACAAAATCAACATAGCCTCTATGATGTTCGTGTTCATGGTGATTTATATCCTGTTCATGCTTGCATTCAATGTTAGTCAAACTCATTGCATCTTGATGACTGTTGTTGCTCTCTAGTTGGTCGCTTCCCAGTCTTTTGCTAGCCTTCACTTGTACTAAGCGGGAATACTGCTTGTGCATCCACTTCCATAAACCCAAAAGTTTTGCCATGAGAGTCCACCATACCTACCTATTTGCGGTATCTACCTGTCGTTCCAAGTAAATTTGCATGTGCCATTCTCTAAACCCTCAAGAAATAATCTGTTTTGTATGCCCGAACCGCTCATGTGGTGAGAGAGGGCTATTGGTATCTTCCATGCTAGGAGTGTTATCCTCGACATGTGTTTATTCACAGACATTCACGAGAAAGGGGCCAATGTTTGGGATGCCAGGTTTCATGCTTAAATCAAAAACATAACTGTAAAACAAGACTCCCCCTGGATTGATGTTAGTATGGACAGTACCCGACGATTCGGCTAGCCATGGATTGTGATTGATTGGTGGTGGGGGAGTTAAAACTTTACTTTTCTGTTTGGGAACCGCCTATAGCATGAGTAGCATGGAAGATATTGAGAACTCTTGGTCATTGCGTTGACAATGAAAGCATGCCACCCAAAATTATTATCTCTCTTTTCAAAAGCTTCAGCTCTGGCACCTCTGCAAATCAATGCTTCCTGTACGAAGGGCCTGTCTATTTATTTTCCTGTCGAGTCATCCTCCTCTTATATAAGCACCAATTAGAGAGCACCTCTGTCATTTTTATGCTTTGCTTTTGATTGATATTGAGTATGACTATGACTGGATCTTCGTTGCTATAAATTACAATGTTTAGTCAGCCCTTGATCTTTGAAAGTGCTCTGCATTTATGTTTTGCGGTCTCAGAAAGAGCTAGCGAGATACCACCTAATGTTGGTATTTGAAACTCATTATTATTTACTCATTAGTTCATTATGCCATTGATATTAGTTTACCGTGAGACCTTTGTGTCATTTGCTTATGTGGTTAAGTTGTGATCTTGCTGAAATTCTCGTTATGAGTTAGACATAGTTGCAACAACAAGATCAAACAGATTGTGTCAACGTTTTTCTTTCTCTCTCAGTTTGTCAACATAGTTGCTTGAGGACAAGCAAGGTTTTAAGATTGGGGGAGTTGATACGTCTCCAACGTATCTACTTTTCCAAACTCTTTTGCCCTTGTTTTGGACTATAATTTGCATGATTTGAATGGAACTAACCTGGACTGACGCTGTTTTCAGCAGAATTGCCTTGGTGTTATTTTTGTGCAGAAATCAAAGTTCTCCAAACGTACTGAAAATTTACACGGAGCAGTTTTGGCAAATATCAAAAATATCTACGCCAAGTTCCACCTGAGGGGGTGGGCCAGTGGGCCACAAGCCCCTGCTCCGCCACCACCCCCCTAGTGGTGGTGGGCAGGCTTATGGGGCCCACAGGCACCTGCTGCCCCAACTCCAGCTCTATAAGTTGCATTTCGTCCGAGAAAAAATAAAAAGAGAAGTTTTTGTCGAGTTTTCGATATGGAGGCGCCGCCACCTCCTGTTCTTCATCTGGAGGGCAGATCTGAAGTCAGTCTTGGGCTCCGAAGAGGGGAAATCATCGCCATCGTCATCATCAACCTTCTTCACTCTCCAATTCCATGAAGCTCTTCCTCGTTCGTGAGTAATCTATTCGTAGGCTCGCTGGGCGGTGATTAGTAGGTTGAGATCTTTCATGTAATCGAGTTAGTTTTGATGGGGATTGATCCCTTATATCCACTATGTTCTGAGATTGATGTTGCTACTACTTTGCCATGCTTAATGCTTGTCACTAGGGCCCGAGTGCCATGATTTTAGATCTGAAATTATTATTTTGTCACCAATATATGTGTGTTTTAGATCCGATCTTGCAAGTTGTAGTTACCTACTATGTGTTATGATCCGGCAACCCCGGTGACAATAACCGGAACCACTCCCGGTGATGACCATAGTTTGAGGAGTTCATGTTTTCACCAAGTGCTAATGCGTTGGCCCGGTTCTTTATTAAAAGGAGAACCTTAATATCCCTTAGTTTCCTTTTGGACCCCACTGCCACGGGAGGGATGGACAATAGATGTCACGCAAGTTCTATTCCCTAAGCACGTATGACGACATACGGAATGCATGCCTACATCACATTGACGAACGGGAGCTAGCCACTTATCTCTCCGTGCTATAGCTATTGCATGATGAATATCATCCAAACAAATCACCGACCCATTGCCTACGAGTTTGTCCTACTGCTATTACTTGTCTTGCTCTGCTGCTGCTACTACTGTTGCTACTGCTGTTACTTGTCTTGCTCTACTGCTGCTACTACTGTTGCTACTGCTGTTACTTGTTTTGCTCTCATGCTGCTGCTACTATTGCTATTACTGTCGCTTGCTACTATTGCTACTTGCTACTGCTGTCACTACTGCTGCTCCTTGCCGCTGCTATTGCTCGTTACACTGCCGTTACTCGTTATTTTGTTGTTACTACTGTGCTTGCAGATACTAATCTTTCAGGTGTGGTTGAATCTGACAAATTCAGCTGCTAATACTCGAGAGTATTCTCTCACCTCCAGACTGGCTTATCAACAAATTGGGTCGAATACTCTACCCTCGAAAACTTCTGTGAACCCACGCGCTGGTGGGCCTTCAACAACATTCTTCTAGTTTCATTACTCGGGAGTGCTATCAGCATTCTTCTGGTGCCGTTGCAGGAGAAGGTTTGTTGTCATAAGCATTCGTCTAGCTAACGCCAGAGATTGCGCGATCAGCGCTCAGCGCGGCCACAATCTGCAACCCCCTCCTATCCTCACCTCAACCCCCGTATCATCTGCCACTTCCTCAATCTGCCTTGGTGTCGTTTGGATCGGTTTCGGCAACGTCTTCGTCGATCTTCAGCTTCGGCACCTACATCCTGAAGAAGTACGATCTCGTGGCTGGTATGGATCTGAACGCCCACCCCTTCCCTGGTCTGACTGCTACGAATTCTCTAACGTACATGGTAGGTGAAACACCACTGTATCGATGCAGGGGTGGAGACAAGGAGGGGCGAGCAGGTCAGACCCTGCCAATCGCTCGCCCCCTCAACGAATTGTAGCACAGTGTGTACTATTAGATGTCTAATGGCCTAAGCTAGTAGAATACAGAGTGATGAAAAGACGACTAAATGTGACATGTGCTTATTGGGGACATCTATGTTGTTTCTCCATTTATACCTGAAACGAAAGTTCAAAAACATTACTACTTCTTCTCTGAATCATAACATTACTGATTGGCCAATACTTTATATCTGTAATCTATTGATGATTCCTATTGAGCTGGTCGTTATTGATTAGTATAACCTATCACTATGAACATATTTTTATCAATAGCAGCTCCTTTCAGTATATTAATTCCCCATTAATGATTGTACTGAAGCAAACAGATCATACAAAAACTGCAGGTAAGGGACTAACTAGCAATCGAGCGACAAGCAGAGTGCCCTCTATTCTGTTTGTTCTGTGCACGACCGTCGGAATCAGTAGTGCCGTCGTTGTGAGTATGTTTACCAACTGAACAACCATCTGATTAAAAGAGGTGAAACGTACCATTTTTGCTCCCTTGTTCATTCGGTCATTTATCACTTTCAACAATTCGAAGGTGGCATGCAGGCTGCGACACTGGAAGGGCCAACAGCTGACTAGTGGTGCATTCGGATTGGATGATGTACTAAGCATTCGGCGAGCGGCATTCGATAGTCAGATCACTGATCGCAGCAGCAGACCAGCAGCAAAGAAGGGGGGCAAGTTCTGAACCAAATCGCCATGGAAGCCTTGAAGGACGACAACGTTTCTGTTGCATCGGTGCATTGGGTTGTAAAGGTCAACTATCTTTCGTGGACTAGGCCAGAATGCTTAGTAGTAGTAAACAAAATTCACTTTTGGAAGGGGAGGGGGGCCGCCGCCCCCTTTGGCCTCCACAAGGCTCCGCTAGTGATGCCACATGAGGCAGCATGCTGCTCCTCTCCTATCACCTAGTGCTTAACAGAATTTTAGCCGGTGCTTGAATAATGCTCAGTTTGCATAATCTATACACTTATCAATTTAAACTTGTCCTGAATCCATATCTCGACAGCGTTATATCTGAATGTGGGTGTGGCTAGACCCATGGTCCTGTACTTCCTCTCTCTATTTTTTTATGTTAAGCTGATAGTGCATTGACGTGCTTCTGTGTACTTATCTTCCCTTTCCATTCACATGTTCGCATTTATGATCAAGGTCTTGTGATGAAAATGTTGTCCGACCCTGAGGTTGTGAAAGATGTCCATCGGTATGTGTCTAAGGAGAACGTTGGTGATGATATTGCTCCACCTAGAAAGCAAATTGATATTATTGCAAGTAAATGACTTCTTCATCCCATATTTTGTTTGCATTTCTATCAATATTTTTTGTAGGAAAACCTCCAATCAAATAATAATCGTATTTCTCGGTTACCAATACTGCATTGTAATACAAAGGTAATATTAATACATACATGGATATATCATTGCTTGTCACTTCAAATCTCTGTATTAGTATTCCAATTTGCAGAGAATCCAATGTAATGGACATCACTACTGGAATCAGAGATTTTGTCGTCTGCCTATTCTTTGTCGTCTGCTAGCTGACAGCAAAGACACTCTTTGCCATCAGCTTCAGCAAAACTGACGGCAAAGAACTGGCTGATGGCAAAGAAGGTCTTTGCCAGCAGTCAACTCTTTGCCGTCTGCCGCAGACGGCAAAGAAGGCACTAGCAGACGGCAAAGAAGCTCATCTGGCCGGGGGAACCTTAGGTCAACCTACTCCCTTCTTTGCCGTCTGCTGGCGGACGGCAAAGATGCCAGAGGCAGACGACAAAGACTATAGACCCCTTTGTCGTCCTCCAGCAGACGGCAAAGGTCCTGAATCTACTAACGGTTGTCCCGCCCCCACCGCGGCCCTCTCTCTCTCTCTCAAACAGCACCTCGCTCTCTCTCCACCCCCGACGCCCAACGCCGCCACCACTGTCGCCCGGCCACCCCCGGCGCCGCCCCGGTGCCCCTGGTGCCGCCCCCGAAGCCCCACAACCCCCCCGGCACCCCCTGGTGCCGCCCCTGAAGCCCCACCGCCGGTGCCCCAGGGTGCCCCTGGTGCGCCCCCGCTGCCCCACCCCCGGCGCTCCTGGTGCCGCCCCCGCAGCCCAACCGCCGGCGCCGCCGGCCCAGCCACTGCCCCGCAGGCCTCGGCGCCGCCCCCGCAGCCCCACTGCCGGTAAGCCCATCCACCCCCGCCCCCTTGTTCTTTATTTTTTGAGTTTTTATTGTTTGGTATTTAGTTTTTTGGAATTAGATTATAACTACCGGCATGATTTTTTATTGTTGTTGTAGTAGTTGTTCTTGTTATTGTAGTTGTTGTTGTTATTGTAGTTGTTGTGGCATATATAGTTTAGTTGGTAGGTTAGTTAATTAGTAGTTTTAGTGGTAGTTTAATTAGTTGGTAGATTTAGTTAGTTAATTAGTAGATTTAGTAGGTAGTTTCGTGGTAGATTTTGTTTTGTTATTTAGTGGTAGCTAGACTATTTTTAGTTACTTAGTGGTAGATTCTGTTTTTGTTATTTTTTCCTGTTTAGTGCTATCTAGGTTTAGCGATAGGATTAGTTAGCTTCGTTAGTTAGGTTAGTTAGTTAGTTAACTTAATAAAAAGAATAGGAAGAAGAAGAAGAGGACGAGGAGGAGAAGAGGACAAGAGGAGGAGGAGAAGAAGAAGAAGAAGAAGAAGAGGAGGAGGAGGAGGAGAAGACAAATATAAGAAGGAGAAGAAGAAAAGAAGAAGAAAAGAAGAAGAGATGAAGAAGAGAAGAAGAGAAGAAGAATAACTTCTCTTCCTTCTCCTTCTTCTCCTCCTTCTTCTCCTCCTCCTCCTTCTCCTTCTTCTTGATTTCTTCTTCTTCTCGTCCTCCTCCTCTTTCTTCTCCTCTATCTTATTCTCCTTACCTTATTTTCCCCAACAATGAGATAATTAGCCCATTTAGCTAAAAAATGGCCATTCTTCTCCTCTTTCATATTATCCTTGCTTCAGTTAACCCAACAATGACATAATTAGCCCATTTAGCTCCAAAATGCCATAATAAGCTCAAAATGCCATAAGAACCTTGGTTAGCTCATGAATATTATATACTTAGCTAGTTTTCCTCTAAAATGACATAATTAGCCCATTTAGCTCAAAAAATACATAATTAGGTAATTTAGCTCCAACAAGAGGAGAAGAGGAGAATAAATAGGCATAATGAAAAGAAAGAAGAAGAAGAAGAAGAAGAAGAAGAGAAGAAGGAGAAGGAGGAGGAGGAGGAGGAGGAGGGGGGGAGAAGGCCAAGGACCTTCTATCCTTCCCCTCCTCCTCCTTCTCCTCCTCCTCCTCCTTCTTCTTGATTTCTTCTTCTCCTCCTCCTCCTCCTCTTTCTTCTCCTCTTTCATATTATCCTTGCTTTAATTAACCCAACAATGACATAATTAGCCCATTTAGCTCCAAAATGCCATAATAAGCTCAAAATGGCACAAGAACCTTGGTTAGCTGATGAATATTATATACTTAGCTTGTTTTCCTCTAAAATGACATAATTGGAATATTCGTGTTGATCAAACGATTTACATGTGATAGTTGTCTCGTCGCTGTGAGGTCTGCTGTGCGAAGACCTGCCCGTGCGTTGTACGAGCTCCGCCCCTGCATTTGTGGGTCAGTACAAATTTCGTCTCCTCCCCGCCCCTTCATTTACTGTGGCTTGGTTTCCGGATGAAACTTTCTAGATTTAGGTAATTCAATTAATTTATCAGTATGCATGACTAGTATGCGTCTCCCGTTCGAAAGGGCGACATCTATAAATATGCATGTCTTTGCATATTTATAACCGCCATCCTTTCGAATTGTCCAACAGTATCCATGGACAGCCCGAGTATGTATAGATTGGGTTCGTTTTCCCGTATGATGTGCTCTGGATCTGATGCGGAATTTCGTCAGTGCCTCCCTGTTGTTCTCCGGATGCACATCCTCTCTGTTTGTTGCGGAGACGTGTATCAGGAGAACAGCGGGGAGGTGCTGCCGAAATTTTGCGTCGGATTCGGAGCACAGCATGGGAAAACGAACCCAATCTACACATACTCGGGTGGGATTAGGACCTATCTTTACCTATTAGCGTGTAGGTTGCCTGGACGTAATAAAAATGGCAACCTGATTAACCGATGAATATAAATGCTAAATTATATATAAATATATTTCTTCTGTCTTTAGTAGCTACGCAAGATGAGTGATCGTGCATGGATGTATACCGGTCACCCTAGTCAGAAAGAGATGACGAAAGAATGGTTTTTAAAAACAAAGGAATTTGTGAAAGCCGCATTCGCAAATGGCCAGGAAAGAAACTATTGCCCCTGTCGTGGATGCGACAACTATAAAAAGACGACAGAGGCTTTAATGATTAAACACCTGCAGAGGAGGGGTTTTAAGCCTAATTATACAACGCACAAGAGCTGAGGTGGTCCGTCGTCGCACGGACGAGCATGGTACTGGGATCGAAGACATGGTGCAGGACTTTGATGATGCTCGGGATTCAGAGGAATTTGCAAAGGCCTTTTATGAAATGTTGGAGTCTTCAAAACGTCCTCTCCATGAGCACACTGAGCTCTGTCAGTTGGATGCAATTGCACAAGTAATGGCTCTGAAGGCTGAGTTCAACTTGGGAAGAGAATGCTACGAAGCGATGATGACACTATTTGGACATTTCCTACCCAAAGGCCATGTCATGCCTGCAAACCTGTACCAGTCGGACAAAATACTTCGTGTACTTAAGATGCCCTATGAGAAGATAGATGCATGTGAGAAAGGATGTGTCTTATTTAGGAAGGAGTATGCACACTTGGACTATTGTCCCAATTGCGAGTCTTGCAGGTATCTTCTGGTAGACAACGGTATGGGTGAGAAGAGGCAGACCAAAATCGCAGTTAGTGTTCTTCGGTATATGCCAATCGTACCAAGACTTCAACGTCTTTTCATGGTCGAAGAGACAGCCAGACAGATGACATGGCACAAATTGGGCAAAAGAACCGAACTAGATGCGGATGGGAATAAGATGATGGTACACACATCGGATGGGGAAGCGTGGAAACATTTCGATGGATTGCATAAGGATGAAGCGGCAGATCCAAGGAATCCTCGAGTATTCGCCGCCACGGACGGTTTTAATCCCTTCGGCATGACGGCAACCCAGTACAGTTGTTGGCCTGTATTTGTCATTCCACTCAATCCCCCCCCCCCGGGCAGATTATGCAAAGAAAGAACATATTTATGACGTTGATAATTCCAGGGCCCAATTATCCGGGGAAGAATATGAATGTGTACTTGCAACCGCTTAAGGATGAATTGGAAGAAGCTTGGGAAAATGGGGTCAAGACATACGATGCCGCTAGAAAAGAAAACTTCAAAATGCGTGTGTGGTACATGTACTCTATGCAAGACTTGCCAGCGTATGCGTTATTCTCTGGATGGTGTGTGCATGGAAGGTTCCCGTGCCCCCAATGCAAGGCAGTTCTTCAGTTTCATTGGTTGCAGGAGGGTCGGAAGTATTCTTGCTTTGACTTGCATAGATAGTTCCTGGATCCTGACCATCAGTTCAAAAAAGACAAGAAGAACTTTACCAAAGGTAAAGCTCTCAAAAACTTGGCACCACCTGCGTTCACAGGCCAACATATCCTGGATCAGTTAAACGCCCTTGAGCCTGATCCAGAGCGTCCAGGGTATTTCAAGGGGTATAATTCAAAACATGCCTGGACTCACAAGCCATGCTTCTGGGATCTGCCTTACTTCAAAGACCTCCTTCTTCCACACAATATCGACATGATGCATACTGAAAAGAATATCGGAGAGGCTATTTTTGGTACATTGTTCGACATAGATGGGAAGACAAAGGATAATATTAAGGCTAGAGTCGATCAAGAGACACTATGTCATAGACCGTTACAAAACATGCGAGAAGGCAAAGGCAAGCAGAAGTGGTCGATGCCAAAGGCCTGGTTCAATCTTGGAAGGCCAGCTATGAGGGAAATTATCTTGTGGGTCAAAATGCACTAGATGTTCCCCGATGGGTATGCAGCAAATCTAAAGAGGGGAGCGAGTATTGAAAAATTAAAAATCTTTGGTCTCAAGAGTCATGATTGGCACATATGGCTAGAGCGGGTAATGCCGGTGATGTTTCGTGGCTTTATTCCTGAGGATGAATGGCTAGTACTGGCGGAGCTGAGCTATTTCTTCCGTGTTCTTTGTGCGAAAGAATTGTCGCCTGGCGTGGTAGAAGACATGGAGGAGTTTGCACCGAAGTTGTTGTGCAAGTTAGAGAAGATCTTTCCACCGGGCTTCTTTAATCCAATGCAGCATTTGATTTTACATTTACCGACCGAGGGAAGATTGGGTGGGCCCGTGCAAGATCGTTGGTGCTATGCAACTGAGAGGATGCAGAAGACCCTTCGAGCTAAATGTAAAAATAAGCATAGAATTGAAGCATCGATGGCTGAGGCATTCATTGCTGAGGAGGTGGCATACTTTGTGACAACACACTACGAAGCCAAAAATCATAATTTGCATAATCCGAAGCCTCGGGACAATGATGGAGACCCTAAAAAAGCTGGGTCCAACCTCAGCCTATTCAAAGGGAAGCTCGCACCAGCCGGTGCTTCGAAACCAATAACGTTGGATATCGAAGAATGGTGGAACATTTCATTGTATATCTTCAACAACCTAACAGAAGTGCGGCCGTACATCGAGTGAGTTCTCGGCACATTTTCCCGTAACTTCTAATTCATTAGAACTGCTCTTATTCCCGGATATTTCAAACAGCCGTTACGTCATCAAATTCCCGGATGGAGCGGTGATCGAAAATGATTCCGTCGAAGAGTATGAGCTTCTGTCAAAGACAGGAGGCGGCTATCCCGGTTTCATCTGTTGGTTCAAACAAACGGTTATTATTAATAATGGACCATTTCATTCTTGGTCTAACTTGCAGCTAATACAACAACCATTTCGTATTAAACTTGTAGGGTAATTCAGAGTCTATGGACGCCGAATTGAGACAAGTCGCTAAAGGTTTTGACAATAAGGTCCGTTCATTTGAGAAATACAACATCAACGTGTATCTCTTTCGTACCTTTGGCAAAGAGCTATCTATGCCCGACCGGAAATCTACAAATTGTGGTGTCTCTGCTATCGGCGAAGGTGTTATCGAGTATTATGGAAGAGTTGAAGCAATTTATGAACTTCAATTCTTTGGTGAAAACCCACCGAACGTCGTAGTCTTCAAATGTTATTGGTTCCAGCCGAAAAAGACTAGAAAGACTCATGAACATATAGGACTAGTCGAAATCAATCCAAACACCCATTTAGATGTTCCCGATGTCTATATTACGGCTCAACAGGCGACCCAAGTTTTCTATCTACCGTGGGCATACCAAACGGATAAGAATATGGAAGGGCGATGTGCAGGTGGACAGGGGATGAGCTTACGGATAGTGAGGGCGATGTGCACGTGGACGGGGCCACCGTGTACAAGCGTGGTAGTACACGTCTCCCGGTCGCCCCGGCTACCCGCGAGCAGAGGCCGGTGATTAAACTGAAGGAGATAGGTAAGTACATTTACCCTTTTTTTAGCTTTTTCCTTCAAGTTTGTTCAAATATCTAATGCGCCGACCTTATCATACTTCAGGGGATGGGTACAACCTCTTGGAGTCCGCAGGCCAAACTCCGTCCTTGGTGTGCTTTGCCAGACAAATTTCCCGGGGTTTGTCACGTTGCCTGGTGAGGGTCAGGTTCCTACACTAGGATTTACCTAGGAGCACTACCAGGCTGCGCAGGCCCTGCCGGAGGAGATTATAGATGGTGTCTTGTGCCACACGAGGGCCGAGATGGTGATCAGGAGCTTTTGGGTAAATTATCCTTTTACAGAATGTAAAATTAACAATATACCTAATTATTGTACTAATCGGTCTTTTCACGTTTGATTGCAGACCTTCTATAGGTGTGAGGATGGATATGAGGAGGAGGCGGCTAGGGTTCTCGAGGTCGAGTGTAGGCGGTTACTACAGAACTTGCGCCACGAGGCTCGGCCGCAGGCTATTCGAGATTACTACGCCACCCGTGGTATTAAGAAGGAGAAGAAGGATTGCCGCGGAAAGTTTCTGAAGAAGGAGCAATACATGAAGGTAATTACCTATTCTTAAGTCCTTCTACGTAGTTTTCTTGATTTCATTCATAGGCGTAGCGCTGAAAATTCTTTCTAATAACTTACAGGTGCCCCCGAGATGGTGTGCGGATAAGATGGATTGTTGGGAGGCGTTGGTTGATGAGTGGTGCACAGGCAGCTGGCAAGGCGTCCACGAGAATGCGAAGGATCGGCGTAGCCAAATGGTTGGTGTGCCACACCATCAAGGCAGCGCCAACTTACTTCAGTTTGGACGAAACTGGGTATGTGATTTGCTTCATGATTCATGCAATTCATTCTTGATGCTAATATTTTGTTCCTCTCTTTTAGGCGCATCACAATAAGACTGAGATGCCACACTTGTACGACCTTTATGGCATGGCCCATACTGCCTCATACAAGAAGGTGAAGGCATGCTCTGAGTCTAACCTGGATGATCCCAGTAACTTCACCAACATATCATCCCACCAGAAGCTCGTGGCATACAGGGACGCGGGGAAGGCTACGAAAGGGGATGACTTTAACCCTAGCCAGGAACCTTTGGATCCAGAGCTGGTGATGATATCTGGTGGCGGGAGGCCCCATGGCTCTATAGCCATTGGGGATGGGATAATACGTTGTCCACTCACTCTTCCAGAGATTAAGGCGCGCCAGTCGAGGAAATGTCCTGAGATAACGCGTCGTCCACGGCCAGTCGAACTTGCCATCGAGGTTAGTTGTACGGACTAAGAACACTTTCATCCATTTCATTATGTGCGTCACCATAGATCATTACTGTGGTAACGAGGAATGGTTTTTCAGGTTGCTCTTCAGAAAGAGAGAGCGGCAAACCAGGCTGCTCTTGAGAAAGAGAGATTAGCAAGCCAGGCTGCTCTTCAGGCTGCTCTTGATGAGAGGGACCAGACCACGACACGATTGCTTGAGGAGGAGAGGGCCCGGAATGAGGCGGGTCAACGGGCCCTGTACGAGATTTTTGTGGTATGTTTTTTTCACATTAGCCAAATCATGTGTGTAATGTCTGTTTCAATACTAACTAATACGACCCACTCTTCAGGGTGTGTGCGAGAAGAGCGGTCAAGTCCCTCCGCCGATGCCCGTCTTCTCTTCGATTGGCACGGTGAGTTTCATTATAAACTAGTATTAATAATTGAGTGTCATCATGCTAACTGAGACATTGCAGAATATCTTCTCTGCAGAATAACTCCCGAGCGGCATCGCACGACCCATCTCCAGGGCAACCGTCTCCAAACGAAGCCGGCGCGAGCAACCGTGGTGTTTCTCCTCCTTGATGACCACTACGGTAAGTTTCTCCTCCAAACATAGCTTGTTTTCCTCTAAAATGAGATAATTAGCCCATTTAGCTCCAAGAAGACATAATTAGGTAATTTAGCTCCAACAAGAGGAGAAGAAATAGGAAAAATGAAAATAAAGAAGAAGAAGAAGAAGGAGGAGGAGGAGGAGGACGAGGAGGAGAAGGCCAAGGACCTTCTATCCTTCTCCTCCTCCTCCTCCTTCTTCTTGATTTCTTCTTCTTCTCCTCCTCCTCCTTGTTCTTCTCCTCTTTCATATTATCCTTGCTTTAATTAACCGAACAATGACATAATTAGCCCATTTAGCTCCAAAATACCATAATAAGCTCAAAATGGCACAAGAACCTTGGTTAGCCAATGAATATTATATACTTAGCTTGTTTTCCTCTAAAATGACATAATTGGAACATTTAGCTCAAAAAAGACATAATTAGGTAATTTAGCTCCAACAAGAGGAGAAGATGAGAAGAAATAGGCAAAATGAAAAGATAGAAGAAGAAGAAGAAGAAGAAGAAGAAGAGAAGAAGGAGAAGGAGGAGGAGGAGGAGTTGGAGGAGAAGGCCAAGGACCTTCTAGTCCTTCTCCTCCTCCTCCTCCTTGATTTCTTCTTCTTCTCCTCCTCCTCCTCTTTCTTCTCCTCTTTCATGTTATCCTTGCAATTGCTTTAATTTCCCCAACAATGAATTAATTAGTCCATTTAGCTCCAAAATACCATAATAAGCTCAAAATGGCATAAGAACCTTGGTTAGCTCATTAATATTATATACTTAGCTTGTTTTCCTCTAAAATGGGATAATTAGCCCATTTATCTCAAAAAAGACATAATTAGGTAATTTATCTCCAACAAGAGGAGAAGAGGAGAAGAAATAGGAAAAATGAAAAGAAAGAAGAAGAATAAGAAGAAGAGAAGAAGGAGAAGGAGGAGGAGGAGTCCTTCTCCTCCTCCTCCTTCTTCTTCTTGATTTCTTCTTCTTCTCCTCCTCCTCGTTCTTCTCCTCTTTCTTATTATCCTTGCTTTAATTAACCCAACAATGACATAATTAGCCCATTTAGCTCCAAAATACCATAATAAGCTCAAAATGGCACAAGAACCTTGGTTAGCTCATGAATATTATATACTTAGCTTGTTTTCCTCTAAAATGACAAAATTGGAACATTTAGCTCAAAAAAGACATAATTAGGTAATTTAGCTCCAACAAGAGGAGAAGAGGAGAAGAAATAGGCAAAATGAAAAGATAGAAGAAGAAGAAGAAGAGAAGAAGAAGAAGAGAAGAAGGAGAAGGAGGAGGAGGACGAGGAGGAGGAGAAGGCCAAGGACTTCTAGTCCTTCTCCTCCTCCTCCTTCTTCTTGATTTCTTATTCTTCTCCTCCTCCTCCTCTTTCTTCTCCTCTTTCATATTATCCTTGCTTTAATTAACACAACAATGACATAATTAGCCCATTTAGCTCCAAAATACCATAATAAGCTCAAAATGGCATAAGAACCTTGGTTAGCTCATGAATATAATATACTTAGCTTGTTTTCCTCTAAAATGACATAATTGGAATATTTAGCTCAAAAATAAGGAGAAGGAAGAAGAAGAAGAAGAAGAGAAGAAGAAGAGAAGGAGAAGGAGAAGAAGAAGAAGGAGAAGGAGAAGAAGAGAAGAAGAAGGAGAAGGAGGAGAAGAAGAAGGAGAAGGAGCCCTCCTTCTTCTCCTTCTTCTTCTCTCCTTCTTCTCCTCCTTCTTCTCCTTCTTCTTCTCTTCTTTTTTCTTCTTCTCCTCCTCCTTCTCCTTCTCCTTCTCCTTCCCCTCCTCCTCCTCCTTCTTGTTTTTCTTCTCCTTGTTCTCTTCTTGCTTCACCTTCCCATTTTGCAGATTGGATGTACTACATGCATGGAAGCTGGCGTTGGAGTTCTTTAGTTTCTGTTTTTATTTGAGTTGATGAACAATGTGTTGGTTCTTTGTATGTGTTGATGAACAATTTGTTGATGAACAATATATGTGCAACTATATGTATGTATATATGGATGAAACTTTGTATTTGTTGGTTCTTTTGATATATGGGATGTACGTTGATGAACAAATGGCATTGATGAGCTTTATATGTATATCATATATGTGTTGTGATCTATTTATGATATATGTGCTGTGAATTATATGTATATGTGCTGTGAAATAGAAAAAATAAATAAATATGTGACAATATAGGCTCTTTGCCGTCTGCCAGCTGATGGCAAAGGCCTTTGCCGTCAGCCAGCCGACGGCAAAGGTGCCACGTGGCACCCAGCTGTGCAACCTGGGCAATAGCAGCTGGTCATATAGTCTCTTTTCCGTCTGCTTCCTGAGGGGCAGACGACAAAGAAGAGGGCACAAAGGAGGGGGGAGGAGGAGGCAGACGGCAAAGAGTGGAGAGAGGGGGGAGGGGAGGACCCGGCAGATGGCAAAGATGGTCGTGGAGGCAGATGGCAAAGATGGAGGGGAGAGGAGGGGAGGAGAAGGCAGACGACAAAGATTGACGGGGAGGCAGACGGCAAAGATTGACGGGGAGGCAGAAGACAAAGGCCCCGTTAACCCCTAACGGAGGCAACGCCTGTCCGCTGCCGTCTCAAGCGCTTTGCCGACTGCTCCTAAGGAAAGCTGATGGCAAAGAGCTTTGCCGTCCGCTTTGGGGGGGCAGACGGCAAAGAAGGTCCTATGCCGTCGTAGGCTGACGCAGAAATTTTGCCGGCCGTGACAATCTTTGCCGTCTATGGTATTGTCTTTGCCGTCCGGGATATTGTCATTGCCGTCCGTGATGGCAGACGACAAAGAAGGTGATTCCTGTAGTGCATGTTGGGACATGCCCGTCTATGCGACATGACATTTCTAAGGATATTAATTTATCACGTTCGCACAAAAATGTATGCCTATATTTACTCTTACTCATGTCACAAACATTGAATATAAAATAGTTGCTTCCTTACCATTGTTGTGCCATGGAAATAGGTTGGCAACCATGACGTCAATCAATTAAAAATGCAACAAAGTTCATCATCGCCACAAGACCTTGTTATTGATTTTGTGCCAGATGTAATTTTTGTATGCTTTTCAGGTTTGAAGTTGCAAGTTTCTGTAGCTTCAACATATGAATATCATTCCATTTGATATTATTGTCTCTTGTTAGGTGAGGGAAACAAGGGATCTTACACGTGAATCTTTTTCAAGACTGAACCCGCAGGTGACTATAACTGAACACACGCACTCAGCTTGCACCAAAAGAAGGCGTACTTCTTCTATCAAGGAAGAGATCCGCAAAGGCCATGATTTAGTACAACCAGATTACCAACCCAATCACATTATCATACCTCTTTGAAATATTGATTATGTTACAAATTTTTCTCAATATGTTATATGCAAGTAAAGGATAAATTTAACCAAACATGAGCAAGTGAGGTGACCTTGGGCATTAGACTTTGATGCCGGGTCGAGTTTCTTTAGTTTTTTGTGGCACCTATACCAGGTTGACATCTAGAAGAGCTCATATTGTTCATGGTATAGGCTGGTTCCAAAGTAGTTTTAAAGACTAACATATCCCAGCAAGCGGAATGTTGCGTATGGTACTATTCGGAGTACTGGTCCAAGAACTAAGGCTGGTGGTATTGAGTTAGGTGCTGAATTTTCCCTTGTGCACATAGATCAACCTATTGTTGATGGTGAGGAGTTGCTAAGGTAAGTTTCTAATTGCAAGACAATTGGTGAGGCTTTCTCTTCAGGATACTTAATTTTGTGGCCTTCAACTTTTGTAAGTTAAAATATTCTCTTCCATATTCTGAAAACATTTTTGTGTACATTTAATCACATAAATCAAAGGTGTAATTTTCTTCTACAGATTCGAGAGAAGGATAATTGAGTTGTAGCTGAATTCTTGGATCAAGAAGAAAATAAAATTTGAAGATTTTAGCTATCCATAGTCTTAGTTTTACATTGATAGATTGAAAATGTAATATCATAAACAAGATCTTTTTCTTTCTTTGAATTGATGCAAGTGATATGCTGTAATTTCTCCATAGTTGTGTTTATATACTCAAAATCATATGAATGCTATATTTATTGTAATCCATCTGTATCGGACACTATATATCCGTAATAAATATCTTCATATTTTGAAATTATGTATGTCGTGCTTCATTATCTATCATTTTGACTATATGCGCAATTGCATTGATTTTATTAAATAAAATTATTTTCTACAAAATGGGTACCGAATTGTGGTTAATAACAAAAAATAAATACATAAATTATGTTACCATATCAATATGGTAGTGTTACTGTTGGTGTTACTATGGTTACAAAATTTGTTACTAGAGTAGTTGATGACAAAAGCTATAGTGTTACAATATTTGGATATTATGTTACTAGTTGTATTTCGATGCTAAAAAATTTGTTACCTATTGTGTTACTATAGTTGCAAATACATGTTACCAGTAATGTTCTGTGTCTATGAAAACATGTTACTATGGGTGTTACTATATTTCCAAAAATGTGATACCACTGTGTTTGGTAACACATAATATGTATGTTACTATAATGTAATTGTAACACAATTTTTAATATATGGTAACAATTACTATGTGTGACAGTTGACACCATTTAGTAACACGGTCTAATGGAACACATTTCAAACAGTGTTACTATATGGCCTAGTAACACACTTTTGGGCCTATAGTAACACAACATGGTGTTACCAAAGCTTTGTCCTATTGTAGTGTAGAGGCCGACGTGGGTCATAGTTTTGTAAATTATGAGTTAGGCCACATATTTTCTGATTATGTTAATTATAAAAACATCGTATTTGTGTTGATCGTGTGAATTTCAATGTGCAGTTGTTCGACGACCTCTACATGCGTTGGACGAGCTCCACCCTTGCGTTTGTTGGCGAGCACAAATGACTTCTCCTACTACCCCCTTAATTTGCTCTATCCCGGTCTTCGTGCCGATGAAAGTTGCTAGGTATAGGTTTCTTCAATCATGAGTATGCGTGACCAGTATGTGTCTCCCGTTCGAAAGGGCGACATCTATAAATATGCATTTCTTTGCATATTCATAACCGCCATCCTTTTGAATTGTCCAACATTATCCATGGACAGCCCAAGTATGTGTAGATTGGGTTCGTTTTCCCGTATGCTGTGCTCTAGATCCGATGCAGAATTTCGTCAGTGCATCCCTGTTGTTCTCCGTGTACACATCCTCTCTGTTTATTGCCGAGACGTGTATCAGGAGAACAGCGGGGAGGTGCTGCCGAAATTCTGCATCGCATCTAGAGCAGAGCATGGGAAAATGAACCCAATCTACACATACTCGGGTGGAATTAGGACCTACCTTTACCTATTAGCGTGTAGGTTGCATGGACGTAATAAAACTGACAAACTTGATTAGCATATGAATGTAGATGATGAACTATATATTTATTTATTGTGCCCCCATAGATAGCTAGGCAACATGAGTGATCGTTCTTGGATGTACACTGGTCACCCTAGTCAGAAAGACATGACCCATGAATGGTTAACAAAAACTAGGGGGTTTGTGAGAGCCGCATTTGCAAATGGCTAGCCAAAAACATGGTGCCCTTGTCCCAACTGCGATAACTCGAAAAAGCAGACAGAGTTTGAAATGTGTAAACACCTGTAGATGTGGGGTTTTACGCCTAATTATACGGCGTGGTCTTTTCATGGTGAGTCTGACCAATGTGCTAGAGCTGAGGTGATTCGTCGTTGCACCGACGAGCATGGTACAGGGATTGAAGACATGGTGCAAGACTTTGATGATGCTCGGGATTCGGACGATGATATGGAGGAATCCACAAAGGCCTTCTATGAAATGCTGCAGTCTTCAAAACGTCCTCTCCACGAGCAGACTGAGCTTTGTCAGCTGGATGCCATCGTGTAAGTAATGTCTCTGAAGGCTCAATTCAACCTAGGCAGAGAATGCTACGACCTGATAATGACGATATTTGGACACTTTCTACCCAAAGGCCATGTACTTCCTGCAAACCTGTACCAGTTAGAGAAAATCGTCCGTGTACTTAAGATGCCCTATGAGAAGATACATGCGTGTGAGAATGGATGTGCCTTATTTAGGCCTGAGTATGCGGCCTTGAACTATTGCCCCATTTGCAATTCTTCGAGGTATATTATGGTAGACAACGGTATGGGTGAGAAGAATCAGACCAAAATCCCCATTAGTGTTCTTCGGTATTTGCCAATCGTACGAAGACATCAACGTATTTTCATGGTCGAAGAGACGGCCAGACAGATGACATGGCACAAATTGGGCAAAATAACCGAACTAGACGAGGATGGCAACAAGATGCTGGTACACACTTCAGATGGTTTTGCGTGGAGGCACTTCGATGCATTACATAAGGATAAATCGGAAGTTCCAAGGCAACCTAGAGTTAACATCAGCACGGATGGGTTCAATGTGTATGGTATGACGGCAACACAATACAGTTGTTGGCCCGTATTTGTCATTCCACCAAATTTGCCACCCGGAGAGATTATGAAAAGAAAGAACATTTTCCTGACGTTGATAATTCCAGGGCCCAACTATCCGGGGAAGAATATGAATGTGTACATGCAGCCGCTTAAGGAAGAGTTGCAAGAAGCCTTGGATAATGGGATCAAGACCTATGACGCGGCTACCAAAACAAATTTCAAAATGCATGTGTGGTACATGTACTCGACGCATGGTTATTCGGTGTTTGCGCTATTCGCTGGCTGGTGTGTGCATGGAAGGTTCCCGTGCACCACATGCAAGGAAGCTCTTCAGTTCCGTTGGCTGCAGGTTGGTCGCACGAATTCTTGCTTCGACATGCATAGACAATTCCTAGATCCTGACCATACGTTCAGAAAAGACAAGAAGAATTTCATCAAAGGTAGAGTTGTCAAAAACACTGCACCAACTGCGTTGACAGACCAACGGACCCTTGATCAGTCAAACGCTCTCGAGCCTGATCCTGTGCGTCCAGGGTACTTCAAAGAGTATAATACGGAACACGCCTGGACTCACAAGTCATGCTTATGGGATCTGCCTTACTTCAAAGACCTCCTTTGCCCACACAACATCGACGTGATGCACACTGAAAAGAATATTGGGGAGGCCAACTTTGGTACATTGTTCGGCATAGAGGGGAAGTCAAAAGATAAACCTAAGGCTAGAATCAACCTGGAGGCTCTATGTGATAGACCGTTGCAAAACTTGCGACAGCGGAAAGGAAAGCAAAGCATAGCGAAGCCAAAGGCATGGTTCAATCTTGAAAGGCCAGGTATGAGGGCCAGCTCCAAAATGACCTATTTAATATAAAATGACCTATAGTCAGCTAAGTTCTCTCCTAAATGACATAATAAGTCTAAGGTAGCTCGAAGATGACTTATTCCCCCTAACTTAGGTATTAAATGGCCTATAATTAGCTTAGCTAGATCCAAAATGGCTTAATAAGCAAAGTTTGCTCATGAATGACACATTTTACTCAAGTTAGCTCCGAAATGACCTATAGTTAGCTAGGCTTCCATTAAAATGACATAATTAGCTTAGTTAGCTCCAAAATGACCTATTTAATAAAACATGACCTATACTTAGCTAATTATCCTCGAAATGACATAATTAGCTCCAAAAAAGCATTCTTAGCTAATTTAGCCCGAAGAATGCGCCAAGAGGAGAAGAAATAGGAAAAATAAAAGGAAGGAAGAAGAAGAATAAGAGAAGAAGAAGAAGAGAAGAAGAACAATAAGAAGAAGGAGAAGGAGGAGAAGAAGGAGAAGGAGGAGCTCCTTCTCCTTCTTCTCCTCCTTCTCCTTCTTCTCCTCCTTCTCCTTCTTCTCCTTCTCCTTCTTCTTCTCTTCTTCTTCTCCTCTTCGTTCTCCTTCTGCTGCTCCTCCTCCTCCTACTCCTTCTTCTTCTTTTACTTCTTCTTCTCTTCTTGCTTCTTCTCTATCTCTTCTTCTACGTAGCTTAGACTCATCCAAGAAAGACTAAATTGGCTAATTATCCTACAAAATGACATAATTAGCTTAGTTAGGTGAAAACATCATAAGAACCTTGGTTAGCTCATTAAAATGACCAATTTAGCTGAAAATGAAATAATCAGCTCAAAATGGCATAAGAACCTTGGTTAGCTCATGAATATTATATACTTAGCTTAGCTTCCACGTAAATAACATAATTAGCTTAGTTAGCTCCAAAATGACCTATTTTAAAAAATGACCTATAGTTAGCTAAGTTCTCTCCTAAATGACATAATAAGGCTTAGGTAGCTCGAAGATGACCTAGTCCCCCTAACTTAGGTATTAAATGGCCTATAATTAGCTTAGCTAGATCCAAAATGGCTTAATAAGCATAGTTTGCTCATGAATGACACATTTTACCCAAGTTAGCTCTGAAATGACCTATAGTTAGCTAGGCTTCCATCTAAATGACATAATTAGCTTAGTTAGCTCCAAAATGGTCTATTTAATAAAACATGACCTATACTTAGCTAATTATCCTCAAAATGACATAATTAGCTCCAAAAAGGCATTCTTAGCTAATTTAGCCTGAAGAAGGGGACAAGAGGATAAGAAAGAGGAAAAATAAAAGGAAGGAAGAAGAAGAAGAAGAGAAGAAGAAGAGAAGAAGAAGGATAAGAAGAAGGAGAAGGAGGAGAAGAAGGAGCTCCTCCTTCTCCTTCTTCTTCCTCCTTCTTCCTCCTTCTCCTTCTTCTTTTCTTCTTCTTCTCCTCTTCCTTCTCCTTCTCCTCCTCCTCCTACTCCTCTTTATTCTTTTACTTATTCTTCTCTTCTTGCTTCTTCTCTTTCTCTTCTTCTACGTAGCTTAGACTCATCCAGGAAAGACTAAATTGCCTAATTATCCTAAAAAATAACATAATTACCTTAGTTAGGTGAAAACATCATAAGAACCTTGGTTAGCTCATTAAAATGACCAATTTAGTTAAAAAATGAAATAATAAGCTCAAAATGACCAATTTAGCTCCAAAATGACATAATTAGCCCATTTAGCTCAAAAAAGACATAATTAGAAGATTTAGCTCCAAGAATATGAGAAGAGGAGAAGAAATAGGAAAAATTAAAAGAAGGAAGAAGAAGAAGAAGAAGAGAAGAATAAGGGAAGGGGGAGGAGGAGGAGAAGAAGGAGGAGGAGAGGAGGAGGAGAAGAAGGAGAAGGAGGAGAAGACCTTTTCCTTCTTCTCCTCCTTCTCCTTCTCCTTCTTCTTGTCCTTTTTTCTTGATTTCTTCTGCTTCTTCTTCTCCCCCTCTTTATTCTCCTCTTTCATATTGTCCTTACCTTATTTTCCCCAACAATGACATAATTTGCCCATTTAGATCCAAAATGACATAATTAACCCATTTAGCTCCAAAAAGACATAATTAGAAAATTTAGCTCCAAGAATAGGAGAACTGGAGAAGAAATAGGAAAAATGAAAAGAAGGAAGAAGAATAAGAAGAGAAGATGGAGAGAAGGATAAGGAGGAGGAGGAGAAGGAGGAGGAGAGGAGGATGAGAAGAAGGAGAAGGAGGAGAAGGCCTTTTCCTTCTTCTCCTCCTTCTCCTTCTCCTTCTTCTTCTCCTTCTTCTTGATTTATTCTTCTTCTTCTTTTCCCCCTCTTTGTTCTCCTCTTTCATATTCTCCTTACCTTTTTCCCCAACAATGACATAATTTTCCCATTTAGATCCAGAAAGACAAAACTAGCCCATTTAGCTCCAAAAAGACATAATTAGAAAATTTAGCTGCAAGAATAGGAGAAGAGGAGAAGAAATAAGAAAAATGAAAAGACGGAAGAAGAATAAGAAGAGAAGAAGGAGAGAAGGAGAAGGAGGAGGAGGAGAAGGAGGAGGAGCAGAGGAGGAGACGAAGGAGAAGGAGGAGAAGACCTTTTCCATCTTCTTCTCCTTCTCCTCCTTCTCCTCCTCCTTCTCCTTCTTCTCCTCATTATTGATTTGTTTTTCTTCTCCCCCTCCTCTTTGTTCTCCTCGTTCATATTGTCCTTACCTTATTTACCCCAAAAATGACATAATTAGTCCATTTAGCTCCAAAATGACATAATTAGCCCTTTTAGATACAAAAAGACATAATTAGATAATTTAGCTCCAAGAAGAGGAGAAGAGGAGAAGAAATTGGAAAAATGAAAAGAAGGAAGAAGAAGAAGAAGAAGAGAAGGAGAAGGAGGAGGAGAGGAAGAAGGAGGAGGAGAAGAAGGAGAAGGAGAAGAAGAAGGAGAAGTAGGATAGGAAAAATTACATAATTACCCATTTAGCTCCAAAAAGACATAATTAGATAATTGAGCTCCAAGAAGAGGAGAATAGGAAAAGAAATAGGAAAAATTAAAAGAAGGAAGAATAAGAAGAAAAAGAAGAGAAGAAGATGAGAAGGAGAAGGAGGAGGAGGAGAAGAAGGAGGAGGAGAGGAGGAGGAGAAGAAGGAGAAGGAGGATAGACCTTTTTCTTCTTCTCCTCCTCATCCTCCTTATCCTTCTTCTTCTCCTTCTTGATTTCTTCTTCTTCTCCTCCTCCTATTTCTTCTCCTCTTTCATATTCACATTTTTGTTGTTGTTGTTGATTACCTCATAAACACCATATGTTGCTCTTCTTCTTCTTCTGACTTAGCTAATTTCTCTCCAAAATAACCTATATATACTTCTTCATCTAGTATTATTCTTCTAACTTAGTTATTTGTCATTTTGCAGATTACATTCACTTCCCGGGAAGCTTGGAATATATTGATGGAATGCTTGAAGATCATTTCTTGTACCATGGCTTCACGGCATCTTGTATTGAAACTATTGTAGTATATGGATATATATGAAACTTTGTATGCATGTGGATGAAACTGGTGTAATATATGGTTTGGTACGGATGGAACTTGCATAATATGTATGTACTATGGATGCAAGTTATTTTAATATGGTTATGAGTACGGAAACAAATTTATTTATGTCATATATATATATCCTGATTATTGTGAAAAATGATGGATATAATAAGAAATAAAATAAAAACGAGCTGGTTCCCCCCTTTGCCGTCTGCCTCCACATGGCAAAGGGGGCATGGCAGACGGCAAAGAGGGGAGAGAGGGGGGCTTGGTTCCCCCCTTTGCCGTCTGCCCCCTCATGGCAAACGGGGGAAAGGCAAACGACAAAGAGGGGAGAAAGGGGGGCTTGGTTCTTCCCTTTGCCGTCTGCCCCCTCATGGCAAAGGGGGGAAAGGCAGACGACAAAGAGGGGAGAGAGGGGAGCTTGGTTCCCCCTTGGCCATCTGCCCCCTCATGGCAAACGGGGGATGGCAGATGACAAAGAGAGGAGGCCTGCCGTTAACACTTAACGGGACCATTGGTGTATCTGCCGTCCCATTTAATTTGCCGTCTACCCCCTCAGGGCAAAGATTCTTTGCCGTCTGCTTTAAAAAAGCAAGCGGCAAGGAACCTCTTCACCAGATTTTTTTTGCCGTCTACTTTGCCGTCTGCTGCCCGACGGCAAAGCCTTTGCCGTCCGTGGTTCCCCCCTTTGCCGTCTGCCATGGCAGACAGCAAATTTCTGAATTTCAGTAGTGATCCCTCCGAGTGCATCACCTCGGGGATCACCTGTTTTGTTCGTGTCTAAGAAGGATGGGACTATCAGACTCTGCGTCGCTTACCGTTCTCTCAACAAAGGCACAATCAAGAACAAGTACCCACTTCCCAGGATTGAAGACATATTTGACCAGCTAAATGGAGCCAAAGTATATTATAAGACCGACCTTCGATCTGGATATTACCAATTGAAAATCTGACCCGAAGACATACATAAGACTACATTCGTGACCCGGTACGGTCTATACGAGTGCACAGTCATGTCATTTGGGTTGACCAATGCCCCAGCAT
This sequence comes from Hordeum vulgare subsp. vulgare, assembly GCF_904849725.1. Classification (NCBI taxonomy): domain Eukaryota; kingdom Viridiplantae; phylum Streptophyta; class Magnoliopsida; order Poales; family Poaceae; genus Hordeum; species Hordeum vulgare. The sequence continues at coordinate 223,423,603 of NC_058520.1, forward strand.
ACTTCATGTACCTCATGAACAACGTCTTCATGGAATACCTGGATAAGTTTGTCGTCGTCTTCATCAATGACATATTAATCTTTTCCAAGTCCGAAGAAGAACATGAACAACACTTGAGGTAAGTGTTGGAGAATCTTTGAGAGCACCGGCTTTATGCCACGTTTAGCAAATGCAAGAAGTTGTATTCTTGGGAGATACCATGACAACAAATGGATTGGCGGCTGATCCCTCCAAGATTACCACAGTAACCAATTGGGAGTCGCCAATCGATGTCAAGGAAGTCAGAAGCTTCCTCGGACTTGCGGGATACTACCGCAAGTTCATAGAAGGATTCTCCCGCATCGCTCGACCAATGGCTCAGCTTTTGAAGAAAGGCAAGAAGTTCGAATGGATGCCGGAATGCGAAGAAAGCTTCCAGGTCTTGAAGAAGAGATTGACTACCGCCCCGGTATTGGCTACACCCTATATCAGCAAGGACTTTGTGATATATTGTGATGCCTCAAGAACCGGGCTCGGTGGTGTCCTAATGCAAGACGACATGGTCGTGGCTTACCTGTCATGGCAACTGCGCCCGCATGAGGAAAACTACGCCACACATGATCTCGAGTTGGGAGCCGTAGTGCATGCCCTAAAAACATGGTGAAACTACCTTCTGGGGAAGGGATGTGAAATATACACCGACCACAAGAGTCTAAAGTATATCTTTACCCAAAGGGAATTGAATATGACGCAGCGAAGGTGGTTGGAACTAATCAAAGACTACGACCTCAGCATTCAATACCACCCCGGTAAGGCCAATGTGGTGGCCGATGCCTTAAGCCTGAAGACAAGCAGCTTGAATGTTATGCTCAAGGCTACCTGCCTTATATGAAGAGATGGAAAGCTTCGGGTTGGACCTAGTCGAACCAGGATTCCTAGCAAACCTCGAAGTCAAACCCACATTGACAGAAAATCAAAGAAGCCCAGAACGGGCACAAGAGCATCAAAAGCATCAGGAAGAAGATCCACGAAGGCAAGGCCCCAGAATTCTCGGTCGATGAACAAGGAGTGGTGTGGTTTGGGAAACGTTTATGCGTGCCCACCAAGGCGGAACTCAAGGATTTGATCCTACAAGAAGCTCTTGACACACCCTACTCTATTCACCCTGGTGGCATCAAAATGTATCACGACCTCCGGGAAAGATTCTAGTGGCATGGCATGAAGAGGGAAATTGCGTCATATATCGCCAAGTGCGACGTGTGTCAGCGAGGCAAGGCTGAGCACCAACGACCCGACGGACTGCTACAACCTCTCCAAGTGCCCGAATGCAAGTGGGACAAGGTAGGCATGGACTTGATCACCAGTCTACCCAGGTCTAGCAGAGGCCATGACTCTATATGGGTCATCGTCGACCATCTGACCAAGGTGTCTCACTTCATTCTGGTCAGCACCACATATGGTGGCGACAAGCTGGCCAACCTCTAGATTGAGCGTATCGTGAGCCTCCATGGAGCTCCCAAGGAGATTGTATCTCACCGAGGCACGCAGTTCACCTCATCATTCTGGAAAAAGTTCCAAGAGCCTCTAGGAACCAAGCTCTCTTTCAGCACCGCCTTCCACCTGCAAACGGGTGGATAGCCAGAACGAGTGAACAAGATACTTGAAGATATGCTCCGCGCTTGTTTCTTCGCAACATGGGACCAAATGGGAAGACTGTCTGCCGTTCGCTGAGTTCTCATATAACAACAACTACCAATGCAGTCTCTAGATGGGCCCATTTGAAGTGCTATATGAAAGGAAGTGCCGCACCCCTCTCAACTTGTCCGAGACTGGCGAATGATTGATTTTAGAACCGGAAGTTCTTAGTGAAGCAGAAGACAACGTGCAACTTGTCCGAGAAAACTTGAAAGTACCCAAGTCGCGATAGAAGAGCTATGCGGATTCTCACCATAGAGAAGTGGAGTTCATTCCTGGAGACCAGGTGTACCTCCACGTCACACCTATCAATGGAACCAAGCGTTTCCACGTCATGGGGAAACTGGCTCCAAGGTTCATTGGACCTTTTAAGATCATGGCAAGGCGTGGAGAAGTTGCTTACGAGTTGGAGCTACCTCCGGAACTTTCGGGTGTGCACAACGCCTTCCACGTGTCACAACTTCGGAAGTGTCTTCAAGCGCCGAACCGTCCAGATCTTTATAAGGACATTGACCATCAAGCCATCGACCTCCAACCGGATCTTACTTATCGTGAGAGGCCGATCCGCATCTTGGACGAAGCAGAGCATTGCACCAGAAGCCGCCCCATCAAGTACTTCAAGGTTCAGTGGAGCAACCACACCGAAGCCGAAACAACATGGGAGCGTGAGGACTATCTCCGATCTGAATTTCTGCACCTCTTTAGCACCTAGCTTAGGAATCTCGGGGACGAGATTCTTGAAAGCGGGAAAGGTGTGCCACACCCTGTTTTTACCCCACTTCAACTATTGCTTGTGTCTTGTATCTGAGTTTATTTTTTTATTTTTCAAAACAAATGCTGTGAGTGCCATGATTGTCATTGTGTGTATGTATGCTTGAATGAGTGGATTCAAAACCAGATTTTATAGCATGTTATTTTCAAGAGATTCTTTTTCTCATTTTGACTATTTTTAAACCTTGCTTTGGGTTTGCACTACATGTCCCTGATAACAAGGGAGTGCCTTTACCGAAAGATAGTAATCTGGTTTTAGAACTATTTTAACTCTTCAATATCATAAGATAATTATTTTCCAAAATAGTTTCCTATTTTATTTGCATGTCTATTTCTGAGGCCAGAAATGATATTTCTGTATGAAAAACTACTTTTCTGCCTTAGAAAAATCAGAGAAAATTTGGAGATACTCACAGGATATATATTTTCCATACATAAGATTTTCAACCCCAATTTATGTTCAAAATATTTCAGTAAACCCTTGAAAATCAACTCTGTCTTTTTTTGACCAATATTTCCAATAAATTCGTAGAAAATTCCAGCAACCTTCCCAACCTCTATTTGGTGGCCATGGCAAGTTTCAGCTCATTCCAAGGTGGTTTCGTTCACCAAATAATCTTAAAACCCTCCCTGTATAGAATCAAGTTGAAGCATCTCTACATGGCAAAGTTTATCCAAATGGCTTGATACTTTGCAGGAGTGTTCATCACCCCAAATGAGGAGTCTCTGCCAAAAATGGGATTTGTAGGGGGTAATCTACCGACATTGTCTTTGGAAGGGACATATCTGCCCATTTGGGAATGATTCCAAGTTTGCATTGCCAAACTTGTCCAATGAAGATTAAATTTGGTGGAACATCCTATTTTTGCATCAAACTTAATCCTGTTAACTTTCATCACTAGTAGTGAAATGTAGCGACCACAAACACATGTCGAACACCTTCTACATTTTAGTAAAACATGTCTTACCTCACTCCACACCCATACACTTGCCTCCAAACTAATAGACAAAAAACCAGCACCACTCCCCGACTGCAGATGAGTGGCCCCTCCTTGATTCCAAGCAGAAGAGCCAAAAAACCGATTCTAATTTCTCGTTCAAGTCTGGCATCACCTCTGTAATCACTTCCCTTGACCAGCAGGGAGTCTCTCGGCTCTCAAATGGCTAAGGATCTTCCATCCTAGCCCAGGACAAGCAAGACACCGCCAAGGCGCCCAGAGCACGCCAGCATGCCGTGGCATGCCAAAACGGCACTCTGGGCACGTTGCATGGCGCACCCGATGCAAAGGTGGGCAGCCCCGGCCGGTTCAATCCTCCCCCCGTTGCCCTTCTGCATCGCCGACAACCCTCCTGCATCAGGGCATCCTCAGGGCCCCTACTCTCTTGCCCAGTCGACTGGAGCGACGCGTGCCCGCGCACGCCAGATCCAGCTTGAAGAACGAGGCCATGCATGAACGCTCGTCCTCGCTCCCTCTCCCTCTCAGTGAGTCACACGGGTCCTAAACCACGTCTGCAATACCGTGGTTTCGACCCCGAGCTCTCTCTGCCCCTCTTGCGAGCCACGGTGAAACGACCGGCGCCTTCAGTTCGGTGCACTGTCGAGGGCCTATAAATAGGCCTCCTCCTCGCTCCAGCACCCTCATCCCACTCCTCCAGAGCCTAGATTGAGCCCCTAGCCACTCCATTCAAGCACACCGAGCTCCGGTGCTCGAGATCGACCGAGCCCCCACCGGTTCGGAGCTCCGTCGATCTCGGGCTACAGGCCAGCTCCGATGCTTTTCTATCCTACTACGTGACAGTAGCAAGCTCAGAAAGCTTCCCCACAACTTGCCCGAGCTAATCCCAGCCCGTAGCGCCCCCTTCATCCACCTCCTGAACCAGGGCCTCCCCGTCGTCCCTTCGACCACCAGTATGTAGGTGACGACGTGCTGGTTCCATTCCTTCCGTCGTTGTCGCTCGAGGGCGTCAGTGTCACCACCAGCGTGCCTCCCCTTCCCTCTGTCCAGAGGTGGAAGACGACCCCGACAGGTGTGCCCCACATGTCGGTGGCTCTTCTCTCCTCCCCTCTCTCCTCTCAGCCGATGAACGCAGGGGCCCACGCGTCAGGTTTGATCCTAGCGGCACGCGCGCCTCGGCTGCTTGGTTGGCTGGCCAGCTGGATTTGTTATCGAATATATTTCTGTAGGATTTGTTATCGAATATAGTTTCCTTATTTTTTTAACACAATTCTTATAAAAATGAGTAGAACTTAATAAAGCCATTGCACAAATTTTTATGACAACTTTTCGGTGTAGTGATAAATAAAAAGGCTATTTTGAATATTTTAGCTCCTGTTAAAATGATTTTAAAAAATAATATTTTCACCAAAACCAGAGACAAATATTTCTAAAACTAGTACATAGATTTATCAGAATAGGGTAACATTTTTAAAGCGAGTTTGTGCCCTTTTTTGAGTGAGCTACTTATTACTTTATTATTTACTATGACGATAGATACCACGTTTGACGAAGGAGTTGGACTCGAAGACCCCGAAGACCCATGATACTTAGCTGATCAAGGCAAGCAACCCTTTGACCATGTTTGAAAAAAATATTATTTGCATGCTAGTAGAGCAAATATTCCCGTTCCATATGATCATGAATATTCGGTAAAATCATCAATAAGATGTTACCTATGCCTCCTCCGGACCATTTGCATTTGAGCATGATCCTACCACCTGTGAGGGTCACGCTAGTATCATGTTGACAAGTAGATAGTAGTGCTACGTATAGTGGAAGCATGAGCATGATGATGGTAAATATCAATGGTTTTATGAAAACCCCGTCGGGTGCCACTAATGCCCGAGGGTGATGATGAGTTAGGTGGCCACTTGTGAAGAAGTGGTGCACCGGGTATATTTTGGTGTGAGTGGTTCCGGAAAAAGGATTAAATTTATGATGTGTCGACCGTCCCAACCTTACATGTGCGACCACGTTACCCATTTAGGGTGCGGGGCTTTGTTGATTACTTTGGTCGGTGCTAAGAAAGAGCCACATTACTAATGGCGGGAGTGATGTGTGGTCACTCTTGTGACGGGGTCGTGCCAGGTAGGACGACTATACCGCTTTTACGTGTTCCTTGCATACCGTTGGTCCCCGCATGGATAATACTGTCCAGAGTTGTTGCTCGTAAGACGTACATCATGTGAGCTGGGTACCAATCGAGTGGAACTCTTTGTCTAGTATCGTCTGGGGAAAGGCATTAGTCGGTACTTACCTCGGGTATGTCATATACCGTGAGTCGTGGATGACATGGAAGTTTCCCGGATCTCGTGGGTACAACGTACATCCTCTAGAGAGTGTAAAACTATTCGAATAGTCGTGTCCACGGTCAAGGAAAGTTGGGTAATCCTGCTTAAACTATGTCCAGTCGTTTCCGCATAAACCAAGTGTGTGTGTGTGTGTGTGTGTTCAAGGAATTATCTAAGTAAAAGATGTTATGACCAAGTTAGGTGACTTGGTATATTGGGTGAACCCGAGGTGTTCAGCCCACAATGGATATGTTGATATCTATAAGCTGTTCTTCTAAATACCATCTGGCTTATGTTGCACATCCACCCATGATCATGTTTATTTACAGTTAAGTTGCTATCCACCAATAATTCATATTACTTGTTATTATACATACTGCATTATCCTTATCATGGGCAGTTTGCGAGTTCATTCAAAGTAGTCATTGGCTTGTCACTGGTTATGTTATCGACCAGACATGGAAGGACCGGAGTTTGGAGAAGAATTCGTCGTCGGAGACGGACTTGCGAACTAGGACGTTTCCCAGTCAGAATGCCTGTTGGTGTAGGCTGATGGCATGGGCACACACTTAGACCCAAGATTTCCGCTAGTAGATGTATCGTTGTGATTGGCCTTATATGCCCTACCTATGTGAACTTGACCTTGATGGTCATTTGATGTATTATTTCGGTACATTGGATGTAAGACTCTTAACATTCTGTATTAGTGTGCTCGGTGATTATTGATCTCTATGATCACTGAGCACGTTCATTCGGCGATCTCGACTCGTAAGTCGGGGTCCCCACAAACTATTTCACCAACTCATGAATTTCCTCAAAGATTCCTGAGTTGCGTAAATTTTAGAATTTGCACAACTCTGAAACCTACAACAAGAACACCTAGCGAAAGTCTTCAAGAAATCCCATGGTCAAATTCTCCAACTTGATATTCTTCTACAAAATTCTAAGAACGCATATGACCTCTTCAAATTCTTCATACCAATACTTTGTTCACACGTACAAAATATCTGCTGATGAATCTCTAGGTTCTGATCAACTTAACTCATTTGCACCGTTCCTTGAAGAAAATTTGCGCACTTCCTAGAAATCATCAAAAGCACAAATTCCTGAGTTGAAGAAAATGGTTGACGGGAAAATACTTCATAAAGTAGGAATGAAGGCAGGCACGAACACTGCATTTGATATCCCTGAGTATATTAATGATGAATGTTGCACTCCAGATGAGCAAATCTATAGCATGGAGACCAAGGAGAAGCGCAAAACATGCATCCAAAATATTAAGAGGATATGGATGAAGGAATTGAAGGAGTATATATATGTTGCTGCTAAGTACATCAAGAAATCCACTGTCAACCCTCCATGTACAAGCCCTCCACTGGGTGAGGGCCAAGTTGCTTATCCCACTAGCATTATTAGTGGTGAAGAATTTCCCAAATAGTGGGCAAAGCGTAAGGCCAAGCTACAAAACATATGTGTAGATGAAGTGAGGCAATTCAACCTTTAAACTAAAGCTCATGCTGCTGCCATCTCATCCATCGCTAAACCACCTTCCACTAAAACAGCTCGTAAGCGAGCTCTAGTGAAGAAATAGTTTGTGGAAGTCTTCAAGTTCAAATTCCTCACTGCAAATTCCTGAACCACCTCCAGCTATAGCTGCAACTTCCTCAACAACTGCTGCAAAGTCCTCAACACTAGTGCAACTTGAAATGTTACAGGGAACAGTGGGAACCACAATTCCCTCAAAAACATCTTCCTCTGGCTCTACACTCACCACTTCAAGTGCTACCATGACGAAAAAGATGACTGCTGGACGAGGCAAAAGACCAAGTCCTCACAAGGTGGTATTCAATGTTCCCTCAGGATCTGAGGATGATGAAGATGATGATGACGAACTTGTAGAGATCATCCGAAGAAAACATGATGGAGTTGCTCACGCCATGGACACCAACATTCCTATGATGTTGAACCCCAGGGTTGTGCTAGACTTCATTGATGTTTGATATCAAAATCATCAAACAACAATTGACGACTTGCAACTTCCACCTGCGCCAAGCCATGTGTGACAACATTTATTGCCAAAGAAAGATGAAAATTTGAAAAGGACAAAAGGGCCTGAAAGGAGCATACTTAGAAGGAAAAATTTCTGAATAATAAGCTTCTCTCCTGGACTCGTGAACAACTCATCACTGCACATATTGAAATAAAATAACCTCTGTGATGAATACAATCGATACCATGCGGACTGGAAAGGTGCCAAGGTCAGGTTCATCAACCTTGCAACCAAGGCCATCACTGAACACAACACTAGGGTTGCTGCTCCATCGCAACCATCAATTCCTCAGCCTAGCTACTCCGCTCAACTTGAAGAAATTTCTTAGCCTACTGAAGAAATTCCAGCGGCTTAAGAAATTGTCAGGGTTGTTGAAGGAATAGTAGCGCTTGAAGAAACTGTCACGGAAAACTCCACTGTTGCTTGTGAGGAACATGCGAGGCCAATTGTAGAAATTGCTACGCCTGAGGAAAATGCTCCTGTCAAGTCCACTCCATTGGTCTTGCCTAAAGAATATGCATCAATTTCACTCTCGGATCCAATGACAAAATCTTCAAGGGTGAATAAATCGACACTTCCTTCTGTAGCACAAAAGCCGTTGTAAAGGAACTCATCAACAAGCACAGAATCCTTTGAAGTCAATCTCTTGAGGACTTTGCCAAGTTCCTAAAGTGAACCAATTGATGCGACTCCCATCACTACGATACCTTCTAATGAAATGGTACCATTTGGTGAAGAATATGTCATTCCAGAACTTGATGAAGAAAATCGATCTTCTGCTTCCACAGAGCCTATTGATGAAGAAATTGAAGTGGATCTGAACACTTCAACCCCTCAAGCACCATCACCCCTGACTCAGGTATCTACTGAAGAGGTAGGAGTTGAAGAAATTGAAGAATATGTGCACATTGGTTGCACCACCCCGGTGCTAAGTGATGAATACTAGGAAACAACTCAGCCAAATTCACCAATAGCCACTCCACTCCATCAAATTCCTCAGTCCCCTGTTGTCACAGAAGAAATGCATACAGGGTGTGATGAACGTCCTATTCCGATGCAATCTATTTCGGAGGAAATACCAGCTGCATCAGCTGAAGAATCTATTGACCAAACTGCTCAACCAATAGAAACTAGGACAGAAGAACGAGTGACTGTTGAAACTGCACCTTAAATTCCTCTCCCAACAGTTGAGGAATCTGAAGTTGACGTCATCAACACTAAGACTGCTGCTCATGTGTTCTTAGTTCAAAATTCTTCGTCAACAATTGTTCTGGCAGAAGCTCCTCAAACAGTTGACGAACCAAGAGGACTTATTCGGAGATACAAGACAAATCTTCAATCCAAGCCACTTCAGCCATTCAAAGCTACAAAGCAACCAAAATTCCTCAAGGAGAAGTTTTATGATGAATATCATTTGTTCATGGGTGCAAATCCCTATAACATTCCGAGGATAAGGCGCAAAAGGTTCTGGACTTCAACACAAATCAACTTTTAGGGTGATGTGCTCTTTGAGAAGAACAAAATCTTCCATCACCATCAAATTCCTCATGTAGATATGGAGTTCGCCCCATGCTTCAGACGAGTCCTAAATGTACTTCATGAAGCTGGACTCGTGTCGTTCTACATGGATACCTATGAATGGAATGAACAAGTAATTATTCAATTGTATACAACTTTGCACATCTCCGGTGAAGCACAAGATATCAACACATGGGTACTTGACTGGATGACCGAAGACATACACTACACTATTTTGGCAATGGAATTTCTTCATGTGGTCCCAGTTGTGATTCCCTCAGAAGGAGCCAGATGCATCTATGATGAACCTGAATTGCCAAATCATGTGATGCAAGTGCTTATGAAGCCTTTGGCACCATGCAAACCTCCCAAAAGCACATTCCTCGTCAAGGAATTGATCTATGTACCAAGAATGGTCTACTCCATCTTGACCAAAACCCTTAGTCCTATCAAGGATCAAAATTCTAAAGAAGAAGAAGTGGTGGGATCATGTAGAATTTGTTGTTCAACATCATTCATGGGTTTACCTTCAACTTTCATGATTTCTTCATGAGGACTTTGGCCAACATTGCTCTGTCTCCATTTGAACTAAATCCTGATGCGCCATGGATCCTGAAATTTATCACAGCTAGATCCTCAATCCCTTATAAAGCGGATTTTTAAAATCACTTCAGTTTCCTGCCCCCGCTCGAAGTGACCAACAAAACATTTGACTCAATAGAAGTTAAGGGCATAACTATAATAAATGAAGCATCTCTCCCCCTTGATGGACAATTTCGTCAAGCTGCATCATATTCCACCAATGATGACACAACATCACCAGATTGTGCTACAATAGCCTTAGCTCAAGTTCCTTGAGAATCTGCCCCATGAGTGATGACTGATCGAGAGCTTCTTCTAAATCTTCATCACAAGGTAGATTACAATCACAAGTGGGTGAAACGACAATTTGGGGCAATTCCTCATGACGTGACTGTCACGCTTAACTGTGTGAGGAAAAATCACTATTATCTATCTCACCTTAATACTCCTGAAGAACTTCAAGACATGGAATTTCCGCAGGACTTTGATTAGCCATTTCAACCCAAGAAGAATTTCAAGAAAGTTAAAATTCCTCAGCTCGTCACCAATTCATTTTCTTCAGCACGCTCGATGGATGAAGCTAAGGATCTTATCGACACAGCTGCAGGTGCTCCTCCACCACCAACAAGATGAAATTCTTGAGGGGAGTTAGTCCTTAGTTTTACCCATTTCATTACTTGATGACAAAGGGGGAGAAATTTGAGTTAGTATTCAAACTGGTCTACCTATATGGGTTGTATTTTATTTAAGTTGCAACTCTCGCTCTTCTGAAATGTTTGGGTGTATGAGTTGTAAACTTAAGTCCGGTGGTGGTCTGACACTTCTGAACTGCTTTTCTTCGCATTCTTATTCCTCATATTGATTAATCCACGCATGTTGAATTTCATCACACACCACTTTCCATCATGCATTTCAATTTCCTCATGATATATGTTAAATGCGTGTATGGATTACAATATATAGGGGGGGGGCCTCCATGACATTAATCTACAATGTGCATTTGCAATCCAAGATAAATTACTCAAATATGCACATCTCAATGGGTACTTTTTCTATATCTTGCAATCAAATTCCTCAAACTCAGTACTTACACTTCATATATTTATCCATGTTGAAAACTTAACCTATTTGTCATTAATCACCAAAATGGGGGAGATTGTAAGTCCATCTAATGCCCCTTAGTGATTTTGGTGTATTGAGGACTTATATGTTATGAGAGTAAAATGTTTGTGAGTGTACGAAGGCCTTATGAGTTGCTGAGAAATTTGAGATATTCGAAAAATATCGACCCCAAAAAATTAATATCTTCAACTAGAGACTTTCATAATTTCCTAAAGATTTTGAAAGTTAGGAAATTGGTGTGTCAATGAAGATATTGATGCGACGACTTTGAAGCTTGAAGACTTTTGTTTTCGTAGTTTCATTTCCTTTCGTTTGAGTCATAGGAACACCATAATGTTTAAGGTCGTCGAGGTAATACTAAGGGAAAAATTTCAGGTGATGCTCATCTCAAAGCCTACACATAACCAATACTTCAAGTGAAGCCTTTGGAAATCTCTTGGAGTTCAGTTAATTTATTCAGTTACACACATAAAGTTCGTCTAGTCTCTGAGGCAATTGTTCTCTGCGAGGAGTTAGGATTTCGCTACTGTGAATTGCCTACAAGCGAGTAACATTATAGATTTGAGGATTTTCATAGTTTGAAAATTCCGACCTCTTTTGTGCTTTGCGCTACTTGTTCCAAAACCTTATCCACATAACGGTCATATCATTAGGGGGCATTTATGGCATATCATGTAGGGATTGCTCCCAGGCTATGAATAGCCACCCCCTACAAACACTAGCTAGTTGGCTGCTCCGAGAGAGAACTTCACTCTTGTAATTTGAGAGCATACCATACTCTCAGGACTTTGAAAAAAGATCATCTATGAGGAAAACCAAAACACCCAAACAAAAACCAAAACCCAAAGTGATTGAGCATCACTGAAGAGATTATTCCTCAGCATCAAACCTTACAGAATCATCCCATTCACCCGTTTTGTTTGTCCATTCGACTACGGGTGAGCCATAGAGGCATAGTCAACCCGACTGCCTTGTGTGTAGCATAATTCATGGAATTAACCTGAGTCGAAGTTAGACCTATTACTCGTGATGATACTTTGGGGGACCCCAAACATGAAGTTGATGTGCTTGATCAAATTTATAGCAGTTGCCAAATTGATGTCCTTTATCCTCTTCATTTCTATCTGCTTTGTGAACTTGTCAACTGCTAAATAATATATGCATGAAACCACTCGACCTGGGTCATAGGTGTCCGACCAAGTCAAGCCTCCAAACAACAAACGACCAAATGAGTGGAATCATATTCAGTGCTGATACATGCATATGTGATTGGTTCACGTAGAACTGGCATACGATACACATATCCATGATGTCGCTTGCAGCTTTGTTGGCGCATGGACAATAGAAACCTCCTCCGAAATCCTTGGTGACTAATATCCAAGAGGATGTGTGATGTTCGCAGGTTCTCGAGTGGATATTCTGCAGAATTTGAAGCCCTTCCTATGTGGAGATGCAACACCGAGTGACGCCAGTGGTACTTTTCTTGTATAGTTTGTTTCCCATCACCGTTGAAGCCTTGGATCGACAAACGATCAAGTGGGCTTCCACTTTGTCCTTAGGGAGCCTTTGCTGAAGAAAGTATGTTATGTAGGCTTGAGTCCACTTGGGGATGATTACCAGCACATCGTGAACTAGGTCAACCACCGGTGGGACCTCAACCTTAGTCAGATCAAATGGACCGACTGTTTGTAGTGGATACTCTATGAAATGATCTTCTTTGATGGTTGGGATGTGTCCGTGCTCCAGGAACACATCTTTTGGTACGGATCTGCGAGAGGAACCGACCTTTGCCAAATCATGTGTCGCCTAATTTTTTGATTTCGGGAATGTGATGTAACTCGCAACCCTCAAAGTTCTTCTCCATCTTCCATAGATTGTCACAATAGCCTGTCATTGCTGGGCTTCGAATGTCTCATTCATTCACCACTTGGTCGATGGTGAGGGAGACACCATAGATCATCATCTTGTGTACTTTGAGGGAGATGGCCATGCGTTGGACATAGAAGAGGACTTCGTAATCGTCCTCATTGTTGGACAATTGAAATGGATTTGGAGTACATAGCTCCGTCGGTCTCACCTAGGGGAAACTAGGACCACTCCTGCCCCCGATCCATGGAGCATCTTGTATCCATCAAAGAACATAGTCCAATGCTCGGGGACGCTTGGGGCCGGCTTTTCATGTTCGTTCCATTCAGCCAGGAAATCTGCTAGGGCTTGAGACTTGATTTATTTCTTTGCTTAAAACTTTATCTCTAAAGGAAGGAGCTCAACTTCCTATTTCGCCACTCAGCCGAGGGTATCTCTGTTGGACATAATCTCCAATAGGGAAGCGTCATTGATCACCGTGATTGAGTGGTCTTGAAAGTTTTGACCAACCTTCTTCACAATCAGAGAAATACCATAGTCCAGCCTCTGTCAATGTGGGTACCTTTGCTTGGAAGGATTTAGAACCTCTGATATATAATAGATGGGGCGTTGGACCTTGAACGCTTTCCCTTGCTCTTCGCATTCCATAGTGAGCACACTGCTAACCACTTGATTTGTGGCTGGGACATACAAGGGCAAAGGACCTTGGCTTCCAGAAACAACTAACATTGGTTGTCGAAAAACAAAGCTTTAAGTTCTTTGAACGCAACTTCCGCTCTAGTTTGTCCACTCAAACTTGTCGATAAAGAGGCAGTGCCTTCCATCGAGTCTTGATATGAATTTGCGTTGGGACGCCATGCATCCTGTGAGTCTCTGTATGTCGTGTAGATGCTCTATTTCTTTCAGCAACGAAGAATCCAAGTAACTTTCCAGCGGGGACCCCGAAAGTGCACCTGGACGGAATGAGCTTTATTCCATAGCGTCACATGTATGTGAAGGTTTCAGCAAGGTCAGTCATGAGGTAGAAACCTTGCCTAGACTTGACCACGATGTCATACATATACGCCTCCACATTCCGACTAATCTGGTTTTCTTATTAATTGCCTAGACTAGACTATGAGGTAGTCCTAAGCATGCAATAGTTTGGTGAGTGCTCACAATTCTAAAAAGTGTCTAAGATGATATATTTATATGTGAACCTCTCTTTCCTTATTACTTCTTATTAATTGCCACAATGACTGAGGTCTATGTTGATTTATTCTCAACAAGTTTCAATCATCATACATGTCATATGTGAAGTTATCACCTTCCATAAGATCATCTCATGATCTTTCATGCTATCGTTCTTTTCATACATTTGATCATGGCAAAAAGCAAAGCCCTTGACTATGGTACTCTTTATTATATAGCTCGCAAGCTCGAATACATCGGGGGAGAGACAAAAGCAAAAGACTCAAACTAAACACTAAAGACTTATTCCTCTAAGAGAAGAAATAAAAACTGAAAAGGAAAGAACTAAAACAAAGGTAAAAGCAAAAGATATAAAGGTGATAAGATACCAGGGCAACTCCCCCAAGATTGGCAGAAGCCAAGGGGATTGCCCATACCAATGCTTAGTTGTCTTCCTTTGGTGGTGATGGTGGCGGAGTTTTTGAAGCAGTCTTGAGCTTGTCTAGTTTCCACTTGAGCAAAAAGTTCTGCTCCCTTAGATCGTCATTTTCATCCTCAAGTTTCAACACTCTATGGCAAAGTTCCTGCTTACACTCCTGCAAGAAACGAGAGTGGATAAATATGGTCTTAGGCTTCTTCCCGGAGTTGGGAAGGCTTGAATTCTTGAACTCCACATGCGTGTTTGCAGGTTGAGGTAAAGGAGCCTCCTCTTCATCAGAACTCGTTTGTTCTTTCCCTTTGGGATCATAGTCCTCTTCTTCATCAGTCGTCCAGCCATATGGTTACAAGTCCCCATTAATCCTAGAGTTAGCACGATCATCGGCCACATAGATCTCTTCTTGTGAATCTTGAGAAGACATCTTGACCTAAATCTGCGGCAGACAACAGGCTCGAAACGAAATAGAGGAAAACTGCACGATACGGAGATCAAAACCTTCGGGCGAATATATATTGATTTTTTCTGGACCAGAAGGAGTGCTCCGCAAGGAAACGGAGTCCGGGAGGAACAAGAGGTGCCCCCAAGCCCTGTAGCCGCCACCAGGGGGGTAGGTGGCGGCTACCAAGCTTGTGGCCGCCTCGTGCGCTCTCCAGACTGCTTTTTATTTTTCTAACTTTCCAAAAATTCCAAAACGGAGGAAATTTCCTATTGGAAAAGCATCAGAGTCCAATTTCTTACCGACATAGATACCTCTTCGTTTTCAGGGTCTGAAACAGGCTCATAAACGTTCCTTATCTACTCCTCTGGAGTTATGACATTGATGATATTGGTCTCAACATTTATGGGAGTACCAGAGATGTAATGGTTGATTCTTTGCCCCTTTACCACTCTAGGAAAATTTCCTTCCGTGTTATTGATTTTGATGGCACCGGAACGATATACTTCCTCGATAATGTAAGGACCTTCCCATTTAGAGAGAAGCTTGCCTGCGAAGAATCTCAAATGAGAATTGTATAGCAGGACATAATCACCTATGTTGAACTCTCGTTTCTGTATTCGTTTGTCGTGCCATCTCTTAACATTTTGCTTGAACAACTTGGCATTCTCATATGCCTGGGCCCTCCATTCATCAAATGAGCTGATATCAAACAACCGCTTCTCACCGGCAAGTTTGAAATCAAAGTTGAGCTCTTTGATTTTCTAATAAGCTTTGTGTTCCAGCTCAAGGGGTAAATGACAGGCCTTACCGTAAACCATTTTATACGGCGACATGCCCATGGGATTCTTATAGGCAGTCCTATAAGCCCATAGTGCATCGTCAAGTTTGCTAGACCAATTCTTTCGAGATCTATTAACGGTCTTTTGTAGGATCAATTTGATCTCCGTATTACTCAACTCCACTTGACCACTAGACTGAGGATGATAAGGAGATGCAACTCTATGGTTGACATCATACTTAGCGAGCATCTTGCGGAAAACACCATGAATGAAGTGTGAACCGCCATCAGTCATCAAATATCTAGGGACTCCAAATCTTGGGAAAATGACTTCTTTAAGCATCTTAATAGAGGTGTGGTGATCAGCATTTTTAGTGGGGATAGCTTCTACCCACTTAGTGACGTAATCCACAGCAACTAAGATGTGAGTGTACCCGTTGGAACTCGGGAAGGGTCCCATATAATCAAAGTGCCAGACATCGAATGGTTCAATGACAAGTGAATAGTTCATAGGCATTTCCCGACGCTTACTTATGTTCCCTGTTCTTTGGCATTCGTCACAAGACAAGACAAACTTACGGGGATCCTTGAAGAGAGTGGGCCAATAGAAACCTGATTGCAATACCTTATGGGCAGTTCTATCTCCAGCATGGTGTCCTCCGTAGGCTTCGGAATGACACTTCTGCAAGCTCTGTCCCTCTTCATGTTCAGGCACACAACGTCTAATAACACCATCTACTCCTTCCTTATGGTGAGGATCATCCCGAAAGTAGTGTCTCAAATCAAAGAAGAATTTCTTCTTTTGCTGATAGGTGAAACTGGATGGTATGTATTTGGCTACGATATAGTTTGCGTAATCAGCATACCACGATGCACTATGTGAAGTGCGGATGACATTTAATTTCTCATCAGGAAAGCTGTCATCAATAGGTCGTGGGTCATCAAGGACATTCTCTAGCCTAGACAAGTTATCTGCTATAGGGTTATCAGCACCCTTTCGATCAACGACGTGCAAATCAAATTCCTGTAGCAGGAGAACCCATCTGATCAGCCTAGGATTAGCGTCCTTCTTCTCCATAAGGTACTTAATAGCAGCATGATCAGAGTGAATAGTGACTTTGGAATCAACTATATAAGATCTGAACTTTTCACATGCAAACACAACTGCTAAAAACTCCTTTTCCGTAGTGGCATAGTTTCTTTGGGCACTGTCTAGAGTTTTACTAGCATAGTGAGTAACATTCAACTTCTTGTCAACTCTTTGTCCTAGAACAACACCAACAGCATAATCACTAGCGTCGCACATGATTTCGAAGGGCAAATTCCAGTGAGGTGGTTGAACAATAGGTGCGGTTATCAAAGCCTTCTTAAGTATTTCGAAAGCTTCCTCACAATCCTCATCAAAAACAAAAGGAACATCCTTCTGCAAGAGGTTGGTAGAGGCCAAGAAATCTTAGAGCAGTCTTTAATGAACCTTCATAGAAACCAACATGACCGAGGAAACTTCGTATACCTCTGATATCTGTGGGGCAAGGCATTTTCTCAATTGCATCAACCTTAGCCTTATCAACTTCAATGCCTCTTTCACAAATTTTGTGTCCTAAGACGATACCTTCATTAACCATAAAGTGGCACTTCTCCCAATTCAAGACGAGGTTGGTATCCTTGCATCTCTGTAAGACTCGATCAAGGTTGTTGAGGCAATCATCAAAGGAAGACCCGTAAACGGAGAAGTCATCCATGAAAACCTCGACAATCTTTTCACAAAAGTCAGAGAATATAGCCATCATACATCTTTGAAAGGTGGCAGGTGCATTCCATAAGCCAAAAGGCATACATCTATAAGCAAAGGTACCGAAGGGGAAGGTGAAAGTGGTTTTCTCCTAATCGGATTGTGCTACGGGTATTTGCGAGAAACCTAAATAACCGTCTAGAAAGCAGAAGTATGTCTTTTTGGATAGCCTTTCTAGCATTTGGTAGATAAACAACAAAGGATAATGATCTTTCCTGGTTGCCTTGTTCAGTTTCCGGATGTCTATCACCATCCTATAGCCAGTAATAATCCTTTGTGGGATTAGTTCATCCTTATCATTAGGAACAACGGTGATACCTCCCTTCTTAGGTACGCAATGTACTAGACTTACCCAATCACTATGAGCAACAGGATAAATGATTCCTGCTTCCAGAAGCTTTAATATTTCTGTTCTAACGACCTCTTTCATCTTAGGATTTAATCTCCTTTGATGATCAGCTACTGGTTTAGAATCAGGACTGGTTTTAATCTTGTGCTAACATAGAGTGGGACTAATACCCTTAAGATCATCAAGAGTATATCCAATAGCAGCACGGTGCTTCCTCAGAGTTTTTAGTAACTTCTTCTCTTCGTGCTCTGAGAGGAGAGCACTATAATAACAGGATATATCTCCTTCTCATCAAGATAGGCATACTTAAGAGTATCAGGCAACTGTTTAAGCTCGAACACAGGATCACCCTTTGGTGGGGGAGGATCCCCAAGCAGTTCAACAGGCACATTATTCTCGAGAATAGGATATTGTTCTAAGACAATTTTATCTATCTCATCTCTTTCCTCCGTATGCATATCATTTTCATGCTCAAGCAGATATTGCTTTAAAGGATCCGTAGGAGGTATGGCAATAGAGGCAAGAGCAACTATTTCATCTCTACCAGACGACTCTTTTTTCATGGGGTTGTCTTCCAAACTTGGAGAAGTTAAATTCATGAGACACACCCTCGAAACTAACAGTGACAGTCTGCTTAATGCAATCAATGTGAGCATTGACAGTGTTGAGAAAGGGTCTACCAAATATGATGGTACAAAAGCTATCTTGTGCAGTACCAAGGACGAGGAAATCAGTAGGATACTTTGTCTTACCACACAGGACTTCTACGTCTCTCGCAATTCCCAGAGGGCAGATAGTGTCTCTATTAGCTAGCGTAATTGTGACATCAATGGGTTCTAGCTCAGCAGGTGGAATCTCATCTTTGATTTCATCATATAGAGAACGGGGTATTGCACTAACACTAGCTCCCATATCACATAAACCATGGTAATAGTGATCTCCTATATTGGCAGAAAAAACGAGCAGGCCAACTACAGGTCCGTATTTGTCTCTCGCGTGAGGTTTAGCAGTTCTAGCGGAGTCCTCACAGAATTTGATAACATGCCCGTCTACGTCTTCGGCTAAGAGATCTTTGATAATAGCAACACTAGGTTCAACTCTAATCTCTTCAGGGGGTGCAAGTGGTCTAATGTAACCCGTATGTATCACAGTTGGAGCTTTAGAATAATCCTTTATCCTAGCAGTGTATGGTGGTTTGTCAGCGTAGGCACAAGGAACAACAGGATCACTAAAAGCAATGACTTTCTCCTCAACTAGATTGGTTTTGACTATGTTGCTTTCTACAGGAGGATTATACTTAAACCACTTCTCTTTGGGAAGATCAACATGAGCAACAAAAGATTCACATAGAGAAGCTACTATCTCAGAGTCAAGTCCATACTTAGTGCTAAAATCTCTAGAAGTGTTTGTCTCAACAAAAGATTTAACGCAATCAAACTGGAAATTCATACCGGACTCCTTACTGTCCTCCAACTCCCAACCTTCAGAGTTACGTTTGATTCTTTCCAATAAATTCCACTTGTGGTCAATATCTTTCTTCACAAAAGAACCGATACAAGAAGTGTCAAGCATGGTACGATCTTCATGAGAAAGCCGAGCATAAAAGTTCTGAGTGATAATTTCTCTCGAGAGCTCGTGACTGGGGCATGAATATAGCATTGATTTAAGACTCCCCCAAGCTTGAGCTATGCTTTCCCTGTCCTGAGGGCAAAAGTTATAAATAAAGTTCGGATCACGATGTACTAAATGCATAGGATAGAACTTTTGATGAAATTCCAATTTCAACCGATTGTAGTCCCATGATCCAGTATCATCACATAGCCTATACCATGTCAACGCCTTATCCTTCAAAGATAAAGGAAATACTTTCTTCTTTACCTCATCCTCGGGCAAACCTGCAAGCTTAAATAAACCACAAACTTCATCTATATAGATCAGATGCAAGTCTGGATGTGAAGATCCATCTCGTGTGAAAGGATTAGCCAGCAGTTTCTCAAGCATACCCGAAGGAATTTCATAAAAGATATTTTCAGTAGATACCTCAGGTTGAGGAGCAACTCCTCGTGCTTCCGTTCGTAGTGAAGATACCCTGAAAAAACTCCTCAAAGGAACAGTTTCCATAGTGACAAGTGACAATAAATTGCAGCACAGTATATAAATGTTTCCTTACCAGTTTCCACTTACCAAAGGCGCTTCACTCCCCGGCAATGGCACCAAAAAGAGTCTTGATGACTCACAAGTATAGGGGATCAATCGTAGTCCTTTCGATAAGTAAGAGTGTCTAACCCAACGAGGAGCAGAAGGCTCTGATAAACGGTTTTCAGCAAGGTAATAACTGCAAGCACTGAAAGTAGCGGTAACAAGTGATGGTGTGGTGAGATGAAACGTAGCAAGCAAAAAGTAACAATTAACAAGTAGTAGCAATGGTGCAGCAAGTGGCCCAATCCCTTTTATAGCAAGGGACAAGCCTGAACAAAGTCTTAAAGGAGAAAAACGCTCCCGAGGACACACAGGAATTTCTGCCATGCTAGTTTCATCATGTTCATATGATTCGCGTTCGTTACTTTGATAGTTTGATATGTGGGTGGACCGGCACTTGGGTACTCCCCTTACCTGTACAAGCATCCCAATTATGATTAACCCCTCTCGCAAGCATCCGCAACTACGAAAGAAGAATTAAGACAATGTCTAACCATAACATTAAACTAGTGGATCCAAATCAGCCCCTTACGAAGCAACGCATAGACTGGGGTTTAAGCTTCTGTCACTCCAGCAACCCATCATCTACTTACTACTCCCCAATGCCTTCCTCTAGGCCCAAATATGGTGAAGTGTTATGTAGTCTACGTTCACATAACACCACTAGAGGAAAAGACAACATACAACATATCAAAATACCGAACGAATATCAAATTCACATGACTATTATGAGCATGACTTATCCCATGTCCTCATGAACAAAAGTAACTACTCACAAAGCATAACCATAATCATGATCAGAGGTGTAATGAATAGCATCAAGGATCTGAACATAAACTCTTCCACCAAGTAATCCAACTAGCATCAACTACAAAGAGTAATCAAGACTACTAGCAACGTTACAAGTACCAATCGGAGTCGCGAGACGGAGATTGGTTACAAGAGATGAACTAGGGATTGGAGAGGAGATGGTGCTGATGAAGATGTTGATGAAGATGCCTCCCCTCCGACGAGAGGAGTGTTGTTGATGACGATGGCGATGATTTCCCCCTCCGGGACGGAAGTTTCCCCGGCAGGATCGTCCTGCCGGAGCTCTAGATTGGATGTGCTCAAGTTTCGCCTCGTGGTGGTGGAGAAACCACGAAAAAGCTCCCTATTGATTTTTTTTCTGTAACGAAACCCTTCATATAGAAAAAGAGGGGGGCCAGTGGGTCGTCAGGGAGCCCACAAGCTTGCTAGCCTCCACCAAGGGGGGGGGGCGGCTACCAGGCTTCTGGCACCTGGTAGCTCCCCTCTGGTACTTCTTTCGCCCAATATTTTTTATATAATCCCAAAAAATTCCACGTAAATATTCAGGGCATTTGGAGTTGTGTGAAATAGTGGACTAAGATTTGCTCCTTTTCAAGTCCAGAATTCCAGCTGCCTGAATTCTCCCTCTTCAAATAAACCTTGAAAAATAAGAGAGAAAAGGCATAAATATGGTACCACAAAGTAATATAACAGCCCATAAAGCAATAAATATCAACATGAAAGCATGATGCGAAATGGACGTATCAAGCAGCAGCGCTCTCTGGTATCCAGCGCTACTGCTAGTTGCGGCTGCCACCTTTTTACCCCTCCCCCTCCTCTCCCCCACTTTGACCTCTCTCCCCCTCCTCTCCCCTTTCCACACTCTCCACACCATTGTTGCTCTTCATCTCTCTGGCTCCTACCTCTCTTTTCTCCTCATTAATGTCCCCTCCACCATAACTCTCCTTCATAAATGGCTTGTATCACATCTCTCTTTGTCCTACCTCTCTTACTCTCCTCATTATATTAATTTCCCCCTCCACCAACTCCCTCTCCATTAGTTAGATATTTAGATTCACCTCTCCTCCCCAACAACTAGATCTAGCTAGCGATTTAGCCATCCACGCGTGCTCCTTCGATCGGTCTCTCTTATCATCTCTCTCGACCGGTCTCTCTCGGGAGATATAGGTGAGTAAAAAGTTGTTCACTTAAAGAATGGGAATATGTGTGTTTGGGATATATATATGGAGAGATTTGTGCGAGTGTGACATGCCCTACGATCAGTTGCTTATGTTTTGCCAAAATGTCAATTTATTTTCGTTTCGGTGAATTTCGAGCAAACTCAATATGTCCTATTTTAGGCAAGGTCATGCCAAAATTTTAGATGACTTTGAAGTATGCATGCATTATTTATTTTATAACCCTTTTATTTGTTATACCGTGTAGTCGGTCATGAAGGTGAGTGGATGGAAGGTGGAGCGTTACATGCAATCCGCGGTGAGGGACATGCATGCAAATAATCGGACTACGATTAGATGTCCGTGTGCAAGATGCAAGGAAGGAGTCCTTTTTGACCCTTTTGATCGTGGCACTTTGGAGGCGCACCTGCTGATGAATGGTTTCATTGATAGCTGTACTTGGTGGATAAGTGAAGAAGATGATGATGATGAGGACCTCCAAATGGCAAGGAATAACGACATGGGGCTAGACGAAGAGATGACCGATCGACACGAAGATGATGGTGCCGGACAAGGCGGCGGGGAAGAGTCTGGAAATGACGGCGGCGGAGAAGATTCCGGACACAGCAAAGAAGAGTCCGTACATGGCGGAGAAGAGGCGGTGGTCACGCCGCAGTCTTCGATGCTACTAAGTGCAGTCATGCAAGACCCTCATGTTCAAGACCTCCTTCGCAAGAGTACAACTAGCGAGAGAGTTGCTTCTAGAGAGGAGACCAAGCTGGCTCAACTTGAAGTGGACTCGAGGACTCCATTGTATGACGGTCGCGATCTCGAGGTGACCCACTTGAGTTTCACGCTCGAATTTCCAAAGACGAAGGCCAAAAACAAATGGACAGACAAAAGCCTCGATGAGCATTTGAAGTATCTACGGAATAAACTTCTTCACGCGGGGAACCTGTGTCCTAGTAGTGTCGAGGAGGCCAGGAAAATCGTTTGCCCTTCTGATTTGCCGCACATTCTGTACCACGCATGCATCAACGATTGCATCATTTATTGGGGGGAGCATGCGGAAAAAACGAACTGTCCGATGTGCAATGCTTCTCGATACAAGAAGGCAGGAAAGAAAGCTCCTCAGAAAGTTGTATGGTACTTTTTGATCATTCCGCGTCTGCAGCGGTATTTCGTAGATCCTAAGGAAGCAAATCTCATGCGCTGGCACGTGGAGAGGAAGAAGCCCGACAATGGAAATGATCCGAGGCTGAGACACCTCATAGATGGTAGCCAGTGGAGAGCATTCAACAACGTATATGGATTTGCTAAAGAAGATCCAAGGAACACCGTGCTTGGTGCGAGTACCGATGGCATGAATCCGTTTGGAAACCAGAATACCAACTACAACACATGGCCCGTGTTTGTATGGATGTACAACCTCCCCCCATGGAAGTGCAGGAAGACAAAGTACATACATATGTGCATGCTGATTCAAGGTCCAAAACAACCGGGAAATAGTATTGACCTGTATATGGGACTTCTTCAAGAGGAGCTAGACACGTTATGGAAATCACCGGCATGGACATGGGACGCCAGCAAAGGAGAGTATTTCCATATGAGAGACGCGCTAATGACTACGGTGAATGACTATCTCGGTTATGGGTACACATCAGGCCAGGTGTGCCACCGATACTGCGGATGCACAAGGTGCAAGGATGATACAACGTCTCAGCAGCTTACGTCAATGAAAGACGGCGGGTCTGGGAAAATCGTGTACATGGGGCATCGTAGATGGCTCGAGAAGGATGACCCGTGGAGAACGCATGGAGATATATTGAATGGGTTGGATGAGCTTCGAGGACCTCCACGTAAGAGGAGCGGCGCCGAAATCAACGAGTTGTTCAGAAACTAGAAACAATGCCCCGCGCCGGGTGATACGTCTCCAACGTATCTATAATTTTTTATGGTTCCATGCTATTATCTTGTCAAACTTTGGATGTTTTGTATGCCTTTTATATCTTTTTTGGGACTAACTTATTAACTCAGTTCCAAGTGATAGTTCCTGTTTTTTCAGAGGAGGATTTTCAACGGTGTCCAAACGGAATAAAACTTCCGAAAAGATTTTTTCCGGAACAGAAGATATGCACGGGACTTGAGATCAAAGGCAAAGGCCACCCGGGGACTCCACAAGCCCCCTAGGCGCGGCCAGGGGGCCCCGCGCCTAGCAGACTTGTGGGCCCCCTGTGTCTCATCTGACCTACCTCTTCCGCCTATAAATTCCTGAAAAATCCAAAACTACGCGAGAGATCCACGAAAATACTTTTCCGCCGCCGCAAGCTTCTGTCTCGGCAAGATCCCATCTGGGCACGTTCTAGGGCCCTGTCGGAGGGGGGGGGTCGGATAGGGATGGCTTCATCATCAATACCAGGACCTCTCCGATGATGCGTAAGTAGTTCACCATAGACCTTCGGGTCCATAGCTAGAATCTAGATGGCTTCTTCTCTCTCTTAGATCTTCAATACAAAGTTCTCCAGGATCTTCATGGAGATCTATCGATGTAATCTTCTTTTGCGGTGTGTTTGTCGAGATCTGATGAATTGTCGATTTATGTTCAGATTATCTATGAATCTTATTTGAGTTTCTTCTGATCTCTTTTATGCATGATTTCATATCCTTGTAATTCTCTTTGAGTTGTGGGTTTTGTTTGGCCAACTTGATCTATGATTCTTGCAATGGGAGAAGTGCTTGGTTTTGGGTTCATACCGTGCAGTGACCTCACCCAGTGATTGAAGGGGTAGCGAGGCACGCATCATGTTGTTGCCTTCAAGGGTAAAAATATGGGGTTTACATCATTGGTTTTATTTTATCCCTCTACATCATGTCATCTTGCTTAAGGCGTTACTCTGTTCGTCATGAACTCAATACACTAGATGCATGTTGGATAGCGGTTGATGTGTGGAGTAATAGTAGTAGATGTAGAAAGTATCGGTCTACTTGTCTCGGACGTGATGCCTATATGTATGATCATTTCCTTAGATATCGTCATGACTTTGCGTGGTTCTATCAATTGCTCGACAGTAATTTGTTCACCCACCGTAATATTTGCTATTTTGAGAGAAGCCTCGAGTGAACACTATGGCCCCCGGGTCTACTTCACACCATATTTTCAGCCTTTCACTTTTACTTCGTTGCACTTTTCGCCTTCAGATCTCACTTTGCAATCAATCTTGAAGGGATTGACAACCCCTTTATACCGTTGGGTGTAGGTCCTCTGGACACTTGGCTTGATTCTCCTACTGGATTGATACCTTGGTTCTCAAACTGAGGGAAATACTTACTGCTCCTGTGATGCATCACCCTTTCCTCTTCAAGGGAAAAACCAACGCAAGCTCAAGAGCCAGTAGAAGGATTTCTGGTGCCATTGCCGGGGACTTCTGGCGTCGTAGCAGAAGGATTTCTGGCGCCGTTGCCGGGGAGGATCAAGTTCTAGGTGAAGCTCATACAAGTAAGTGTCGCAAACTCATCTCTTGCATTTCCTCTCCCCCACTTCTGAAAAATAAAAATTTACAAAAATATTTTCCTTTTTTGTTTGCCTTTCCTTTGCTTGTGTGCTATCTGCCTTCAATATGCTTGCATCCTCGCTTGCTGAAAATCTAGTGATATGGATCCTCATCCACTTGCTAATCTCTTTAAGAGATCCAATTATGTTGAACCATTTGCTAGTGAGTTGAGTGCACTTGACTTTCTCTATGGAGTTTTGCTTGAGATGCGTGCATGTGAAAATCATGATGAAGAAATTTATGACGTGATTCACGAGGGCTCCTTGAATGAAAAGCAAGATTGCAATGATTTCATTATAAATTCTATTAATGACAATCATGCTAAAAATATGCAAAACCCTAAGCTTGGGGATGCTAGTTTTGCTATGTCCACTACTTGTTGCAATGATCATGATTGGGGTAATGATTTTTCTTATGATCTTGAAAATTTGTGTAAGCCTCGTGATGATTATGATATTTGCAATAATATTGAAAGTGGGTTTAGAAAAGCCATGACTTCAGTTGATGATAATCCCACTATTTTTGAAGATCGTCAACTTTGCATGCATGTGGATCTTGAAAAGATTATCCTTTGTGATAGCTATATTGTTGAATTTTATTGTGATCCCACATGTAATTGCTATGAGGGAGAAAAATATTGTGGTAGAAACTTTCATGTTACCAAATCACCTCTCGTTATGTTGAGATTGATATTGTCTTTTGTTCTTCCTTGCATATGGTCGTTATTGCTTGTCTTGATAATTTGTTTTCCTATAAAATGCCTATGCATAGGAATTATGTTAGACTTAGATGTGATTTTCACATGCTTTATGATGCTCTTGTTGTGCTTCAATTCTTGTCTTTTGTGTGAGCATCATTGAATTATGAATGCCTAGCTAAGGGCGTTAAACAATACCGCTTGTTGGGAGGCAACCCAATGAATTTATGTTTGCTTTTTGCTTTCTGTTTTGTTGCGTCAACACCATCATAATCTATTATGATTGTGTTTTTTGTGTTTCTTTTTGTGTTTGAGCCAAGCAAAACATTTATGACTAGTTTGGTGTTGGTTCTTTGATCCTGCTGGAAAAAGACAGAAACTTTTCGCTTACAAAATTATTTATTATTTTTATTCAGAAAAAGATTTTGAGTTGATACTTTTTGCTGCTGGTTGATATGCCTTTTGCCCAGGCTGTCGTAATTTTTCAGAATTTTGACGTACCAGAAGTATACGAAGTATACAGATTGCTACAGACTGGTCTGTTTTTGACAAATTGTTTTTTTTGTGTTGGTTGCTTGTTTTGATGATACTATGGATAGTATCGGGGGGTACTAGCCATGGAAAAGTGAGAATACAGTAACCTAACACCAATATAAAAAGAAATCAAGATTGCTATAGTACCTAAAGAGGTGGTAGTTTGTTTTCCTGTGCTAATGATATCACGAGTTTCTGTTTAAGTTTTGTGTTGTGAAGTTTTCAAGTTTTGGGTGATGCTCTCATGGACAAAGGGATAAAAAGTGTAAAGAGCTCAAGCTTGGGGATGCCCAAGGCATCCCAAGCCAAATTCAAGGACACCAAAAAGCCTAAGCTTGGGGATGCCCCGGGAAGGCATCCCCTCTTTCGTCTTCAATCCATCGGTAACATTACATGGAGCTATATTTTTATTCACCACATGATATGTGTCTTGCTTGGAGCGTCTTGTATCGTAGGAGTCATTTATTTTTGTTGTGTCACAATCATATTTGCTGCACACCTTTTGAGAGAGACATGCATTCATCGTGAATTTTCTAGAATGCTCATTGTGCTTCACTTATATCTTTTGAGCTAAACAATGTTGCTCTATGTGCTTCACTTAGATATTTTAGAGCACGCGGTGCGTAACTTGGTATTTGGCTTGTGCTATGAAAGTAGTCCCAAAGGTGATAGGTATCCAAAGAGGATACAATAAAACTTCCATCTTCATGTGCATTGAGTAGAAAGAGAAGTTTGATTCCTCTCAATATGTTTTGAGACGTGGATTTGGTAATATTAAGACTTATGTTAGTAGGGTGTTGTGAATTTAGAAATACTTGTGTTGAAGTTAGTGATTCCCGTAACATGCACGTATGGTGAACCGATATGTTACGAAGTCGGAGCATAATTGATCTATTGATTGTCATCGTTTGTGTTGCGGTTAGGATTGCGCGACGGTTTACACCTACCAACCCTTCCCCTAGGAGTATGCGTTTATCACTTTGTTTCGATTACTAATAAATACTTTCGCAATAAGTATGTGAGTTCTTCATGACTATTGCGAGTCCATGGTATAGATGCACTTTCACCTTCCACCATTGCTAGCCTCTCTAGTACAGCGCAATTTTCGTCGGTGCACAAACCCACCATATGCCTTCCTCAAAACAGCCACCATACCTACCTACTATGGCATTTTCATAGCCATTCCGAGATATATTGCCATGCAACTCCCACTGTTCCGTCTCATGACTTGTGCCGTCACTCTCATACTGCCATTGCATGATCGTAAGATAGCTAGCGAGATATTTCAACGTCATACGCCAATCTAGATCGTTGCACATCCCGGTACACTGCCGGAGGCATTTCCTATAGAGTCATCATCGTTCTAAGCTTTGAGCTGTGAGTAAATAAAAGTGTGATGATCATCCTTATTAGAGCATTGTCCCATGTGAGGAAATTAAAAAAAGAGGCCAAAGTTGCCCACATAAAAAAAATAAAAAAGAAAAAAAGAGGCCAAAGAGCCCAAAAAAAGAGAAAAAGAGAGAAGGGACAATGCTACTATCTCTTTCCACACTTGTGCTTCATATTAGCACCATGTTCTTCATGATTGAGCGCCTCTTGTTTTGTCACCACCATATACTAGTGGGAATCTTTATTATATAACTTGGCTTGTATATTCCAATGATGGGTTTCCTCAAAATTGCCCTAGTCTTTGTGAGCAAGCAAGTTGGATGCACACCCACTAGTTCTCCTTTTGAGCTTTCACATACTTATAGCTCTAGTGCATCCTTTGTATGGGAATCCCTACTTATTCACATTGATATCTATTAATGGGCATCTCCATAGCCCTTTAATATGCCCAGTCAATGTGACCATGTCCTCCTTTTTGTCTCACAACCACCATCACACTCTATTCCACCATAGTGCTATATCCATGGCTCACGCTCATGTATTGCGTGAGAGTTGAAAAAGGTTTGAGAAAGTAAGAGTGCGAAAACAATTACTAGGCCAATACCGGGGTTGTGCATGATTTAAATTAGTTGTGTGGGGATGATGGAGCATAGCCATACTATATGATTTTGTAGGGATAACTTTCTTTGGCCTTGTTATTTTGAAAGGTCATGATTACCTTGCTAGTTTTCTTGAAGTATTATTGTTTTCATGTCAGTGGAAAACTATTGTTTTGAATCCTACGGATCTGAACATTCATGTCACATGAAAGAAGTTACAAAGGACAACTATGCCAGGTAGCATTCCACATCAAAAATTCAGTCTTTATCACTTCCCTACTCGAGGACGAGCAGACGTTAAGCTTGGGGATGTTTGATATGTCTCCAACGTATGTATAATTTTTGACTAACTTATTAACTCAATGCCAACTACATGTTCCTGTTTTTTCCATGTTTTTGACCCTTTTCAGAGGAGGATTTTAAACGGTGTCCAAACGGAATAAAACTTCCGAAAAGTTTTTTTCCGGAACAAAAGATACGCACGGGACTTGAGAACCAAGGCAGAGGCCAGCAGGGGACTCCACAAGCCCCCCAGGCGCGGCCAGGGGGGCCCGCGCATAGCAGGCTTGTGGCCCCACTGTGGGTCGTCCGCCCTACCTCTTCCTCTTATAAATTCCTGAAAAATCCAAAACTGCGCGAGAGATCCACGAAAATACTTTTCCGCCGCCGCAAGCTTATGTCTCCGCAAGATCCCATCTAGGCACGTTCTGGTGCCCTACCGGAGGGGGGATTCGGATATGGAGGGCTTCTTCATCAACACCATGCACTACTAGGAAAAAGCTTGCTAATGGCGCACCTATTTTGCCTACTAATGGCGCGCCACTAGCATCACGCCATTAGATTTTTTTACTAATGGCACACCACACGTGCGTCATTAGTATCTCGTATAGTAATGGCGCACCAGGCAGTGCGCCATTAGTATAGCTCATGGTGCGCCATTAGTATGCCTCCCAGGTGCGCCATTAGTATGCCTCCCATGTGCGCCATTAGTATGCCTCCCAGTTGCGCCATTATTATGCTTCCCAGGTGCGCCATTACTATGCCTCCCAGGTGCGCCATTAGTATGCCTCCCAGGTGCGCCATTAGTATGCCTCCCACGTGCGCCATTAGTATGCCTCCCAGGTGGGCCATTAGTATAGCTCATGGTGCGCCACAGGTTATACTACCAGCTCTAAAAATATTCAATTATTATCCTCACACCCACAAGAAGGTTCAAGATAAACACATATTACACCACAATGAAAATATGTTTATAAACATGCACATACATTGAACATAGGTTGACAAACAAATTAACCTAGAGGAAGCATAGTTTTTACCATCTTAACAATCATCTAGAACATACAAGTCACGCTCATGTAGGGACAGTTCCCTTTTCGTGTCGAAGCTCATCCAGCAGCCCTCGATGCCACAAGTGTACCCTTCGACGCGCATCAGATGATCTCTTGGAGTCCTCTCCTCTCCTGTAGCCTTCTTGAGCTGCTTCATCGTTTCGGTGTGAACCTCGCGGTGCTGCAGCAGATGCTTGTGCGTGATGAACTCCTTTCCACAGCCATCCACCGGGCAGATGTGGCGCTCATGCAGGGACAGTTCATTCTTCGTGTCGAAGCTCATCGAACAACCCTCGATGTTGCACGTGTACCCTTCGACACGCATTGGATCATCTCTTGGAGTCCTCTCCTCTCATGTGGCTTTCTTCAGTTGCTTCATCGTTTTGGTTCTGGTTATGTGCTTACGCCCAGACAACTCCAGCTTAGTGACAGGGCCCACAGAAGGACCCCCCTTGGCAGCAGATGGGTGCTCCTCATCATCCTTTGGAGCAGCTGGAGCCATCATCTTGTTGTCTCCTTTGCTCGTCTTCATCTGCTTCTTTGCTTCAGCCTCAATCTTCTTTGGTGGCCCTGTTCGCGAATGGGAAGTGGCCTTTGGCTTTGGACGGCAAGAAGGGTCATCAAGTCTGTAACACATTGGAAAGACAATAGGGTTGTGGTAGTTTTGACCAGCCTGCCTTCTCCTCTATCAAACTGTCCACCAGAGTGAGTCACACCATGTTGTCATTCGTAAGCTAGCAACTTTCAACTCCTCAAACACGCCACTGAGCCAAGCCTCTGCAAAGGCAGTCCAACCAAAATTAAATTGTGAGAACATGGCACTATCTATAGTTTTTTTTCATTTACTAACACATTATTCATGGTTGCACACCGGAAGATGATAACCTGGTTACCAAAACAGTAAGAATGCACTACAAATGGCTCAGTTTTACTCACTGAGAGATCAAGCAAATAGAAAAAGCTGCAAGAATGTTCAGTGTGTCCATTTAGAATAACCAAAAAGGAATGGACATATCATACATGGACAGGAAGCTCCAGGGGCGCGGATTGTGGTCGTACATGATCTCCAGCTGCCTGACAAGGCTCATGCAACCCAAGAAAGGAAAGAGGCCTTGGTGAGGTGACGAATCTGCAGCAGACAGTTCTAGACAAAAACATAAACGTTTCATATAACCAGAATAAAACTAACACAGACTTATTTATTCATAGGTGGAACGTTATTCTATTTCCGATGCAGGAATAAATCAATTTAACCTGGATAATTGACACTTGGAGCTAATTGTACTTCTTAGAATGAAAAACTTTATTGCCAAGCATATTGAAGGAAGACTAAATATAAAGTAGCATGCAGTCAGGCCGGAATGGTCAATCACTATGCCGGTAAAGCTAATAGTACTCGTAATTACACTAAAAGAAATAAAGTTGCTGCTAGAGGTGAGGAATATAAATTTAGGTAAACAACGTATGTAGAATAGCCAGAATCTGAATGACCACGTACTCAAAGTCTGCAAGACCATCGTTTGTAATCTGACCGGAAGTATAACCAGTCTGAAAAAATATAAAGAGAGGAGGGCAATTAACTTTCTGTTTCTAACGCATGCATATGTATGATGGTTTTACACCGTCCTAGATTGGTAGCACAGCTGCTTAAAGAAACACAATATTCTAACATGGGGACAATGAAAAATTATGTTTCTCAAAACAATCATTTTTTTCCAGATTTTTTAAGGGATCGCCAGTGACACAAATAGGACTTATGAGAAAAAACCAAACTGTGGGCAGCAACGAGATGCTCTCCATTTCTCTCCTCAGAAAAAAAATATTGGGAACTCTGTTTCAAATATCATGGAAGAACACAGTTTCAGCAACACTATGGTAAGCACATCAACGTATATACGACTAATGAGGTTCCTCTGTACAACAGAAGTTTTTCAGGATCTCTAGTTACCTTTGGCATGACGAAAAAATAGAGAGGATACTTGGGGATACTTGGCTTCAATAAAAGATAGGGTGACAATGTAAGTGATCTGCAAGATAAGACACATCCTGGACTTTACCCCACTAGTTAGTGTATGATCGGAAAGATCAAGCACTTTCACTCTGAAAATATCAACCAGACCCATCATCTGCATGTAAAATTAAAGACCATCCCCAAACCACTCGAACTGAAAGATGTAAATTTGAGCATCACATGCACAAATTAAAATCTATAAGCTTTTACCTCAAGAGTCAAGACCTGTTAATGATTTTAGCCATAAGCCGAGCTCTTGGAAATGGTCCTCCTCCTGGCCATTCATCACCGGCATCTCAGACAAACAAGAACAATATCGAGTTTCCAGCACTGTCAGGTCCAATCGGAATTTACCCGCTACGTGTGTCTGCCACACAGCCGCCGCGCGCAGCAGCACCCTCAACGAGGCAGAGCCGCCCGTGGGACTTCCGGTGGGCGTTGGAGAGAGCGGAACAGAGTCGCCAGCGCCGCACCGGACTCGTGGGTGAGCTCTCCAGGCCATGAGAGGCGGATCTGGACGGGGGGTAGGGAATAGCGGCAGCACAGGAGCTTGGATCTATTCGCTGCGACGATGAGGTCCGCCGGAATGCGCTGGAATCGAGCGGCGTAGGCAGCGGCGGCGAGGGTTTCGTGGGGAGGGGAGGGAGAGACGCACGAGATAGAGAGAGGGAGGGTGTGCGGTGGGTTTCTGATTCGTTTTTTTTGTTTTTTTCCTTCTTCTCTTTAGTAGTGGCGCACCACCTACAAATGCGCCATTAGTAACCCTGGTTACTAATGGCGCACCAGCTGGTGGTGCCCCATTAGTAGTTCTGCAAAAAAAAAAGTAGTGGCGCACCACCTACATATGCGCCATTAGTAACCCTGGTTACTAATGACGCACTAGCTATAGTGCGCCATTAGTAGTTTGCAAAAAAAACCAATTTTTTTTATAGTAGTGGCGCACTACCAACAGATGCGCCATTAGTAACCCTGGTTACTAATGGCGCACCAGCTGCTGGTGCGCCATTAGTAGTTTTGCAACAAAAATAAGAACAAAAAAAATATAGTAGTGGCGCACCGAGTGTGTGGTGCGCCATTAGTGTCCATCACACTAATGGCACACCTCACATGGTGCGCCACTACTATATAGTAGTGGCACACTGCTTGTGTGGTGCGCCATTAGTATCTATATCATCTATAGCCCTTTTCCTAGTAGTGATGACCTCTCCGATGATGCGCGAGTAGTTCACCGTAGACCTTTGGGTCCATAGCTAGTACCTATATGGCTTCTTCTCTCTCTTGGATCTTCAATACAAAGTTCTCCATGATCTTCATGGAGATCTATCCGATGTAATCTTCTTTTGCGGTGTGTTTGTCGAGATCCGATGAATTCTGGATTTATGATCATATTATCTATGAATCTTATTTGAGTTTCTTCCGATCTCTTTTATGCATGATTTCATATCCTTGTAATTCTGTTCGAGTTGTGGGTTTTGTTTGGCCAACTTGATCTATGATTCTTGCAATGGGAGAAGTGCTTGGTTTTGGGTTCATACCATGCGGTGACCTCACCCAGTGACAGAAGGGGTAGCGAGGCACGCATCATGTTGTTGCCATCAAGGGTAAAAAGATGGGGTTTACATCACTGGTTTGCGTTTATCCCTCTACATCATGTCATCTTGCTTAAGGCGTTACTCTGTTCGTCATGAACGAAATACACGAGATGCATGCTGGATAGTGGTCGATGTGTGGAGTAATAGTAGTAGATGGAGAAAGTATCGGTCTACTTGTCTCGGACATGATGCATATGTGTATGATCATTGCCTTAGGTATCGCCATGACTTTGCACGGTTCTATCAATTGCTCGACAGTAATTTGTTCACCCACCGTAATATTTTCTATTTTGAGAGAAGCCTCTAGTGAACACTATGGCCCCTGGGTCTACTTCACACCATATTTTCAGCCTTTCACTTTTACTTCGTTGCACTTTCCGCCTTCAGATCTCGCTTTGCAATCAATCTTGAAGGGATTGACAGCCCCTTTATAGCGTTGAGTGCAAGCTCATTTGTGTTTGCGCAGGTACTCTGGACACTTGGCTTGATTCTCCAACTGGATTGATACCTTGGTTATCAAATTGAGGGAAATACTTACTGCTCCTGTGTTGCATCACCCTTTCCTCTTCAAGGGAAAAACCAACGCAAGCTCAAGAGGCAGCAGAAGGATTTCTGGCGCCATTGCCGGGGACTTCTGGCGCCGTAGCAACGGGAAAGATCAAAAAGGCGCCCGAGCCGCTGCTGAAGTTATGGAAAACGAGGTCTGTTTTCTAGGATGTGGAGTACTGGCCCAATTATGACACGCCTCATTGCCTTGGTCAAATGCGTATAACGAAGAATGTCCTCAAGAGCTTGCTTGGCACACTGATGAACATGCCGGAGAAGACCAAGGATGCGCCGAAGGCAAGGAAAAACTTGGAAGATTTGAAGATCAGGAAAGACATCCACCATAAAATGTTGATGGAGGAGACGAAGACTGAGGCAGAGGAGGGAGAAAGGGGTGGAAAAGTCAACAAGAAGGAGGAGAATTATTGCCCCCCTTATTGCTTCACCTTAAGTCCGAAGTAGATCGATCAATTCATCAAGTGCCTTATGGGAATCAAAGTTAGTTCTGGTTACTATGGGAAGATAAGCAGATTTCTAGACCCCAAGAAGAAAAGGTTCAGTGGGATGAAGTCTCATGACTGTCACGTGATGATGACTCAGATACTCCCGGTTGGAATTAGAGGGATAATGGACAAGCACGTCCGTGACACGCTTATTGGTATCTACAACTTCTTCGACGTTATCTCTCGAAAGCCCATAAGTGTGAAGCAGCTCCGAAGGCTACAGGAAGAGATCGTTGTCATACTATGTGAGCTTGAGATGTACTTCCCTCCCGCGTTCTTTGACGTCATGGTGCATCTTTGTGGCCACATTGTGGACGACATCATCGACCTGGGCCGACATTCCTTCACAGCATGATGCCGTTCAAGAGGATGAATGGGGTCATCAAAGGATTCGTTAACAAAAGTCCCGTCCCGAAGGGAGCATCGTCCACGGGTATCTGACGCATGAGTGCGTCTCCTTTTGCAAGAATTATATAAGCGTCGGAGACCCTGTTGTTGGTTTGCCCATCAAGAAGCACGACGGGAAGCTCGAAGGAGATGGTCACAACAACGGCCGAAGGGAATTTCATGTGGACTACTTAGATCGACGGAACGACTTTGACGGGGCTAACTTTGTAGTGTTACAACACCTAGATGTGGTAGATGATTATGTCGCACGACACAAAGAAAGCATCGCAAAGAAGTACAGTGATAAGGGGATGCTCAAGACGGACGAGGAAGTTACTACAGAGCACAACACTACTTTGTTCCGTTGGTTCAAAGAGAAAGTTCTTGAAAATCCCCCGGAAGAGGGCAGTTCGGAAGTATTGCTCATACAGGCCTTAGCACATGGCCCTGCGCCCAAGCTCGCGACCTATCAGTCCTATGATATCAATGGGTACACGTTCTACACGGAGGCCAAAGACATGGACAATGATTACCAGAACTCTCGGGTGACAATTCAATGCATGACCGATGCCAACAACACATCTGAAAGATTCTACGAAAGGGTCAAAGAGATCTGGGTCCTTGACTATGCTAGAATTCACGATGCGACGATGTTCCGTGTCAGATGGGCCAAGGACGTCGTAAGAGAAAACAAGTATTTCACCACCATGTATATACCTGACTCGAAGAGCACTCCCGTGAACATTAACGTCATCGCCAAAAATGAGCCATGGGTACATGCTAAGCACGTGACACAATGCTTCTTAATAACCGACCTGGCCAATCCCAGCCATGCTGTCGTGGGGAGAATCAAAAGGAGCATCGTCGGAATGGATGGAGTCGCCAATGAGGAAGACTACGACTAATACGGAAACCTGATGAGGGAAGATGACAATGACGATGAAGCATACGTGAAAAGAAGAATTAAGACTACATGGCGGCGGAATGATCGTACTCCATGTCTCCGGAAAAGTCACAAGGAGGGGCTCAATTACTCGACAACGAACAAGAAAGGGAAGAAGCTCAATGTGAAACGTCGTCGACGCAGCTAATCAGAAACCTACATTTATATATTTCTATCTATTTTGTGTACGCACTTAAGTAACCGTTATCGTTCAACTGATATGTTACCACATGCATGGTTCCGGTGATATTCGCGCATTGGGGGAGAGGGAGACGCCGTCATCGTCGGGAGAAAAACGAAGAATAAAAAGAAAAGAAAAGTAAACGGAAAAGGAAAGAAAATAATAAAAAGAAAAGAAAATAAATAAAAAGAAAATAATAAAAAGAAAGTAATAAATAAAATAAAGTAAATAAAGTTATCAATAGCGCTCGATCGGTACAAGCGCTACTGCTACTTAGCAGTAGCGGTGGTACTAAACCAGCGCTACTACTATATCAATTAGCACTAGCGCTTGATTAGTACCAACGCTCTTGCTAAGTTAGCAGTATCGTTGGTACTAATCCAGCTCTACTACTATGTTTAGTTAACCTGGCTCGAAATTTTCCTAACTCCCCCTCGAACCCCCTTTCCAACGCTCATGTAGTTTCGCCGCCACCGCCCGCCGAAGAACTCCAGGCGCCGCCGCACCCCTCCAGGCGCCCCCGCACCTCTCGAGACGCCGCCTCACCCATCCATGCGCCGCCGCACCCCTCCAGGCGCCGCCGCACCCCTCCAACCTGCACCCAACCTCCCCCACCACCAGATCCGCCGCCATCCCCGACCCCGACCCCCTCCTCTAGGTAACGCCGCCGTCGCTTCCTCCCCATCCCACCCCCATGTCCGGCCAATAGCCAAGTGTGCGGAGAATGTTCTCCCTCAAAAGGTTCTAAATTACCTGAAAAAAATCAAAAGGTTCTAAAATTCCCCTAATTAGGGTTCACACAATGTTCATGAAATTGTGAAAAATGGTCATTAATTTAAAAAATGTTCGCAAATTCGAATAATTTTAAGTATTTAGGATAAATATTCAAGTATTTAAATATTTAGGATAAGTATTCAAGAATTTAAATATTTAGGATAAATATTCAAAAATTTGTTCGTGATTTTAAGAATTGCCCATGATTCACAAAATGTTCATAATTTCAAAAATATGTTCACAAATTCGACAAATGTTTACTAAAGTATTTTAGAAAATGTTCGCAAATTTGTAAAACCAATTCACGAATTTAAAAAAATGTTCACAATTTCAAAAAAATGTTAATTCTCGTTCTTTGGGCTTGGTTTCAACAAAAAATTGATACACCCCCACATCCAATTTCAACTATCTTATAAACATAAGTTGGGAACACAAATATATTCAATGACTTATCATTTTTAGAGATTGAATGTGATGCTTTCTTCTCTGCCAAATAAGATATCAACTCGTTAGGGTCCAGAAGTCCATGGGGACAATTTTCTTTGTCTTCGAGCTTGACAAGGGATCTCCCTTTGCTGGTACTTATTATATCCTCATGGTGTCCATAGTACTTATTATTTTCTGTTTATATTTGTATAATTAATCTTGTGATGGTGTCAAGAGAATTCCATTTATTATCCTCAAGGTATCCCTTCTTGTCATTGATGTTTTGCCGAAATGTCCGAGTGGACTATGTTTTGCCGGAATGTTGATTCATTTTCGTTCCGGCAAATTTCAGGCACTCCATATGTCCACTTTTTAGCAAAGGTCATGCCGAAATTTTCGGCATGACTTGTGCTAGAAACTAGGACATATGGAGTACCCGGGATTTGCCAGAAGGGGAATAAATCAAAATTTCGACCAAATATAGGCCCCCTTTTTTCTTCATTATATCTTTTATTTACAACTGTTGCATAGGAAACATGTCTACCAATGCCGAAGTCGTGGGTGGTTCTGCTCGCTCCGCAGACCGCATGGAGGCAGCAAATCACTATTTCGATTACCTGGACGAACACCAGATGGGGTTGCATGGTGGCGGCAGTGGTCCCGACCCCGACCCCAGGGCGAACACCAGCAACAGCACTAGCATCGGCACCGACAGCGCCCCCGAGAACGGTAATGATGATGTCGTAGCCGGTAAAGCACCGAAGAAGAAGAGGACATGAAAACCAAACGAGCTTGGCATCGAACAAATTGTGGTCACGGAGATTCACCCCTTGAAGTTAGAGCCAACGGCGCCAGAGGAAGCGCGCACGTGTTGGGACAATCAACTTGGATGCATCCTCAGGGAAACCGCCAACATCAACGAAGAGAGGTTGAAGCAGATACCACATATGGAACACATGCTCCTAAAGAAGTTGCACAATAGGTTCATGTTCCCCGGCCAGGATGAAAAGGAATATAAAGAGCCGTGGGACGACAACCATAAACGAGAAGGCTATGGTGACGTTCACCAACGACCTGTCCTCTTGGAAAGTTCGGGTGAAAAAATCGATTGGGAAGAATGAACAGTGGTCCAAGATTCATGCTGATAATCCGACAATAACGGAAGCGGACTTTGGAAAATTCCTGGAGAATTGCGATAAAGAAGAAGTCAAGGCAAAGTCGGAGAAAATGAAGGCGCTCCAGGCAAGGAACACGCCTCCCCAACGCCTCGGAAGACATGGTTACGAGGGGAAGAGGCACATATGGGCCAAGGAGGACGCCGAACGTGAAAGTCTCAGGATCCCAGACCCCTTGGCCGGTTCACCGACCCACTGTAGCATGACTGGATCACGGCCCGATACAAGTTGGACAAAGTTAAAAAGATCTTTTACACGGACCCGAACACGAGGGAGTTCATGAGACTTATGGTAATTCTTATATTACCACATTATCATATTAGCTTCCAATCAATTTGACTGCAAGTTTTGTCACATTAGTAAACCATATACGTTCCTTTTGCAGAAAGAGCAGCACCAAAAGGCAGCCGAAAGCAACGAGCCGTTATAGTCGTCGGCGAGGCCCAAGTGGGACACCCCATTCAACCGGGCCCTGAACATACTGAAAAAGGTCCCGGTGGACAAGCTGCCGTCCTATGGACGTGTGCACGGCGTCGGAGGTGGTGCCTCGTGGAAGACGTGCTACCCCGAGGATCCAGAGGAAAGAAGGAAGAGACAGTTGGTCGTCACTCAGGAGAGCGGCGACGAGAAGGTCGCGATTCCGGTCAATAAGACCAAAGCTGGTTCCAAAGAAGAGTTGGTCGACGTAGTAAGCGGGTTGGTTACTAACGCGGTGGCCAAGTTGATTCCGGCAATTTTCAATTGGTCGAAGAGCAATCCAAATGCACGGCTGGAGGACTTTCCAATTCCCAACTTTGTCGGGAGAAACTAGGCGAACACCACAACACCGACACCTGCCCAAACAACCGCAAAAGGTCCCGTTCCTGTTCATAGCAGCCCAACCTCCGTCTTTGGCATGCTCGGTGGGATTTCCTTGCTGTCTGAGCTCGACGCCATCACAGTAATTACGCGTCATACACTTTTCACCAGCATGTCTATATTCTTCCATTTCAGTGGCCTTTTAGATGTTTGATGTCACAGATATGTCTCCTTCGTAGGCCGACGACACCCCGTGCACCCCTACTCTACAACATCAAGGGCCAGAAGGTAACTGTGGGAAAGGAAACCATCGTGAAGCCGAAGGACCCCATGTTCCACAACCGACATATGCCCGATGGCGTCTTCAAGGTTAACATGGCCAGTGTCTTAGCGGGCTTCGAGCATTTGCCTCCTCCTATACCAGTCGGTAACGACGACACCGCTAAGACGAGTGGCGCATGCAAGAACTGGTTCTTGACTTGGCCGAAGTCTCTTCTGTGTCTCGAGGGGCCCGGTATCATGCCAACGCCAATTTCTCAAGAAGGTATGAACACCACCCCACCTACCAAATTACCTGCACCTGTCGTGGCGGATGATGGTAGCGTAAGACATGAGGGAGAGCCTCCATTAGTGCTAGATCATGTCGCCCCCAATGTCAAAGAAGCAAATGTTGACGATGACATGGAGGATGATGATGAGGACCCGAACCAGTATTTCATTACCGCCTATGATAGATTGATGGCTCAGGATGCCGAAGACTCAAGCTATGACCGTGGAGATGATGACTTGATCCTTCGTGATTTGCCGGAGCCGGAACGTCCTAAGGCGGAATGCAAGAAGTCTCTCTTCAAGTCATCCTCGCAGGAGACGCCTCCAGATGCCGCCTCTACCCAGCAACCACCTGAGGCCCATCCACTATTTAGCCCGAGGACACTAGGGGTGGTGGTTAGGGAAGGTATGGTGGGCTCACTACCGCCACCCCCAAGAAGCAAAGGAAGAGACCGACCAAGAAAGGCCCTAAAGGCCACATAGGTGCTTCAAGCAGCCAACCGCGTCTGAAACCCCTGGTGGTAGACAGAATACCTGTCGAAGGTAAGCAGCGTTTCGACATAGCCGTCAAGCCGATCCTACCTGCCAAAGCGCTAGATCACATACTGAACAAGGATCTAAAGAGACTCCATGAAGATGTGATGGACAGAGAGAAAAGCCTTTTGGTTGCGAAACATCCAGGATACCCGCTTTACGCTACTCATGTGCCGGGTGGGAAGTTGTATGTCGATACCTGGCCCGCGAATCAGTTCCTCCTGCGATTTGACTACATCTACAACATGTTCCACATGACCAAGCTGGATTTCCAGTTCATCCGCATGTATGCGCTGTATCTCAACTCCATCATCAATATGGAGAGCATCAAATATATTTGTGTTCCGGACCCATACAATATGCACGAGGGCTTCTTGGAGGTTTGCAAAGAGCACCATGACTATGCGAGCAAGTACCTAGGTGAATTCATGATCGCGAATAAGGACAAGGAAGCGATTCTCCTGCCTTATCATCCATCGTAAGTGATCCTCGCATATCCTTTCGTATATGTTAATCATTCCTTTGCAATCATGGAGGTTAATTTGAGGTGTACTTAATTTGCGCAGCGGGGGGGGGGGGGGGGGAGGGCACCGTCCTCATGGTTCTGTACCCGGAATACTCCCATGCTATGTACTTGGACTCGTCGAAGAACCTCAAGAAAAAGGATTACACGCATGTAAATAGTATTCTCGACTCTGCCCTGTGGACCTTCAGCCTGACTGGTGGATATATCAAGGTGGAAAAGTACAGGAATAAAGCACCGACTTTCGTCCGTAAGACCGACTTCTGCTGCATCCAGCAACCGCACAACAGTATGGCTGATGGATTCTACCTCATGCATCACCTGATGGAGTTCATAAGGGATAATCAATGCCTTTGCATGTCAGCTACTACCGAAGATGCCGAGATTGTCAGTTGGGCCACAAGAATAGGAAAGACACCGGATCATAGAATCTGAGCTGACTTTTATCACGTACACTGTGAACTAGCCCAAGTGATCATGAAGCAAGTCCATGAACCAATGAGGATGTTCTACAATGGGCCAATCACGCGGGTTGATGTCCGAGCACTGCTAGTCGCTCAGTGTCTGGACCTGAAGCCTTTCACGAAGCTCGGGTGCATCCTCCCTGACTATGAAGATTGGAACGTCGACCTGGACGACTAATTGTCAATGACAATGTGATGTAACTAAACCGTGGCCCTGAACTAGCATGCCTTATCGCTACTGTCTTTCTATGTGGGGACCCCGACTTACGAGTCGAGATCGCTGAATGAACGTGCTCAGTGATTGCTAGCAGTCCCTGGCAATGGCACCAGAAAGGAACTGCTTCCAGTTGCTCAAATATTAGCAATTGTCTTGCAATGGGCCACCAGCATGTGGGATCACGACAGTTTTCGAGGGTAGAGTATTCAACCCAAATTTGTTGGTTCGACACAATGGGAGTGAAAGATATTCTCCAGTATTAGCAGTTGAGTCGTCAGCTCAACCACAACTGAAAGATTAGTATCTGCAAGCAGGATATAAGCAGCAAAAGTAGTATGATAGCAACGGTGCCAAAAATGATCTGTTGACAAGGCAGACTATTCCTAACTGAAGTATCAATGGAGCCAGAAAAGTATTGTAGCAGGTAGCAGCAGTGTAACGAGTAACAACAGTGGCAAGGAACAGCAGTAGCAAGTAACAGTAGCAACAAGTAACAGTAGCAGCAACAGTAGTAACAGCAGTAGCAACAGAGCAAGTAACAGTAGTAGCAATAGTAGTAACAACAGTAGCAGCAGAGCAAGTAGCAGTAGCAGTGGGGCAAACTCGTAGGCAATGGATTGGTGATTTGTTGGATGACATTCATCATGCAACAGTTATAACATGGAGAGATATGTGGCTAGCTCCCGTTCACCAATGTGATGTAGGTATGCATTCCTTGTGTAGTCATACGTGCTTAGGGAAAAGAACTTGCATGACATCTATTGTCCATCCCTCCCATGGCAGCGGGGTCCAAATGGATACTACGGTATATTAAGGTTCTCCTTTTAATAAAGAACTGGACCAATGCATTAGCACTTGGTGAACACCTGAACTCCTCAAACTATGGTCATCACCGGGAGTGGTTCCGGTTAT
Source organism: Hordeum vulgare subsp. vulgare (assembly GCF_904849725.1). NCBI lineage: Eukaryota > Viridiplantae > Streptophyta > Magnoliopsida > Poales > Poaceae > Hordeum > Hordeum vulgare. The sequence goes on from NC_058520.1 coordinate 223,466,244, forward strand.
TGTCACTCCGGGGTTGCCGGATCATAACACATAGTAGGTAACTACAACTTGCAAGATCGGATCTAAAACACACATATATTGGTGACAACATAATAATTTGATATCTGAAATCATGGCACTCGAGCCCTAGTGACAAGCATTAAGCATGGCAAAGTAGTAGCAACATCAATCTCAGAACATAGTGGATACTAGGGATCAATCCCGTCAAAACTAACTCAATTACATGACAGATCTTATCCTACTCATCACCGCCCAGGGAGCCTACAAATAGATTACTCACGAACGATGAAGAGCTTCATGGAATTGGAGCGGGAAGAAGGTTGATGATGACGATGGCGACGATCTCCTTGATCCGTAGCCCAAAACGGACTCCAGATCTGCCCTCCACGGCAAGAACAAGATGTGGCGGCGCCTCTGGATCGTGAAACGCGATGAAATCTTCTCTCTTGATTTTTTTCCGGGACGAAAGGGAATAAATAGCGGTGGAATTGGGGGCGGCAGAGCCACGTGGGCCCCACAAGCTTGGTAGCCGCGACCAGGGGGGCGGCTACAAGGCTTGTGGTCCACTGGCCCGTCCCCTCCGGTGGATCTTTGCGCAGGTATTTTTCATATTTTCCAGAAATATTCTCCGTAAATTTTCAGGACGTTCCGACAACTTTCATTTCTGCACAAAAACAACACCATGGCAATTCTGCTGAAAACAACGTCAGTCCGGGTTAGTTCCATTCAAATCATGCAAATTAGAGTCCAAAACAAGGGCAAAAGAGTTTGGAAAAGTAGATACGATGGAGACGTATCAGTGATCCCAGAGATCAATGCTCACGGAACACATAGATACCGAATGAAAGAGTCTTACATCCAAGTACCGAATTATTACATCATATGACTGAAGAGTCAAGTTCACAAGGTTTGGCCAAAGGACAAATCATACTGATACAACTAATAGCGGAAATCATAGGGGCTAAGCGGGTGCCCATGCCATCAAGCCTACACCGACAGGCATTCTAACTCGGAAGCGTCCTAGTTCACAGGGGTGTCTCCGAAGACGTACTCATCTCCAAACTCCGGTTCTTCCATGTCTAGTTAATAATATAACCAGTGGCAAGCCAATGAGTACTTTTGAATGTACTCGCAAACATCCCACGATATGAACAATCAAAGTGGAGGATAACAATAACATGCATCTTGGGTGGAGTTCATCTTGGTGGAATGATCATGAATATGCATCAAGTTAAAGAATTCCTCTTGAAGAACAGGTTACAGATATCAACATATCTGTCGAGGGCTGAACCGTCCAGGTTCACCCTATATGCCAAGTCACCGAACTTGGTCATATCATTATTTTCATAATAACTCCTTTTTCATCACAACTCACACATACTTGGTTTATGCGGAAACGACTGGACGTAGTTTAAGAAGGATTACCCAACTGTCCTTGACCGTGGACAAGGCTACTCGAATAGTTTTACACTCTACAGAGGTAGTACCCTAGACCCACGAGATCTGGGAAATTTCCTTGTCATCCATGACTCGCGGTATATAAAATACCCGAGGTAAGTACCCGATCAATGCCTTTCCCCTAACGATACAAGACAAAGAGGTCCACTCGATTGGTACCTAACCCACATGTTGTACGTCTTACGAGCACCGGCTCTGGACAGTAACAACCATGCAGGGACCAACGGTGTGCCTGGAACTCATAAAAATGTCATAGTCGTCCTACCTGGCACGACCCCATCACGAGAGGTACCACATATCACTCCCGCCATCAATAACATAACATCAAATGATTTACCGACACTTATGATCATATGCAACAGAAATACTTGCTATTTTAAGATGCAATATAACATATGCTCAGTCATGGTCAAAGGGCTGCTTGCCTTGGTCAGCTAGGTTGTGACAGCCCGATGCCGACGTTCCAGAAGATTCCCCTTTCTTTCCATTTTTGTCGTGTGGGTATTTTCATTTGTCACATCATGCACATCATCAACATTGCTTTGGCGTTACGTTGCCGCCAGTTTTTGAAACTTGTGTCCGTTGTTAGTTGCCGGTTCTCCCCGTTGTCCGTTCTGAGCCCGACCGCACACGCACGCTCCCACGACACCGTCGAAACCCTGTTTTTAAAGTGTGCGTAAAACTTTCTCTAATTGGGTTGAGATTTGAAGTGCGGTGCTATTTTAGTATAGGTAGGCTGCCTGTCAAGTTTCGTCGCAATCAGAGTCCGTCTGGTACCCGAACGGTCGACCGTTGCGGCATCGTATTCGGTTATTCGTCGGACGATTATCGATGTTTTAAAATTGTTGCCGCGTCGCCCGTTTTCCCTCTCGTCTCCGGATAACTACTCCACATGTCCCCGTAGTCGGTCCCGCGTTTGGAATCACCCGAATCCGACCGCGCGGTTGGATCCGGAATGGAATTCCGGTTAAGCTACCCCCCCTTGCTTATAAATAGACCCCCGTGCTTATTTTCAGACAGCCCCCTCCTCTGCCTCGGGATCCGCGCCACCAACCCCCTAATCCCTAGCCTCCCGCACCATCTCTCTCCTCCCATCAGTTCCTCAGCCGCCGCCAGGGCCCGCCGAGCCCAGATTGGGCCCGGCCGAGCCCATCCGCCATAGCCGCCACCGCATCCGCGTCCCTGCTGCCTGAGCTCCAGATCGGGGAGGAGCCCCGATCCAGAGCCCCTTCGCCTTCCCCCATCCTCGCGCCGGTCACCGGAGCTCCGACCAGCCGGAGTGTTCGCCGCGCCGGCCAAGGTCGCCGAAGCCGCTGCCTGTACCCATCGCGAGGAGCTCGACGTCGCAGTAGTCCAGATCCCATCAATGGAGCTTCCGCTCCCGTTGACTAGCTCGCTGATCGTCGGCCCGAGCGCTCAATCCCCGCCGCCGGTTCCCTTCGCGGACATCGCCGGAGCTCTGCATCGCTGGGCCGCCGCCCTGCCTCCTGCCCTCGTCCCGCGGAAGGTGCACGACGAGCCGCTACGCCCCGCTCGCCCCAGAGTTGCCCCGTCGGCCTAGGCGGCCTGCCTCGCCCGACGGCCCAGCTGGCCTCCCTTCGAGCCCAAGCCGTGGCCGAGTTCCCTCCTGGCCAGATCTGGCCCAAGAGACCCCCAGGTGCGTCCCGAGGTTAATCACCGCTTGTGGCTTAGAATAGCTATGTTGCGCCCCTGTTAGGCCCGTTAGCAATTTAGGATTTTTTTTTGGAATTTAATAAAATTCCAGAAAATAGCTAAATATTAATATGCCCGTATCTTTTTAACCGTGAGTCGGAAGGAGGCGTGTAGCATATGGATTTTGTGTAGTTTTGCACGTAGATTACGTGTTTGCAACTTGCATAATTGTTTGGAGTAGTTTGACGTGCTTAATGTATAGTTTTACGTGCTGTCTTGATAGGTATATTGCCCGTAGTTATTTTTCGCGCGTGTCCGGATTGCCCGAACCCCGTAGATAAAATGCCCATGTTTTAGGTACCACTTTTCCATGTATTTTAGAGTAGCCGTTGGTATTTTTGCGTGTAGGGATTTGCCGCTAGATTATTTTCCGTGTCTAGGATAATGTCTCGCATTTACTTGCGGTAATATTTTTGTTGTGCAACCCCACATATTTTATATCTTTTCGGGTTAGGAAAATCCATGGGATTTTTATGTGCAATTAGTTTTAGCTTTTGAGTAAGTTAGTTCACGCGATATTTTGCCATGTTGCCCTCTTGCCTTTTTCGTAGGATTTATTCCGTGCTTTGTTTGATTAAGTTGTCGATTAGAGAGTTGATCTTTGATGTTTAGTCTAGCCCCTGGTATTTTTGGTTGTAATAGAAATGCATGTTTAGGTGTGGTTTGCTTGCTCTCAAGTTGCTAGAAATACTGCTGATTTGGGGGTGCTGAAATATTTCTAAGTCTGGAATCTGTTATATTTTCGTTCTGTTTTGTTTTGCTTCTATCTTGTTATCTGTAGCTCTTTTGAGGTCGGTGCAATGGAGTTAGCTGTAGCCCTTGTGTTTCTCTAGCATGCTGTGTATTTTCATGCCATTTGGAGTCCTGTAGCTTATGGTTTTCCTGCTGTAAATATGGCTTCAGATCGAAAACTGCACTTTCATGAAGTGTTATTTTCACTAAGTCTGAAATAGTGTGTGAGAAGCCATTTTGTGACTTCATTTCCTAGTCTTCCATGATGCCATGCTAGTTGTTGTTAGTTGTTTGTGGTAGTGCTTCTTGCCCTCTTTCATGACATGCCTTGGTTGATTATATTTGAGTTGAGTAGCTCGTAGTTGCATGGTGTAGAAAATGCTATGTGGCTGATTTTGGCAGATTGTAGTGATTTCTTGTTTTGCTTGTAGTTGTTGAACCGTAGCTCCGATTTGATCGTATCCTACATGAAACTTGCTTAGAATCTCGTGTAGTTTCATTTTCTCTTGCTGGTTGTATGTTTTGAAGTGCTTGTGACCGTCGTTGCACACATATTGCATTCATGCCATCAGATCTTGCGGTGCTTGTAACTTTTCGTCCGTAGCTCCGTTGCAGATGATCTCTAGGTGTAAATTGATAGTCTCGACGCGTAGAATCACGTGAACCTATTTGTTTTGCTGTTTAACAACTAACTAAATGTGTTAGTTCAAATCTGGACAGAATTGTAAATTAACATGTGGGGTCGTCTCGGAGGTGCTATATGTCATTTTCGACCTCATTTAAAATGCCTAGATAGGTAGCTTAATTGCGCTTCACCTCTTGCCATGTTTAACCACATTTAATATTGCCGTGTATCTAATTAGGATAGAACTAAATAATTAACGTGGAGTTTCGTCAATATGCAACTCGTTGCATATTGAACTTCACTTAATGTGTAGTGTCTGTTTGTGTGAATTGTCATGCCGTGACTTGCATGTATTCAGCTGCTCATGCATCATTTGTGTTGTGCATCGCGTGGTGAATACCGTGTGTTGATGCTTGTTTCCGGTTCCCCCGTCTCGATAGAGCTCCACAAGCGTGTCGGATGTGAGGACCCGTTCGACTACGTTGGTTCGTCTGCTTCACGGAGTCATTCTTCTTCCAAGCGGGATCTCAGGCAAGATGACCATTTCCCCAGATACCATTACTATCATCGCCATGCTAGTTTTACCATTTCTATCGATTATGTCTCGTTGCCTACCACATGTTAAATATCAGTCTCTCAACAATGCCATGAAACCGTCAACCTGTTCAACCTAGCAAACCACTGATTGGCTATGTTACTGCTTGCTTAACCCTGTGTTAGCGTTGCTAGTTGCAGGTGCTTTGCTTCCATGTGAAAGCATGGGTTCCTTGTTATATCACCATATTAAATGCTATTTAATTTAATGCACCTATATACTTGGTAAAAGGTGGAAGGCTCGGCCTTTCTAGCCTGGTGTTTTGTTCCACCTTTGCCCCCTTAGTTTTCGGCTACCGGTGTTATGTTCCATAATTGAGCGCTCCTAACACAATCGGGGTTGTTATGGGGACCCCCTTGATAATTCGTTTTAGATTAAAGTTGGTCTGGCAAGGCCCAACTTTGGTACTACATTTTCCTAAACACCTAATAAAATTGCATAGGGACTTTCCGGACCCCGAGGATAATTTAATCAACCCCCGGGCCAGTGCTCCTCATGAGTGTTAGTCCCACCTGAGCGATGTCCAGCGCCCCTCTGTTCACCTAGAGGTTTAGCGATCCCGATGTCTAGCTCATCCGTCGTGTCCTGAGAACGAGATACGCGGCTCCTATCGGGATCGCCAACATGTCGGGCGGCCTTGCTGGATTAGTTTTACCTTTGACGAGATATCTTGTGCATCGGGATTCCGGTGATGCTTTGGGTAATCTCAGAGTTGAGCTTTTCCACTAAGGAATTCGACGAGATCGCGAGTGTCGTGATCGAGGTTTTCTAGCGGCTTGTGGTAATTTGTGATGGACTAGTTGGAGCACCCCTGCAGGGTTAAATCTTTCGGAAAGCCGTGCACGCAGTTATGTGGCAACGTGGAAACTTTGTTTAACACTGGTTCTAGATAACTTGAAGTTAACTTAATTAAAACTTGCCAACTATGTGCGTAACCGTGATGTCTCTTTCGTGAGTTCCTTCTCCGACGGGGTTATGTCTGACGTAGGTAGGTCTTCAGGATCATTTATTTGATCAACAATAGTTCACGTACGCTATGTGTAGATCTTACCCCTCTTATCTCTGGTACTCGTAAATTTAGCTACCAAATATATGTTTAGCCGCTGCTGCAACCTCACCAGTTAACCATACTTCACCCGTTAAGCTTTTCTATTCTTGATACCTTTGGAAATGAGATTGCTGAGTCCCCTGTGGCTCACAGATTACTACAACACCAGTTGCAGGTGCAGGTAAATGTTACTTGACGCGAGCGCGATGATTGTTCATTTGGAGTTGCTTCTTCTTCTTCTTCTTCTTCATCGATCTAGGATGGGTTCCAGGCCGGTAGCCTGGGATAGCAAGGATGGACGTCGTTCTTCTTTTCTCGTTTGTTTTCGTCTGTAGTCGGACCCTGCTCTTACTCTTGATTAATATGTAATGTACTACAGTGACTCTGATGTAGCTTATTGCGAGTGTAAGCCCATTATATATATCTTCTTTTTAGTACGTGTACTTGTAATGATACCCATTCTTGCGATACGACGACATGCGCTTCTATCCCTGACGAGGCCTTCGTGCCAAATTGAGGATAGGGTCGCATCTTGGGCGTGAAAAGTTGGTATCAGAGCAGTACCGACCTAGGAGCCCCCTTGATTGATCGAACTTGGCCGAGTCGAGTCTAGTGAAAAACTGCTTTGAGTCTAGTTATATATCGGAGAGTAGGATTCTTTTTCTCCTCTTCTATGCTCCGGTGAGGAATCTTGACGTAATAATTTAATTCTACTCCTCTTCTCACTCAAAAAAAAATTTAGGATCATGCGAATATTTTTGGGATCTATATGATGCCGATGTGGCGGAGATCTGTCTTGGTGCCTCCTGTCTGACTTGATTTTTCTTCCGGGGAGTTGAGCTCGAGGGGATACTTGAGCACATCGTTTTCATTCAAATTTATTAGTATCTAAGAACGAAGGATGTTCGTAATTGCTTCAATACTAGTAGTGGCGAGATAACCCTGATGTCCCCAGTACTGGTGCAGATTGTTCGGGAGTACTGCCATACTTTGTATCGTTGTGATCACGAGGGGATGTAGTAGATGAAGGTCCGAGATTCTGGTTGTGTGTTGACGGATGTGATACAGGTGACGGGTTAGTATATGAGTTGTGTGATTATTACTCCTTGTCTCCTTGTACCATATTGCATGACTAGATATTTCGGGAATTCACAGGTGGGAATTCAAGTAGTTACTTATAGGACATTCTTCCAACAAATGCATGATGTTAGGTTGGGGTTCGACATCTAGTGGATTCGTTTGTTCACGGTCGACTTACAGCGGTACACGTTGTGTCTTAAAGAGTCCTTGTAGCATGCTACAACTCGGGGACGCTTCGTATGTCGGGTGCACCGCCTTGCACTTGATGGCTACTGTAAAATCGAGCCCGTGCGATCCTGTCCACGAAAATATCGGACGAAATCTCTCTCATGAGTTTGTTCTGGCTTGTTTCATAAGCCACATCCTTTGTTTTGTTGGAATATGGTAATTCGAGTTGCTTCAATGTCAAGTGGTGATTTCAGATCTTTCCTAATCTATGTTCTCATATTTTTATGTGAGCACTAATTCTTTTTCTCAATCAATTGTCTTAACAATTCTTGTCAACCGGAGTCGTCATATAAATTCTTTTCCAACCGGTGTGTTTCTCTTCAAGTGGATTCAATCCTCTCTAATTCTGCAAGATCATTCTCTCATTTTATTCCGGAGTTCATCTCATCTGTCCAAAGTTGTCTTTGTTTTTTCCCGCCCTCCCGCCCTTTTCTTCAATGTTTCAATCTTCATCCTAGTGCCTTTATATTCAGTGATGCTTCCGCTATCTCTTCTTCCTTTTGTAGCAGATGATTCATTGTGAATATTCTCAGAAGTTCTAGTTCATCATTCCTTCAACTTAGTCATCTTTTCCGGTGAATTCAATTTAATTATCCGTGTCTTCATATCCTTTTAATCCTTTAAATTCTTTCCAATGTTGGAGATTCTTATCAGCCTATCTTGTTTGTTCTTTCCTCTCTCCTTTCTATCCGAGTGTTGAAGATATCCCAGAGTTCTTATTTTTAGTTCTTTTATTTGTTTCGAGGTGCTAACCTCATCTAGTTCTCTTTTTTTAGGGTACACTATCTATCTTTCTAAGCAATCCTTTCAACGGTGGTTTCTTTGAGTGGGCCCATAACCCACAAGTTTTTTCCCAGGATCTTTTAGCTCTTGTAATCTTCCGCAGATCTTTAATTCTTTTCAACTATGACGTAATTATGAATTTCATCAGTCATATCCCTTCTCTAAGGCCTATTTCAATTAAATCTCATATTTGGCTCAACCTTTCATTCTTCATTATTCCGGTGTGTCTCAGCTATTCTTGGTGTTGTTTCTCGTCATCATTCTCACCTTGGAAATTCGAAGGAGTGTTCCTCGTAAATCTTGGTTCATTCTCTTGGAGATTCATCATTTCAGCTTTGTGCCATAATCTTAATTTTTTTCAATCATGTGTATCCCTTTCTTGCTATTCGGTGCATTTCTGAATTGTTTCATTCCTGATTCTCTGAAGGCCATCATTTTAGAAGATTCTTCGTTCTTAGCTTTCAACTTTCATCCTCAAATCTTCTCAATTGTTGCCTCTTCGTTCGTCTCTCGATTATCAGGTTCCTTGTTCTAGTTTTTTTTAAGGTGGATCATGATCTCTTCATTCTCATGTATCTCCATTAATTCTTAGTATTCCCATTCAATTGTGAATTCTTATCGGTGCTTCCTTCAATCATGCCTCAAGTGGTGCTTATCTCTCTGCCTCTTCAAGATTCATTTCTAGTAGAATAAGTGATATGCTAAATCCGTTGCTTGTCATCAATTAAACTTGATGAAGGATAAGCATAACATAATTCTTATTCTTGTTCACAGTAATCTGAATTCTTCTTCTGGAGTGGCTCATGGTTTCAATTATTTTCTCGTGTGCTTATCTTTCTTTTCCCGAGTTCCAAGTTCTATCAAGTATCTCTTTGTGAGGCTTCATCTAAATTTTGGCAAGGTCATAATCTTATTCTTTTCTACCTGCATATCTTTGCATCATTCATTTGTATACGATGGTCCTTCATGGTTGTTCATCAAGGTTTCAGTCCATTCTCAAGTGCTCTTCATGATTCTTATTGGAGAACCTCAAGTTTTCTTCTCTTGCATCTCCAAGTGCAATTGTTCTTCCTTCATCATTTGAGGTGGTATTATAACATTCTTGTTAGTGTAGGAACCTCGAAGAAAATTCCTTTCAATAATGAGATAATTAAACCCACAAATTCTATGATCATGAGATATTTGCAACCCATGATTTCTTCATTGAGCTATCTTGGTTTGGATTTCACCTAAATCTTTTCCTATGGATTGTTGCTATCATGGTGCTTGTCATTAATCCAAGTTCTCAATGTATCCTCTTGGTGTAAAAATTGTTCATATCTTGTTTCTCCCAATCAATCCTTGTTTCTGTTAGTGGATGGTTGTCACTTCATTGGTTTGAAAAGGTTTCCATAAACCCACTACTATCTTGTTCTTTTCGTTGTTGTTTTTCAAACAACTCCGTTCAATTCTTCTTGCAAGGATGCTTGCCAAGTTCATTTGAGATAATAGATGTCATTCTTTTCTTCATTCTCTTCTTCCGTATGAGCTAGTTCATATTCTCTTCTTCCGGAGGCATTGTGATGTTGCTATTTTGGGTCAATTATGTTGTTCTACCAAGATCATGGTGTTCCCTTGCTCTACTTAGTTGTTTGTTATGAATATTGTCTAATTCTCCTATCTTAACGAAGTTTTTTGTCCCATTTTCCTACCGAAGTGCTGCCGAAATTTTCCATGCATTCTTGAATCTTCCTCGTACCATCCCTCATCTCTTTGCAACCTTCAAGGATCGTTGGTTTCACTCGTTTGTCAAAGAAGCAACTAAGTTTTTACCTATTGTTCTTCCTCATCCTCTCCCCCTTTCATTCATGGATCTCGGGGAGAGATCCTCTTGTAGTGTAGGAGAGTTGTGCAGCCCGATGCCGACGTTCTAGAAGATTCCCCTTTCTTTCCATTTTCGTCGCGTGGGTATTTTCATTTTTCGCATCATGCGCATCATCAACATTGCTTCGGCGTTCCGTTGCCGCCAGTTTTCGAAACTTGTGTCCGTTGTTAGTCGCCAGTTCTCGTCGTTGTCCGTTCAGAGCCCGACCGCACACGCACGCGCCCGCGGCACCGTCGAAACCCTGTTTTTAAAGTGTGCATAAAACTTTCTCTGATTGGGTTGAGATTTGACGTGCGGTGTTATTTTAATATAGGTAGGCCGCCTTTCAAGTTTTGCCGCAATCGGAGTCCGTCTGGTACCCGAGCGGTCGACCATAGCGGCACCGTATTCGGTTATTCGTCGGACGATTATCGGTGTTCTAAAATTGTTGCCGCGTCGCCCGTTTTACTGATCGTCTCCGATAACTACTCTACATGTCCCCGTAGTCCGTCCCGTGTTCGGAATGACTCGAATACCACTGTGCGGTTGGATCCGGAACAGAATTTCGGTTAACCTAGCCCCCCCTTTGCCTGAGACTTAATTCTAAATTGACAACAAAATATTCATAGAGTTTGCAACATTTATTTGAAATGAAAAGGGCAAGTAAAATCACCACATAACTTGTTTGTTTTTTCAAAATAAGAAGAGTTGGAGACATAATAAAAAAACTATAGGAAGGTTTCGAACACAAGGAGTATCATTTGGTTGCAATGAACACAAACTCAACATCACACACTCCCACAACATAACACAACAAAGCATGATGCACAACTATGAGATGATGATACGATGTCATGATGGAACAAAAGAATGACATCAAGCAAATCTTTATTAATTCTAACCATACGATGGCAAACATAGAAGGTCTCCACATGGAATATATTAAAAAGATTTCATTTGGGCTGTTACAAAGTATGAAACTGTTTTGCGGGAAGGAAACTAGAATTACTTAGCAGGTGTAATAGATAGCTTTGCAAACTAATAAAGAGAAAATAAATAAAAGCTAGGGGTTTTAGATAAAGATTAATTTAGTTAGTTGTTTAGCAGAAAGCTTTTTTGTGTAACACAAGAGAAAGATTGTCCATAGGCAATTGAATATAACATTATAGATACCTGTCATATGTAATGAGGGAGAGGCATACGCTAACACAATTTCCGTACATGGATCATATGAACTTATTATTGGACCTCTAGCAAGCATCTTCAACTACTCGAAATAATTAAGGTAATCCCAACCATATCATTAAACATCAAGTCCCCTTTACTCCCTACGCAAACAATCCCCTTACTCGGGTGTAAGATTCTTCCACTCCATCCACCCACTATGATCGAATTATGAACATATTGCAAACCCTCCAGCGGTATTCCCTCATGTGTGCGCCTACCATAGGGAACATTAGGAAAACACCATGTCAACATACGTCTCATATAAATAACATAATACCACCATTACCCATGGGACAAAAGAAATCTACTCAAACATCATAGGCTAGACACACATCATTGGGTAATAATATATAGCATTAAGCCCCATGTTCATTAAGAGATAACAGTGGAGAGAAGAGGGCTTACACCGCTGCATAGAGTGGGAGAGAGTTGGTGGTGACGGCGGCAAAGTTGTTGATATAGATCGAGGCCATGATGGTTGCCCCGGCGGCCCTCCGGCGCCACCGGGAGAGAGGGGGAGAGAGCCCGCTCCTCCTTCTTCTTCCTTAGCCTCCTCCCTAGGTGGGAGGGGGGGTTTATGCTCTAGTCCATGCCCGCCATGGCGCTCGGGGGGTAGGAGACCCTCCAAGATTGGATCTTTCTCTGTTTCTTTCCTCTTTTCGCCGTTGTTTTTTGGCCCTTCGCTGTTTCTTAAATATCTGGAGATTCGTAACTCCGATTGGGCTGAAGTTTTGAGGCGATCTTAATCGTGAAAATGTATTTCTCGCAGCAAAAGTAGAGCTCGAACTGACTTAAGTGGAGGCCGCAAGGCATCATGGAACGACCACACCCCTCACCATGCCCTGTTGCCTTGGGAGAGCGTCAGTCATCGTGTGGTGTTGATTCTTCTTCCCAAAATTCACATATATTCCAGAAAAATATCCGTAAATCATTATCATGTTTGGACTCCATTCGATACAGAATTTGTGCAAAACAAAGAACACATAGAAAACATGAACTCAAAATGGGCACTGGATAAGTAAGGTAGTTCCAGAAAATAATATAAGATGTTGCCAAAAGTATATGAAAGTCGTAGAATATTAGCATGAAACAATAAAAATTTATAGATACAATGGAAACATATTACGACTCTTGTCACTTCTTAGGTGGTCTACTTCTTCACCGTTGGCGTAGCGTCTCGCGATTTCTATGGCCCTACAAAGGGAGAAAACATCACACCGGCCAAACATCAGAATGAGCTCGCGGTACCAAAGGCCTTCCTTGAGGGCAGAAATAGCTTGATGCTCCATCACATTCTCCACCATGTTACGTAGGGTGGTCCAACACTGGATGTTGTCATGGAGAGTCTTGTTGGTCCTCTCCAGATAGTGCTACAACTCGGTTAGTATGCCTGGGCGCTTCTAAGTGCATTCAAACATCTTGACGAACACTCGGGCCAGGTCTTCCCAACAATAAATACTATGAGGGGGCAATTGATCAACCATGCCCTCACCAATCCTTCCAACATGAGGGACATGTGCTTCATTGCAACAAAAACATTGCCATCGCCGAGGTGGATGGCCACTCGGTAATCTTCCAACCAGGCCTCTGGCTTTGATTCGCCATTGTCCAATCCCTGTCTCCAACCTGTAGTTGGAGGGACTCTCAACTTCTCGAATGTTTCTGATGAATCACTTGGGGAAAAATAGCACGACCATTGGGCCAATCTCTGCTGGATCAAGCTCTGTCGACCATGCCCTCACCAATTACGGATCTGGCATTGAATGGGGGTGCTCATAAGTCCTCATCCCCATGGTCTGTCCACCGAGCGGTCTGCATCTTTTGCCATCCTCCTATGACCGCCTATCATTGTAGGACTAGCGTCCGTATGTGACATCCCTCGAATGGTGCGTGCTAGCTTGACATTGATCATCGCCTCTCCTGTCTCCATACTGGTCTCTCGGAGGAGGATAACGACAATGCCTTCCTGGTGCCAGTGGGTTGTGAGCCGACTGCTCCTTGTCCATTTGACCAGACTTGCTGTAGATGCGGTTGTATGATACAGACACCACACAATTCTGATCCAGGGTCGTCTTGAGGAGGGCCTGGATATACCGAATGCCATCTCCCGCTGTAGAGTTAGATGGTTGAATGGAGTCAACGATCCGAGTCGCCACGACCAAGTTTTGCAGCGGAGTGTGCATCACTTTGTAATTTTGCGGGTGGTCGTTGGGAAATAGTAGCATGCGGTGCTGACTTGAGTTGGATTGTTCCCGGGATGCACTGTTGTCGAGTGACTTCTGCAGCTACTCACACTCGCCCAGAGTGGCCTGACGCGTGCCTTGCAAGGCAATTTCCTTCGGGTCATCCCCATGATAGGAGTGACCAGGGTGTGCTTGTTCCTCTGCCTGAGTTCTGCCCACTCCCGAGTAAGAAGGTGGGGAATGCATGCTTCATAGGCGTTGTTGTTGGGTTCGTCTTGCCTCCCCCGCGAGGAAGTTCCTGCGGAGAACCCAGGGGGTCCCCCGGTTTTGTCGGCCATCAGAATTTTAGTAGCAGGCTCGCTTCTCTCACACTCAGGCTTGTCATAGGAGTCATCATGCGAGGAAGCGAATAAGTTGAGGGTGTGCTCGTGAGACTCTAGCATAGCCACCTGCCTGAGCACTAGTAATGGGGTACCTAGCGCCCCTCACTTTTGCAAAGGCATAAGAGAATAACCCCTCAAGAGCAACCACCAACCCAAGAAAAGAGCCGGAACCAGACGCCGACAAGACCTACACAAACATTCCAGGGCAGGCCCAAGACGTGCCAGGAACCCATGGCACCTGCCGAGGGCGACGGCACATGCATCCTTGACAATCCCCGGCAAGGCGCCTCGTCGGCTAGCACGAGCCAATCTACCACCGCTCCACCTCATTGCCACACCAGGCGCTTATAGATAAGGTGTCGAACTCCGAGATGGCAAAATGTCTCTCGCTAGATACATGGCAATGCGCTGGAAGGAAGATTACGTTGACACCCATCCATAGGCGTGTCAAGACACCAAGACACGACCACCTAATAGTTGGCACGAGCTTGCCGGGAACGCACCCCCGCTCGCCACCTAAGGCCCCATTTATGGCGCTTTGTCTTAAGTGCCAGAGTTAGGTATGCTATCACTATTGGCTATCTAATCATGTATGTTTGCCACTCTGGACACATCTTGAGCTATAAAAGGAGGCCCAAGGCAACAAGAAAAGGATTCAGATACTTGGAGATACGACACTTAGTAGATTCGGACCCCCAGGGGATGAGAACCAAGTGTATATACGTGATAGCTCTCCGCGTTAATCCTTGTCGGGGCAGAACTCCGTGCGAACTTCGTCTTCCTTAATCAATCAACCAAAGTAGGAGTAGGGTTGTACACTTCAGAGTGGCCCGACCTGTGTAAAATTCCCCGAGTCTCATCATCATGTTGCCTCGTAGTTTATACTCATTGTGCGACGCAACCCCCCGGCTAAACCACAAAGGGGCCAAAGGTTCCATAGGTGATTGAGTCCTCACCTGCAGAAACATCTTTGGCATGCCAGGCAGCGGTTTTCGTTCATGCAAACTTGAGGATACGAGCAATGATACGTCTGAAACGTATCTATAATTTTTGATGGTTTCACGCTGTTATCTTGCCTTCTTTGTATGTTTTATGTATCTTTTTATATCTTTTCGGGACTAACTTATTAATTCAGTGCCAAGTGCCAGTTCTTGTTTTTTTTTCGTGTTTTTGACTATTTTCAGATCTGATTTTGGAACGGAGTCAAACGGAAGAAAAACCTCGAAATTATTTTTTCCCGAACGGAAGAAGTCCAGGGGACTTTTGGGCTAAGCCAGGTGGGCTCCAGGAGCCCACAAGCCCCCACTCCGCCACCAGGGGTAGGCGGCGGTGGGCAGGCTTGTGGCCTCCTTGGCCGCCCCCTGACCTAGGTCTTGCGCCTATATATTCCCAAATATTCCGCAAAAAATCAGGGGAGGCTCGAAAATAATTTTCCGCCGCCGCAAACTTCCGTTTCCGCGAGATCTCATCTGGAGACCCTTCCCGGCACGGCTTCCGGAGGGGAGTTTAGAGTTGGAGGGCTTCTTCTTCATCATCATCGCCCCTCCAATGACTCGTGAGTAGTTCACTTCAGACCTACGGGTCTGTAGTTAGTAGCTAGATGGGTTCTTCTGTCTCTTGGATATTCAATACAATGTCCTCCGTGATCTTCATGGAGATCTATCCGATGTAATCTTCTTTGGGGGTGTGTTTGTCGAGATCCGATGAATTGTGGACTTGTGATCAGATTATCTATGATATATATTTGAGTCTTTGCTGATTTCTTATATGCATGATTTGATATCCTTGTAAGTCTCTCCGAGTCTTGGGTTGTGTTTGGCAAACTAGATCTATGATTCTTGCAACGGGAGAAGTGCTTGGTTTTGGGTTCTGCCATGTGGTGACCTTTCCCAGTGATAGCAGGGGTAGCAAGGCGCACATCAAGCAGTTGCCATCAAGGGTAATAAAGATGGGGTTTTTATCATTGGTTTAAGTTATCCCTCTACATCATGTCATATTGCTTAAGGCGTTACTCTGTTCTTATGGATTCAATACACTAGATGCATGCTGGACAGCGGTCGATGTGTGGAGTAATAATAGTAGATGCAGAAAGTATCGGTCTACTTGTTTTGGACGTGATGCCTATAGAAATAATCATTGCATAGATATCGTCACGACTCTGCATAGTTCTGTCAATTCCTCAACAGTAATTTGTTCACCCACCATCTACTTGCTTTCATGAGAGAAGCCACTAGTAAACACTACGGCCCCCGGGTCTATTCGCATCCATTGTTTACATCTGCGCTTTTACTTTGCTTTGTTACTTTATTGCTTTCACTTCTCAGTTGGCAAACAATCTATAAGGGATTGACAACCCATTCATAGCGTTGGGTGCAAGCTTTTGTGTTTGTGCAGGATCTTGAGATACTCTTTCGCCGGATTGATACCTTGGTTCTCAAACTGAGGGAAATACTTACCGTCGTTGTGCTACATCACCCTTTCCACTTCGAGGGAACACCAACGCAAGGCTCCAAGGCCACGGGGGAAATCCTTTGCATACTTGCCTAGGAAGTCCCTTAAGGCGTAGCCGTAGCTGAAGGATTCCTGGTGCCATCGACACAACTACTTCTGGCGCCCTTGCAAGGGATACACCGCAAAACAATCAGAAGTATTTCTGGCACCCTTGCCAGGGAGGAGAAATCAAGATCTATCGAAGTAGGTCTCAAAACTCTTCTCTTGCATTTACTTTTATTGCTAGTTGCCTCTCATTTTCCTCTCCCCCACTTCACATTTGCCGTTTGCATTTTCCTTTTTCCGTTCTCCCTTCTTCCGCTTGCCTTCTGTTCGCTTGTGTGCCATGTGCCTTCAATATGCTTGCATCTTCGCTTGCTGAAAATCTAGTGATATAGATCCTCATCCACTTGCTAGTCTCTTTAAGGGAACCACTCGTGTGGAACAAATTGCTAGTGAGTTGAGGGCAGTTGACTATTTCTTTGGAGTTTTGCGTAAGATGCGTGAATATGAAAACTGTGAGGAAGAAATTCATGAAGTGATTCACGAGGGTCCTTGGATGAAAATCATAATTGCAATGATTTCACTATAAATTCTATTAGTGATAATCTTGCTAAAATTATGCAAAACCCTAAGCTTGGGGATGCTAGTTTTGCTTTGTCCACTACTTGTTGCAATAGTCATGATTCGGGTGATGATCTTTCTTATGATCTTGAAAATTTGTTCAAGCCTCATGATGAATATGATATTTGCAATAATATAGAAAGTGGGTTTGGAGAAGTCATGACTTTAGTTGATGACAATCCCACTATTTTTGAAGAGCGTCAACTTTGCATGCATGTGGATCATGAAAAGAATATACTATGGGATAGCTATATTGTTGAATTTGAATATGATCCCACATGGATCCCACATGTAATTTCTATGAGAGATGAAAATATTTTGGTAGAAATTTCCATGTTACCAAATTACCTCTCGTGATGTTGAGATTGCTCTTGTCTCTTTCTTCTTCCTTGCATATGGCAACTATTGGTTGTCTTGACAATCTGTTTTCCTATAAAATGCCTATGCATAGGAAGTATGTTAGACTTAGATGTGGTTTTCACATGCTTTAGGATGTTCTCATGGTGCTTCAATTCTCGTCTTTTGTGAGAGCATCATTGAATGCCTAGCTAAGGGCATTAAACAAATGCGCTTGTTGGGAGGCAACCCAACGAATCTACCCTTTTTCTTTCTGTTTTGTGTTTTCCACACTTTCATAATTCTGTTATGATTGTATTTTTTGTGTTTCTTTTAGCGTTTGTGCCATGCAAAACCGTTATGATTAGTCTTGAGGATGATCGTTTGGTCATGCTGGGAAAGACAGAAACTTTCTGCTCACGAAAACAATTTTCATTTTTTTCTATAAGTGCTTTCGAGTTGATTCTTTTTGCTTCTGATAGCTACGCAAATTCTTCAGATTGTCGTTATTTTTCAGAATTTGTGAAGTACTAGAGGTATACGAAACATACAGATTGCTCCAGACCGGTCTGCTGTTAACAGATTCTGTTTTTGTTGTGTTGGTTGCTTATTTTGATGAAACTATGGATATTATCGGGGGGTATTAGCCATGTAAGATTGAAAGTACAGTAACCCAACATCAGAACAAGTAGAATTTAAGTTTGCTACAGTACATAAGGAAGTGGTGGTTTGCTTTCTTGTAATAATGTTATCACGAGTTTCTGTTTAGGTTTCGTGTTGTGAAGTTTTCAAGTTTTGGGTGAAGATCTTATGGACAAAAAGATAAAGAGTGGCAAGAGCTCAAGCTTGGGGATGCCCAAGGCACCCCAAGAGATTCAAGGATGCCGTAAAAGCCTAAGCTTGGGGATGCCCCGGGAAGGCATCCCCTCTCTCGTCTTCAATCCATCGGTAACGTCACTTGGGGCTATATTTTTATTCACCACATGTTATGTGTTTTTGCTTGGAGCGTCTTGTATCGTAGGATTCTTTTATTTTTTGTTGTGTCACAATCATCCTTGTTGCGCACCTAGAGAGAGAGAGACATGCACACACCGTGATTTTGTCGAGATTCACTTATATCTTTTGGTAGACAATTCAGCTCACATGTGCTTCACTTATATCTTTTAGAGCGCATCGGTGCGTGGCTTGGTAGTTGATCTATGCTTTGAAAGTTGTCTCAAAAGGGGTAGTTATCCAAAGGGATACGAAAACTTCCACCTTCATGTGCATTGAATAGTTAGAGAAGTTTGATTCATCTCAATTACTTTTGAGTTGTGGTTATGGTAATATTGAAGTCATGCTAGTAAGGTGTTGTGGATCTACAAATACTTGTGTTGAAGTTAGTGATTCTCATAGCATGCACGTATGGTGAACAGCTATGTGATGAAATCTGAGCATGATTAGTATATTGATTATCATCCTTTGCGTGTCGGTCGGGATCGCGCGATGGTTTATACCTACCAACCCTTCCCCTACGAGTATGCTTTGGTACTTTGTTGCTTTCAGTTCCCACCTGGCAAACAATCTATAAGGGATTGACAACCGCTTCGTAGCGTTGGGTGCAAGCTTTTGTGTTTGTACAGGATCTTGAGATACTCTTCCGCCTGATTGATACCTTGGTTCTCAAACTGAGGGATATACTTACCGTCGATGTGCTACATCACCCTTTCTGCTTCGAGGGAACACCAACGCAAGGCTCCAAGGCCACGGGGGAAATCCTTTGCATACTTGCCTTGGAAGTCCCTTAAGGCGTAGCCGTAACTGAAGGATTCCTGGTGCCGTCAACACAACTATTTCTGGCGCTGTTGCAAGGGATAGACAGCAAAATAATCAATCAACGTGTTGATCTTCGTAGCTGTTTCCTTTTCATCATGACTCCCAAGAAGAAGACCGACACAAATGCCCATCCTTCTACTTCAAATGTCACGACGCTTGCAGCTGCGGACTTTGCTGGCACTGTGGCGGTCTCAGTTGATGTGGGCACCATGGGCGAAGCGGTCGGCGTAGGAGGCCGCGCTGTCGTGTCCACCGTGGTCGAAGCCGAAACGAGGGGCGCCGGAGGCGAGCAACAACGACGGCCTAGCGAGTTTCGTCCTGCTGCTGTGGGTGAAAGGGACACCCAGGTCCCACACATCTGCTGCGTCAATGACCGGGCTCACAACAGCGGTGCCCAATCCAAAGGAAACCGCGATCTACAGGCTACACTTGTCACAGGCGTGGCTGTTGGGCGCGTGCCTCGTGCAGAACAAGATGGAGTGTTGAGCGGATCCACGAGCTCAGCCTCTCCCACGACAAACCACCACGGTGACCGGTGCATGACGAAAAGGGTGTGATGAGGCTCCTCCTGGTTCCACCAGGAGTCGAGCAACGTCGCGGTCCGTCTTTGTGCCCATGTCGGACACGGCTGCGGAGGAAATGGCGCGGGCTCAGCTGATGTTGAACTTTCCACCAATGGCGAACAAGATGGATGAGTGGAGAGCCACCATCCAAAGTTTGATTGGCTTCGCCGAGGCCAGCAAATCGCAACAAGGAGGACCGTCCCATCGTCCACGCACGATGATGGCGGCCCGAACACAGGATCGTGTTGACTGGTCACACCGACGGTACAGTCCCCTCGTCGAAAGCAAATTCAAGGGCAGCCGCAACAAGCTCCGCGCATTGACGGGACCGATGAGGCATCCATGGCCTCAACCAGCCTGCGTGACTAGCGAGACCATCAACGTGTCCTAGAAGACCGGTGGAAGGAGGATGCGCGTATCACCATCGAACAAGGTCGGGAAGCACACTGTCAATATGGCAAGCACAATAGCGTAAACGCTGGCGACCCCGTGCCCAGTGCTGACGGAAACCCACCTTACAAGGTTGGGTGTACCTCCTTCACTTGCGAGTTGCGACAGGTGTCCTGGCCGTCGAGCCAGGGTTTTATGCCCGAACTAACGGAAAAATATGATGGAAAGCTCAACCCGGCAGAGTTCATGGTGTTGACGAGATGATGTATCTATTTCTCGCACCTCGTTGGTTACCCCAAGTGGAAGGTTGAGATGTAGGCAGGAGCAGGTTTTCCCTCACACGAAGACTGTAAGGTTTATCGAACAAAGAGGACTCCTAGGATCAACAAGTAGGAGTCTTTCACCCAGGCGGTAGCCGAAGACGTGGACCTGCACACACACAGATAACTTTGCTCCGAGCAAGTACAAAGAGCTTGTCAATCTCTCCGGCCTTGTAGTTTGCAAAGGATCAAAACACAAGCGGGAATAGTAATAGTGATTGCAACGGAAAAGTAAATGAAAATGGTAAATGATGCAGGTGTAAACAGTGATGGTGATATGGACCGGAGTCACATGATGTTCACTAGTGATGTCTCTCTCCCAAAAGACGATAAACAACTATGCTTGGGTAAATAAATTACAGCTCGGCAATTGACAGAATTATGAATGCACGACAATGCTAATTATGGAACTTGATAGCTAGAGGATCAATAGTAATGGCCAGTACGCCAAGACAAGTAGACCGTTTATTCGTCAACATCTACTTACTAATCATCCACCTTGAGATATCTATCCAGAACATCTCGACGGTATTAAGTTGCGAGCCCGACCCAAAGTGTAAACTCAAAACAACAGACAACTTCATTAACAAAGGTAAACAATCCTTGCAACCGTGGTCAGAAGCATCGTTGTTTTCTCCCAGGTGGCAACAACACATCCCCTAGTCTCATGTTTCTCTCACGCAAGCCAGACATCGAGGGACATGAACCCACAATCATGCATAACGATCCCTCTTGGAGTTACAATGTACTACTCGGCCAAAGCAATAAATAGCAATGGAGAACATGCATGAATCACTAAGGAACATAATATAAAAGGATAATCAAATATATAACTCATAACAATATGAACATAATCTCATAATCCATCGGATCCCAACAAACCGAGCATAGCAATAGTAAGAGAATTATATAGATGCCTTGATCATGTAGGGGAGCTCACAAGGGCTAATCATGGAAGCACAAGATTGGAGGGAAGACATCACATAGCTACTAGTCATGGACTCATGGTCCAAGGAGGACTACTCATGGCACGTCCGGGATGCGTCCATGGCGGTGGTGAAGCTCCCGGAGGTCAATCCTCCCTACGGCAGGGTGCCGGGAAAAGGTCTCCTGACGCTCCCGATCTCGGAAATGATGCTGCTGCGGAACGTTGGGGAAATTCGCGATTTTGGATCTTCTAGAAGGGTTTTCTCTCAGAGGAGTAAATATAGGCAAAAGGAGGGCACCGGAGGAGGTGGGACCCACCCAGACGGCCTCTTGGCCCCGCCTAGGGGTTAGCGGCGCCCACAGGTCGCCTGGGCGGCCTCTGGCCCATCTTCCATGATCTGGAAGCTTCCGGTATGCTGATCTTTACATATTTTTCTCGGGATTTTTCGGGCTTCGGAAAATTGGGTAAAAGCCCCTGCAAAAAAAAGACGTCACCACACAGGAACTGGCACTGGGTGCACTGATTTAGTAGGTTAGTCCAAATATGTGTAAAATGATATAAAAGTGTAGGAAAACATATAACAATGTCACCCAAAAGATCATGGAACAAGGAGATATTATAGATACGTTTTGGACGTATCAACATCCCCAAGCTTAATTTCTTCTCGTCGTCGAGTAGATAAATGATAACACAATAATTTCTGTGGTGACATGCTAACACACATATAAGAACTTCAAAGTAAAGAAAGTGAGATATTGATCTCAAGCCAAGATAATAACAAGCAAGAGTCTATATCTAGTATTGAAATTAGGAAAGTAAGAACATAAAGGTGCAAGATCTCTCGCTGTCTGTGACTCGAATATCTCCAAATGGTGTTTGCATGCAAGAAGTGGGAGATGGATTGAGGTCATAATATTTTTTTAATTGAGAACTGTCACATCCCTGACCCCTTAAGCAAGTTAGCTTATGCTCATGTTTTCCTTGCATTGCACCTAGGAAACTATCATCAAGAACAAAGTAAGTGGTGAAGGAAAATCCTAAAACCCTAGCCACTTCTTAAAATCAGGCAAAATTCAAACTAGTTCAAATCAACGAACCCAAAATGGCCTCAAGAAAAGTTCAATCTTTCTGATAAGTCATGAAAATAAATGAGCAATGAAGAAAACCATTTTCTTGACATTTGAAGCATTTTAAATAAATGCAAAAGCTACTGGTTTCAAGTTTTAAATTTGAAATCAGAAACTTTAAACTTTGAAAAATATTGAAAACTTTGGGAATAGTTGGTAATATTCCAACAATTATTCTGGTGTGTTTAAAATAATTTTTACAAACTATTTGGGAACTGAAATAAATAGCAAGTTATTGAAATAGCCAAAACAAAAACAAATCAGAAAAAAATGGGAAAACCCTTACCTGACGCTTACCTGGCCCAACCCAGGTCCCCTATCGTCTTCCTCCTCGCCAGTAGGAGCAGGAGGTGGCCGCCGCGTCGCCGCGCGCCTCCATGCACCTGTGCGCCTGCCTGGCCGCCGCTTCACGCTGTCAAGCACAGGGATAAGCTCCCCGCGCCCGTTCCTATCCATCCCCATGCTCATTCTCCCCCTCTGCCTCGTTTCTTTCTGCCGCCATTGGAGCCCGAGCAGAGCTCGAGCTCGCCGTCGTTCTAGCCTCCCCTCCTTCCTTCTGAGCCGCAAAATAGCTCCGCCGCAACTCCCTGAAGCTTCCTAGCCACGAGCCCGACGCCGAGACGGAGTGAAACGACGAGACGCGGTCGTCGTCTTCCTCGGGTCACCGAAGTTCGTCGCCGGTGTTCTTCCTCTCCAGGCCATCCCCGAGCAAGCTAGCGCCACCACTGCACTCCTCGTGAGCTTGCGCATCTTTCCCGTAAGATCTCCCCGTCGATCCCCTCCTCTAGGCCTAGTTTCATCGGAGCCCGACGAGATCTGCCGCGGGAGCTCATCGTCGGTAGCCCTCTGGTGATCGGCTCGTCCTTCTGAGGCCACCAGCAGCTTCAGGACGTCGCATAGATGCCGTAGGAGCTGAGTTCAGTGCGTAGATCCCTCTGTATCAAAGACCCCGATGACGCCCGAACCTTGGCCACCGCCAAGCTCGTCGCCAGCGTCATCTCCGGCCAGATCAGCCCCAGCCAAGTGCAAAAACGAGCCCGCGGGAGAAGTGTCGTTCCTCTGGTGCTCTCCGCGCAGAGTTTGGCCCCCTTTGCGCCGTTTCCGAGCCCCTCCGACGTTCTGGTGGTCGCCGGAGGCTCCCCGCCGGCGAGGACGACCTCGCTGCCGGTGGATCTCAGCTGGCCAGCCTCTGGATAGTTTAGAAATAATAAAAATAAATCACATAAATTGATAAGACACTAACATGTGGGTCCAGTAAGATTAATCAGCTAATTAAGTTTAATTTTAATCTAAAGCTGACCAGAGGCACTCACCAGTGGGTCCCACTGGTGAGGTTTGACTTTCAACGGCCAGTTGGACCTGCTGATGTCATGCTGATGCAGTAAAAGGATTTTCCAGTATAAAAATAATTCCAAAAATGTTTAAAACTTCTAAAATTCATAGAAACTAATCTGTAACTCCAATGGAAGTAATTTATATATGAAAAAGTATCAGAAAAATTCAAGGAATCTGAAAATGTCATTTTCAAACATGTTTGAAAATGTTACAGAACCTAAATATGTAGATTAATGCATAAGTCAATTCTTAGAAATACTTTATAAATGGAATATGGAAAGTATTTAAATTTATTTTTGTTTGACATGATCAAACACTGTTCTAATAACAAACCAGCAACTTAACATGTCCCCCCATGCATGTTAACATCAAGTTGATCTGAGCATCAGGTCGAATCAATTAAAATGGTATCCGAGAATACCTCATTTAAAGTGATATTTGAATTTGATTCAAGTCAACTTCAAACCTAATACATGCTAGCTATATTAGTTTATCACCTTGCATTCTCATGCCATGATCATGCATCATCTTGATTGCATATGCTTGATATTGATAGTTGTCATTCCTTCCGGTAGGCTCCGCTCCCTGGATTCCACCGAATATCCGTCTAACGGATATTGTCACTCCTCTGAGCAACAAGGCAAGCAACCATTATTTATCATCCCGATAAATCCCATGTTCTTGCTCCTGCACTTATTTATTGCATTATGATCAAATGCTTCAACTGCTTTGGCCACGTTAGTTGAACCCACTTCCTTTGCATGACCTATCCTTGTCACAGTAAATAGCCGAACCTTGCAACCTAGCATACCTGGTAGTTTCTTGAGCCATGATGTGCCTTATCCTGCTATGCATGCTATGCTTAGAGTTGTGTATGGTCTGTCATTCGGGAGATGAACATAATTGTGAGAATGTGTTCGGTAAGCAAAGGTTGTGTGTTGAATCTGATTTGGTAAAGGTACCGGTGAAAGGCTGTGTAGGAGTACATGGCGGGTTGTTTCATTGGAACCGTCCTTAGGAAATGAGTTCCGTGTATGTAATCCAAGACTAGATACTACCACATGCTGGGCCCTGAAATATGACCCGGCTCGGCCTATTAATCGGTTAGAACTCGGTCCAGGAGTTGCAAGTAGTTTCTGGTGTTTATAGTCATGCTAGAGGCCGTGCATAGTGCTGACCTAAGAGGTGGGCTATGATGCGGTAGGCAGTGGCACAGTGTACCAAGTGGCACCCGGATGGTGGGCTTGGGAACCCTGCGCACATCGTTTGAGGCCGTGGCGGAAACCACGGCCGGACTTCCGTGCGGGTTACCCTCAGATAGGCGATAAACCTGGACTAGGTACTAGTGTGGTTAACGGTCGTGGCCGACTCCCTCGCCGGGCTTCCGCTTGAAGGTTGCCAAGGTGCATGACGTGCACATGGCGATAAGTGGCGAGAGCGTGTGTGACGAAGTACCCCCCTGCAGGGTTAAGATCTATTCGAATAGCCGCGTCCGCGGATATGGACTACTTGGAGACATATGTTGTTCATAGATAACTTCAATGGATACTCATAAAATTGTCAAGATAAGCGTGAGTGTCGTGGACGGTATTTCCGTATGAAGACGGAATGATTACACAATGGTATATTGTTGTGGTGTTAGTGGACTCGTGTGCGAGAAATCAAGTTGTCAAAATTATTTTAAAATGCAAGTTGTCTAGCCACGAGTCAAATGCTGGCTTTTTGCATGAAACCCCACAATACCTTATTGATACTTTGCATGAGTAGATAGTTATCCTAAAGTCTTGCTGAGTACCCCGTACTCATGTTTGCTTAATACATGTTGCAGAGGTTGCTAATGACCCTAATGGAGGGTTCTTCATAGACATCGACGACGACGAGTAGCTGGTGTCCCAGCTACGATCTGGCCCTACGTTGGGTCTGTAGTATAGTCAGGCCATGTGCCTTCTAGTTGCACCTGTTTGTACTCAGACGGTTTTAAACTCTTCTGTTGGCTTGTAACTGAATGACTGCTATTATGGGTCATGAGACCCTTAATGTGTAATATTGTGTGTGTGCTCTTCCGAGCCTCTTAAATAAAGTTTGTATGTTTATGGTTATGTTGTGATGCCATCGATGTATCTATACATATCGGTATGCCATGCGTACTTGTGTCGTACTTGATATGTATGGGGTTCGATTACATAGTCGTGAACTTTAGTAGCACTCCTTACAAGGAAATGCCCCTTTGTGATCCAACGAGCCTTGGTAGTTCGCTACTGCTCCGGACACATTGGTTGACCGGCATGTGTCCTTCTTAGCTGCTGTGTCTGTCCCCTTTGGGAAAATGTCACGCGATGTAATGGAGTCCTTGTAGCTTGCTACGACTCGTCTACACTCGCTGGTGACCGACACCTGCTTTGTTGGGTCATGTATGCCTGTCCTTGTGCGGTACTGCCACTTTGTTTTGTGACTAGACTTGTCGATCCGGGTTATTTGACGTTGGAATGCTAGCGACACTATTGCATACATGAGTCAAAAGACGCAAATGGTCCCGGCTAAGGTAAGGCTCCAGCCGTGGAGTTAACTGTGCGTGAGACCGCAAAGAGATGCAATGTGTTACGGGCTGGATTCCTATGACTTAGGATCGGGGTCCCGACGGCGTTGGTATTAGAGCCTGACTGACTGTAGGATTACTAAGCCAAACTGGTCGAAGTTGAGTCTAGAATTGCTTTAGTTATATATAAGGGAATTGTTTGTGGAAGGGAACGTAAGACTCTTGTTCTCTTCTCAAGTTATTCTATTCTGATCATGCTCGTCTTTTCTGCGGGAATTAAGGACTAGGTTACTCATCTTCTTCTAGGCTCGTGTTTCTGATCGGTAGATTATAGGACTACGGGTCAAGAGATATTTGGGTTTCTTTCATTCCTAGGGAAAAGGAAGTAAGTTCGATGATCAGAGAATTGAACTTGATAGTTGAGTGGTTACGCTATTCCATTTTGGGTTGTCTCAAAAATTGTTTTTGAGCATTTACAGCCGTTATGCTGCCCAATTTTGCATTCAGAGCTTTAATGCTTTTGCATTACTCTCTATTTACAGATGCCTGGCCGTCCTTCTCGCCAGGTAGTACGTCTGACCAGGTGTATTGATGTACCGGGTCATACGGCCATGCTGGTCAGGGTGATGTCGGTGTGCGGTTACCGCTGGTACCCCGAGTACACAGTGGAGGAACAGTACCGAGACTTCAACCAGAGCCAGTACATCTGCCCTGTTAGGGTATTTCCAGACTACCCTGGAGCTGAGGAGCCAATCCATTGGTCCTATGGGTTGGGAGTCACTGTTGACATGGCAGTACAGGATGCTGCCTATTCAATGCTCACCATTATGAGAGCGAGACATGCACTGCTGCAGAATTCAGAGTTCTGCTATGTTCCGGCCTGTCAGCCTAGTGAAGAGGGATACCTCAGTGGAGTCTATTTTGATTCTTCTATGGAGGATCCACTACTGCAGTCCACTGTTGAGATGCTAGAGAACAGAGACAGGGATGCTCGTGCTCTCCGCATGGAGCTTTATGCTACCCGTGCCCGTCTGTGGACGGCTTTGACGCAGCTGGCACCGGTAGTCCAGACAGGGTAAAGAGATATGCGGATGCTGAACCCTGTTAGGACCCATCTTCCGGCCCATGTTGACTGGCCAGCTATAGGAGGAGTCACCCCTCTTCGGGGACCCCTCTTACCACCAGTCAGGGGACCAAGGCCACATCCGTGTCCTTATGGATCCCAGGGATCTCAGGCTAGAGTGTTTCCTGATCCGCAGGTTGAGCTTCCAGGTCATGGAGGTAATCTCTATGAGATGTTCTATGCAGATGCCTGAGCTGTGAGCAGAAGGATAGTATTGTAGTAGCCGTACGCTCACAGTGCTGCGTGACTTGTGAAGTATGCCTGTGATGTGAAATGAATTCCAGAGGCCTGGATAAATAATGTATAGGAAGCTTGTAAGCCTCTGATGAGTAGTTTAATAATTTCAGTAGTTTGCTCTTCGGTTAAGGTTGTACTGAACTATGTTAGGGTGTGTATGAACCATGGTGTATATATAGCAGTTGCTTGTTACCATGTTGTTCGGATATTCATTTCCGCATTCCGTGTGTTCAGTACATTCTTAATCCATAGCTAGTATTGATATGATATCGGTCTAAGCTGTGAGTTTGTTTGTGAGGATGGTGTTCACCAGGTTGAACCGTGCCCCTGCTGATGAGCAAGGCGAGGGTAGTCAAGCGTCACAGGAAGACCTGCCTCACCCGCCCTCTCTGGCGGAAGTTATGCTTGAGGCAGAGAGAAACAAAAGGGAGACCAACCGACTGTTAGAGCGTATTGAGCAGAATACGGCTCGTCAGCCTAGGAATGCTGCGGTGTCCCTTAACGACTTTGTGAAGCTGAATCCTCCGAAGTTTCATCATTTCGTCGATCCCCTCGACGCTGATGACTGGTTGTGCAGCATCGCACGCAAGATTCGCTCTGCGAATGTCTCTGAGGCCGACAAGGTGACCTTTGCGGCGTATTTCCTGGAAGGAACCGCCAATCTGTGGTGGGAGAACATTGAAGCTATTCGTCCTGTTGAACCAGTAGCCACATGGGCAGACTTCAGTGCAGCCTTTCGTCTACACCATATTCCAGAGGGCCTGATGGACAGAAAGAGAGAGGAATTCTGTGCCTTCACTCAGGGCAAGTTGTCTGTGGATGCCTATAGCCGCGAGTTCGGTAACCTCGCCCGCTATGCAACAGAGGAGGTGTCTACTGACGCCAAGAAGCAAGCAAGATTCCGTAAGGGTCTGAGCCCTGAGCTTCGTCGTGATCTGCGCCACCACGAGTGTGCAAGCTTTCAAGCCCTGGTCAACAAGGCGATCAGTGCCGAGACTGGTCATACTGACTTCGAGGCCACAAGGGAGCACTCCCGTGACTTTGGCTCGTCTTCTGGTTCCGCGTTTCCCAAACGCAGGCTGTGGGTTCTGAACAGTTCTCTGCCGCCAAGATACACTCCGAGGCCATCCTACGTGGCGCCTTAGACGAATCAGACCAACCCTCCAGCAAAAACTTACGGTGGTCCAGCTAGCAATGCTGCACCACGTGCCAACCAAGTGATATGCTACAAGTGTGGAGAACCAGGGCACTATTCCCGTGAGTGTCCTCAAAATGTGTGTGCCAAGCAACCCGGAAAGTCTGTCGGGCAAGGCAAGTCGGGCAAAGCTTTCTATGTGAAGCCAACTCCTGCACGTGGCCGTGTGAACTATGTGTCAGCAGAAGAAGCTGCAGAGGATCCCGGCGTCATGCTGGGTACGCTCCTTGTTAATCATCACCCAGCGTCTGTTCTCTTTAACACTGGGTCCTCTCATTCCTTCATTTCAGAAAGTTATGCACAGTTGCATAACATGTCTTTTGTGATATGCCAATTCCATTGGTTGTCCAAACTCCTGGTAGTAAATGGCAAATCTCTAGGATAACCTATGACAATGAAATTCTAGTAGACAGGTTAGTTTTTCTAGCCTCTTTGATAGCCTTGAAATCTTCGGATATTAATATCATCTTGGGTATGGACTGGATGTCATCTCACTATGCCAAGATTGATACTCATTCTGGAAATGTCCAGCTTACCCATCCCTCGGGTGAGATAGTAAATGTCTCTACTTGAATTGCCAAATGCCAACTATATTCCCTAAATGCCAACCCTCTTCCGGAACTTGAAGACATTCCGGTAGTTCGTGACTTCCCGGATGTTTTTCCAGAGCAACTGCCAGGGATTCCACCTGACAGAGATGTAGAGTTTGTGATAGATCTTGTTCCGGGAACTGTCCCAATAGCCAGAAGATCATATAAGATGGCACCCCTGGAGCTAGCCGAACTTAAAAAGCAACTAGATGAGGCCTTGAATAATGGTTTCATTCGTCCTAGCTCTTCTCCTTGGGCTTGCCCCGTCCTCTTTGTTAAGAAGAAAGACGGAACGGATCGGATGGTTGTAGATTACCGACCAGTTAATCTGGTCACCCTAAAGAACAAGTATCCGCTCCCCAGGATCAACGACCTGTACGATCAGCTCGCTGGGTCCTCAGTCTTCTCCAAAATGGATTTGAGGTTGGGATACCATCAAATCAAGATCAAGAACGGGGACATTCCAAAAACGGCTTTTGTTACTCGTTATGGCCAATACGAGTACACCGTCATGTCCTTCGGTTTAACCAATGCCCCAGCCACCTTCTCTCGTCTGATGAATTCAATCTTCATGGAGTATTTGGATAAATTCATCGTGGTTAAACCGAAGGACATGACGGTGATATTCTCATCTACTCGAAGAACGAACAAGAACATGCCGAGCATTTAAGGCTGGTATTGATGAAACTTCGAGAGCATCGCCTTTATGCCAAGTTTTCAAAATGTGAATTTTGGTTACCAGAAGTGACCTATCTAGGCCACGTAATCTTTGGTAAGGGTATTTCTGTCAATCCCGAGAGAGTTCAAGCTGTCCTTGATTGGACTCAACCTGAATCGTTTAAGCAAGTTAGGAGTTTTCTTGGTCTAGCGAGCTATTGTCGCCGCTTTGTCGAGAATTTCTCCAAGGTTGCAAAGCCTCTAACTGAACTCCTCAAGAAGGATAAAGAGTTCGAGTGGACACCACAGTGTGAGCATAGTTTTCAGGAACTGAAAAGACACCTAACTTCTGCACCTGTGTTGCTACCACCAGATTTGTCTAAGGACTTTGTTATCTATTGCGACGCATCGCGACAAGGATTAGGTTGCATTCTCATGCAAGATCGTCATGTGATCACACACGCATCTCGACAGTTGCGTCCACATGAGGATAATTATCCCACACATGACCTTGAGATTGCAGCTGTGGTCCATGCACTAAAAACCTGGCGACATTACCTTCTGGGTAATCGTTGCGAAATATTCACTAATCACCAAAGTCTGAAATATATCTTCACCCAACCGGATTTGAATCTCAGGCAAAGACGGTGGGTTGAGTTGATCTCGGATTATGACTTAGGGAGAACTTACACCCCGGGGAAGGCCAATGTTATGGCCGATGCACTAAGTCGTAAATCTTATTGTAACAATTTGATGCTACAACAAGGTCAACCACATCTCCATGAGGACTTTCGGAAGTTGAATCTTCATATTGTTCCTCAAGGGTTCTTATCTACCCTGGTGGAGAAGCCTACCCTTAAGGATCAAATTATAGCTGGCCAAAAGCGTGACAAGGGTATATCACGGATCAAGGAGAATATTTTTAGCAGAAACGCTAAAGAATTTTCCATGAACGATCAAGGTGTTGTGTTCTGCCAGAATCGTCTAGTGGTTCCTAAGAATCCACATCTAAGGCAGTTAATCCTTAAGGAGGCCCATGATTCTCCTCTCACCATTCATCCCGGTAGTACTAAGATGTATCAGGACCTACGCCAGAGGTTCTGGTGGACTAGGATGAAGAGAGAAATTGCTGAGTTCGTTGCTAACTACGACGTTTGTCGTCGAGTTAAGGCAGAACATCAAAGGCCTGCTGGCACCCTTCAACCTCTAGCTATTCCTGAATGGAAAAGGGATAAAGTTAGAATGGATTTCATTACCGGATTTCCCAAGACCAAGAAAGGAAATAATGCTATCTTTGTGGTCATTGACCGTCTTTCCAAAGTGGCTCATTTTCTTCCTGTTTGTGAGAGTATATTAGCTAGCCAGCTAGCGGAGTTATATATCTCTGGAATAGTGTCTCTTCATGGTGTTCCCCTGGAGATTAACTCGGACCGTGGAACTATCTTTACTTCTCGCTTTTGGGAAGTTTTCAGAATGCCATGGGGACTCACTTATCTTTTAGCACTGCTTTCCATCCCCAATCAAGTGGTCAAGTAGAAAGAGTGAATCAAATCCTAGAAGATATGCTCCGAGCTTGTGTTATATCGTTCGGTATGAATTGGGAGAAGTGCCTTCCATTTGCCGAATTCGCTTATAACAATAGTTATCAATCAAGCTTGGGCAAAGCTCCTTTTGAAGTTCTCTATGGACGAAGATGTCGAACACCTCATAATTGGTCAGAAACCGGAGAGAGGCAACTCTTTGGCCCGGATATGATCCAGGATGCAGAAGAGCAGGTTCGCATTATTCGTGAAAAGTTGAAAACAGCCCAGTCTCGTCAAAAGAGCCAATATGATCGTCATCATAAGGCTGTGACCTTTGAAGTTGACGAGAAGGCTTACCTTCGGGTTACACCTTTGAAGGGTACCCATTGATTCGGTATCAAGGGCAAGTTGGCTCCTCGTTACATTGGTCCTTTTCGCATTCTTGCCAAACGAGGAGAAGTTGCCTACCAGTTGGAGCTTCCTCCGCATATTTCCAAGGTCCATGATGTTTTCCACGTCTCGCAACTCAGGTGTTGCTTTTCGGATTCTATCCGTGAAGTGGACCACGAAACGCTTGATCTCCAAGATAACCTTTCATACCGAGAATACCCCGTGCGTATTCTTGATCAAGCTGAGCGTACCACTCGACGTCGAAACCTCAAGTTTCTTAAAGTTCAATGGTCAAATCATTCTGAAAAGGAGGCAACTTGGGAAAGAGAGGATCGTCTCCGACTTGAGTATCCTGCGTTATTCCCGACGACTTCTAAATCTCGGGACGAGATTCTTTTGAGTGGGGGTGAGTTGTCACATCCCTGACCCCTTAAGCAAGTTAGCTTGTGCTCATGTTTTCCTTGCATTGCATCTAGGAAACTATCATCAAGAACAAAGTAAGTGGTGAAGGAAAATCCTAAAACCCTAGCCACTTCTTAAAATGAGGGAAAATTCAAACTAGTTAAAATCAATGAACCCAAAATGGCCTCAAGAAAAGTTCAATCTTTCTGATAAATCATGAAAATAAATGAGCAATGAAGAAAACCATTTTCTTGACATTTTAAGCATTTTAAATAAATGCAAAAGCTACTGGTTTCAAGTTTTAAATTTGAAATTAGAAACTTTAAACTTTCAAAAATATTGAAAACTTTGGGAATAGTTGGAAATATTCCAACAATTATTCTGGTGTGTTTAAAATAATTTTTACAAACTATTTGGGAACTGAAATAAATAGCAAGTTATTGAAATAGCCAAAACAGAAACAAATCAGAAAAAAATGGGAAAACCCTTACCTGACAATTACCTGGCCCAGCCCAGCTCCCCTGTCGTCTTCCTCCTCGCCAGTAGGAGCAGGAGGTGGCCACCACGTCGCCGCGTGCCTCCACGCACATGTGCGCCTGCCTGGCCGCCGCTTCGCGCTGCCAAGCACACGGATAAGCTCCCCGCGCCCGTTCCTATCCATCCCCGTGCTCATTCTCCCCCTCTGCCTCGTTTCTTTCCGCCGCCATTGGAGCCCGAGTAGAGCTCGAGCTCGCCGTCGTTCTAGCCTCCCCTCCTTCCTTCTGAGACGCGAAATAGCTCCACCGCAACTCCCTGAAGCTTCCTAGCCACGAGCCCGACGCCGAGACGCAGTGAAACGACGAGACGCAGTCGTCTTCTTCCTTGGGTTACCGAAGTTCGTCGCCGGCGTTCTTCCTCTCCAGGTCGTCCCCGAGCAAGCTAGCGCCACCACTGCACTCCTCGTGAGCTTGCGCATCTTTCCCCTAAGATCTCCCTGTCGATCCCCCCTCTAGTCCTAGTTTCATTGGAGCCCGACGAGATCTGCCGCTGGAGCTCGTCGCCGGTAGCCCTCCGGTGATCAGCTCGTCCTTCTGAGGCCACCAGCAGCTTCAGGCCGTCGCGTAGATGCCGTAGGAGCTGAGTTCCGTGCGTAGATCCCTCTGTATCAAAGACCCCGATGATGCCCGAACCTTGGCCGCCGCCAAGCTCGTCGCCGGCGTCATCTCCGGCCAGATCAGCCCCAGCCAAGTGCAAAAATGAGCCCGCGGGAGAAGTGTCGTTCCTCTGGTGCTCTCCGCGCAGAGTTTGGCCGTTTCCGAGCCCCTCCGCCGTTCTGGTGGTCGCCGGAGGCTCCCCGCCGGCGAGGACGACCTCGTCGCCGGTGGATCTCAGCTGGCCTGAGGCACTGACGTGTGGGGCCAGCCTCTGGATAGTGTTGAAATAATAAAAATAAATCAGATAAATTAATAAGACACTGACATGTGGGTCCAGTAAGATTAATCAGCTAATTAAGTTTAATTTTAATCTAAAACTGACCAGAGACATTGACCAGTGGGTCCCACTGGTCAGGTTTGACTTTCAACGGCCAGTTGGACCTGCTGATGTCATGCTGATGCAGTAAAAGGATTTTCCAGTATAAAAATAATTCCAGAAATGTTTAGAACTTCTAAAATTCATAGAAACTAATATATAACTCCAATGGAAATAATTTATATATGAAAAAGTATCAGAAAAATTCAAGTAATCTGAAAATGTCATTTTCAAACATGTTTGAAAATGTTACAGAGCCCAAATATGTAGATTAATGCATAAGTCAATTCTTATAAATACTTTATAAATGGAATATGTAAAGTATTTAAATTTCTTTTTGTTTGACATGATCAAACACTGTTCTAATAAAAAACCACCAACTTAACATGTCCCCCTATGCATGTTAACATCAAGTTGATCTGAGCATCAGGTCGGATATTTTAAAATGGTATCCGAGAATACCTCATTTAAAGTGATATTTGAATTTGATTCAAGTCAACTTTAAACCTAATACATGCTAGCTATATTAGTTTATCACCTTGCATTCTCATGCCATGCTCATGCATCATCTTGATTGCATATGCTTGATATTGATTGTTGTCATTCCTTCCGGTAGGCTCCGCTCCCCCGGATTCCACCGAATATCCGTGTGACGGATATTATCACTCCTCTGAGCAACAAGGAAAGCAACCATTTTTTATCATCCCGATAAATCCCATGTTCTTGCTAATGCACTTATTTATTGCATTAGGATCAAATGCTTCAACTGCTTTGGCCACGTTAGTTGAACCCACTTCCTTTGCATGACCTATCCTTGTCACAGTAGATAGCCGAACCTTGCAACCTAGCATACTTGGTAGTTGCTTGAGCCATGATGTGCCTTATCCTGCTATGCATGCTATGCTTAGAGTTGTGTATGGTCTGTCATCTCGGAGATGAACAGAATTGTGAGAATGTGTTCGGTAAGCAAAGGTTGTGTGTTGAATCTGATTTGGTAAAGCTACCGGTGAAAGGCTGTGTAGGAGTACATGGCGGGTTGTTTCATTGGAACCGTCCTTAGGAACTGAGTTCCGTGTATGTAATCCAAGACTAGATACTACCACATGCTGGGCCCTGAAATATGACCCCGCTCGGCCTATTAATCGCTTAGAACTCGGTCCAGGAGTTGCAAGTATTTTCTGGTGTTTATAGTCATGCTGGAGGCCGTGCATAGTGCTGACCTGAGAGGTGGGCTATGATGCGGTAGGCAGTGGCACGGTGTACCAAGTGGCACCCGGATGGTGGGCTTGGGAACCCTGCGCACATCGTTTGAGGCCGTGGCGGAAACCTCGGCCGGACATCCGTGCGGGTTACCCTCAGATAGGCGATAAACCTGGACTAGGTACTAGTGTGGTTAACGGTCGTGGCCGACTCCCTCGCCGGGCTTCCGCTTGAAGGTTGCCGAGGTGCATGACGTGCACATGGCAATAAGTGGCGAGACCGTGTGTGACGAAGTACCCCCCTGCAGGGTTAAGATCTATTCGAATAGCCGCGTCCGCGGATATGGACTACTTGGAGACATATGTTTTTCATAGATAACTTCAATGGCTACTCATAAAATTGTCAAGATAAGCGTGAGTGTCGTGGACGGCATTTCCGTATGAAGACGGAATGATTCCGTGATGGTGTATTTTTGTGGTGTTAGTGGACTCGTGTGCGAGAAATCAAGTTGTCAAATTTTTTTTAAAATGCATGTTGTCTAGCCACGAGTCAAATGCTGGCTTTCGCATGAAACCCCACAATACCTTATTGATACTTTGCATGAGTAGATAGTTATCCCAAAGTCTTTCTGAGTACCCCGTACTCATGTTTGCTTAATAAATGTTGCAGAGGTTGCTAATGACCCTAATGGAGGGTTCTTCATAGACATCGACGACGACGAGTAGCTGGTGTCCCAGCTACGATCTGGCCCTACGGTGGGTCTGTAGTATAGTCAGGCCATGTGCCTTCTAGTTGCACCTGTCTGTACTCAGACAGTTTTAAAATCTTCCGCTGGCTTGTAACTGAATGACTGCTATTATGGGTCGTGAGACCCTTAATGTGTAATATTGCGTGTGTGCTCTTCCGAGCCTCTTAAATAAAGTTTGTATGTTTATGGTTATGTTGTGATGCCATCGATGTATCTATACATATCGGTATGCCATGTGTACGTGTGTCGTACTTGATATGTATGGGGTTCGATTACCTAGTCGTGAACTTTAGTAGCACTCCTTACAAGGAAATGCCCCTTTGTGATCCAACGAGCCTTGGTAGTTCGCTACTCCTCCGGACACATTGGTTGACCGGCATGTGTCCTTCTTAGCTGCTATGTCTGTCCCCTTTAGGGAAATGTCACGCGATGTAATGGAGTCCTTGTAGCTTGCTATGACTCGTCTACACTCGCTGGTGACCGACACCTGCTTTCTTGGGTCATGTATGCCTGTCCTTGTGCGGTACTGCCACTTTGGTTTGTGACTAGACTTGTCGATCCGGGTTCTTTGACGTTGGAATGCTAGCGACACTATTGCATACGTGAGTCGAAAGACGCAAACGGTCCCGGCTAAGGTAAGGCTGCAGCCGTGGAGTTAACCGTGCGTGAGACCGCAAAGAGATGCGATGTGTTATGGGATGGATTACTATGACTTAGGATCGGGGTCCCGACAAGAACTCAATCTACTAAACCTCAGACTTGGTCTCCTTCGGAATCTTATTTTGACTCATCCCCAGACCAATAGTCTGGCACAAGTCAAAATGATCCTCTCCCTTTCGACTTTGAGCACTCATGGAATGGATGAGCGTAAGCAAGATATGTTGGCACTTAGGATGGCAAATAGAATAATGATGGGGAAGGAAGACAAAAAGGTGTGAAAGGCTCACATCAATGAGGACAACCATAGGCGAGAGAAATCCAAATGATAGATATGATGTGAGGAGTAGGAATTGCCATGTAACAGATGCACATATGAGCTACGGTAAGCTCTCTAATGGAACTACTGGGGGTGCATCCAACTTGTTTCTTCATGAAGACCTAGAGCTCATTTGAGGAGGCTCATCATTGTAATATGCAAACCAAGTTCTATAGTGTAAGGGTCCCCACATAGTTATGCATGAATGATAATCTCTATGTAGTACAAATATAGCAATGGAGTATGAGTGTGGATCTTTCAAAAGGAATAGTAGTGTTTCCCCCTTTTCTCTTTTTATTTCTTTATTTGTTTTTATTTGTTTTTTATTTTTTGTGGCCTCTTTCGCTCTGTCTATTTATCTCTCATTTGTTCTCTTTGGGATCGTTTGTTTTGTCCTCTTTGGGATCGTTTGTTTTGTCCTCTTTGGGATCTTCCCCTCACTTAAGGGCAACACTCTATGTTTTACAAGAATACAAAGAAGATCATCACACTTTATAAGAAGTACTCAACAAAAAGACAAGTGAAAACTATCATGATGTATGGAAATGTATGCCTCTACCAGTGTAGCAGGATATGCAATGATACTAGCGCGTCATGTAGAAAAAATTTGGGCAAGGCCCAACTATAATGCGGCTCTACGATCAAGCTAAATCATGTATGACATGAAGATCTAGTCATGAGATGGTGGATGTTGCATGGCAATGTAACTCGAAAAGGCTATGGAAATGCCTTAATAGGTAGGTATGGTGGCTGTTTTGTGGAAAGATATAATGAGGCTTATGTACGACATAGTGTATCATTTCATGGGTTTGGATGCACCGGCGGAGTTTGCAGCAACTCTCAATGTGAGAAAGGGCAATGCACGATAACGAAGAGCCTAGCAAAATATGGATGGTGGAAGTGCCAACAATCCAGTACTCACATTAGTCCGAAGAACTCATACACTTATTATCGGTAACTCTCTATCTAGTTAGGAAATTCACAAAGATACAAGTACCCCGAGGAGGAGTGTTTAGTGGTTTGGTTATCCTTGCGCATACTCGACTCAGGGTAACGTGAGGGTACTCTATATATTCCAACCCCTCCGTAGGTTAGCGATCAACTTAGTAGCTAGAGTTCTGAACGAATTTTTAGTTTTTGTAAAACACATGGATTTCCCAAAATACGACACCTATCAGTAATAGACTTAAGGTCTTGGCACCAATAGTCCAAACATTACTCAAATCAATAACTCAAAACTATTGCAAGTTACTACTATACTTAAATAGCAACCTCAATTACCTACTCATGCAAGACACACAACTCAGTGCAACGAGCCAACTCTCTAAACAAGATAAGCATGATAACTCAAGAGAGTTCCAAAAGCAACCTAAATAAAAGATCTTAAAAAGATAAGCATGAAAACTAAGAGCTAAGCATGACAATAGCTATGCAAAGATAGCGAACACACAAAAAGGATAAGCATGAAAACCTATGTTGGGTTCTAGAGTGGAATGGAGCGTTTTCTCTGCCAAACAAGGTAGCCTAGGTTCCGACATGTTATGAATAGCAAGTAAAACTAAAACAAACTAAAAATTAAAAGAGCAGGATGCTCCAAGCATAGGACATAATATATGGAGTGATAAAAATATAGCATGGAGATGGACGAACTGATGATTGTTGATAGAGAAGGGGATGCACGGGGGCATCCCCAAGCATAGATGCTTAAGTCTCCTTGAATATTTCTTGATGTGAATCAGGGCATCCCCAAGCTTGAGAGCTTGACTCTCCTGTATCTTCTTTAATCATCTCCCACTGGATACTTGAAAACTCCCTTCATACGAAACTCATCATAATCTGATTAGAGTGGTTAGTACCCTTAATAAAATAATTCATTACCTACTTGAAATAATGATTTTCATGAAAGTCTACTGTTTCTCATGATTGCCAAAAGGTTTTTGCAAAGGAAAAGCAAGCTTAGGATTTGCAAAATGATGAACATGCAAAATGTGGCAGAATATGTGAAAAACAGAACATCGGAAAGTAAATAATTTATTCGGGGCACTTCTGCAACTCAAATCAAGAAACTCAGTACAGATGCCAGAAAAGGCAATTATATAGAGCATCCTGTAAAAAATTTCAGATCAAAAAGAATATCTGGTGATTTTGGCGAATTTTTCCATGAGGCAGACAAAATCTGTTTCTGGACAGCATGTCACAATTTTTGAACTTTCTTGCAATCGGAGGCTAAATCTTGTCACAAAACTTGAAAATAAAGATACAATGATGTTGCTACAGTATTAACAAGCATCAAGACCACTAAAACAGAAAGTAAAAAACAAATTGGGTTGCCTCCCAACAAGCGCTTTTTTTATGCCTTTGAGTTAGGCATAATGCAAGAAGGAGGATCAAAATTCTCCGAGGTCATCGGAAGCATAATAACCTTCAAACGAATCCTCAACAAGTTAATCCTTATTCTTCCTAGGGAACGGGTACGTACCTTTCACTTTCCCACGTAAGTGCATGTGTCCTTTACCTATATCAATGAAGCCTCTCATGGCTCGGAGGAAGCCCCTTCCAAGCACTATGTTTCCTTCGCTTGGCTTCTTGATGAAGAAATAAACCATTGCATTCCTTTTAGAGAATGTAACCCGGACATCTTTTACCTTTCCCTCGATTTCATAAATATCCCGATTAGCATGTTCATGATAAGATGAAAAGTTTTCCATGTCTAACCAGAGAGAATCATAAACAACTTTTGGCATTGTAGAAAACATGGATCCAATATCACAATAAGCAAGGTAGTCTTGGTTATAGATGCTAATTCTAACAAAAGGCCCCCACTCATCATCTATTTTCAAAATTTGTTTCTTAGAAACCATGGGTTTCTCTCTTTCTCTTAAGTCTAGAGCATCTATTCTTCTTTCAATGATAACAAGTTTATCCATAATAGTATCAAATCCATGGTCATAAGCAAAGTAATTAGGTAGACCATGTATAATATCAAGAGCTCTAGCCTCATCACACTCTAAAAACTTTCCTCCAGCTTTAATATCAAGAGAGTGTTGACACCACCTAAAATGACCATGATAAAAATTTATAAGCACAATTTTGATAGGGATCCAAGGCACCAAATCCTAACATGCTTGACAACTCAAAGCAAAGTAACTATGTTTTTGTGGTTTTTGGTATAAGACTCTAAAGCAAAAACTAGAAAGCAAACTCTCGCGACCCCGATCCTAAGTCATAAGAACCCAACATGTAACACATCACATCACTTTGCGGCCTCACACGCATAAACTCCACGTCTGCCACCTTACCATGGTTGGGACCATTTGCGTCTTTTGGCTCACGTATATGAATGTGTCGCTAGCATTCAAATGACAAAGAACCTGGGTCGACATGACTAGTTATAAAACCAAGTAGTACATGCGTACAGGGACAGGCATACATAACCCAACAAGGCAGGTGTTGGTCAATGTGTGTCTAGACGAGTCGTAGCAAGCTACAAGGACTCCATTACACCGCGTGACATTTCCCCGAGGGGACAGACATAACAGCAAAGAAGGATACATGCAGGTCAATTCAATGTGTCCGGAGCAGTAGCAAGCTACCAGGGCTCGGTGGAAGCACAAAGAGGAATTTCCTCGTAAGGAGTACTACTAAAGGCACACAACTAGGTGTCGAATCCCACACATACCAATGCATTTCAAACATACACGCAATATGCATGATATGTGTAGATACAACATGGAATCACAACATAACTCTATGACTTAAGCATTTATTAACGACTCATATGAGTTAACACAGTGTGATATTACAAACAGGGGTCACAAGACCCAACACTCAAATCATAAGAGAATCAAGCGGAAGCATAACATGTATGGGTACACACATCTACTAAAAGCGGCTGGAAGAGCCTAACACTACTAAAAAACGACTATAGCTAATATGGACATTAATGGAGCACCATGTATGTGGTGCGCCACTGCTATATAGGAGTGGGGCACCAGATATAGGTGCGCCAGTAATGGCCATATTACTAATGGCGCACCTGGTGTGTGGTGCTCCATTACTAGTTTTGTCCTGGCCCCACACCCTTCCCAGACTTAGTAGTGGCGCACCAGGGGAAAGTGCGCCATTACTAGTTTTAACTAGTAATGGTGCACCGCACCCACGGTGCGCCACTAATAACAATTTTTTCACTTTTTGTTTTCAAAACTAGTAATGGCGCATTCTTACTAGGTGCGCCATTAGTAACCCTGGTTACTAATGGCGCATTCTTTGGAGGTGCGCCATTCGTAACCTGAGGAGCAGCTAGATATTTTTGACAGTCACACTTACCACACTCACTTTCCCCCACCCCCACTTCATTCTCTCCACGTCTACCAAGCTTGTTGGTCTCGGCTGCCTCCTCCTCCTCACCTCATTTGCACCATAGATTCACCCAAATTAAGTGGTTAAATTTCCTTTTTTGATAGGTAAGTAAGGGGAAAGCTTTCTTTATGTTCTAGATCTACTTTTTTCTCCCTCCAACGTACACACTTTTTATGGCCTAGAACTACGTATGTTTGTGGTGTTGCATAAGTTTGTGTTTGCAGGTACCGGTATTTGAAATGCGATAGTTTCCAATATTTTGCCGGAATGTTGATTCATTTCCGTTTCTGCGAGAATTTGGCACTATGCATTCTTTTCGGTCCTATTTTTAGGCAAAGTCATGCCAAATTTTGTTTTGGTTCTAAAATATCATTTTGCTCTGCCCCGCAGGCGACCATGGTCCGCACGATGACCGAAGGCATCGTGAATAGGTTTTTGAGCTCCACGAAGGCCGAGATGCTTCAAAAGAATGAGACGGAGATAAGATGTCTGTGTCAAAGATGGAAGATGAAGAGCCTTATGGACCCGGATTCCAGACAGGTGCGGGACGACCTGCTCGTGCGTGATTTCATGGATGGCTATTGGTGGCAAGGTGATGAAGATGATTATGAAGTCGTCCATGGGGGCCGGGCAAGAAATAAGGAAGGGCAGCAAGACAATAGCGGCGAGGGCGGGCGAGAAGACGAAGAATCTCCAGGACATGATCACGAAGTAGATGCAGGACATAGTCATCATGTAGAAGATGCCGGACATGATGATGAGGAAGATCAAGACGAAGGGCATGATCATGAAGATGAAGATGCTGGAGCAGATGACAATTGACCATCGATGGGCTGGGTGCAGGACCCTCATATTCAAGAGCTGCTTCTGAAGCAGACAGTTAACGCAAGAGCTGCTGCCCGAGAGAAAGCCAAGCTCGATCAAGTGGAGATAGACGCGGTTACTCCATTGTATGAAGGATATAGGCACGAGGATACCCGCCTGAAACTTTGAGCTTTATGGATGGTTAGGTGTAAACTGTTGGGCTATTCCATTACTTTTTGGTTATTAAGTCATGTGCATGCTATACGTCTCAGAAAATTTAGATAACTAGACGATACCCCACGCGTTGCGGCAGAAACCTTGTAAAAGTATATGGATAAGTGGTAGAAGACTAAAATTAATGCAAAAACAAGTATAAAACTTTCTTACATGACTTAATTACCTGAAAAGTGGTATAAGACTAAAATTCATGCAAAAACAAATATAAAACTTCCTTACATGACTTAATTCCCTAGGAAAAATAATGCACGAGGTGTTATTTTTGCATGAAGAGATTAATAAATAAAGTAACTTATAATTCCATCCATGACTTAATAATATGGCATTGTTGCATGAAACAAGATGTAACCAAGGGTTGAAAGGATGTGATAAAAAAGTTATGAGTAAAAAAAGTGATAACCAAAATTATTAGATGCAACTTAAAATCCAAAAAAATAAAAAATAAATAGTAATGGCGCACCAGGAAAAGGTGCGCCATTGCTATCACGGTACTTATGGCGCACCACTAAAAAGTGCGCCATTGATATACCACTTTTTATGGCGCACCCCTAAATGGTGCGCCATTGCTAACCCTCCCCCGTAGTATCCCCTTCTTTCC
The DNA here is from genome assembly GCF_904849725.1 of Hordeum vulgare subsp. vulgare. Classification (NCBI taxonomy): domain Eukaryota; kingdom Viridiplantae; phylum Streptophyta; class Magnoliopsida; order Poales; family Poaceae; genus Hordeum; species Hordeum vulgare. The sequence goes on from NC_058520.1 coordinate 223,509,154, forward strand.
CTCCCCTCACTCGTCTCTCCCCCGCACCCCTCCCTCCCTCCCATCTCCCCTCCATCCACCCAGCGTTGGTTAGGGTTTGCTGCCACCACGCCCAGCCACCACCGCGGCCCCCTCATCAGCTACCGCCGCAGTCCACCCACGGCCGCCTCCTCTTATGTCTTCTCTGGCCGATGTGGGAGCCCCACCGCCGGCCAGCTGACCACCACCGGCGCGGCCCCTCGTCGACCATCGCCAACGGCCAACGCAGGAGCTTCACCGCCCCCCGGATCCGTCTCGAGCAGCAGGAGCTCGACCTCTGTCCGCATCCGCCATCTCCACCCCACCTCGAGTAGCAGGAGCACGGTTGGAGGCTGTTCTTCCCATCTCCCCTGTGACCAACCAGAGGTAAACAAGCAAGCTTACTTTCATATGTTGTTTTATGTCATCGTTAGATATTAGAACAAACTGAATCATCATTGTGCCCCATTATGTATTTAGGTCAGTGAATTCAATGTTGAAGGATGATAACGAGCCCTGTTGAAAGCAAAAACACACCTTAATTTGGTAAACTGTATATCATACAGAACGTTAAAAAATATTCCTTACATATTTTCACTAGAAAAACGTTTTCTGGCGTGCTCCTTTTATGTGTACACGCACAATGTGAAATAGTCACATGAAGTATATTTGTAAAAGAATAAAAGAACCGATGTTTTTAGCACAACCAGCGGTTGAACCTCAGATCAATGTAGAGATATTCGAATGAATCAATGACTTTCCAAATGGTAATGGCCACCAATGACTTGCCACAATTTTATGAGGACTTGACCAACCGTTTCTACTTTCCGGTGACTTAATTAATAATTCTCCATGACATATGCATTCTATAACTTTGCAAAGGATCCTCATCGATAACAGATCACACCCAATCTCTGTAAATGCATTGCCTTTTCCCTTTTCCGATCGAATGTACTACTAGAATGTGAACCCAATCTAACCACTGTAAATCGAAGGTATCAACGAAAGTGGCAACCGTCCTGCCATGTTTCCAAATAAATAAGATGGATGCTTCGTTCATTCTTACGCGACAAACCCTCATCATTTATTTCACGGTGTTGAACGTTAAATCCTTCCCATGTCCCCTGTGACCAACCAGAGGTAAACAACTGGATGGATGACAACTTCATGAAAGTTTGAATTTGCATACTATAGTAGCTAACAAAAAGGTTTACACCAACCATAGTCATATAGCATAGAGTACTATATAATAGCGAAACCATGGACTCAAGAGGCTCAGCAACATAGTCACGTGTTTGAGTGATTCTAGTTTATTGTATGCATCCAGCTGTGGCTCAAAGCAACATTTGGCAGAACTTACTCCCTAGATATATTATTTTACAGGTTTCGGAGGAATTAGTGTGGGATTTGTTTGTCCAAGAAAGCCCTGTTGGTAAGTAGCATGTCCACAAGGGATACTTTTATGCCCTTTAATAGTATGGTTGTCTGCGCATTACCTGATTTTAATCAGCACCAAAAGTTTTGCATAATACTTCCTTCATTCTTATTATCGGATCAACCCTGTGATAGTTGAAATTGGAGGTTGATGTTTGTTGTGTATCCCTTGCAACGGCGCCAGAAATAGTTGTGTCGACGGCACCAGGAATCCTTCAGCTACGACGACGCCTTAAGGGACTTCCTAGGCAAGGATGCAAAGGATTTCCCCCGTGACCTTGGAGGCTTGCGTTTGTGTTCCCTCGAAGCGGAAAGGGTGATGTAGCACAGCGACAGTAAGTATTTCCCTTAGTTTGAGAACCAAGGTATCAATCCGGCGGAAGAGTATCTCAAGATCCTGCACAAACACAAAAGCTTGCACCCAACGCTATGAAGGGGTTGTCAATCCCTTATAGAACTGAAAGCAACAAAGTAACAAAGCAAAGTAAAAGCGCAGATGTAAACGATGGATGTGAATAGACTAGGGGGCTGTAGTGTTTACTAGTGGCTTCTCTCATGAAAGCAAATAGACGGTGGGTGAACAAATTACTGTCGAGCAATTGATAGAACTGTGCAGAGTCGTGACGATATCTATGCAGTGATTATTTCTATAGGCATCACATCCGAAACAAGTAGACCGATACTTTCTGCATCTACTACTATTACTCCACACGTCGACCACTATCCCGCATGCATCTAGTGTATTAAGTCCATAAGAACAGAGTAACGCCTTAAGCAAGATGACATGATGTAGAGGGATAATCTCAAACCAATGATAAAAACCCCATCTTTTTACCCTTGATGGCAACTACTTGATGTGTGCCTTGCTGCCCCTACTATCACTGGGAAAGGTAACCACATGGCAGAACCCAAAACTAAGCACTTCTCCCATTGAAAGAATCATAGATCTAGTTGGCCAAACAAAACCCACGACTCGAATAGATTTACAAGGATATCAAATCATGCATATAAGAAATCAGCAAAGACTCAAATATATATCATAGATAATCTGATCACAAGTCCACAATTCATCGGATCTCGACAAACACACCGCCAAAGAACATTACATCGGATAGATCTCCATGAAGATCATGGAGAACTTTGTATTGAAGATCCAAGAGAGAGAAGAACCCATCTAGCTACAATCTACGGACCCGTAGGTCTGAAGTGAACTACTCACGAGTCATTGGAGGGGCGATGATGATGATGAAGAATCCCTCCAACTCCAAAGTTCCCTCCGGTAGGGTGCCGGGAAGGGTCTCCAGATGAGATCTCGCGGGAACGGAAGCTTGCGGCGGCGGAAAAGTATTTTCGAGGCTCCCCTTATTTTTGCGGTATATTTGGGAATTTATAGGCCAACGACCAATGTCAATGGGCGGCCACAAGCCTGCCCACCGCCGCCTCCCCCTAGTGGCGGAGTGGGGGCTTGTGGGCTCCCTGGAGTGCACCTGGCTTGGACCAAAAGCCCCTGGACTTCTTCCGTTCGAGAAAAAATCATTTCGGGGATTTTCTGCTGTTTGGACTCCGTTCCAAAATCAGATCTGAAAAGAGTCAAAAACACGGAAAAAACAGGAACTGGCACTTGACACTGAATTAATAAGTTAGTCCCAAAGAAGATATAAAAGGTACATAAAACAACCAAAGAAGACAAGATAACAGCGTGAAACCATCAAAAATTATAGATACGTTTGATACGTATCAAGCATCCCCAAGCTTAACTCTTGCTCGTCCTCGAGTAGGGAAGTGATAAGAATGAATTTTTATGCTTTCATGATACCTAGCATAGGTGTCCTTTCTAATTCCTCTTATGTGACGTGAATGTTCAGATCCATTAGATTCAAAACAATAGTTTGCTATTGACGTGGAAACAATAATAATTCAAGCAAACTAGCAAAGTAATCATGAACTTTCAAAATAACAAGGCTAAAAGAAAGTTATCCCTACAAAAGCATATAGTCTGGCTATGCTCTATCATCATTGCACAACGAATTTAAATCATGCACAACCCCGGTATTGACCAAGTAATTGTTTGACACCATTACTTTCTCAAACATTTTCAACTCTCACGCAATACATGAGCGTGAGCCATGATTATAGCACTACAGATGGTGTGGAATGTAGTGGAGGTTGCAAGACAAAAAGGAGAAGAAAGTCACATTAACTAGGCATATCAATGAGATGTGGAGATGCTCATCAATAGATATCAATGTGAATGAGTAGGGATTGCCATACAAATGATGCACTAGAGCTACGAGTATGTGAAAGCTCTTAAAGAAAACTAGTGGGTGTGCATCCAACTTGCTTGCTCACGAAGACCCAAGGCAATTTTGAGGAAGCCTATTATTGGAATATACAAGCCAAGTTATATAATGAAAATTTCCCACTAGCTATATGGTGGTGACAAAATGTGAGACTCTCGATCATGAAGACCATGGTGCTTAATATGCACAAGTGTGGAAAAAGTGGTAGCATTGTCCCTTCTCTCTTTTTCTCTTATTTTTTTTATTTGGTGGGCTCTTTGGTCTCTTTTTTTTTGTGGGCTTCTGTGGCCTCTTTTGTTTCCTCACATGGTACAATGCTCCATTAATGATGATCATCACACTTTCAACTCAAAACTTAGAGTAACGATGACTCTATATGGAATGCCTTCGGTGGTGTACCGTGGCAATGATCTAGCATGGCGTAGACATCAATGGAAACATCATGCTTGCTATCTTACGATCGTGCAAAGGCAAAGTAGACGTGGTGGCACATGTCATGGTGGTAGGTGCATGGCAATATATCTCGGAATGACTTTGAAAAAGCCATAACAGGTAGGTATGGTGGCTGTTTTGAGGGAGGCTAATGGTGGGTTTTGTGCACCGGCGAAAGTTGCACGACACTAAGAAGATAGTGATGGTGGAACATCGAAACAAAGCATTCAACGCATACTCCTAGGGGACGGGTTGGTAGGTATAAACCATCGCGTGATCCCCACCGCCACACAAAGGATGACAACCAATATACTAATCATGCTCAGATTTCATCACATAGCGGTTCGTCATACGTACATGCTACGGGAATCAATAACTTGAACACAAGTATTTCTAGATGCACCACACCTTACTAGCATGACTTCAATATTACCATAACCACAACTCAAAACTAATTGAGATGAATCAAACTTCTCTAACTATTCAATGCACATGAAGGTGGAAGTTTTCGTATCCCTTTGGATAACTACCCCTTTTGAGACTACTTTCAAAGCATAGATCAACTACCAAGCCACGCACGGCTGCGCTCTAAAAGATATAAGTGAAGCACATAGAGCAAAAGTATCTAGCTCAAAAGATATAAGTGAAGCCCGACAAAATCACGGTGTGTGCATGTCTCTCTCTAGGTGTGCAGCAAGGATGATTGACACAACAAAAATAAAAGACTCCTACGATACAAGACGCTCCAAGCAAAAACACATAACATGTGGTGAATAAAAATATAGCCCCAAGTAACGTTACCGATGGATTGAAGACGAGAGAGGGGATCCCTTCCCGGGGCATCCCCAAGCTTAGGCTTTTATGGCATTCTTGAATCTCTTTCGGTGCCTTGGGCATCCCCAAGCTTGAGCTCTTGCCACTCTTTATCTCTTTGCCCATAAGAACTTCACCCAAAACTTGAAAACTTCACAGCACGAAATTTAAACAGAAACTCGTGATAACATTAGTACAAGAAAGCAAACCACCACTTCCTTAGGTACTGTATAAAACTTAAATTCTACTTGTGCTGATGTTGGGTTACTGTACTTTCAATCTTCCATGGCTAATATCCCCGATACTATCCGTAGTTTCATCAAAATAAGCAACGAACACAACAAAATCAGAATCTGTTAACACTAGACTAGTATGAAGAAATATGTATATTTCGTATACCTCTGTTACTTCAAAAATTCTGAAAAATTACGACAGTCTGGAGAATTTGCGTAACAATCAGTAGCAAAAAGAATCAACTCAAAAGCTCTTACAGACAAAAAACGAAAATTCTTTTCGTGAGCCAAAAGTTTCTGTCTTTTCCAGCATGACCAAACGATCATCCCCAAGACTAATCATAACGGTTTTTCTTGGCACAAACGCAAAAAGAAACACAAAAATCACAATCATAACAGAATTATGAAAGTGTGGAAAACACAAAACATAAAGAAAAAGGATAGATTCGTTGGGTTGCCTCCCAACAAGCGCTTTTGTTTAACGCCCCTAGCTAGGCATTCAATGATGCTCTCACAAAAGACAAGAGTTGAAGCACAACGAGAGAATCATAAAGCATGTGAAAATCACATCTAAGTCTAACATACTTCCTATGCATAGGCATTTTATAGGAAAACAGATTGTCAAGACAACCAATAGTTGCCATATGCAAGGAAGAAGAAAGAGACAATAGCAATCTCCACATAACGAGAGGTAATTTGGTAACATGAAAGTTTCTACCAAAATATTTTCCTGTCTCATAGCAATTGCATGTGCGATCATATTCGAATTCAACAATGTAACTATCACATAGGATATTCTTTTCATGATCCACATGCATGAAAATTTGACGCTCTTCAAAAATAGTGGGATTATCATCAACTAAAGTCATGACTTCTCCAATCTCACTTTCAATATTGTTGCAAATATCATATTCATCATGAGGTTTAAACAAATTTTCAAGATCATAAGAAAGATCATCACCCCAATCTTGATTATTGTAACAAGTAGTGGACAAAGCAAAACTAGCATCCCCAAGCTTAGGGTTTTGCATAATTTTAGCATGATTATCACTAATAGAATTGATAGTGAAACCATTGCAATCATGCTTTTCATCCAAGGAGCCCTCGTGAATCACTTCATGAATTTCTTCCTCACAATTTTCAGATTCACGCATCTTACGCAAAACTCCAAAGAAATAATCAATTGCCCTCAACTCACTAGCAATTTGTTCCACACGAGTGGGTCTCTAAAAGAGATTAGCAAGTGGATGAGGATCCATATCACTAGATTTTTAACAAGCGAAGATGCAAGCATATTGAAGGCACATAGCACACAAGCAACAGAAAGGCAAACGAGAAAAACGGGCGAACGAAAAAGGCAAAGGAGAAAGGCAAATGAAAACGGCAAAGGCAAAAGAAAACGACAAAGGAGAAAGGCAAAGGGAAACAACAAATGTGAAGTGGGGAGAGGAAAACGAGAGGCAACTGGCAACAAAAGTAAATGCAAGAGATGAGTTTGTGAGACCTACTTGGATAGATCTTGATTTCTCCTCCCCGGCAACGGCGCCAAAAATACTTCTGACGTTTGTTGTGCATCCCTTGCAACGGCGCCAGAAATAGTTGTGTCGACGGCACCTGGAATCCTTCAGCTACGGCTACGCCTTAAGGGACTTCCTAGGCAAGTATGCAAAGGATTTCCCCCGTGGCCTTGGAGCCTTGCATTTGTGTTCCCTCAAAGCGGAAAGGGTGATGTAGCACAGCGACGGTAAGTATTTCCCTCAGTTTGAGAACCAAGGTATCAATCCGGCGGAAGAGTATCCCAAGATCATGCACAAACACAAAAGCTTGCACCCAACACTATGAAGGGGCTGTCAATCCCTTATAGATTGTTTGCCAAGTGAGAACTCAAAGCAACAAAGTAACAAAGCAAAGTAAAAGCGGAGATGTAAATGATGGATGTAAATAGACCCGTGGCTGTAGTGTTTACTAGTGGCTTCTCTCATGAAAGCAAATAGACGGTGGGTGAACAAATTACTGTCAAGCAATTGATAGAACTGTGCAGAGTCGTGACGATATCTATGCAATAATTATTTCTATAGGCATCACATCCGAAACAAGTAGACTGATACTTTCTGCATCTACTACTATTACTCCACACGTGGACCGCTATCCAGCATGCATCTAGTGTATTAAGTCCATAAGAACAGAGTAACGCCTTAAGCAAGATGACATGATGTAGAGGGATAATCTCAAACCAATGATAAAAACCCCATCTTTTAACCCTTGATGGCAAGTACTTGATGTGTGCCTTGCTACCCCTACTATCACTGGGAAAGGTCACCACATGGGAGAACCCAAAACCAAGCACTTCTCCCATTGCAAGAATCACAGATCTAGTTGGCCAAACAAAACCCAAGACTCGGAGAGACTTACAAGGATATCAAATCATGCATATAACAAATCAGCAAAGACTCAAATATATATCATATATAATCTGATCACAAGTCCACAATTCATCGGATCTCGACAAACACACCGCAAAAGAAGATTACATCGGATTGATCTCCATGAAGATCATGGAGAAAATTGTATTGAAGATCCAAGAGAGAGAAGAAACCATCTAGCTACTAACTACAAACCCGTAGGTCTGAAGTGAACTACTCACAAGTCATTGCAAGGGTGTCGGGAAGGCTTTCCAGATGAGATCTCGCGGAAACGGAAGCTTCCGGTGGCGGAAAAGTATTTTCGAGCCCCCCTGATTTTTTGCGGAATTTATAGGCCAAAGACCTAGGTCAGGGGGCGGACAGGGAGGCCACAAGCCTGCCCACCGCTGCCTCCCCCTGGTGGCGGAGTGGGGGCTTGTGGGCTCCCTCGAGCCCACCTGGCTTGGCCCAAAAGCCCTCTGGTCTTCTTCCATTCGGGAAAAATTCATTTCAGGGTTTTTCTTCCGTTTGGACTCCGTTACAAAATCAGATCTGAAAAGAGTCAAAAACACGGAAAAAACAAGAACTGGCACTGAATTAATAAGTTAGTCCCAAAAAAGATATAAAAGGTACATAAAACAACCAAAGAAGACAAGATAACAGCGTGAAACCATGAAAAATTATAGATACGTTTGAGACGTATCAGAGGTCAATCTGTGAGACAGACAAAATTGTTGTTGGTTGGACTCATCATTATAACTCTTTGCTTAATTGTATCTGTTTCGAACTCATGCAAATAGTGAGATGAGCAAAGTTTACCCCTTTCTCCTGAAATGTTGATTAATTTCTGTTTCGGTTGAGAATGGGGCACTCCTAGGTCAAGAAAACTAGCAAAGGTCATGCCCAATTTTCTTGACCTAGAAGGTGCCCGATTCTCAACCGAAACAAAAGCATAGATAATGCACATTACCTGGCTACTTGGCAGCACCAATGATTCACCAATTTGGGCTTGAACGCTATGTTATTTTTGTTTGAATTTGAACTAATTCCCAAAGAAATCCTCTCATGCAAAAAAAAACTTAATCTATTAGTTGGGCTGATAAGGAATGATCAAACATGAGCATTCTTTTCTCTCCCTTGTTTTCTTTCATTTTACATGTTGCCAACTAGTTGTGGTAGTGGCTTCGAAAAGAGAAAGTGAGCTTTGCAACTGCATGTTCTAGGCCCTTAGTGAGATGAGAAAAGGGATTTTAAAACTTTTGACTTCCTATATGCTAGCCAAGTTCGTGCTTTGAATCTTTGTAGAATTATAACTTTCAACTGATGTGCACTGCCTTCACAAGGAAATCCCATCTCATCACACAAGTCAGTAAGTTACCTAAGAATTAACATCAACACACCATATTCATTGAATTTAACCACTATGAGCAACACATATTTTTTAAAATTTTATAACAAATAAATTTGAAAAGTTGTTGAACCAACATGCAAAGTATTATTTGTCCATTTCAATATCATGAAATCCTAGCTCTTCTGCATGAAAAACATATTTATTTAATTTGTTATATTTAGTGCAAAACCAAGAGTAGAAGTAGTATGCTTGGTTTGTGAATCATTGGTGCAGTCTGTTTACCTCTGAGTGCAAAAGAAGGAGTAAATAATGTGGAGGGAAGGCGGATGGATTGGGTTTTATTCTAAGTTTTCCTCTAAATCTGAGAAGAATAGATACTACCCTGATCTCATCCAATAACTCTAGTAGCCTTTTTTCCTATTTAGAGCAAACATGGCCAACAACGATGAGGCCGGCGGTTCGAGCAAGCCATTCTGGGAGCTATCCCAGGAGATTGAGCAAGAACCTCACCGCTATGAGGACGCCGCGGAAGACACCGATCCCGATTACACAACCCCTAGTGGGGTCGGGGATGACACCACTGATGGTGCCGCCGGGGATGCCACCACTGATGATGGCAGCGAACGCACAAATGGCAGCCAACCGAAGAGGCAACGGAAGGACCGGCGCCCGAATGTACTCGGCACCGTCAAGCAGGAATTTACTGAAGTGTCCTCTAGTGGGCATCCAACGGCGCCCAAAGAATTAGTCGGTGGGTACGTGGGACAACTCGGCTGCATTCTCTGGAGCACCATCTCGATTAACACCGAGAACCTAAGGCGTCATGACTAAGGGAATTTGCGCAACCTCCTCTTCACGAAGTTGCAAGAACGATACAAGTTGCCCGGTAACATCGAAAACACATGCCTCTTAGGGCCTAAAGTGAACAATGCCTCCCTCACGAAGATGAGCACGACCCTGGCTACTTGGAGAGCCGTGGTGAAGAGAAGGATTCTAAGAGGTGATAGTTATGAGAAGATCAAGGAGACAAATCCTTTGAAATGCAAAGCTGACTACCTGGAGTTCAAGATCAAGTGCGAGAGCAACGCATCCTTGGAATCAAGTCAGTGGGGGAAAGATATGCGGGACTTGAACTTAGGGGTCCACAAACTCGGTCCCGGCGGTTACGGAGTGGCGAAACCTAAATGGGACAAGGAGGACGCGGAGCATGCCGAGCAAGGCCTACCGCCCCTCTTCAATAAATACCATGAAAAGCAGACCAGGAACTATGTCAGGGTCCGGTACAAGGTGGACCCGGTAACAAAGGAGCTTACCACGGATCCGGGGGTGAAGGAGCTTGAGCGTGTTGTGGTAAGGAATACGCCCCCGCGTAATTAGCTCATATGGTTGCATTCTAATTAATGAATCCAAATTTCTAAATGGTTCACGTTCCTTCCACAGGAAACTGGAAGCAGTAGCGCGGGGTCTCAGAGCTCCCCGTCTTCCCCTTGGGACACCACTTTAAATAGGGCGTTGAACGTAATGAAACACAAGGATAAGTTTAGTAAGCCGTCGTCAGCTGGTCATGTGGCCGACGAGGGCTTGTGAACGAAATGGTCAGAATACTATAAGGCTAGGCGAATGGAGAGAAAGACCGGCTCGGAAAGCAAGGAGCAGGAGGTTAAAGAATTCAAGGCACAAGTGGCGCGGATTTCAGAGACAGTCCAAGGGCAAGTGCGAGACCAACGGGGAGCGATGATCACCACCATTATGCCTTCCTTGCTTGAGGGGCTGTGGGGGTGGATTGCAGGCAGCCAACAAGGGCCGCCCCCGATTCCCAGCTTCACGGGCAGCAACTCGCACAACACACCAGCATCGGTGTCTCCGACGGAGGCGGCATTGTAGGTGCCTCCGACATTGGCGCCGGTATTGGAGCTTAATGCATCGTGTGTGTGTGGGAAGAATACACCGGCCGGCACCTCAGCAGCAAGTGGCCCCTCCGTCACTTGCACGCCCGCCGTTGGCGGTGCCTCGACATTAGCCGAGCTCGATGCCATCACGGTAACTAAGCCTCGGCCGATGACTTCATCTCCTTGCCTTTGACTGGCATCCCTGACGCCCTACATGTTTTCATAGGGCACCGCCAACATTCCATGCACTCTCCTGCACTTTGTGGACGGCGAGTTGATCGATGTCGCCAAGGCCAAAATCTTTGAACCGGGCAACCGCGTGTTCCACGGTAATCCAATGCCACCCACCGTGTAGAGGGTTCAACTGGTTCGGGTGCTGCGGGGCAAGCTGTGATGACTTGTTACCTCCGTATCGACCCACTAGGGCCGACAAAGATGATGTGCTGATCCTCAGCGCCTTCTTAAACTGGTTCGTGCTTTGGCCGAAGAGCCATATTAGTTTGGGGGCGGGGGACACCACCCCACAGACAACACTCCCAGTCGTGTCGGCGCCAAGCCATGGCAAGACCGCCCCAATGCTACCGCCGTCAGCTAATCCGGACATGTATATGGCACAGGATCTGGAGGACGACGATGGTACATTTTCCAACGTTGATAAGTACATCAACGAATATGGGTACGGTGACGAATTGTTGGAGCCTCCTTCTCAAGAACCCAACCCTGCAAAAGACTATCGCGATCTAGCTGGTACCGCGGAGAAACCCAATTGCAACAGGCGTCGTCTGTTCAGTTCTGAGGAGACGCCTCCAGCTGCAACCTTCACTGAGACTCAAACAACCGAGGTGTGAAATATTATCAGCCCCAACACACTCAAGAAGGTGGTCTCCGAGCAGAACTTGATCCCATTATAGCAGAAGAAGCAGAAGGGATTTAACAGAAAAAATAACAAGGGTGCGAGCCAGCCGGCACCGAGTACGATCCATGCTCAGGATGGGCCACCAATATCTAAGGATATCTCGAGGAGAGTGCATGTGGCGGGTAGGCCGATGCTACCGACTAATCTTCTCAATGTTGCAATCGGTGCTATGCGGAGTCTGCATGACGGTGTTCTTTATATGGAGAAGCGGCGTCTCTCTGAGAATGATCTGTTATACCCGGTTTTCGTGGCCAAGGTGCCAGAGGGCAAGGGCTTTGTCGATAGCACCATCGGGCATATGATCGTCCTACGGTTTGATGACATCTTCGCTATGGTTAACCTTTATCCACTGCACTACACCTTCATTTGACTATTTCGCTCAGTATGGAGATGCGGATCATTAGAGACAAGACCCCGAACATCGTGATAGTCGACCCCTTCTACATGCATGCAAATATCTTGGGTAGCGCTGGGGATTGGCAAGTAGCGAGTTCATACCTCGAAGGCGTCATTCTGGCGAACGCAGATAAGGATAACTTCCTCGTGCCTTACTTTTCCGAGTAAGTCATCCCCTCACCGCCCCGTAACATATGATTTCTTAGATTTCGATCTATTTTTTTCTAACATTCCGTGTTTTGTGCAGTGACACACATTGCACACTCATCCTCTTAAGCCCGAAATATTCCATGGCCACGTATTTCGACTCGGACCGTCAGTCGAAGAAAGACTACACAAGTATCAAGAAAGTTCTTGATGATGCCCTCCCCGGCTATGCCAAATCTAGAGGCACCTTCAGGAGGCCAATTCGTAAGTACGACAAGCACGTGTTCACCAATGTAACGATGTTCCGTTGCATCAAGCAGCTTCCTGGCAGTCAGAAGGATGCCTACTACGCCCTCCATCACATGCGGGTGATCGTAAGGGACCAGCATCACCGTATGGTACCAAATGATCTCAAAGAATGGGCCGCATGCTTATCGAAAACCCAGGACGAGGACATCAGACAAGAATTCTTTCACATCCAGTCAGAGTTTGCGGAAATCATCTATAAAGATGTCCTACCTAGATCGGGGCAGTTCTACCTCAACTATCAACCATCCAACAGTGAAATAGACACAACGCTATAAATGCAGGCTGACAACGACAGCACATTCATGACCATCACAAAAGACGACGGCTTCATCCACGCTCTGGTCCATGAGTCGAGTCGAAAGTATTGATGCTATGTAGTTCTGAAATATCGATTAGCTCATGTTGTAATTAAACTTTAATGAACTTGTATGTCTCTTTAGTTTGGACAGTCATTCAACTTATATGTAATCGATGCTATTTAATAGTAGGACCATGAATTGTGCTATTAATGTGTTGCTTTTCTCTTTCGATCCTTTTGTTGCATACTTATATATTGCTTATATATTATCTGTGAATTTCTACTAACATTTTGTTTGTCTAGTGTATAGAGATGTCGTCGTATGTCGTGTACAAGGGTGAGGTTCCCGGAGTCTACAACGACTGGGAGGAGTGTCGGAGACAGGCTCACCATTTCAGCGGTAATAGTTACAAAGGGTAAACAACTAGGGCGGATGCGAAGCTAGATACGCGAGCTATCTAGCGGGAGAGAGGAGGGAGCGGTGGAGGAACCGGATGAAGATCAGTTTCATCGCAATAATGCTCATCGTGACCGCAACCCTCTTCTATGTGATGGTAGTTTAGATATCGACTTGTAGTGTGAAGACAAACTCGCAACTCACGGTCTCGAGACTTGTAATGTTCAAACTTTGTTCGGTATTTTGCATTCAGAGACTAATATGATGAATTGTATTCGGAGACTAATCTTCTATTGTATTCGATAAATCTGTTGTTTATATGTTGTGTTGTTTATATTCTGTGTTGTAATGTATTTTGTAACGTGTGCAAATATCATAAAAGCAAAAAAAATATTCATAGTAGTGGGACACCAAATTGCACTTTAGTGGCACACATGAATAAACACACCAGTGGCGCATTATCTAAAAGTGCGCCATTGGTGTCTGGGATAGTAATTGCGCGCGAGGTGGTGTGCCACTGTAATGTAGATTAACAGTGGCGCACTACGCGTGCACCATTACTATTTATTAGAAGTGGCGTGATAATAGTGGCGCACCTATAGTGCGCCATTAAAAGCCAAAATAGGTGCGCCACTAACAGCCTTTTTTTCTAGTAGTGTAAAAAGCTACAATGACCCTAGCAAAGGAGCCAAACCTCTGTCTGGGATTCCCAAGCTATTCCGGTCAACGTCGATCACATCGTGTAGCACCAATAGTGAAACTACTGTTTCCTCTGCAAAAACATAAATAAGCAAACGTGAGTACAAATGTATTCACCAAGACTTATGTCAGAACTATCTACATATACATCAGTATCAATGAAGGCACTGTGGAGTTGGACTGTAGCAAGCCAGCTTTGATTCTTGGCTAACCTATACTACGTCCATAAATACTTTCTTTGAGGTGGGATAGCACACACGTGTCCACATATTCACCAGTTCAATATGCCACTATGGATACACTCTCATCTCCATATGAGAAGGCCATCCATAGCACTCACACTTATCTTGAACATTTTATAGTATCCATTCAAGTTGTCTATGACCATATAAGTTTCCAAGTAATCCATATCCGCGGACGGGCTATTCGAATAGATTAGATTACCCTACAGGGGTGTACTTTTTCACACACGCTCCCACCACTTATCACCATATGCACGTCATGCATCTCGGCAACCTTCAAGCGGAAGCACTGGTGTGGGTGTCGTCTACGACCTAACTAACCAGACAAGACTCTAGTCCAGGTTTATTGCCCATTTGAGACTGAGCCCGCAAGGAAGACCGTCCGAAGTTTCTTCTACGGTCCCAAACGATGTGTACAAGGTTCCCAAGCCCACCTCGACGGATTGTACTACGGTTGGTACACCGGGCCATGATGCCTAGTCTGTCCCAACCCTACCTATACGGGGTGCCACTCAGTAGACTACTAGCATGTCTTACAAACACCAGCAACTAGTTGCAACTCCTTGACAAAGATCTAGGTGGTTAATAAGTCGAGAGAGTCAATTAAGGATCCCAATGTGCGGTAGTAGCTAGTCTTGGATAACATACATGAGACTCAGTTCTTAAGGACGGTCCCAATGAGACAACCCGCCATGTACTCCGACACAGCGTCTCATCGGTACCTTTACCAAATCAGGTTCGCACCTTTAATCTCACACTGTGTGGGATGAACACAACCATTCCAATTCATCGTCTAGATGGATCAGAGCCGACGCAACTCTAAGTAGAGCAGGAACAGTAGGCAAGCATGGATGAGTGGCACATCAAGGCTCACGTAGTTTCTACTCATGATAAGTGGTTTCAACTATTTACTGTGGCAGAATCAGTTCATTCAGAGGAATGGGTTCAACTACCGAGAATAAATAACATTTGAATCGCTTTTTCCTACTGCAGTAAAAGAGAGCAGGAGCGAGAATAGGATTTTATCGGAATGTTCAAGGGGGGTTTTCTTAACTGACAGTTCCGAAGATAGCAATGAGTATTCATCAATGTCATTGATCACATCGTCGGAACCATCGTCTACCAAGGGGGAAACAACATCGGCAACAGAAAAGAACACATTCAATGCAGTCCAAGAAACATGATGTATGACATGGCATGTTAAGGTACTGAGTTTACCTAGCTCAATGTTTGTTCATATTAATTGAAGTGGAATTCAAATAGGCATCAAATTCAACCTCCAACTATTTATCAAATTTAACCTAATCATCATTTTCCCTACTTGGTGAAGTTAACTTGCTTTAACATGCATGAACATGGCATAAACAGATTTCTTGCATTTTTATAATCATTTTTCATATATAAATTATTTCCATTGGAGTTATATTTTTTTCTATGATTTTTCAAAGTTTTCAGCATTTTCTGGAATTATTCTTATATCAGAAAACCCATTTATTGCGTGAGCTCTGCGTCATGAGGTCAATAGCGGTAGATCTGGTCAAAACTGACGTGTGGGGTCCACACGTCAGTGGGTCAGCTAAAATTAAGAGATTTAATTTTTGACTAGTACTTAATTAAACTGAGGTGTCCACACATCAGTGGCTAGGAATTAATTAGTGGCGTCATTAGGGGCTAAACTTACCCATGACCGGCCGGGCCTACGTGGCAGTGGCTCAGGCCGGCGGAGCTCGTTGCTAGTGGCCTCTGGCAACGGCGGAATCCGCCTATCGGCACGGGGGAGGCAGTTGAGGCCACGAGGGCGTAGCCCCAGCTCGCCCGCATCCATTCCGATAGGTTTGGGGCGCTGGGGTGGCCGGAGCTGGCGGCAGCGACGCCAGAGGAGGCGGTCGGAGTTCGGCCAGCTCGGGCTCATCGTGCGGTGATGCGGGAAAAAAATATTAGGGCTGTTGCAGCATTTGCGGACCCCCACGAGCATGCCAATGTGCTCAAACGGGCGAGGGAGAGGTCCTGGCCACGACGACCATGGCCGGCGGCAGGGAGCTGCGGCTCTGGTCGCTAGCGCGGTTAGAGAAGGGGGAGATCGACGAGGAGAGGGGGGAAGAGACCAACGGCTCACAGCAGATCCAATGGCGCTGACGGTAGGATCGGGGACGCGCCGGAGATGGCGAATCAACGAGAGGGGACCGGTAGCCGGAGGTGGAGAAGATGGCCGCGATGGCGACGATAGGGGGCCTCCTACCTCGATTCTTTCTTCTATGAGATGGGGAGGAGCTCGACAGAGCAAGAGGACATGTTGGCTGGGCTAGAGGGGGCCGGTGGCCGTGGCTGCAACGGCGGAGCTCTCCGGTAGGTCTCGATGATCCTAGTGATCAAGAGTGGGAGAGGTACAGGGCGATCAGGGAGCAAGGGATAAGAGAGAGGAGGTCGCGGGGCGTCTCCATGGCGCAGATGAGGCGAGGGGAGGCAGGCACGCAGTATGGAGGTGGCCGTGCGCGCCACGCACCTGCCTGTCCTACTGGCACGAGGAGGAAGAAGACCCACTGCCCCGTGGTGGGCTGGGCTGGCTTCCCTCCTGGGCCAGCAAGGCCAGGTAAGTTTCGTCTTTTTTTTCTTTTATCACATTTGTTGGGATTTGAAAATAATTCGAATCATTTATAAAATCCTGAAAAATTATTACGTGACATAAATGGGTATATTAAGTGCCACATGAAAGTTTCAGAATTAATGGAACTATATTTTATATATAGCAAATATAATTCCAACTCAAATAATTGTTTGATTAATTCAAAAGTCCAATATAAAATGTTTCTATGATCCAAAGTTATTGAGTTGAAGTTTACCTCATGCAAATATTTTCTTAGAATACTTGAAGCATTTTCTTTGATCATTTTGGAGCAATTTTTTATATTGCCTATTTTCCAAAATTTGGTTCCTAAGGCTTGATCACTTCCCCATTTCAGATTAAAAGAATTTAAATATGCATGCATGAATTCCATGACAAACAGGTCTTAATATAGGGCTGTGACAACTCACCCCCACTAAACAAGAGTCTAGTCCTGAGATTCAAGCGTAGGGTAGGAGGACAGAGGGGACACTGGCTACCACAATCTTCATGATCCAATTGCCCTTCTTGAAGATGTTGATTCATTGCATCATGTTGACCATGACAGCTTTGTCTTTGAGGTCTTCATGTAACGCGATGAAAAAAAGAACAGGAAGACTCTACAAGATTTGATCTCCTCGAAGATCACACTCATGATCAACTCACTGAATGAGACGTAGGAACGTCCCTTGAGCTGAGACACAAAGCTCATAAAACAGATGAGAAAATGAGACAAATGACAGAAGTTCAATTGGTAGGCAACAATCTCACGCTTAAATAGATGGTGACAAGGTTTCAAAGTTGCGAGGGGTTAAGTTGGCCTTCATACCATAATGGGCACCTTAGAAAGGTGACTCGCAGAGTTATTCCCTTAAGTGGCAAAAAGAACTACTTTTGATACAAAGATCACTGAAACTCTTCATACAAGAATAAGGCAATTCGCAATGATCACTTGAAGGAATTTGAAAGAATGGCATACTCAGTTTGAGAAGGAATCTAGAGTTATAGAACAACTCGGCAAACGGAAGGCATATTCCAAGTGATACCGAGGATATAACCTAGTGTCTGAGCGTGCTCTCAGGAACTTGAGCATTTCCTTATTCATCAAGGTTTTACCAATATCCATGCCAAGATCTTGGTGACACATCATGATAGCATGATGAATAATGGTGGAGGATGCAGATGCAAAGGAAGACAACACTTTCTCAAGTTTCACCTTAGCTATGCCAAGACAGCAAAATCTGGATGTTCGACCGAGAGACATTTAGCACTCTACTTCTAATGTTCTCCTTGATGTAATAGGGTATCTCAACTTCGTGGTATCCAGAACATCAAGTAAAGGTCGGACTTCGGGGCTCAAAGGGGGTCCATGAGGAACTACTTGTTGAACAAGTCATACTAAGTCCTCATAGGGAAATGGCTAAGGTTATTGATGCAAGATATTATAATATTAAGTCTTCTGGTTAGGTGCGTTAGCCACTCACCTTACCGGGTTATATGGGGACCAATATTATAATTCTCGAGAAATGTTCCAACCATCATGTGTGTGTGAGATTTAGATCTGGTTGGTGATTGGATGTTCGAGACTCAGCATGTGTGAAAGAGAAGGTTTGCAACACAACTCGACGAGATAACGTTGCAAGATTCTCAGGAGGTGAACTATGGAAGCAAACTCCAAAACATGAGCTGGATTGCAGGATCCACATGAACACATTGTGGAAGACAAGCGTGACCACATAGAAATCTTACAACATAACACTATCGAGTTCTGGTTTGGGAACCATCATTGCGGACAACGAAGCAATGTGCAAGTCCGTTTGGTACCTTCAGGAATAACACTTAACTTCTTTTCATTGAACAAATCAACCAGTGGTTTGGGTGCTAGGAGGTACATATGGATGGGAGGTAGCTAATCTCTCAGACCATAGAATACTTCGCACGTGCATGATTCACTTGGGATGATTCCGAAGGAAACAAAACAACCTTCTCAAATTCATGGCGGCAACTTGCACCAATGCATATGAATTTAAAGGAAGTCACTTCTTACACCTAACATAAACTTCATGTACGAGGCATAATGGTAAGGCCTACAAAAGTTTCCAACACTAGCTTAATGTCCAACATAAATCCCAGAACAAATGAAAATGTTGCTGATGGACTCAACAACAATTCATTGAAATATCCATATAAATGGATTTCCACAACTATGTGGGCAAGATAGTATCATTGGTCACATCAAAGAATATAATGGTGTATGCTCAAGGAAATCCACATGTAAGACACCGTTACGAAAATCTTTGGTTCTGAGTTTGATTTGACAATAGCCCATATTCAAATCAAAAGTTGGAAAATACAATATATGCAACACTTGATCACACGAATCAACTGATGAGAATATCATCTTTCTTGAAGACTCACACAACAAAAAATATATCCCTTTGGAATGAACTAAGTTAGGCAAAGCTTTTATCTTCCAATTCTCCAAGTTGTTGTTCAGCTTAACCAACTAGTTTCAGGGGTATCCAACACGGATTCATGGAGAAGGGTGCCTTATAGGAAAACCAACTTGATGAGGAGCTCACCATAACGGTCAAGGAATAACCTGGTAATACTTCCGAGAAGATATTCGGAAAATCACGAACCACCGTTAGGTTATTAAGCTCGGGAACAATCTTGCTTTTCAAGGCAAGATGATATGATCAAACTGTGAAGGATTGACACAATCCTAACTCATTGATCGAAGAGTGCACCATGAACATGGACTAGGTAGCATGGTCAATCTTAGGATGACGATTCAATCACCATCACCATAAGAGTGAAATTATTGTCCCTTAACTAGAAAGCAATGGCATTGATTGCACACATCATGGTTCACTCGTCGATATCCCGGTTACAACCAACATGGAAACCGAAGAATGAACAATCATAGCGAGAAGTATCACTACAACATGAGTTCAGAAGGGATGGTGCATTTCTCACCACATTCTTGACAGAAGAATGTAATACTCCAAGATAGAACAGAAAAAAAGCTGGATTGGCATTCTGATCAGCGGAATACAACTACTATGACCTAATCCAAGAATTGGATGAGGTACTGGAGTTTGCTTCTCCCAGTCGTTTGGAAATAGAAAGACTTGACACACCACAGGAATAATAGACATCGATGACATGAATGCACAACTACTCTTGACTATCCTCTCATAAATGAAGGTCAGAAACAATTGAAGAGGGCCAACTCAAGAGCACATGATTTTTCTGAGGTGTAGGTGCATAGATTAGCATGTCGAACAAGTTCAACACAATTCTTCTAGAGAACCCATGGAGAAAGGAGAAGTTGGCAGAATCACAATATGGAGTAGAGAACTCATCACAAGCACTCTTGTTGTGATCTTTAGTTCACGAAGAACTTCTGCCACAGATAGTCCATGGTGTTGAAAGAATTATATACCACGAACCTTGCAAACTACAACAAGGTTACTAATCATTCTAAAGGAACTAACAACATTATCAACAAAAGTGAGCAGAATGATCCTTGAGTTCAAGAACCCAGAAATAGAGTACCTAGTAGATAAATAACATCACAGGATGTTTTCAAAATGATGGCCAGAATTATCACACTAGAAACACAAAACACATCTACACTATTGGGTAGTTTTCCGAGGTAACATGTTTTCCTAATGCTTTAACAATGCGTCGAGGTAATAGGGTACCTCAACACAATAATTAGTGTACTTTGTCTACCCAAAAAGACATCGGTAATAGGAGCAAGGAATTTTCAATTGCATACATTTATAACCCTTGGATAACAGGGACAACATAACAGTTGTATGGGCATGAAATACGAGGCAACCTGCATGAAAACTGACAACATAACATGGAATCCAATGGAGACAATGATACAAGAAGACAACAACTTTCCTATAAGTCTCCAGCATAGTAACTCGTCATCCTAATAGATAGATGAGAAAACCTAATTCTTAAATCCCATAGAATAAAGAAGAGGGTGACTCTGAATAAGAATGACACGAGAAAAGAAGTAAAAAGAACCTTACGTTCCCTTCCATAAGCAATTCCCTTATATAACTAAAGAGTTGCTAGACTCAACATCGACCAGTTTGGCTTGGTTATCCTACAGGAAGTTAAGCTCTGATAACAACGTTGTCGGCACCCTGATCCTAAGTCATAAGAACCCAGCATGTAACACATCACATCACTTTGCGTCCTCACGCACGGTAAACTCCACGGCTGCCACCTTACCATTGTGGGGACCATTTGCGTCCTTTGGCTCACGTATATGAATGTGTCGCTATCAGTCAAATGACAAAGAACCTGGGTCGAGATGACTAGTTATAAACCCAAGTAGTACATCCGTACAGGGACATGCATATATAACCCAACAAGGCAGGTGTCGGTCAACAACGTGTGTAGACGAGTCGTAGCAAGCTACAAGGACTCGGTTAGACAGCGTGACATTTCCCCGAGGGGATAGACACAGCAGCAAAGAAGGATACATGTCGTCAATCAATGTGTCCAGAGCAATAGCAAGCTACTAGGGCTCGGTGGAAGCACAAAGAGGCATTTCCTCGCAAGGAGTACTACTAAAGGCACACAACTTGGTGTCGAATCCCACACATACAAATGCATTTCAAACGTACACGCAATATGCATGATATTTGTAGATACAACATGGCATCACAACATAACTTTATGACTCAAGCTTTTATTAACGACTCATATGAGTCAACATAGTGTGATATTACAAACAGGGCTCACAAGACCCAACAGTCAAATCATACAAGCATCAAGCGGAAGCATAACATTTCTAGGTACAAACATCTACTAGAAGCGGCTGTAAGAGCCTAAAAAGCTAGAACGACCCTACCAAAGGAGCCAAACCTCTGTCTGGGATTCCCAAGCTATTTCGCTCAACGTCGATCACATCGTGTAAAACCAATAGTGAAACTAATGTTTCCTCTGCAAAAACATGACTAAGAAAATAGCAAGACTTACGTCAGAACTATCTACATATGCATCAGTGTCAATGAAGGGATTGTGGAGTTTGACTACAACAAGTCAGCTTTGACTCTTGGCTAACCTATAGTACGTCTACAAATACTTTCTTTGAGGTGGGACAGCGCACACAAGTCCAGATATTCACCAATTCTATACTCCACTATAGATCCGCTATCGTCTCCCTACGAGAAGGCCATCCATAGAACTCACACTTATCTTGAACATTATATAGTATCCATTCAAGATGTCTATGACTATATCAGTTTCCAATTAGTCCATATCCGCGGACGCAACTATTCGAATAGATTAAATTACTCTGCGGGGGTGTGCTTCTTCACACACGCTCCCACCACTTATCGCCATATGCACGTCATGCATCTCGGCAACCTTCAAGCAGAAGCACTGGCGTGGGTGTCGGCCATGACCTAAGTAACCACACAAGACTCCAGTCCAGGTTTATCGCCTATTTGAGACTGAACCTGCAAGGAAGTCCGACCGAAGTTTTCTCTACGGTCCCAAACGATGTGTACAGGGTTCCCAAGCCCACCTCGACGGATGTTACTACGCTTGGTACACCGGACCATGATGCCTAGTTTGTCCCAAGCCCACCTGTACGGGGCGCCACTCGGTAGACTACTAGCATGTCCTACAAACACCAAAAACTAGTTGCAACTCCTGGACAGAAATCTAGGTGGCTAATAAGTCGAGAGAGTCAATTAAGGATCCCTAAGTGCGGTAGTAGATACTCTTGGATAACATACGCCGTAATGAGTTCTTATGGACGGTCCCAACGAGACAACCCGCCATGTAATCTTATAGCCTCTCATCGATACCATTACCAAATCAGGTTCACACATTTACCCTCACACTGTGAGGCATGAACACATCCATTCCAATTCATCATCCATGTGGATCAGACCCGACGCAACTCTAAGAATAGCAGGCACAGTAAACAAGCATGGATGAGTAACACAGTACTCATGCTAAGTGGTTTCAACTATTTACTGTGGCAAAATCAGGTGGAAACATCACCGACAACAGAAAAGAACATATTCAATGCAGTGCACCAAACATGATGTATGATTCCGACAGGTTTGGGGCACTAGGGTGGCCAGAGCTGGCGGCATCAACGCTGGAGGAGGCGGCTGGAGCTCGACTAGCTCGGGCTCGTCACGAGGAGCTGTGGACAAAAAAGCTGGGGGCGTGGCAGCATTTGCAGACCCCACGAGCATGCCGGTGTGCTCAAACGGGCGAGGCAGAGGCCCTGGCCACGACGGCCATGGCCGGCGGCAGGGAGCTCGCGTTTCCGGTGGCTAGCGGGGTTAGAGAAGGGGGAGATCAACGATGAGAGGGGGAAAGAGACCAGCGGCTCACAGCTGATCCAATGGCGGTGACGGTAAGCTCGGGGACGCGCCGAAGACGGCGAATCGACGAGAGGGGACCAGCCTTTGGCCTCGTTTCTTTCTTCTAGGATACGGGGAGGAGCTCGACAGAGCTACAGGACACGTTGGCTGGGCTAGAGGGTCCGGTGGCCGTGGCTGCAACGGCGACGCTCTTTCGTGGATCTTGGTGATCCTAGAGATCGAGAGGGGGAGAGGTACAGGGCAAGCAGGTAGCAAGGTATAACCGAGAGGTGGTCGCGGGGCATCTCCGTGGCACAGATGAGGCGAGGGCAGGCAGGTAGGCAGGGTGGAGGTGGCCGTCAACATGCCCGTGCGCGCCACGCACCTACCTGTCCTCTTGGCACGAGGAGGAAGAAGAACCCCCTGACCCTAGTGGGCTGGGCTGGCTTCCCTCCTGAGCCAGGAAGGCGAGGTTAGTTTCTTTTTTTTCTTTTTTCTTTTCTTACATTTGTTGGGATTTGAAAAATAATTATCTGACATAAATGGGTATATTAAGTGGCGCATAAAAGTTTCAGAATTAATGGAACTATGTTTTATATAGAGAAAATATAATTCCACTTCAAATAATTGTTTGATTACTTCAAAAGTCCAATATAAAATGTTTCTATGATCTAAAAATATTGATTTGAATTTTACCTCATGACAATATATTCTTAGAATACTTTGAACATTTTCTTGGATCATTCTGGAGCAATTATTTTATATTGCCTATTTGCCAATATTTGGTTCCTGAGGCTTGATCATTTCCCCATTTCAGATTATTAGAATTTAAATATGCATGCATGAATGCCATGACAAACTGGTCGAAATCTAGGGTTGTGACACAAACTAACAAGACTAAAAACAAAGGTAAACGATAGCGTGCAACTCCCATATCTTGAAGACTGGACTCCCCAGCAATGGCGCCAGAAAACTTTGCTTGATGACGAGATGATGTATATACTTCTCGCACCTCGTTCGTTACCCGAAGTGGAAGGTTTATCGAACCATGATGACTCCTAGGATCAACAAGATGTGTCTTCCACCCTGGCGCTAGCAGAAGACGTGGACCTACACATGCACAAATAACTTTGCTCCCAACGAGTAGAGAGAGGTTGTCAATCTCTCCGGCCTTGTAGTTTGCAAAGGATCAAAACACAAGCGGTAATAGTAATAGTTATTGCAACGGAAAAGTAAATGAAAACAGTAAATGATGCAGGTGTAAACAATGATGGTGATATGGACCGGAGTCACATAATGTTCACTAGTGATGTCTCTCTCCCAAAAGACGATAAACAACTATGCTTGGGTAAACAAATTATAGCTGGGCAATTGACAGAATTACGAACGCACCGCAATGCTAATTATACTACTTCATTGTTAGAGGTTCAATAGTAATGGGCAGTATGCCAAGACAAGTAGACCGTTTATTCATCAGCATCTACTTACTAATCATCCACCTTGAGATATCTATCTAGAACATCTTGCCGGTATTAAGTTGCGGGCCCCACCCAAAGTGTAAACTCAAAGCAAAAGACAACTGCATTAACGAATTATGCGTAAGGTAAACAATCCTTGCAACCGTGGACACAAGCACCGTTGTTTTCTCCCTGGTGGCAACAGCACATCCCCTAGTCTCATGTTTCTGTCACTCAAGCTAGACATCGAGGGGCATGAACCCAAAATCATGCATAACACTCCCTCTTAGAGGTACAATCTACTACTCGTCCAAAGCAATAAATAACAACGGAGAACATGCATGAATCACTAAGGAACATAATATAAAAGGATAATCAAATATATAACTCATAACAATCTGAACATAATCTCATAATCCATCAGATCCCAACAAACCGAGCATAGCAATAGCAAAAGTATTACCTAGATGCCTTGATCATGTAGGCTAGCTCACAAGGACTAATCATGGAAGCACAAGATTGGAGAGAAGACATCACATTTCTACTGCTCATGGACTCGTGGTCCAAGGAGGACTACTCATGACACTTCCGGGAAACATACATGGCAGTGGAGAAGCTCCCGGAGGTCAATCCTCTCTCCGGCAGGGTGCCGGGAAGAGGTCTCCTGACACTCCCGGTCTTGGAAGCGCTGCGGCGGAGGAACGATGGAGAAATTCACGATTCTGGATCATCTGGAATGGTTTTCTCTCGGAGGAGTAAATATAGGCGAAAGGAGGGCACGGGAGGATGTGGGACCCACCCAGTTTTCCTCTTGGCACGGCCTAGGGGTGGGTTGCGCCCACACGTTGCCTGGGTGGCCCCTGGACCCCCTTTGGCCCATCTTCGATAATCTGGAAGCTTTCGGTACGCTGATTTTTATATATTTTTCTCGGGATTTTTCGGGCTTCAGAAAATTTGGTAAAAGCCGCTGCAAAAAAAGACATCAACTGCCAGGAACTGGCACTAGGTGCACTGAGTTAGTAGGTTAGTCCAAATATGTGTAAAATGATATAAAATGTAGAAAAACATATAACAATGTCACCCAAAAGATCATGGAACAAGCAGAAATTATAGATATGTTTTGCACTTATCACTTGGGCATCTAAACAATAGCTGCCAAAGCTGTCGGAGGAAGAGATGAGAAGGTGCTCGCAGACCATTTCCTTTTGGCACTCAAGCCCAATGTGTGATCGTGGTAGATGCACCTGTCGGAGAATTACATTGTGTAATGGGCTGACCAGTGTAATGAGTCCGTTGGCGCCTTCACGGGTGGCCACCAGGAACTAGGACAACCCAGCGACTTGTAGGTCCTCTCGCGGAAAGATGGGGAAACCCTACAGAAGTACATCCAGACGTTCAATAGAGTGCACTGCAACATTCCACGGATACACCCCATAGTGGTGATTGTTGCATTCCATTTGAACGAGTGCAACAGGAAGATGCGGGCAAAGATGAACGTCAAACTCCAGAAAGCCGTCAACGAGCTGTACACGTTGGCGGACAAGTGTGCACGAGGTGAAGAAGGAAGGCGACTCCTCAGAGAGGAGGCCGGTGTCGGAGTCGACTCTGATGATGACGACGATAACCCTGGGTCAAAGGGGAGAACTTGAAGCACAACAAGAAGAGAAAGGCAAGGCAGTGTAGCCACCGAAAGCTCTGGTGGTCTCAGCGCTCGTAAGAAGGTGAAAGCCGAAGCCCCCGGCAAGGGAGGTGCTTCTGCAATGATTGCCTTGAGGTCGCAGTTGTAGAGAAAGCCAAATATTGTGACGGCCCTATTGCAAGATCCATCGCACCAAGGGTAGTGATCTCCAAGAGTGCCGCCATGTCAAGCAACTTGCTCAAAAGCAAAATGGAGAGTAAGAGAAGCGCAACAGGGAGAAGGGCCATGATGGTGCAAGGAGGCTGCCGTGGCAAGGCCCCGCAACAAAGAGAAAATCCTACCAGAAACCATGAGAAAAAAGAAGATGATGACGTAAGTGATGATGAAGACGGTGGAGAGGATTCCAGTGATAGAGAATTCCAGAGGTCCACTGATTCCATGTGCGTTCACCAGGGTACTTCCTTTCACTAAGAGCTCAAATAGTGGGCACGCGAAGTTAACACCATGGCGCCTGTGGCGGAGTCTCGAACGCCACTCGAATTGTCCCGCACACCCATCATCTTTGATGTGGAGGTTCACCCCGATAGCATTACCGTGGTTGGGTGTTTACCGCTGTTGGTTTCTCCAATAGTCCGCAACCTCAACGTAAGTAAGATGTTAGTTGACGATGGACAGGGATGAACCTAATTTCTCACGAGGTGGTCAAGAGGCTACAGATCCCTAACAGCGAGCTCGAACCTACGGGTGCATTCCAAGTGATTAACCTCGGCAGAGGCCAACCAAAGGGAAAGGTAACTTTATTGGTTACATTCAGCGAAGACCTCAACCACCGGACCAAAAAGGTCGTATTTGATGTGGTCGAGCTCTCCCTGCCACAAAATGAATTTCTTGGTTGCCCATCCTTGGTGAAATTCCTGGCAACATCCCACTATGCTTACAATGTTGTGAAGATGCCAAGCCCCATGGGAGTAATATCCATCCCGTCCGACAGGAAGAACGCAATCATTTGCATTGACAAGATGTATCGAGACGTGGTGGCAGCTAAATCCACAGGAGGACACGCTCTTTCCAGAAGCGAGATGAAGGGAAAGAAGTCTAGCAGGAACATCAAGAAGGCCTTTGGGAAGCGCGCCTCCGCGGAGTGCACTGCGCCCGTCGATGACCTTTCGGAGAGTTCCACTAGCAGGAAATCCATGGTCTCCTACCCTGCGACGAAGAAGGTGTCATGACCGGTTTCCAAATAAAATAATTTTGTGGAAATCAGCCATGTGCGTCTCGAGTTTAGAAAATTATTTCTCAGTGATAGACTTAACTTGATACAGAAAACCAGTAGTACTTAATATTAAACAGGTAGAGAAGAGGTTGCTCTACAATTTATTACAACATGTCCAAGTCTCACACATACGGATATGGTATATTGGTAATATGATAACTCTACTGCTCATAATAAAGGGGCACATCACATCAGAGTAATGTGACCTGACAAGTACTACTACGCGACAAACATCAGAGTGAGGCTTGACGATTTATTTGCGGTGGCGGAAGCGGTGAAATAATACAGCGGCAAACTCCAGGATCACAAGACTGAATGGGACTCCTCTAGACAACAGACTCGCTATCAAACTCTTCATCCAAGAGGTCTCCTTCATCCATATCTGGCCACATCAACAAGCCAGTGAGTACTTCGAAAAGTACTCGCAAACAGTTTGCACAAAACATGAGATGCATGCTGTCAATTATTAATATGCATGGTTCGGATCATAATTTATCAAAAAGGATGTGTTAAAAAAATTAAGGTAATGGATAAATCGGGCGGTCATCCTCCCGAGATATCCTAACAGAAAGGTAAAAATGCACCGATCGGGTGTGTGGAGCAACACCTCGAAAGATTAACAAGGGTTCGTAAACCACCGTCGGGCGTCTGATCGACACCACATAAAGGTCATAAAATAAATAGCAAGACACAAACGGGCGTCTTAGCGACACCACAGAAAGGTCATAAAATTGTATAGCAGCCGTAGTCAGGCGTCTTAGCGACACCACACAAAGGGCATAAAAATCAATAACACCCGCAGTCGGACGTCTTAGCCACACTTGAGAAAGGGCATAAAATAATAAACAAGCCACAGTCGGGCGTCTTAGCGACACCATAGAAAGGGCGTATGAATAAATGAGAAGTATCCAGGTGGCACAACCAACCTTCAGCATAATTCTTGAAACAAGGAGAAAATAATAAAATATTCCACTTTATCGTTAGATATCCACAACTATTATTGTTCCACCACTTCTACTCCAAGGACTGACTCTAAGACCGACACTTGACTTGTCAAACGATCGTCCTTAACCATGGACACGGCTACTCGAATAGTTTTGACTCTGCTGAGGTGTACCCTTTACCCGTAGGACACGGGTTCTGATAGTCAATATGACTAATCCCACGCATGGTATTTTAGAAGCAGACACTCAGAACGAACACACACCCACTTTACCCCTGCCAATCCCGGCTTCACCCGGACTACGCTGCCACGACGAAACCATAAGACAGGGAGGCTCCGACCTTGACTAGTATGGGATTGAATTTATACTGCGCGCTACAAGGGAGTGTCCTCCCTCTCGGTCCCAGATCAGAAACACCCATGCCCCCTGACCAGATGACTGGATTTAGTCCAGGGCCATGAATACCTTCCTCCCGGCCCCTCTACTTGGTGTGTGACTGATAATAGGTCTACGACCGACTATACCAAATCCTTATTCAGGAAAGTGTGGTAGCACAATAAAGAAAGTAAGACAAAGACAAGACTCGATCTAGGTCGATACTGGAGTTATTAATTTCTTACCAATACCATTATGCACTTGTCATGACCAAGCCATAACCTATCACGTTCCGCGTTACTAGGTTATCCACGACCTCACACAACCATCACTTGCCATAGTTATGTCTTTAACATTATTTTTAACATATGCAACATCCTTGAATAATGCAAATGGATGAATATTAAATTCTTGTTAGTGAGCAAACAACACACCACAAGTTCAAACATGCTTGCCTGGGTCTATCTAGTCGGGATCAAGCTCGGTGAAGTTAACATCGGCGTTTCCTCCATCGGAATCTATGTTATATAACATGTAACGTTGTAAGAGTTGAGGCCTAGCTACTGGCTCCAGTTAATTTTTGAATAAATCTTAAAATCAACTAGACCCTTAGAGTAAGATTTTTCAAAAAGAATCAATTCCAAAGATGTTGTAGTTTAATAGTTATTAGAAAAACAAGTCCAGGGACCGATCTGTAATGAAATAGAATTTGTCCATGGGCTAGCTTGAGAATACTCAAAGCACCCAGAATAGAATATGCTATCCTAGTGTGAAGACGGCTTCTAGCGAAGGCACCTTCGAGGGAAAACTTCTCAAAAAGGTAGAATCCTAGTGTGAAGACGGCTTCTAGCGAAGGCACCTTCTAGCGAAGAATACCTTTCAAACTAGGAAGGTTGAGAAGAGAAAGCTCTAAGAGTTTTCTCAAAGAGGTTGTCAAAGAGCTTCAAAGATTTTTATCAAAGCCAAAATTTAAAAATCCCTTTTTAAAAAAAATTCAAAAAATCAAGAAATCCAAATTCAAAAATTTGGGAGTTACAACACCTACCCCCTTAAGAAAAAGCTCGTCCCCGAGATTTCAGCCAGTCCTCAAGAAGTTGCGGTTTCTCTTTCTGCAGGAAATCCTTTGTTTGCTCCACTGTACCATGAATAGTTTGGTGACCTTCTGTCATGTCCTCCTTTCCGCTTCCTCTAATATTTTTACAGGGTGTTCCCGATAGGATAGGTGTGGTTGCACTTCTATACTGTCATGGGCTACCTGTTGATCGGGTTTCCTTACACACTTCCTTAGTTGAGAAATGTGGAACACGTGCATGTGTGACAGTTCTGCGGGTAGATCCAGTTGGTAGGAAACTTGGCCTCTTCGAGCAATTATGTGAAATGGTCTGATGAAACAGGGCGCAAGCTTGCCCTTGACCGTAAACCTTGTAGTCCTGTCATGGGTGATACCTTGAGATATACATAATCATTAGGGTTGAAGCCGACGTCACGGTGTTTCTGATTGTAATAGCTTTTCTGATGACTTTGGGCTATCTTGAGTGTGTCCCTTATGAGTTTTACCTTGTCCTCTGCCTCTTGAAGTAGTTAAGGGCTGAAGATACAGCTATCTCCAGTTTTTGGCAAATTTAGAGGGGTACTGATGACCCACATGCGTATGGGATCGCAGCAGTTTTCGAGGGTAGAGTATTCAACGCAAATTTGGTGGTTCACACGAGGGAAGCGAAAGAATATTCTCAAGTATTAGCAGCTGAGTTAGTGAGATTCAACCACACCTAAAAGATTAGCGTGTGCAAGCAAAGTATCAGTAGCAAAGTAGTATGATAACAACGGTGCCAGAAATGATCTGTTGACGGTAGACTATTCCTAACTGTTGTATTAATGGCGCCAGAAAAAGGTACGTTGACGAGCAACAATTCTTCCCTGACAACAGTGTCGAAAAAGATCTTGCAACAAGTAACAACGGAGTAGCAAGGAACAGCAGTAGCAACAGCACCAGAGTAACAGCAGTAGCAACAGAGTGGCCCAATCCCTTTTGTAGCAAGGGACAAGCCTAGAAAAAGTAACATAGCGAGGACCAGTAGTAAAAGACTCGTAGGCAGTGGATCGGTGATGGATGAGTATGACGAATGTGATTCATCATGTAACAGCTATAACACAGAGAGATATGTAACTAGCTCCCGTTCATCGATCTAATGTAGGCATGTATTATGTATGTAGTCATACGTGCTTAGGGAAAAGTACTTGCATGACATCTATTGTCCATCCCTCCCGTGGCAGCGGGGTCCTAATGGAAACTACGGGATATTAAGGTCATCCTTTTAATAAAGAACCGGACCAACGCATTAACACGCGGTGAATACATGAACTCCTCATACTATGGTCATCTCCGAGAGTGGTTCTGGCTATTGTCACTCCGGGGTTGCCGGGTCATAACATATAGTAGGTGACTACAACTTGCAAGATAGGATCTAAAACACACATATATTGGCAACAACATAATAGGTTCAGATCTGAAATCATGGCACTCGGGCCCTAGTGACAAGCATTAAGCATAGCCAAGTAGTAGCAACATCAATCTAGAACATAGTGGATACTAGGGATCAATCCCCGTCAAAACTAACTCGATTATATGATAGATCTCATCCAACTCATCACCGTCCAGCAAGTCTACGATGAGATTACTCACGAACGAGGAAGAGCATCATGGAATTGTCGATGCAGGAAGGTTGATGATGACGATGGCGACGATCTCCCCACTCCGGAGCCCAAAACGGACTCCAGATCTGCCCTCCCGATGAAGAACAGGATGTGGTGGCGCCTCCGTATCGCAAAACGCGATGAAACCTTCTCTCTGTTTTTTTCCGGGCGAGACGGAAGATACAGAGCTGAGATTGGGGGCGGTGGTGCCACGTGGGCCCCACAAGCCTGCACGGCGCTGCCTAGGGGGGTGGCAGCGCCTGTGGGCTTGTGGCCCACTGGCACGCCCCCTCCGGTGGATCTTTGCGCATGTATTTTTCTTTTATTCCAGAAAAAATCAATGTAAATTTTCAGGACATTCCGAGAAATTTTATTTCTGCACAAAAACAACACCATGGCAATTCTGCTGAAAACAACGTCATTCCGGGTTAGTTCCATTCAAATCATGCAAATTAGAGTCCAAAACAAGGGCAAAATAGTTCGGAAAAGTAGATACGACGAAGACGTATCAGGTACCACATCTTCTTCCATATAAGGCTTCAAAAGGTGACATTTGTAAGTTTGCCTGATAACTGTTGTTGTATGACAATTCGGCATAAGGCAAACTTTCCTCCCAACTGTTTCCATATGTGAGCATGTCTTCGAGAATGTGATTTACACATTCGGTATGTGCTCAGGTTTGAGGGTGATATGCTATGTTGAACACTAACTGAGTTCCCAAAGCTTGTTGCAAATACTCCCAAAACCTTGATGTAGACTGGGTGCCCCTACCGAATACAATAGTTTTAGGTATCCCATGCAAGCACCTAATACAGGCGAGGTATAACCTTGCTAGCTTCTGAGTGGAGTACATATCTTTTACTCGAATGAAATGAGCCACCTTCGTGAGTCGATCTGTGATAACCCATATAGCATCCTGTCTGTGTCGTGACTGGGGTAGTCCGACAATGAAGTCCATGCCTACCTTATCCCACTTCCACTCGCGTACCTTGATCGGTTGCAACAGTCCTGCTGGCTTCTGGTGTTCCGCCTTGATTCATTGGCATGAATCACAATGGGCAATGAAAGAGGCAATATCTATTTTCATTTCATTCCACCAATATTTTGTCTGAAGAACTTTGAACATGTTTCTACCTCCGGGGTGCATAGAGTATGGCACATTGTGAGGTTCTCCCAAAATTTGAGCTTTGAGGTCCTCTTGGTCTGGTACACACGCTCGGTCTCCATATACCATAAAATCCCATGTTCATCAATAATAAATTTTGGGGCTTTCCCAAGGTTCACCTTTTTCTTTATGCCTTCTATGTTGGGTTGTTCCCTCCGAGCCTTCTTGATATTCTCATCTAGAGTGGGTTGAAATTCTAGTTGTGCCACTATGCCTTCTGGAACGAGAAGCAGGCTTAGGAGAGCGAACTCTTTCTCAATCTCAGGTGTTAGCTTTGGTACAGGGCCCTTGTCTAAGGTGGGGTTCTGGCTAAGAACATCGGCTACCACGTTAGCCTTACCAGGATGGTAATGAATGCCCACATCATAATCCTTAATTTACTCCAACCAATGTAGTTGTCATAGATTGAGATCTGGCTATGTGAAAATATATTTGAGACTCATATGATCCATGTATATTTCTAAGCAATTTCCAAGAAGAAAATGCCTCCATTCCTTGAGAGCGTGTATCACGGTGGCCAACTCCAAATCGGGAGTGGGGTAATTTTCTTTCTATCGCCGTAGTTGTCGTGATGCATAAGCCACGACCTTCCCTTCCTGCATAAGTACGCATTCGAGGCCTTTCCTTGAGGCATCACATTATACTTCAAATTATTTGTTTCACTCTGGCACAATTAACACGGGAGCCGTGGTCACTCTCTTCTTCAGCTCGTGGAAACTATTCTCACATGCTTCAGTCCATTCAAACTTCTTTTCCTTTTTGAGTAGCTGGGTCATGGGCTCGGCAATAGTGGAAAATATTTCAATAAATCTCAGGTAGTATACATCCATTCTGAGGAAACTTTGGATGTCTCTCACGTTGGCTAGTTGCGGCCATTGACATAACCTTGACCTTCTCAGGATCCATAGCTATGCCTTCTTGGGTAATTACATGTCCCAAAAATTCAACTTTCTTCAGCCAAAACTCACATTTTCTGAACTTGGCATACAATTGATGTTTATGCAGTTCTTCCAACACAATTCTTAGGTGTTCTGCATGTTCTTCGGGGTTCTTGAAGTAGACAAGTATGTCGTCGATGAAGACTACGACAAACTTATCCATGTACTTCATGAATACCTTATTCATTAAATACATGAAGTAACCTGCTGCGTTTGTTAGTCCAAAAGGCATTACCGTAAACTCATACAATCTGTATCGTTACGTCAATGATGTCTTTGGAATGTCTTCTGAATGGATCGTAAGCTGATGATACCCTGACCGCAAATTAATCTTTGAAAATGCCTTTGCTTGTACTAACTAATCAAACAAATCATTTATCCTGGGTAGTGGATATTTTTTTCTTGATGGCGGCCATGTTGAGGGCTCAATAATCAATGCAAAGTCTTAGCGTCCCATCTCTCTTTTTGGCAAATCATACTGGCGATCCCCAAGGTGAAGAGCTTGGTCAAATGTATCCGTTGTCCAACAACTCTTTTGTTTTCTTCTTGAGTTCGACTAACTCAGTACGTGTCATGCGGTCTGACTTTTTGTATATTGGGGTGGTACCACGTGCAAGTTCAATGACAAATTATATTTGCCAGTCTGGTGGCATGCCCGGTAGTTCGTTAGGAAATACATCTGGAAATTGACATACCACTCGGACGTCCTTCAGCTCACTAGCTTCCATCTGATTTAGTCATGCATGGTTTGATTTTCCCTTCTTTAAGGGTGCAACTTTTACTCTTTTACCCTGATGGTGAGTGAGTGTGACCGTTCGGTTGAAGCAATCAATAAATACCTTGTTGATATTTAGCCAGTCCATTCCCAGAATAACATCCACGTTGTTTCTTTCGATCACAATGAGATTTTCCAAAAACGTCAAGTCTTTGATCTCAATAATAAAATCCTAGCAATATTTTTGTGTAACCTATTGTACTCCTGGTAACTTGATAGTCATCGAATTTTCCAAGGGGAGGGTTGAAAAGTTTTGTTTTGAAACAATTTTTTTTGAAATTAATGAATGCGAAGCTCCACAATCAAACGAAGCCATGGCAGGAATTCTCTTGACACAAAACTTACCGAGCACTATTTCAAGCACGTTCATAGCATGTTCTTTGGCGACAAGGTTCACGTGACCCTTCCTGTGATTGTTGTTGGTGTTGAAGTTGTTGTGCTTTGGTGCTTGGTCAAAGCTGGATGGGTTAGTTTTAGTTGCACCATTCCCGGCCTTTGGGCATTGTCGGGCAAAGTGTGCAGCCTGTCCGCAGGCAAAACATGTGATACCGGGGCGGGGAGTAAAATCCTTGTTCCTCGCATAAAAGTGGGTGTTGAGTTTAGTTGTTGACGTTGGAGTATGAGGAGTTTGATTCTTTGTGTTCTTAGTCTTATGCTTGATGTTGCGCGTTGGTGTCGAATTGTTATGACGGTGTTTACGAATGTCATCGAAGCTGCTACGTTGGGCCTCTAGCATGTTGGCCTTGTCCACAAGTGTTTTGAAGTGTGAAAATGTGTGAACGCCCAGGTGGCATTTTAATGCTGGAGCGAGTCCATCCAGGAATGTATACATTATTTTCTCCTTTGTCTTATAATATTGACTTGCATAACTGGATAATCGATTATACTGGTCCAGATATTCCATTAAAGTGGAACTCCTATGTTTAAGGTCTTCAAATTCCCTCTTCTTGATTTTCATGATGCGGTTGGGAATGTGTGCCCCACGAAAACTCTCCTTGAATTCAGACCACGCGATGTTGTTCTCGTCATGATGTATGCGGAGGATATTTCCCACAACGAGGCTACGACTCTAGTCAGATAGTGAGGTGCGTAGAGTACTATCTCATCGTCGGAACATTGCGCAATCGTCAGGTTCCTCTCAATGTCACGTAATCAATCGTCTGCTTCCATAGGTTTGTCGATGTGCGAAAAAGTTGGCGGACATGCCTTTTGTAATTCAGCCAATCTGGAGTGTTGTGGGTGTGGTCCACGCTAATTCCCATTATTCATTAGTTGATTCATCATCTCGTGATGCCGTTGCTGGCTTTGCTCATACAGACGACAACTCTGAAAATGTTGGGTCGCTCTCGTATCGGCTTGACTGTCCTTGAGTGAAATCATTCCCTGTCTCAGCAGATTGATTTTCTCCCTATATTCCTGGCAGGGAGCATGTCCAGGGACGACTCATTTTCTCAAAGCTTGCTTAATGTCGCAAAAACCGAATGAGAAATTCAAGTTCAAGGGAGAATAAAATAAAAGAAAATTTATCCAAGAAAACACTGCGAAAAGTCTTGACATAAATTAACCGTTGCGTTCGGAGAAGGACTGTGGT
This sequence comes from Hordeum vulgare subsp. vulgare, assembly GCF_904849725.1. Classification (NCBI taxonomy): domain Eukaryota; kingdom Viridiplantae; phylum Streptophyta; class Magnoliopsida; order Poales; family Poaceae; genus Hordeum; species Hordeum vulgare. Next base: position 223,545,218 of record NC_058520.1, read on the forward strand.
ACATCTTACATCACACGTAATTATACATATCACTCAGGGCATACTCTCGTATGCCTGACTTTTTATTTAAGCTAGTGCACTTCTCTTGGTCCTAAATGACGCAACACGACTAGTTGCCTTCAGTCTAGGAGCACATCATCATACATATCATACATATCACACAAGCGTACTGGCGATCTGTTGCACCATCTTTGGCTGGAGTTGAAAGGGACCTGGATTGGCTCACCCACGGAAAGTCCCAAATGAGGAGCTGGGAAGTCCACTCCCTCTAGCACGAGCTCTAGGCGAACTGCACGAGACAATGAAGCACGAAATAGGCTAGGAGGCATAGATGCTCTAATGGGGGCAGGGGCAATGACTTGATTGAAGTCCTCAATCGAAGGCAGCTGATAGCGAAGTTGAGCTGGCGGAGTGCATGAGGCAGTAGAAGATGGGCATGACCAAGGTGGTGCGGGACGAAGGAGCTCAGTCCTGTGGTGAGGACGAGTAAGGTTCTCCATGCGAGCAGCCACCAAATCATCCACTAAGCCCTCAAAGGCCGACTCCAGGGCTATGAGGTACTGCACAAGCATCCCAATATCATCGTCTTCCTCTCCTCTGGGGCAGGCAAAAGCATAATGACTGGTTTATGGCACGTGGCAAGGCAGGTAGTGATAAGGACGAGTCTTCATCACTTGGAGGGTGTCCCTGAGACGGACAATCACCTCGCTGACAGCCATCTGAATCGTCTGCCTCTCCGTAGGCATGGCTGTCCCAACAAAACAAAGACGACGGGCCTCTGGTTGCCCACCAATAAAATGCACCGATGCGTGATGCATACTCAGGGAGTCACTGATCTTGTGGTGGTAGAACGTGTACTAGCTGCGAGTCGTCGGTCCTATCGTGATCTTGGAAATGACGGAAAGAAGTCGTGAAAATCCCGCCGGCTCGTTGGCGAACACCTGCGACGAGCAACCACGGCCATCTATCTACATAGTAGACAAAATTTTCATATAGTCATAACATAAATATATGTTGACTAATAGAAAATATCTACAACATGCAGAAAAAATAAAAGCAACTAATACGGTTAACGATCGTGCCTAGGGGTTTCCTACAGTCAGCGTGGCTCTGATATCAAGGTTGTCAGGACCGGTTTCCAAATAAAATAATTTATATGAAATCAGCCATGTGCGTCCCTAGTGTAGAAAATTATTTCTCACTGTTAGACTCAACTTGATACAGAAAACTAGTAGTACTTAATATTAAACAGGTAGAGTAGAGGTGGCCCTACAATTTATTACAACATGTCCAAGTCTCACCTAGACGGATAAGTTACACTGGTAACAGGATAACTCTACTGCTCGTAAAAAAAGGGGCACGTCACATCAGAGTAATGTGACATGACAAGTACTACTACGTGCCAACCATGAGAATGAGGCTTGATGATTTATTTGCGATGGCGGAAGCGATGAAATAATATAGCGGCAAACCCCAGGATCGCAAGACTGACTGGGACTCCTCTAGACATCGGACTCACTATCGAACTTTTCATCCAAGAGGTCTGCTTCATCCATATCTAGCCACATCAACACGACAGTGAGTACTTCAAAAAGTACCCGCAAATAGTTTACACAAATGATGAGGTGCATGAAGTAAAATATTAATATGCATGGTCCAGATCATAATTTATGAAAAAGGATATGTTAAAAAATAAATTAAGTTAGTGGATAAATCGGGCGGTCATCCTCCCGAGATATCCTAACAGAAAGGCAAAAATGCACCAATTGGGTGTTTGGAGCGACGCCTCGAATGGTTAAAAAGGGTTAGTGAACCATCATCGAGTATCTGAGTGACACCATATACAGGGCATAAAATAAATAGCAAGCCACAAACGGGGGTCTTAGCGACTCCACAAAAAGGGCATAAAAATAAATAACGGGCATAGTCGGGCGTCTTAGCGTCACCACAAAAAGGCATAAAAATAAATAACAACCACTTTCGAGCATCTTAGCGACACCATAGAAAGGGCATAAAAATAAAAAACAAGCCACAGTCGGGCGTCTTAGCGACACCACAGAAAGGGCATATAAATAAATACGAAGTATCCGGGTGGTATAACCAACCTTCAGGATAATTCCTGAACCAAGGAGATAATCATAAAATGTTCCACATTATCGTTAGATATCCACAACTATTATTGTTCACCACTTGTACTGCAAGGACTGACTCTAAGACTAACACTTGACAAGTCAAACAACCATCCTTAACCGTGGACACGACTACTCGAATAGCTTTGACTCTGCAGAGGGTGTACTCTTTACCCATATCTCACGGGTTCCGATATTCAATATGACTAATCCCGCATACGGTATTTTAGAAGCACACACTCAGAACCAGCACACACCCACTTTACCCCCGCGAAGCCCGGCTTCACCCGTACTACGCTGCTACAGCAAAACCATAAGACGGGGAGGCTCCGACCTCGACTAGCATGGGATCAAATTTATACCACGCGCTACAAAGGAGTGCCCTCCCTCTCGGTCCCAGACCAGAAACACCCATGCCCCCTGACCGGTTGACTGGATTTAGTCCAGGGCCATGGATACCTTCATCCCGGCCCCTCTACTTGGTGTGTGAGTGATAATAGGCCAACGATTGACTATACCAAATCCTTATTCAGGAAACTTTGGTAGCACGATAAAGAAAGTAAGACACGGACAAGACTCGATCTAGGTCGATACTGGAGTTATCAATTTCTTACCAATACCATTATGCACTTGTCATGACTAGGCCATAACCTATCACGTTCCGCGTTACTAGGTTATCCACGACCTCTCACAATCATCACTTGCCATAGTTATGTCTTTCACATTATTTATAACATATACAACATGCTTGAATAATGCAAATCGATGAATATTAAATTCTTGTTAGTGAGCAAACAACACATCATAAATTCAAACATGCTTGCCTGGTTCCACGTAGTCGGTATCAAGCTCGGTGAACTTAACACGATATTTCCTTCGTCGGAATCTACGTTATATAACATGTAAAGTCGTAAGAGTTGAGGCCTAGCTACTCGCTCCAAGTAATTTTTATATAAATCTAAAAATAAACTAGACCCTCAAAGCAAGATTTTGAAAAAAAAATTCAATTCCAAAGTTGTTGTAGTTTAATAGTTATAAGAAAAACAAGTCCAGGGACCGATCTATAAGGAAACACAATTTGTCTAGGGGCTAACTTGGGAATACTCAAAGAGCCCGCAACATAATACGCTATCCAACTATGAAGATTGATCACGGCGAAGGCGTCTTTGAGGGAAAACGTTTCAAAAAGATAGAATCCTGACAAGGGGGTCCACTCTGTCAGGTTTGAATCCACCGATTCCAGAGGTGCTGCCGTGATCGCCGGCGGCTATTGACGGAGGGAGAGAGCCAACACAGGGCACCTACGCACTCACCGTGCTCCTGCACTTCGGTGAGAGGTGGATGTGGTCGAAGGGGGGGATCTACGTCGACGGCGACCTTGCTCCGACGGACGACAGCTTCTGGCACCTCCGGGACTCACCGAGGGACCTGCCTACGATCAAATTGGAGGGGAGCTCAGGATGAGGAGGTTACCAGGAAGCTTATGAATGCCTCAAGGGCCCTCACCTCTACTCATCTTGCTCGAATCTAACTGGAGCCCGAAGCGGATCAGGGCGGCCAGAGCTAGGGAAGAAGGCCTCTCCGAGGCCCTTCTCTGGCTTGGGTGCGGTTTTGGAGTGAGAAGGGAAGGAGGTGGAGAGGTTGATGTGGTTCGGCAGCAGGGGGAGTGATGACGAGTTGATGAATATAATCCTCGCCCCTCTCTACACCAAGTGGAAGGTGGAGATGTAGTGAGTAGCAAGTTTTCCCTTACACGGAGACTGTAAGGTTTATCAAACTAGGAGAACTCCGAGGATCAACAAGTAGGTGTCTGAAGTCAACTGTTCTTCCCCTTGCAACGGCACCAGAAGAATGCTGCTAGCACTCTCCGGCAACCGAAACTAGAAGAATGTTGTTGACGGCCCACAAGCACATGGGATCGTAGCAGTTTTCGAGGGTAGAGCATTCAACCCAAATTTGTTGGTAAGCCTATAGGAGGTGAGAGGATACTCTCAAGTATTAGCAGCTGAATATGTCAGATTCAACCACACCTGAAAGATTAGTATCTGCAAGCAAAGTATCAGTAGCAAAGTAGTATGATAACAACGGTGTCAGAAACGATCTGTTGACGGCAAACTATTCCTAACGATTGTATCAATGGCGCCAAGTTGCCTCGTTGACGGAAGTTGTCAGTTCCCGTCAACAACCAGCGAACCAAAATTGTAGCAGGTAGCAGCAGTTTAACGAGCAATAGCAGCTGCAAGGAAAAGCAGTAGTGACAGCAGTAGCAAGTAGCAACAGTAGCAAGCGACAATAGTAGCAACAGTAGCAGCAGAGCAAGACAAGTAATAGCAGTAGCAACAGTAATAACAACAGCAGAGCAAGACAAGTAACAACAGTAGGACAAACTCATAGGCAATGGGTCGGTGATTTGTTTGGATGATATTCATCATGCAACAGTTATAACATGGAGAGATATGTGGCCAGCTCCCGTTCGTCAATGTGATGTAGGCATGCATTCCGTGTGTCGTCATACGTGCTTAGGGAAAAGAACTTGCATGACATCTATTGTCCATCCCTCCCGTGGTAGCGGGGTCCAAAAGGAAACTACGGGATATTAAGGTTCTCCTTTTAATAAAGAAAAGGACTAACGCATTAGCACTTGGTAAACACATGAACTCCTCAAACTATGGTCATCACTGGGAGTGGTTCCGGTTATTGTCACTCCGGGGTTGCCGGGTCATAACACATAGTAGGTAAGTACAACTTGCAAGATCGGATCTAAAACACACATATATTGGTGACAACATAATAATTTCAGATCTGAAATCATGGCACTCGGTCCCTAGTGACAAGCATTAAGCATGGCAAAGTAGTACCAACATCAATCTCAGAACATAGTGGACACTAGGGATCAATCCCCATCAAAACTAACTCGATTACATGATAGATCTCATCCTACTCATCACCGCCCGACGAGCCTATGAGTAGATTACTCACGAACAACGAAGAGCTTCATGGAATTGGAGAGGGAAGAAGGTTGATGATGACGATGGCGACGATTTCCCCTCTCTGGAGCCCAAGACGGACTCCAGATCTGCCCTCCAGATGAAGAACAGGGGGTGGCGGCTGCTCCGTATCGCAAATGCGACAAAAAGTTCTCTTTTTATTTTTTCTGGGACGAAAGTGAACTTATAGACCTGAGGCTGGGGGCAGCAGAGCCGTGTGGGCCCCACAAGCCTACCCACCTCCACAAGGGGGGTGGTGGCGGAGCCAGGGCTTGTGGCCCACTGGCCCACCCCCTCAGGTGGAACTTGGCGCAGATATTTTTCTTATTTTCCAAAACTGCTCCCGTAGATTTTCAGGACGTTTGGAGAACTTTGATTTCTGCACAAAAATAACACCAAGGCAATTCTGCTGAAAACAGCGTCAGTCCAGGTTAATTCCATTTAAATCATGCAAATTAGAGTCCAAAACAAGGGAAAAAAGTTTGGAAAAGTAGATACGATGGACACGTATCAACTCCCCCAAGCTTAAAACCTTGCTTGTCCTCAAGCAAGTCAGTTGACAAACTGAGAGAGAAAGAAAAACTTTGACAAACTCTGTTTGATCTTGTTGTTGCAACTATGTCAACTCATAACCAGAATTTCAGCAAGATCACAAGTTAACCACATAAGCAAATGACACAAAGGTCTCATGGTAAACTAGTATCAATGGCATAATCAGCTAACGAGCAAATAATAATGAGTTTCAAATACCAACACTTCAATCAAAACAAGCATGAAGCAATATGAATAGGTGGTATCTCGCTAGCTCTTTCTCAGACCGCAAAACATAAATGGAGAGCACTTTCAAAGATCAAGGGCTGACTAAAGATTGTAATTCATAGCAACGAAGATCCAGTCATAGTCATACTCAATATCAATCAAAAGCAAAGCATAAAAATGACAGAGGTGCTCTCTAATTGGTGCTTATATAAGAAGAGGATGACTCAACAGGCGCTTCGCAGAGGGAAGCATTGATTTGCAGAGGTGCCAGAGATCAAGCTTTGAAACACAGAGAAAATAATTTTGGGTGGCATGCTTTCATTGTCAACGCAATGACCAAGAGTTCTCAATATCTTCCATGCTACTCATGCTATAGGCGGTTCCCAAACAGAAAAGTAAAGTTTTAACTCCCCCACCACCAATCAATCACACTCCACGGCTAGCCGAATCCTCGGGTACCGTCCATACTAACATCAATCCGGGGGGAGTCTTGTTTTACAATTTTGTTTTTGATTTAAGCATGGAACTGGGCATTCCAATTACCGGCCCCTTTCTCTTGAATGACAGTGAATAAACACATGTCGAGGATAACACTCCAAGCATGGAAGATATCAATAGCCCCCTGTCACGAGATGAGAGGTTCGGGCATGCAAAACAGATTATTTCTTGAAGGTTTAGAGAGTGGCACATGCAAATTTACTTGGAACGGTAGGTAGATACCGCAAATAGGTAGGCATGGTGGACTCTCATGGAAAAACTTTTTGGTTTATGGAAGTGGATGCACAAGCAGTATTCCGCTTAGTACAAGTGAAGGCTAGCAAAAGACTGGGAAGCGACCAACTAGAGAGCGACAACAGTCATCAAGATGCAATGAGTTTGACTAACTTTGAATGCAAGCATGAACATGATATAAATCACCATGAACACGAACATCATAGAGACTATGTTGATTTTTTTTCAACTACATGCATGAACATGCGCCAAGTCAAGCCACTTGAAACATTCAAAGGAGAATACCATCCTATCATACTTCATCATAGTCATCTCAAAATCTATGTTGGCATTCAAGACAAACCATTATAAGCTCTCAGCTAAATAAGCATGGCATCAGAAACTATGATCTCCAAGTTGTCATTGCAAACATGGTTCTCTCACAACAAAGCTGAATCTAGGACGACAAGCTAGTCATATTTACAAAAACAAAATAGATAGAGTTCATACCAACTTTTCAGTCTCAGTCACTTCATCATATATCATCATTGTTGCCTTTCATTTGCACGATCGAACAATGTGAACAATAATAAGCGCATTGGACTAAGCTGAATCTGCAGGCAAACACAAAGGAGAAGACAAAGTAATATGGCTCTTTGAAAGCTAAACAGGTAAGCATGCAAGAACCACTAAACATTGAAACCAATATCTTCTACCTTGACACAAAGAAAAAGAAGGCTATTTACACGGGAAAGCTCCCAACAAGCAAAAGAAGAAAGACATTTTTTTTTGGGTTTTCTCAAAAGGACACAAAACAAGAAAACAAGAAAACGAAAATAAACTAGAATGGATAATACAGTGGCAAAGTGTAAGCACCGGCTAACAAAGTGAAAGCATAAGCATGAATGTAAAGTCGGTGAGAACACGTACTCCCCCAAGCTTAGGCTTTTGGCCTAGCTTGGTCGACACCCATGGATGGTCCTGGCGAAACCCAAAATCATAATGGGTGTTATACGGGAGTGCTGCAGCCACTGCCTGAATAGCTGTCTCACGAAGTCGAGCAGCAGTCGCCTCCCTCTCATACTCCTCTGCCTCTCCTATGGTTATGTAGTATCTTCGTTTTACATGAAAGTCAAAGAAAGCAGGAGCAGGAAGGGTCATATGGAAAACAAGCTGCCGGTTAAATATCAAGCGGTATAGGAGGGATCCATGATCTCTCTCAAGGAACTGGTACCGTGTTAGAGCGACACGATCATGGTTGGCTGTACAGAGAGGAGGGTCTTCTGGACGGATGTATACTCCAAGAAAATTTGCTAAGCGTGTAGCATTAACTCTACCAAAGAAACCCCCCTCACTTGCATTTTTATTCAGCCTCCTTGCTATTATAGCTCCCATATTGAAGCTTCTGCCACCTATTACTGCACTCTTAAGGATACTAAGGTCGGAAGCGCATAGGTGACAATCTGTACCCTTGTCATTAATGCACGTACCTATGAAGAGGGCAAGGTAGTGCAAGGAAGGGAAATGGATGCTTCCTATGGTGGCTTGCGTGATATCTCTAGTTTCTCCAACAGTTATACTGGAGACAAACACTCTGACCGAAGACTTAGAAGGAACATTAATACTTCCCCCATCGAGTATCTTGCAAATCCTATTGAAATCCTCCAAATCCACGGTATAGGATTTATCGTACAGATCAAACAATATGGATGAGTCACGGCCAACTGAAAATTTAAATCTACACACGAAAGAGGCAGTGAGCATAACATAGTGTTCACATTTATCTGAGAGGAATTCTTCTAACCCGGCATTGCGGACAAGTGTATCAAACTCATCCTTGAAACCTGCTTCGATCATGAACTCATCAGAAGGCCATTCACATGCTTGTACCGGTGCGTCCCTTAGTTGAAAAGGTTCGGGCTCCCGAAAAGAGAGACGAGGACCCTTCTTACTTGAGGAACCACCATGAAACTTCCTCCTGAACATAATTTCCTTTTGCTGAAATTTTTGAAGTTCAAGAGAAGAGTGAATGAAGACCCACCACACCTTGTAGCAACTACTCCTACTAGTGCCTAGAGACCGTATCACGCGCTAAAACTACTTGGAAGCAGCTAAAGTCAACATTTCTAGCACAAGAACAGGGTCACCAAGGTAGCAAGAATACGCGAAGGATAAAGCACTAAAGCAAAAACTAATTGGACCACTGGAGGAGTCACTTACCAAGGAGCAATTTCCCCAAAACGGTTCGGAGAATGGTGCTTTGAGCAAGGATATCGAAAATCACAACCAAATGAGCAAGAACACGGGTTTGAGCTGCGAAACAATTTTTTCTATAGGTGGAAGAAGAGGCTGGGAGCAGGAATGAGTGGAGGGGGTGCCTGTGGGCCCCACAAGCTTGCACTCCGCCACGAGGGGGTAGGTGGCGGTGGAGGGCTTGTGGCCCCCTGGTCTGGCACCCAGGCCAGCTCTGAGGCCCAGTAATATTAAAAATTCAAGAAAAAATCATACTAAATTTTCAGGACCATCGGAGAACTTCTATTTTCGAGGTATTTTTCTCCGGGACGCTAAAACAGAAAACAGGAAAAACTAAACTAATTCTATCATGTTTCTTCTAAGCAACAGAAAATGAAAGCTTAAAAACAAAGGTATGTGACTCTTTGATTCATCTGTTTCATGGTCATCGAAAGAAATCTGTCAATGGGGTTGATCAAGTCCTTATGACAAAACCTTCTTGAATCGCAAGAGAAAATGGAGAATTGTTGAATAGCCAATAAGTCACCTCAATGTGGATATGTATCTCCCCAACAAGCAAATCATACTTCATCTTGACACGAGGAATAGGGCATTCAAAGCTCCCAATAAGAATCGATGAAGTCTTTTTGATAGCATTGATGCAATGTACTTGATATCATTTCTTCGGAAAGTGCACTGTGTGCTCATCACCATTGACATGGAAAGTGACATTGTTTTCTTGCAATCTATAACAGCCCCTGCAGTGTTTAAAAAGGGTCTTCCGAGGATGACAGCCATGGCATCGTCCTCGGGAATATCCAAGATAACAAAGTCTTTTAAGATAGTGGTGTTAGCAACCACAAGAGGCACATCCTCGCAAATGCCGATAGGGAAAGCAGTGGAATTGTCTGCCATTTGCAGAGAAATTTCAGTGGGTGTCAACTTATCCAACTCAACTCTACGATAAAGAGAGAGCGACATAACACTAACACCGGCTCCAAGGTCACATAAGGCAGTTCTTACGTAGTTTCCTTTAATGGAACAAGGTACAGTGGGCACTCCGGGATCACCAAGTTTCTTAGGAGTTCCACCTTCGAATGTGTAATTGGCAAGCATGGTGGAGATATCAAGATCTGGTATCTTCCATTTATTACTCACGATATCTTTCATGTACTTGGCATAGAGAGACATCTTGCGCATTTCAGTTAAGCGCATCTCCAGAAAGATGGGTCTTATCATGTCAACGAAGCGCTCAAAATCCTCATCATCCTTTTTCTTGGATGTCTTAGGAGGAAAGGGCATAGGTCTCTGAACCCATGGCTCTCTTTCTTTACCATGCTTCCTAGCAGTGAAGTCATTCTTATCGTATCTCTTAGGTTGTGTGTTATCAGGATTAACCGTAGGTTCAATCTCCACATCATCATCATTGCTAGGTTGAGCATTATTATGAACATCACTGTCCATATTGTCACCAGGTTCATGTTCATCACCAGATTGTATTTCTGCATCAGATGCAGAAATATCATTAGGTTCTTCCGGTGTGACAATATTTGGTGAACTGGCATGTAGGTTTCTACAATCCTTCTTCTTCTCCTTAGGATGACTAGGTGTATGAGCATTGACTCCTTGAGAATCTTGATCAATTATCTTAGGATGACCTTCAGGGTACAAAGGTTCCTGAGTCATTTTGCCTCCTCTAGTATTGACTCTGACAGAGTTGTCATTTAATTCATTGAGCAAGTAATTCTGAGCTTCAAGTACTTGTTCTACCTGAGTAGTAATCATAGAGGCATGTTTACTCACAAGCTTCAGATCATTGACATTTCTGTCTACACAAGAACTTAAATGGCTAAGCATACGAGTACTTTGTTCCAAGTGTCTGCTAACATAATCATTGAAACTCTGTTGTTTGGCAACAAAGTTGTCAAATTCATCAAAGCATAGGCTAGCAGGTTTATCAAAGGGAATATCACTCTCATCAAACCTATGCAGAGAATATACTTCCACTACCTGTATCGGGTTATCGAGACCATGGATCTCTTCGATCGGTGGTAGATTTTTGACATCTTCGGACCTAATGCCTTTCTCTTGCATAGATTTCTTGGCTTCATACATATCTTCGGGACTGAGGAATAGAATACCTCTTTTCTTCGGAGTTGGCTTAGGAGGTGGTTCGGGAATAGTCCAAGCATTATCGTTGATCAAGATGTTATTCAGTAGGGTCTCAGCTTGTTCTACAGTTCGTTCCCTAAAAACACAACCGGCACAACTATCTAGGTGGTCCCTAGAGGCATCGATAAGTCCGTTATTGAGGATATCAAGTATCTCGTTCAGGCAAAGCATTTTGTAGCTGGACGAGCCTCCCCCAAGCATGTGGAAGACTCTCTTCTTGGAGTTGAGCAAAGTCGTATATTTCCTGCAAGGCAGCTTGGTTCTTATGGGCAGGGAAATATTTCTCACAAAAGTAATAAACCATCTCCTGGGGACTACTCACACATCCAGGAGCAAGAGAGGTGAACCAAGCTTTAGCGTCATCCTTTAGAGAGAAAGGAAACAACTTAAGGATATAGTAGTGGCGGATCTTCTCCTCGTTAGTGAAAAGGGTGGCTATATCGTGTAGTTTGGCAAGATGGGCTATGACCTTCTCACACTCATAACCGTAAAATGGATCAGATTCGACTAGAGAGATTATCTCAGGGTCGACAAAGAATTCATAATCCTTATCGGTGATAAAGATAGGTGAAGTGGCAAACTTCGGGTCGTATTTCATCCTAGCTTCCCGAGATTTTTCCTTCCACTTGAGAAGTAATTTCTCAGCGTCATAGGCATCCTTACACGCAAGAAAATACTCAGCTATCTCTCCCTCCATAACGTAACCCTCAGGTATATCAGGCAATTCATATCTAGGAGAGCTAAATCTAGCAGGAGCAAAAGCAGGTTCTATATCAATAGTATCGGCAGTTTTAGAAGCATCACGAGCATTGGAAGTAACTCTAGGAATATGAGCATCAAGGAATACCCCAATTGGAACATCAGGCAAAGTGGTATCTCTAGCAATATCAAGCATAGCATCATCAAGCAAAATAGCATCTCTAGCATCATCAGGCAAAGCAATATCAAGCATAGCATCTCTAGCAGTATCAAGCATATCATCTCTAGCAGTATCAGGCATAGCATCAGGCATAGTATCAAGTATAGTATCATCAGGCATAGTATCAAGCATAACATCTCAAGCAGTAGCATCATCAAGCACAGGCAACATATCAAGATTTCTAGCAGGAGGTGATGTCGCAAACTTACTCATAACTAAAGGTCAATAAAGTGCAGAGCTAGATGGCAATTCCTTACCTCCTCTCGTAGTTGAGGGCAAGACTTTGGTCTTCGGATCCTTCAGATTCTTCATAGTGACTCAGAGAATATAGCAATACCTCCCCGGCAACTGTTCTTCCCCTGGCAACGGCAGCAGAAGAATGGTGCTAGCACTCTCCGGCAATCGAAACTAGAAGAATGTTGTTGACGGCCCACAAGCGCATGGGATCATAGCAGTTTTCGAGGGTAGAGTATTCAACCCAAATTTGTTGGTATGCCTATAGGAGGTGAGAGGATACTGTCAAGTATAAGTAGCTCAATATGTCAGATTCAACCACACCTAAAAGATTAGTATCTGAAAGCAAAGTATCAGTAGCAATGTATTATGATAACAACGGTGTCAGAAACGATCTGTTGACGACAGACTATTCCTAACGATTGTATCAATGGCGCCAAGTTGCCTCGTTGGCGGAATTTGTCAGTTCCCGTCAACAACTAGCGAACCAAAATTGTAGCAGGTACCAGCAGTGTAACGAGCAATAGCAGCGGCAAGGAAAAGCAGTAGTGACAGGAGTAGCAAGTAGCAACAGTAGCAAGCGACAATAGTAGCAACAGTAGCAGCAGAGCAAGACAAGTAACAACAATAGCAACAGTAGTAACAGCAGCAGAGCAAGACAAGTAACAACAGTAGCAACAGTAGTAACAGCAGCAGAGCAAGACAAGTAACAGCAGTAGGACAAACTCGTAGGCAATGGGTCGGTGATTTGTTTGGCTGATATTCATCATGCAACAGTTATAACAAGGAGAGATATGTGGCTAGCTCCCGTTCGTCAATGTGATGTAGGCACGCATTCCGTGTGTCGTCATACGTGCTTAGGGAAAAGAACTTCCATGACATCTATTGTCCATCCCTCCCGTGGCAGCGGGGTCCAAAAGGAAACTATGGGATATTAAGGTTCTCCTTTTAATAAAGAACCGGACCAACGCATTAGCACTTGGTGAACACATAAACTCCTCAAACTATGGTCATCACCGGGAGTGGTTCCGGTTATTGTCACTCTGGGGTGGCCGGATCATAACACATAGTAGGTAACTACAACTTGCAAGATCGGATCTAAAACACACATATATTGGTGACAACATAATAGTTTCAGATCTGAAGTCATGGCACTCGGGCCCTAGTGACAAGCATTAAGCATGGCAAAGTAGTAACAACATCAATCTCAGAACATAGTGGATACTAGGGATCAATCCCCATCAAAACTAACTCGATTACAAGATAGATCTCATCCTACTCATCACCGCCCAGCGAGCCTATGAATAGATTACTCACGAACTACGAAGAGCTTCATGGAATTGGAGAGGGAAGAAGGTTGATGATGACGATGGCGATGATTTCTCCTCTCTGGAGCCCAAGACGGACTCCAGATCTGCCCTCCAGATCGAGAACAGGTGGTGGTGGCGGCTCTGTATCGCAAACGCGATGAAAACATCTGTTTTTTATTTTTTTGAGACGAAAGTGAACTTATAGACCTGAGGTTGGGGGTGGTAGAGCCGTGTGGGCCCCACAAGCCTGCGCAACGCCACCAAGGGGTGGTGGCGGAGCCAGGGCTTGTGCCCCACTGGCCCACCCCCTCAGGTGGAACTTGGCGCAGATATTTTTCTTATTTTGCAAAACTACTCCCCGTAGATTTTCAGCACGTTTGGATAACTTTGATTTCTGCACAAAAGTAACACCAAGGCAATTCTGCTGAAAACAGCGTCAGTCCAGGTTAGTTCCATTCAAATCATACAAATTAGAGTCCGAAACAAGGGCAAAAGAGTTTGGAAAAGTAGATACGATGGAGACGTATCAGTGTCCCCTGCCCTGGCGCAAGCTGAAGACGTGAACCTGCACACACATAAATAACTTTTCTCCCAACGAGTACACAGAGGTTGTCAATCTCTCCGGCCTTGTAGTTTGCAAAGGATCAAAACACAATTGGGAATAGTGATACTGATTGCAACAGAAAAGTAAATGAAAGGAGTAAAGGATGGAGGTGTAAGAAATGGTGGTGATATGGACCGAAGTCACATGATGTTCACTAGTGATGTCTCTCTCCCAAAAGACGATAAACAACTATGCTTGGGTAAACAAATTACAGGTGAGCAGTTGACAGAATTATAAACACACTGCAATGCTAATTATGCTACTTGAAAGTTAGAGGCTCAATAGTAATGGGCAGTACGCCAAGACAAAAAGACTGTTTATTCATCAGCATCTACTTACTAATCATCCACCTTGAGATATATATATATCTATCCAGAACATCTCGCTGGTATTAAGTTGCGATCCCCACACGAAGTGTAAACTCAAAGCAACGGACAACTGCATTAACGAATTATGCGTAAGGTAAACAATCCTTGCAACCATGGTCACAAGCACCATTCTTATGTTCCTCGTGGCAACAACACATCCCCTAGTCTCATGTTTCTGTCACTCAAGCTAGACATCAGGGAGCATGAACCCACAATCATGCATAACGCTCCCTCGTGGAGTTACAATCTACTACACGGCCAAATCAATAAAGTGCAATGGAGAACATGCATGAATCACTAAAGAACATAATATAAAAGGATAATCAAATATATAACTCATAACAATCTGAACATAATCTCATAATCCATCGGATCCCAACAAACCGAGCATAGCAATAGCATGAAAATTACAAGGATGCCGTGATCCTGTAGGGCAGCTCACAAGGGCTAATCATGGAAGGACAAGATTGGAGAGAATACATCACATATCTACTGGTTGTGGACTCATGGTACAAGGAGGACTACTCACGGCATGTCCGAGAAGCGTCCATGGCGGTGGAGAAGCTCCCGGAGGTCAATCCTCCCTCCGGCAGGGTGCCATGAATAGGTCTCCTCACGTCCCGATCTCGGAAGCGCTGCTGCGGCGGAACGATGGAGAAATTCGTGATTGTGGATGTGATGGAAGGGTTTCCTCTCGGAGGAGTAAAGATAGGCCAAAGGAGGGCGTCAGAAGAGGTGGGGCCCACCCAAGCAGCCTGTGGGTGTGGCCAGGGGCCAGGCCGCACCGCGAGGTTGCCTCGGCAGCCCTGGTCCCCTCTGGCCCATCTTCGGTGATCTCGAAGCTTCCGTTACTCTGATTTATATATAGTTTTCTCGGGATTTTTGGGGCTCCGGAAAATTGGGTAAAAGCCCCTGCAAAAAAGACATCAGCAGACAGAAACTTGCACTGGGTGCACTCAGTTAGTAGGTTAGTCCAAATATGTGTAAAAAGATATAAAAGTGTAACAAAACATATTAAAAATGTCAACCAAAATATCATGGAGCAACCAGAAATTATATTTACGTTTTGGACTTATCAACATCCCCAAGCTTAATTCTTGCTCGTCCTCGAGTAGTTAAATGATAACACAATAATTTCTATGGTGACATGCAAATACACATATAAGAACTTCAAAGTAAAGTAAGTAAGATATGAAATTCAAGTCAAGACAATAACAAGCAAGAGTCTATATCTAGTATTGAAATTACCAAAGTAAGAACATAAAGGTGCAAGAGCTCTCGCTATTCATGAATCGAATGTCTCCAAATGTTGTTTGCATGCAAGAAGTGGGAGATGGATTTAGAGCACAAAATATATATTTTTTATTGAGAACTCAATCTACTAAACCTCACACTTGGTCTCTGTCGGAATCTTATTTTGACTCATCCCCAAAACACTAGTCAGGCACAAGTCAAAATGATCCTCTCCCTTTCGACTTTGAGCACTCATGCAATGGATGAGCGCAAGAAAGATATGTTGGCACTTCGGATGTCAAATAGAATAATGATGGGGAAGGAAGAAAAAAAGGTGTGAAAGGCTCACATCAATGAGAACAACCATGGGCGTGAGAAAGCCAAATGATAGATATGATGTGGGGAGTAGGGATTGCCATGCAACAGATGCACATATGAGATAATGTGAGCTCTCCAATGGAACTAGTGGGGGTGCATCCAACTTGCATGCTCATGAATACCTAGAGCTCATTTGAGGAGTCTCATCATTGGAATATCCCAGCCAAGTTCTATAGTGTAAGGGTCCCCACATAGTTATGCATGAATGATAATCTCTATGTAGTACAAATATAGCAATGGAGTACGAGTGTGGATCTTTCAAAAGGAATAGTAGTGTTGCCTCCTTCTCTCTTTTTATTTCTTTATTTTTATTTTTTGTGGCCTCTTTGGCTCTTACTATTTATCTCTCATTTGTCCTGTTTGGGATCTTTTCATTTGACCTCTTTGGGATCTTTTCCTCACTTAAGGGCAACACTCTATGTTTTACAAGAATAAAAAGAAGATCATGGCACTTCATAAAATGTACTCACATAAACAGAAGTGAAAACTATCATGATGTATTAAAATGTATGCCTCTGCCAGTGTAGCAGGATATGCAATGAAACTAGTGCGTGGTGTAGCAATAATAAGGCAAGGCCCAACTAGCATGAGGCACCTCGATCAAGTTAAAGCATGTATGACATGAAGATCAAGTCATGAGATGGTGGATGTTGAATGGCAATGTATATCGGAAAGGCTATGGAAATGCCTTAATAGGTAGGTATGGTGGTTGTTTTGAGGAAAGATATAATGAGGCTTATGATGACACAGCGTATCATGCCAAGGGTTTGGATGCACCGGCGAAGTTTGCACCAACTGTCACACCCTGTTTTCACTACCACTTTCTCTGTAATGCAAAAATCTGAGCTTGTTAAAACTTTTTCAAAACTAATGATGTGAGTGCCATGATTGTCATTGTATGCTTGTGTGTTTATCATGTGGTGATAAAAACCCCATTTCACAATATTGAATTATTTCCAAAAACCTTTACTTGTTTCTGATCAAGGCAAAACCCTACTTTGAGTTGCACTACTTGCCCTTGATGGAAAGAAGTGTTCTTACCCAAAGTTAGTGATATGATTTTTTCTATATTTTAGTGCTCCAAAACCACAAAATAATTGTTTTTAGAATTATTTTCTTAATTTATTTAGATGTCCAATTCTGAGGCCAGAAATGGTATTCCTACATGGAAAAATACTTTTTTGCCTTAGAAAAATGTGATTAAATTTTAAGATGATCACAAGGACATATATTTTCCATACATAAGATTTTAAACCCATATTTATATTATAATTATTTGAGTAAAAACCTAAAAACCATTTCTGTCTGTTTTGACCTTTTGAAATATTTCCAAACGAAATATTCTCAATAAAATCCTAGAAAATTCCAGTGGTATCCCTAAGCCGTATTTTTGTCCACAGAAAGTTTCACTTTGATCCAAGGTCATTAAGGACCCCAAATGAGTGTAAAACCCCTTCTGTCCAGATTGAAGTTAGAGAAACTCTACATACCAAAGTTTGTCCTATGATGTTGAAACTTTGCAAGAGTGCCTAATACCTCAAATGAGGGTTCCACACCAAAAATGGGATTTGTGGGACTTAGTTTGCCCACACTCCCTTTGGTAGGGATAGATCTGGTCAAATGGTGGAGTTTTCAAGTTTACAAAGCTAAACTTGTCCAATTGAGCTCAAACTTGGTGAAACCCCATGATTTCGCACCAAACCCAAACCTCTTAAGTTGCAGCACCCGTGGTGGGGTGCAACCACCCCAAACCACTCTCCAGCACCTTCTGACAGATGGGTAAAAGCCCCCTTCGCCACAGCTAAACCCAACCCCTTTGCTCCAAACTCTGAGATTAGGTGGCCAGTATCAATGCCCAGCCCCAGTCAACTAGGACCTCTCTGGTTCAAAGTAGAAATGCCAAAAACCCCAATCTAAGCTTCATCTCAAAGGTGACAGGACCAGTTTCTCTTGTCTCCCTTGACCAGCCGAAGCTCTCATAGGACTTCAACGACTAGCCTCATCCCAGCTAGTGCTCATGACATACTAGACACGTCCAAAGCACCTCAGAGCGCACCAGAATGTCGTGGCATGCCAAAACTGTGCTCTGGGCGTGCTACAGGAAGCCATCGAGGTGGGGGCGATGCTCTCGGCCAGTTCCAGCATCCCCCGAGATGTCCAACCTCTTCCCCGACAACCCCTCTACATCTAGCGACCATCAGGGCCCCTTCTCTCCCGCCCTAGAGCTCGTGCGATGCTTGCCCGCATGCACCAGTATTGGCCAAAGTTGCGCGGCCACTGGTGCTCGACTCCCCTCTCTCTCCCTCTATTGCAGATGGTTCTGGCAGTCCAAAACCATGTGTTGAGACCATGGTGTAGTTCCCCAAGTGTGAAGCTTTCCTTTTTGTAACCTTCCATGTGGGACCACCTTGACATTGTCATGAGAGCTATCTATGCATGTATGATTTCATGTGCAATACCTTGTATTCTTCTTTTGCATACATGCATCCATGCCATACCATCCTTGCCATACCTTGTGTTCACGTGTGAAGTTGTGTTTGGATACATTGTGTTTTATGTGGTGTGATCCCATGTGATGTTGGAGTAGAGAGTAGAGGTGTGGTAGTTAATTATTTGAAAACCCCTTTGTCATTTCAAACCCTTCTTCTTTCCCTTCAAATCTCATGTCCAAATTCCATCCTCTCCAAAACTATTTTTAAAATTTCTTGTGTTTAGAAAAAAATAGTGGGATAAGGATGTGATAGTTTGGAGTTTTATTGTTTGACTTGAGGGTGCAAATAAATAACAAAACAGATTATTTAATTGCTGTTTTGGTATTTATTAAAGTAGCCCCATAAATACTTTTGGTATTTTATTTAAATAGTATGTTCATTTTCAGGTCCAGGGCCATTTTTGTATTGATTTTATCTTCTTTAGTTTGCCATGTACCTATTTTCTTTCTGTGGTTTATATTTTTAATAGGAAAGAACCAGGGGCCTCTCTCTGCTATCTGGCGCACTAAATGGGCTCCCTCCCACTTAGCGGCCCATCTTCTCTTTCTATCGCAGCCCAGTATCGCTGCCCCTGTAGACGGCGTGCTCGTCCCCCTTCCTCCGGCAGACTGTCTTCAGACTTGCGGGATTTAGAACAACGGCGACCTGACGGCGTCACAGACGTCGAGGAGCGTTCCTCGCCCCTATCCTCCATATAAGGGACCCCCTTGGCGTCCGTGCAGATAGGGTTTCCCTCTCTCACGCATCCACCTCCATTCCCTCTCCATCTCTCTTTCTCTGACGAAGCGCATCAGGTAAGGAAGGGCTCCTCTGCCAGGGCCGTGGGTTGAGGTGCTCCTCCGTGTCCGAGCCTCTTCTTCCCCTCCAACGACTCAGCAAGCACGCGAGGACATCCAGGGTTCCATCCCCGCGGCTAGGTCGATGCTAGCGCCCCTGCATCCTCTTCTCCACGACGGCGACACCCCTCCCCGACGAGCAGGCCAGATCGGCGACCACCTCTTCTTACCCTGCTTCCTCTCCGTCGCGGCCGAGTTCTCCTTCCGTTGGGTGAGCAGATCCATCTCCTACCCCTTCCCTACAGTAGTTCTTCGAGTAGGAGCAGTAGGTCGTCGACATGCTGCTTCCTTGTCGTCGGCGCCCCCGCGCACCGTAGCTAGGCCGCTGTAGTTTGTCTCGGGCGAAGTTAGCACAGGAAATGGGTTCGTGGGAGCGTAGGCGTCCTCCCTTCCACGAGCCGTTGCTCGATTTGAACTGTGCCGCCGACGGGATAGCTCCCCTGTTCCGGCCGCCGTGTTCCTCCTGTGATCTCGAAGGGGGAAGGCTCAAAAGGGATAGTGCCCCTCCTCTGTCAGTATTCTTTCCCATAGCATAGTGGTACCGCTTGTTGTATGCCTGTTGGAAGGCGCGGGTTCGATCCCCCCTTCGGCACTCTTTTGTTTTCTGATTTAACTGCACAGTAACCCACCAGGGATAGGTTTTCCCGTTTGAGCATCTCTCTCTGTCGAGCAGTAGGCTGCTAGCAGTGTGGTGTTGGGCCTGTGTTTTGACACAGGGGTGTGGGATCGAATCCCTCCCCTGCCTTTTTTTGTTTCTATGCATATCTGTTTTGCTTTATTTTGCTTGGAAAGTTGCTGCAAATGCTTGGTCTCATGTGTGTGTTTTAATTTACTCACTTCGGCTTGTTGTTCCTAATGGTTGGTACTAGCAAGAGTAGAGGCATGAGTAGATTTAACTTGGTAGATGTCTAAGTGTAGGTTGCTTGCATATGTGTGCATGTGATCTTGCTAGTATGTGTAGATGTTGTGGTTGCAATTAGTGTGTGCATATGTGGAGTAGTGAGATAAGTATTTGTGCATGTATTGTGTGGCGTGTGTAAGTGAGTACCACACACACATGAGTTTGACTCATGTGGTACCTAGTAGGAGTGTGGTGAGATGATGCTTCCATGATTTATCTTTTTTAGTAGATCCCCTTAATATTGTTCTTGGGTGTAAGTGCTTCCATGAGGTAGTGGTGGTGATATGTGTGTGGCGAGGCAGCCCCACTTTGCAACACTTGTGCTCCTCCTCATGTTCATCTGAAAGAGGGCATGATGTGTGTGTGTGATCTAAGTGGTAGTAGTGTTTGTGATGTTGTTGTGCATGACACAAGCATGGCATACAAACCCTCATGTCCATATTGTCTTTGTGCACATGACCATAGCTATGTGGTAGTTGATCTACTGAGTGCACATGAAATGTTGCACTATTCCATTTGTAGGAATCTATGTAGTTTGCCTTCCTAGTTTGAGGCCACTTGCTCCAAACAAGCGCGTACATATATTATGTGATTCTGTGGTAGAATATCCCAAGGAATACATTGGTGAACCTAGTTTTTCCATTGGAACATTTTCTGGATATGACATATTTTCATTTTTCTTCTACGTTTGGAGCTTGGTTCCAAGAGTTGTGGTGAGGCTTTGTGTTTGTTTCTTGGTTGTGCTAGTAGAGGGTGATCCCCTCTACCTCATGTTGGTTTCATCTCATGATTAGGATTCCATATGTGCAAGTTATGCCCACTCAAAGTAGGCATGTGACTGAAATTCCAGATTAGTAAGTCTGAGAATCTGTTTATAGTTTCTTCTCCTGTATATGAGGTTGTGCTGGTCATTGTGTTGTGATCTAGCCTTAGCTTTCAACTAGAAAGTCGGACCTGATATGTTTGTCTAGTTCCCTGTAAAATTTCATTTCATTTGGAGCCATGTAGCTATTGTTTTGGCTGCTGTCAAAATGCTTCAGAGCATAGACACAAAGTGAGAATCTGGAATTTTCACGAAGTCCGTGAAAACTGATGTTTTTGGGCATGTTTGCAGCCTTGTAACTTTCTGTGTTTAATTCCTTTTTGTGTGATTCTTGCTTGTGCTTGTAGTATTCTTGGCTAGCTACAACCACATATATTATTTGTCATAGTTGGGTGGCTGTAGGTGCTTTGCATGTAACTCGCAAAGTGCTATGATGCAGTTTATGGAAGATTGTGTAGTTTTGTCATTTTGATGTTTGTGAGTACTTAGTTGATGTTGTGGTGTTCTTCTTTGCTCCACCCCATCCATGATGGTTTGTTTTATGCCTTGGCAACCTGGGAATACCAGATTTTTGCCATTTGAGTGTGTGGTGATGATTTTGACACATAGGGCTTCATATCTTGTTTCGTTGATTCCCGTTGATCCGTAGCTCCGTTTGTAATGTTCTTTATATGCTTTTGCATCTGATCATGTAA
Organism: Hordeum vulgare subsp. vulgare; assembly: GCF_904849725.1. Taxonomy (NCBI): domain Eukaryota; kingdom Viridiplantae; phylum Streptophyta; class Magnoliopsida; order Poales; family Poaceae; genus Hordeum; species Hordeum vulgare. The sequence goes on from NC_058520.1 coordinate 223,567,001, forward strand.
TTATCATGCATTTATAAATAGGTTAGTTTGCAGTTCTGTCCAGGAACATGTTTTAACTCCTTGTGTTGGTTATAGAAATAGTGGTGCATACCCATATTCATCTCATGCATCATGTGATTGTTGCATCTTGTGGTGCTGTTGTTCATTGTATGTTATTCTTATGTTGGGTAGCACTAGGATCGGAGAACGAATACGTGGAGTCAGGAGAGTGCGTGCAGGACGATCAAGAACCATTCCAAGCTGAGGATATCACAGGCAAGATGATATGACCTTGATTCCATCTCTAGACTTGTTATGCTAGATTACATTTCCTTTGTCATGTGCTCGCTGCCTACCACTAAAATATTAGCCTCTCGATATGCCATGAACCCAAACACTGATCCCTTCCTAGCAAACTTGAATGGCTAAGTAGGCTTTGCTCAGCTACTAATGTTAGCGTTGCTAGATGCAGGTGCTTTGACTCATGTGATAACATGAACTTGATATCATTATCTTAAATTCTGTTATTAAATTAATGCACCTATATGCTTGGTAAATGATCGAAGGCCTAGCCTTTTGCCGGGTGCTTTGTTCCGTTATTGCCGCCTTAGTTATCGGCTACCGGCGTTTGATTCCATAATGATCGCTCCTAACACGTTCGGGGTTGTTATGGGGACCCCCTTGATAAATCCCGTAGTGCTAAGGCTTGTCCGGCAGGACCCAACATTGGTGTTAATTTGCTAGTCACATAATAATAATCTTCATAGGGAGTGGCCTACCCGAGGAATTTAATCAACAACCCGGGCCAGTGCTCCTCATGAGTGTTGGTCCAACCCTGAGCAGCTTATTACGCTCCCCGGGGCAACTCGGTGTTTTGGCGTGGTAACCATCACTCATCCGGTATGTCCTAAGACTAAGATACGCGGCTGTCGTCGACACGTCGGGAGGTCCTGCTAGCCTTGCCTTACCTTAGCGATATATCTTGCGTATAGGAATCCCAATGAAGCTTTGGTTCTCCCCAGAGTTCAGGTTTTCCTCTAAGGAATCCGACGAGATCACGAGATTCGTGATACAGGATTACTTTGCGGCCTGTGTACGTTTGTAATGGACTAGTTGGAGCAGGGTTTAATCTTTCTGAAAGCCGTGCCCACGGTTATGTGGCAACTTGGAATGTTTTGTTAACATCCGGTATTAGATAACTTAAACAAAAGCTAATAAAATTGCCAACTGTGTGCGTAACCGTGACTGTCCCCTCGAAGATCTCTCTTCGATCGGGAACACGGTGGGTTATGAATGACGTAGGTAGGTGTTTAGGATCACTTAGTGATCAAGTATTCCCGGCCGCTAGAATATTCCACCTTCATAAATGTTGTACGTAAGTTAGCCACCATGTCAAGCTTAGGATGCTGCAACCTTAAACACTCAACCTATCCAACATAATAACTTGACTAGTTCTGGCACCAAGGTCATAGACTGCTGAGTCCCCGTGGCTCACAGATTCCTTCAATAAACCAACAGGTTCAGGTACCCAGGAGACAGGTGATCCCGACGGCACGCAGCTGGCGTGGCAGTACGACGAGGAGTCCGACAGCCTGTACGTGAACTATCCAGAAGATTGAGGCGTGCTCGTGATCGTGGGCCAGCAGTCAGGGTAGCATAGCCCTTTTCTCTGTTTTGTAGTACGTAGCGGAACTACTTTGGTTGTATGCGTGATGTACTCTGATATATTTATGAGAAGGCAATTGAACCCCTGATTGTCTATCTTTTATTATTATGTATGTGATGTGTTACCTGTTTGCGAGACGCTTAGGTGCGCTCCTTTCCAATTCGGGGCCTTGATCCCCAGATCGGAAAGGAACGCGTCTTTGTCGTTACACATGGTTTCGACCCCAGCTCATCTCTGCACCCCCATGCGCGCCACGGTGAGTCACCGGCGCTCCCGAGTCGGCATGCCGTGGCAGGCCTATTTATAGCTCCCCCGCTGCAGCACCCCTCAAACAGCTTCGCCACGACCACTAGCACCTCCCTAGCCTCCCCAGCAACCCAACAGAGCCCCGGTGCTCGAGATCGACCGAGGCCCCTCCGCCTCGGAGCTCCGGTCGATCTCCGGCTACACGATGGCTCCACCGTCCCTCGACCCACCAAAACACTCCCCTCGACCCCAGGAAGCTTTCACCCAACTTTCCCAAGCATTTTCGTGCCCCTAGCTACCCTCTCGACCACCTCTCAAAACTCCTCCGCCGCGGCCTCCTTGTCGCCGGTGAACCCGAGCCTCTCCATCGTTGTTCCGACCACTAACAGGTAGGCGACGACGAGTCGGACCCATTTATGTCTTCGTTGGGGCCCGAGGACGTCGACAGCCTCGCCGGCGTGCTCCTCCTCCTCTCTGTCTAGAGGTAGGAGATGACCCCGACAGGTGTGCCCCACCTGTTGATGGCCCAGCCCCCTCTCCCTCGCTGCCCGCAACCACTGACAGCAGGGCACTGCACGTCAGGTTCAAACCTGACGGCGCGCGCGCCTGGGCAGGTTGTCGGCTGGCCTTTGGCCCAACCTAGTTCCAGGCCAAGCTAGGACAGGGACTTAGCCCATTTTCTTTTGTTTTAAAATTTGATTTTCAAAGAATTTTATAAAAATATTTAACCAGTGTAAAAATATAATTTTTCAACTGATATTCTTCTAAAAATATGTAGTATTTAATAACACCATTGGTTAAATTTTTCAGCAACTATTCTGTTTTACAACAATAAAAATGATTAAGTTGGAATAGTTTTCCTTCTCTTTTGTTGATTTGAAAAATGTTCCTTCATTGGGATCAGAGGCAAATATTTTTCAAAATAACAACTTAGATTTATCAGTAGTAAAGAAAAAATTTAAAATGACTTTGTGATCTGTTTTTGAGTGAGCTATTTCTTATTTATTCTTTTGACGACGATCGAAAATCCATGTGACGAGGGAATCAGAGCGGAAGACCTCGAAGACCCCGGATACCTATCTGACCAAGGCAAGTAGCCCTTTGACCATGACTGAGCATATGTTATATTGCATGCTAGTGTAGCAAAATATTTCCATTGCATATGATCATTAGTTCCGGTAAATCATTGAAGTGATGTTACCGATGGCTCCTCCGAAGCACATGCATAGAGCTTAATCCTACAACCTATGAGGGTCATGCTAGTATAATATTGACAAGTACAGCTAGAGTAACAGTAGAATGAGCATGTTGTTGGTATAAATCAAGGATTTATGAAAACCCCGTCGGGTGCCACTAATACCCGAGGGTGATGATGAGTTAGGTGGCCACTTTTGATGAAGTGGTGCACCGGGTATTTTTGAGAGTATGGTTTCGGAAATGGGATTAGATTTAAGATGTGTCGATTGTCCGAACCTTACATGTACGACCACGTTACCCCTTATGGGATGGGGCTGTGTTGATTACTCTGGTCGGTGCTAGCAAAGAGCCCCATTACTAGTGGCGGGAGTGATTTCTGGTCACTCTCGTGATGGGGTCTTGCCAGGTAGGGCGACTATGCCATTTTTACGTGTTCCAAGCACACCATTGGTCCCCGCATGGTTGATACTCTCCAGAGTCGGTGCTCGTAAGACGTACAACATGTGGGCTGGGTACCAATCGAGTGGACCTCTTTGTCTAGGATCGTCAGGGGAAAGGCATTGATCGGGTACTTACCTTGGGTATGTTATACACCGGGAGTCTTGGATGACACGGAAGTGTCCCGGACCTCGTGGGTCCAGCGTACTACCTCTGCAGAGTGTAAAACTATTCGAATAGTTTTGTCCACGGTCAAGGACAGTTGGGTAGTCCTACTTAAACTACGTCGAGTTGTTTCCGCATAAATCAAGTGTGTGTGAGTTGTCATAAACGGAGTTATCATTACCACCCAGATGGTTCAGCCCTCGGCTGATATATTGATATATGTATCATGTTCTTCAAAAGTAATTCGTTAACTTGATGCATATTCGTGATCATTACCACCCAGATGAATTCCACGAGAGATGCATGTTATTGTTATCCTTCACTTTCATTGTTCATATCATGGGATGTTTGCGAGTACATTCAAAAGTACTCATTGGCTTGCCACTGGTTATATTATTGACCAGACATGGAAGGACCGGAGTTTGGATATGAGTACGTCTTTGGAGACGCCCATGCAAACTAGGACGTTTCTGAGTCAGAATGCTTGTCGGTGTAGGCTTCATGGCATGGGCACCCGCTTAGCCCCTATGATTTCCGCTATTAGTTGTATCAGTATGATTGGCCTTAGGCCCTACCCTGTGAACTTGACCATTTGGTCATGTGATGTAATAATTCGGTACTTGGATGTAAGACTCTTATTATTCAGTATCTGTGTGTTCGGTGAGCATTGATCTCTGGGATCACTGAGCACGTTCATTCGACGATCTCGACCGGTAAGTCAGGGTCCCCACACCAACTCTCAAGATGAGAAAGGGCAATCCAGGGTACCGAATAGGCTAAAAAAATATTGATGGTGGAAGTGCCAACAATCGAATACTCACATTAGTCCGAAGAACTCATACACTTATTATCCGTAACTCTCTGTCTAGTTAGGAAATTCACAAGTATACAAGTACCCCGAGGAGGAGTGTTTGGGGGTTTGATTATCCTTGCACATCCTCGACCCATTATAACGTGAGGGTACTCTATATATTCCAACCCTCCAGAGGTTAGCGATCAATTTAGTAGCTAGCATTCTCAACTAATTTATAGTTTTTGAAAAACACACGGATTTCCCAAAATACAACACCTATCACTAACAGGCTCAAGCTCTTGGCACCAATAGTCCAAACATTACTCAAATCAATACCTCAAAACTATTGCAAGATACTACTATACTTAAATAGCTACCTCAATTACCTACTCAGCAAGACACACAACTTAGTGCAACGAGCCAACTCTCTAAACAAGATAAGCATGATAACTCAAGGGAGTTCCAAAAGCAACCTAAATAAAATATCTTAAAAATATATAGCATGAAAAATAAGAGCTAAGCATGACAGCAGCTATGTAAAGATAAAGAAAACACAAAAAAGATAAGAATGTAAACCTATGTTGTGCTCTAGAGTGGAATGCAGTGTGTTTCTCTCCCAAACAAGGTAGGCTAGGTTCCACTTGTTATGAACAGCAAGCAAAACTAAAACAAACTACAAAGTAAAGAGCGGGACGCTCCAAGCATAGCACATAACATATGAAGTGATAAAAATATAGCATGCAAATGGACGAAATGATGATTGTTGATAGAGAAGGGGATGCATGGGGGCATCCCCAAGCTTAGATGCTTGAGTCTCCTTGAATATTTTTTGGGGTGCATGGGGGCATCCCCAATCTTGAATGCTTGACACTCCTGGATCTTATTTCATCATTTTCCATCGCATACTTGAAAACACCCTTCATACGAAACTCATCATAATGTGATTAGAGTGGTTAGTACCCATGATAAAATAATTCATTACGTACTGTTAATAAATATTTTCATGAAAAGATAATGTTTATCATGATTGCCAAAAGGTTTTTGCAAAGGAAAAGCAAGATTAAGATTTGCAAAATGATGAAAATGCGAAACGTGGTAGAATCTGTGAAAAACAGAACAACAAGTAGTAAATAATTTTTTCGGGGCACTTCTACAACTTAAATAAAAAATACTCAGAACAGATGTGAGGAAGACAATTATATAGAGCATGCTGTCAAAAATAATTCAGATAAAAAAGATGATGTGGTAATTTTTGGTGAATTTTCCGTCAAGCAAACAGAATCTGTTTCTCGACAGCATGTCACAACTTTTGAACTTTCTTGCAATCGGAGGCTAAAACTTGGCACAAACCTTGAAAATAAAGATACAATGATGTTGCTACAGTACTAACAAGCATCAAGACCACTAAAACTGAAAGTAAAAATAAATTGGGTTGCCTCCCAACAAGCGCTTTCTTTTATGCCTTCGAGCTAGGCATGACGCAAAAATATCAAGTATTATCAACTCCATAAGAATAGCTTGCCCAAATACCGGACTCATAAGGTAACTTAAACTTATTTCAAGGGAAGTGTTCCATTCCCTTTTTAAGGTGAAATTGAATCTAATGGTCTCTTCTTTCATTTCAATGATAGCATGAACGGTGCGGAGAAAAGGACGTCCCAATATAATTGCACATGAGGGATGAGACTCAATGTCCATAATAAGAAAATCAGCGGGCACATAATTATCATTGACAACAATAAGAACATCATCAATTCTCCCTAAAGGTTTCTTTATGGAAGAATCAACAAGACGAACACCAAAAGAACATTGATCGTAAGGTTTCAAATCAAGCGTATCATACATTCTTTTGGGCATAATGGAGGCACTAGCTCCAACATCACACAAAGCAAAGAAAGAGATATTATTTAATTTAATCTTGGCCATAGGATCCCAACCATCTTCTAATTTTGTAGGAATAGAAGTCTCTAGCTTGAGCTTCTCCTCCCTAGATTTTATAAGAGCATTGGTAATATGCTCGGTGAAGGCAATATTGAGTGTACTAGTTTGGGGGTCTTTAGCCATTCTTTGCAAAAAAACAGTGATAACTTCGGAAAGACTACAATTGTCAAAATCAAGATTACTACCATTAATTAAAGTGGTGGTAACGTCATCTAAGCTCATTCTTTTTGTAGTCTGTAAATTCAAAGGAACTTCTTGTCCTATAGTTGAGGTATTAGCATCACCATTAATAGGTCCGTTGGGACTAGGGGTGTGATGGGTGCTAAAAGTTTTGAGATCTTCAACAACTTGTATAGTAGCAATGATAGCATGTGTAGGAAGGCTCTTAATCCTATCTTCCACTTCTTGAGGTACAACCACTTTGGGTTTGGCCGCCATTTGATTTATCAAAGTGGCCTGTGTGTGAGACATATTGGAGACCTGGGTCTCCGTGGTGGTGTGTCTAGTTTGGAGATTAGAAATTTCACTGTTCAGGCTCTCAAGTTGTATTACAATGTTTTGCAAAATAGAAGAATGCTCATCTAATTGTCTAGAGAAGGCCTTGATTTGTTCATATTGGGTGTGCGTATAATTTTTTGTAGCCTTCTCTATCTCTAATTTTTTTCATAACTAGGCATTCTTCTATCATTAGGAGTGTAACTATATGTGTTGCTGTTCCCATAGTTGTTGGATGGGAAAGGTATAGGATTGCTACCAAAATTACTCCTATATGCATTATTATTAAAGTTGTTCCTAGAGATAAAATTAACATCAACTTGCTCTCTTTCTTGAGCGACCAAAGAATTTAAAGGGACATCGTGAGTATCAATAGGAGCTTGCTTAGTAAGTAAATTCATGATCATGTCAACCTTATCATTAAGGGAGGAGATCTCCTCAACAGAGTTTACCTTCCTACCTTTTGGATCTCTCTCTGTGTGCCATTGAGAATAATTTGTCATCATCTCATCCAATAGCTTTGTGGCAGCACCAAGTGTAGTTGACATAAAGGTTCCTCCCATGGCCGAGTGTAACAGATTCCGCGAGGTAAAGTTCAATCCTGCATAGAAAGTTTGGATAACCATCCAAGTAGTCAAACTATGTGTAGGGCAATTCTTAACATGAGATTTCATACGTTCCCAAGCTTGAGCAATATGTACATTATCCAGTTGCCTAAAATTCATAATGTTACTTCTTAACTGGATAATCTTAGGAGGCGGGTAATACTTCCCAATAAAAGCATCTTTGCACTTATCCCAAGAATCTATGCTATTCCTAGGCAAAGATTGAAGCCACACTTTAGCTGCTCCTCTCAAGGAGAAAGAAAAAAATCTTAAGTTTAACAATATCACCATCTACTTCTTTATATTTTTGCATATCAAAAAGCTCACCAAAATTGTTCAAGTGCAAAGCAGTATCATCTCCAGCATCGAAGAATTGATCTTTCATAACAAGGTTCAGTAAAGAAGGTTTAATCTCATAGGAGGTAGCCCAAGTGGCGGGAGCAACAATAAGAGTGCCGATAAAGTCATTGTTGTTGTGACTTGTGAAGTCACGCAAATTGGTGTTTTCATTGGAACCCATAGCAGCTGGAACAAGCAACAACAAAGCAACAAATTTTTTTGTGGTTTTTTTGGTATAAGACTCCAAAGAAAAAACTAGAAAGTAAACTAACAAGACTAAAAAGAAAAAGTAAAACATAGAGTGAAACTCCCCTATCTTGAAGACTAGAGTCCCCGGCAACGAAGCCAGACAACTTGCTTGATGACGAGTTGATGAATTTCCTTCTCGCCCCTCATTGGTTACTCCAAGTGGAAGGTGGAGATGTGGTCAGCAGGAATTTTCCACTTACACGGAGACTGTAAGGTTTATCGAACCAGGAGGACTCCGAGGATCAACAAGTAGGTGTCCCCTGCCCTAGCGCAAGCAGAAGACATGGACCTGCACACACACAAATAACTTTGCTCCCAATGAGTACAAAGAGATTGTCAATATCTCTGGTCTTGTAGTTTGCAAAGGATCAAAACACAAGCGGGGATAGTGATAGTAATTGCAACGGAAAAGTAAATGAAAACAGTAAATGATGGAGGTGTAAGCAATGGTGGTAATATGGACCGGATTCACCTGATGTTCACTAGTGATGTTTCTCTCCCTAAAGATGATAAACAACTATGCTTGGGTAAACAAATTACAGCTAGGAAATTGACAGAATTATAAACGCAGCGCAATGCTAATTATGCTACTTGAAAGTTAGAGGCTCAATAGTAATGGGCAGTACGCCAACACAAATAGACCGTTTATTCATCAGCATCTACTTACTAATCATCCACCTAGAGATATCTATCCGGAACATCTCGCTGGTATTAAGTTGCGAGCCCCACCCAAAGTGTAAACTCAAAGCAACGGACAACTGGATTAACGAATTATGCATAAGGTAAACAATCCTTGAAACCGTGGTCATAAGCACCATTGTTTCCTCCCTGGCGACAAAAACACATCCCCTAGTCTCATGTTTCTGTCACTCAAGCTAGACATCATGGGGCATGAACCCACAATCATTTATAACCCTCCCTCTTGGAGTTACAATCTACTATTCGGCCAAAGCAATAAAGAGCAACGGAGAACATGCATGAATCACTAAAGAACATAATATAAAAGGATAATCAAATATATAACTCATAACAATCTGAACATAATCTCATAATCCATCGGATCCCAACAAACCGAGCATAGAAATAACAGGAAAATTACATAGATGCCTTGATCATGTAGGGCAGCTCACAAGGACTAATCATGGAAGCACAAGATTGGGGCGAAGACATCACATAGCTACTGGTCATGGACTCATGGTCCAAGGAGGACTACTCACGACACGTTCGAGAAGCGTCCATGGCGGTGGAGAAGCTCCCGGAGGTCAATCCTCCCTCCAGCAGGGTGCCGGGAAGAGGTCTCCTGATGCTCCCGATCTCGGAAGCACAGCGGTGGCGGAATGATGGAGAAATTCACGATTATGGATGTGATGGAAGGGTTTCCTCTCGGAGGAGTAAATATAGGCCAAAGGAGGGCGTCAAAAGAGGTGGGGCCCAGACAGGCATGCTGTGGGTGCGGCCAGGGCCCAGGTCGTGCCGGGTGGTCGCCTGGGAAGCCCCTGGCCCCCCTCTGGCACATCTTCGGCGATATGGAAGCTTCCGTTACGCTGATTTTTATATATTTTTCTGGGGATTTTTGGGGCTCCGAAATATTGGGTAAAAGCCCCTGCAAAAAGACATCAGCAGACAAAAACTGGCACTGGCTGCACTAAGTTAGAAGGTTAGTCCAAATATGTGTAAAAATATATAAAAGTGTAGCAAAACATATAACAATGTCACCCAAAGATCATGTAGCAAGCAGAAATTATAGATACGTTTGAGATGTATCAGGGAGCTCTATTTATAGAGGGCCGAGAAGGGGTGCCGCGGAGCTTATCTATGACGACATATTCCGGCGATCTCGGGGCTTAATTTGGAGAGTTATTGGTCAGATGAGTACCTACGCTGCTTGGGATTCAATTTTTACCATGAAACTGATAGACGGGGTGGTGCTCGCTGTGCTCTACGACAATAGAGTTTGTGCTCTGTGTTGCCCGGTGCATGGCGACGGGAATTGCAGCGTGCACTGGTGGCGAAGGACACACGGAGGCTCCACGTGCGAGGGGCAGTACCAGTCAGTGCGAGGCTGCAGGAGGTGCACCGCTAGTGGCCGTGGAAGCCGCTGCAGGTGCTGCTGCCGGAGGTTGGGCGGCTCAGCCAGCTCACCCCCGATGCATGCATGCGGCCAAGAGACCGTGCAGTGCGGGGATAAGAACTGGGCATAGTGGCGAGCCAATCCGGCCGCTAACACTACTGAGATTGACGCTGTTGCGTGACTGAATAGATGATGCAACGAAAGTCTGAAGTTTGACAGAAAATATTCAGGGTCTGGTGGCTACTGCACACGAGGTGTTCGATTAAATTAAATTGGCATGTGGAAAAGATTTTTGGTGCTAAATTTTTATGAGATGACCTCTTATTGCGTGTAGAGACAGTGTTTAAATTTTCAGAATTTTCGAATAAGTTTAAGGCATGTTTTTAATAAAAACACAATATTTTGGTCAAACTTGAATCACATCAAGTTTGAAATTTTCAAACTTGTGAACCCAAGGTTTTTGGTGGAATAGGTTGAGGGTACTTTTTAAACGAGGCAGGTTGAGAAGAGAAAGCTCTAAAAGTTTTCTCAAAGAGGTTGTCAAAGAGCTTCAAATCTTTTTATCAAAGCCAAAATTTAAAAGTCCATTTTTAAAAATAATTCAATAAAATGAAGAAATCCAAATTTAAAAATTTGGGTGTTGCAGAAGGTCCCGACAAGGGAGGATGGCTATGATGGTATGTTTACCATGAGTGCCACTCTTATTGACAAATAGGAAAGCACGCTCGTTTCCTTTCTACGGGCGAATGTCGATGTGTTTGCCTAGCAACCTTCTTACATCCCCGACGTTCCGAGAGAGGTAATTGAGCACCACCTTGCTATCTGCCCTCATGCTAGACCCATCAAGCAGAAGGTTAGGAAACATGCCTTGGAGAGGCAACAGTTCATCACCGAAGAAATCAAGAAGCTAGAGGCAGCTGGTTTGGTCTGAGGAGTACTGCATCCAACATGCTTAGCCAACCTGGGAGTGCTGCGCAAGGAAAATGGGAAATGGAGGATTTGCATTGATTTCATTGACTTAAACAAATCATGCCCGAAGGACCCCTTTCCCTTGCCACGCATTGATTATATAGTTGACACCACTTCTAGATGCGACCGACTTTCCTTCCTGGATGCATATTCCGGATACCATCAGATATTTATGGCCAAAGAGGATGAGGAAAAGACAGCATTCATAACTCCGTATGGCACGTACTGTTTTGTACGAATGCTATTAGATCATACCCATATGTGGTTCTGGTAATTGCTGACAATCCCTATGGACTAATGGTTGCCTTAAGTTATATTTGAAGGATTTTTCCATAGGCACTTCTTGAAGTACATCTGTTGCTTTCAAGGAGTTTATATGATGACCAAGGTGGTATTCAAAGTATTATCCAAATATTGGTCATAAAGACACAAGGTTGATCAAGACTAAGCAAAGAGTAAATCAAGATCAACACACAAAGCGTACAAGATGTACCGAGAAGGATCAAGTGATCCCATGGTATGGTAAGCATTGTCCATAATGCTTTTGTGTACTAACCCATGTCTTTGTGAGAGTTCTATGTGGGGTTAGGTTAGTTTCCATGGGTTTGCGTCAAGAGGAAGATCTCATTGAACCTATGAAGGATGACATCAAGTGGTGATCGTCATCAAGATTGCGGTGTGCAAGTTCAAGTGGAGCATCATGAAGATATCATGCTTGAAGCTTGCCGTCCATTGTGTTGACAATGGACTTGTGAAGAATGTGCTGAAGAGTGGCTCACCCATAGTGAGTATGGGGAGGAATCAAAAAATGTGGTCCATCTTGAGGAAGCCAAGATCATAATCATCTAGATCAAGAGGACTAGGTGCAAGGTATAGGTTTGCCCTTGATAGTTTTTTATATTGTAGGATATTTGTCGTCCTGTCAAGGGGGGCTCTCAAGTGAGTAGCTTTATCGTATCGTTAGTTGAGAGCTCAAACCATTTGCATCCTTGCAGCATATCCTGGTTCTTGTTTGTTGTTTCTCCTTGTGAGTTTTAGAGCTTCTGGTTATCTTCATGAGAAGCTCAAGTTCATCGAAAATGGAGTCTATATGCATCTTCTATGATGTTTTCGTTGTTGGAAATTTTTGCCGGTTCTTCATTCATAGATGGCTCACATCTCTATATCATTGGCTTTCTCAAAACTGCATGTTCTTAATATTTTATGTCGTTGTTGGATATCTCTTGTCGTCGTGAATTCAAAAAGCTCGAGTTTGCTCGATTCGGAGTTCGTATGCGAAAGTTATGGCAGTTTCAGTATCCAGCGGTAATACCGCTTCTGGTGCCAGCGGTAGTACCGCTCCTGGAGAGGTAGTAACGCCCGTGGAGCGGTAGTAATTTTTTACTATCGCTCCCGGGCGGTAGTACCGCTCGCTCGAACGTTCTGGGAGTGGTAGTACCGCTTCGGTCGGGCTGTGAGTCGGGGTAATAGTTGGATTCCTTCCCCCACTGTATAAAGGAGGTATTCTTCTCCATTGGACCTTATCCATCCATTGAGCTCATGTTCATCCCCCATTGTTTACCTTCCCCATTGGACCTACTATATTGGCTTTCCAAACCTTTTGCCCATTTTGGCAATCGATGCCAATGGGGGAGAAGTTTAGAGAGTTTAGTTTGGTGATGCTTAGAGGGTTTTTCTTTTATTACTGAAGCATTTATATCTTGTACGCATGCATTATTGCTTTGTATGTGTGCACTTGGTTATGCTTATTTCCTTATATAAAATCTCTTTTACTGATTGTCATCCATTACCAAAATGGGGGAGATTGTGTGAGGGTAACCCCTTGGATCTTGATCTTGGAGTTCTTTGTGAGCTCCTTGTTCTTCCTCTCATATTTCTCCATAGCTTTTGCTGTTGTGGAGGGATTTGAGTGTGAGGGACTTGACCACTTCGTGTGTTCTTGCCATTGCATTAGTTGCATCGGTTTGAGTTCTCCACGGTTATACATGGAAGTAAGAAGTTGAGAATATTATTACCCTTCGGTACTTGGTACCCCTAGAGATTGTTCTTCGTGGATGCTTTGGCGTCCTAGAAGCTTGGTGGTGCCTCGGAGCTCAGTCATTATTGTGTAAAGCTTCAGGCAAGCATTGGGGTCTCCAATTAAGTTGTGGATATTGCCCCGAGCATTTGTGGTCACCTCGACGCCATATGCCATTGTGATGAAGCTTCGTGGTGTTGTTGGGAGCCTCCAATTAAGTTGTGGAGATTGCCCCAACCTTGTTCGTACGGGTTCGGTGATCGTCCTAAGGGTCCCTTAGTGGAATCACGACATCTTGCATTGTGCAAGGGCATGAGGATATTACGGTAGCCTTAGTGGCATCTTGGGGAGCATTGTGCCTCCACACCAATCCAAACGGAGATTAGCATCCGCAAGGGTGTGAACTTTGGGATACATCTTGTCTCCGCGAGCCTCGGTTATCTCTTACCCGAACCCTTTACTTATGCACTTTACTTTGTGATAGCCATATTCTTTATTCTCATATATCTTGCTATCACTTAGTTGTTTATCTTGCTTAGTAGAAGTTGCTGGTGCATATACATGAGCTTAGTTGTTTTAGTTTTGTGCTTGACAAATTAAATGTTAGTTTTACTCCGCATTTTTTCAAGCCTAAACCGTAATTATTTTAAAGCGCCTATTCACCCCCTCTAGGCGACATCCACGTCCTTTCAAATGCCCTTCGTGTTAAAGAGCACTGGTTCTACCTTTGCCAGGGTCGTGGAGATCGGATTTGGACCCAGTTGCACGGGAATGTAGAAGCTTATATGGATTACATAGTGGTCAAGGCCAGAGACAAAGCAGACTCATCTCCAAATCCGCCGAGTGCGCCATGTTGTTCTGCAAATTACTGAAGAAGGTTGGCCCGATGAAGTGGACCCTGGAAGCAGACGTGGCGCTGCAAGATCTGAAAACATATATTTCTTCCGCTCCCACCTGGGTCCCTCCGAAGCCACAAGAGCTGTTGCTGCCATACCTGGCAGCAACGAATCAAGTGTTCAGCGCAACCCTGGTGGGGCAGCGTGAAGTAAATGAAGATGCACCCACCTTGATAGATGCTGTCGGGGAAAAAGTCAAGACATCCTCGGCAACGCCCAACACAAGCTCAAAATAACCCAAGCAGGATAGTGAAGGGAGCACCAGAGAGATGGTGAAGAAGAAAGTGGTACATGGGCCGGTCTACTTTGTTAGCACCTTGTGAAAGGTGGCTAGGACAAGTTCTATAGAGTACAAAATATGATCTTTGGCCTCATCATGGTCTCGAGGAAGCTGCGCCACTATTTGCAAGCTCATGAGATCACGGTTGTCACCCGTTTTCCACTACAACATATCCTGAGGAACCCACAGGCCACTAGCAGAATAGTCGAGTGGGTGCTAGAGCTGTCAAGTTTTGGTTTGATGTACGAAAGCACTTCCACCATTCAAAGCAGAGCATTATCAAAATTCATAGCTGAATGGACGCCAACGCCGGACGAAGAAGTCCAAGAAACAATCCTCCCCGGCAGGGAAGCAACTACGGGATGGGTCATGTATTTTGACGGTGCCTTCTCACTCCAAGATGTCATGGCAAGTATGCTCCTCATCACCCTCACCGGAGAACACCTCAAATACGTGGTCCAAATGCACATTCTTTGGGTGGAATCTACCAACAACACTAGCGAATATGAAGGACTCCTTGCAGGACAAAGAATTTTTGTGGAGTTGGGAATCAAGAAGCTGACCGTCATAGGAGACTCCCAACTCGTAATGAAGCATATCAAAATAGATTATCTGAGCCCGTAGATGGAGGCATACATGGAGGAAGTGAGGAAGTTGGAGGAGCGCTTTGACGGGTTGCAGGCAGAACATGTGCTATCAGCAGAAAACAGCATTGCTGATCACCTGTTAAAGTGTGCCCCACAGAAGCTTCTTGTGGAACCAACGATTTTTAACATCCATCTCACTCAGCCGTCTGTACCCCCCTCAACTATGACCAAGAAAAGAAGAAAATTGAACTTCAGAAAGCATTTCCGGGCGGAGCTTCCTGAAGCCCGGGTAGAGAAGTTGCCGGAGGCGGTTCCGTTTTGCCTGGTGAGCTGCTCCCTCCCGCCGAGCCTCGGGTTCTCGCGGTAGAGTTAAGCGCTCCCACAAATGAAGAGATGACTTTAGTCCTTGCCGTCGAGCTACATGCTCCGGCTTGGGTGCAGCGTATTGTCCAATTCCTTCAAACATGAGAACTTCCCAAAGAGGAAGAAGAGACCGAAAAAGTAGCCCGTCGGTCTAGTATGTACCAGTTTATCGATGACACTCTGTACAAAAGATGACCCAACGGTGTGAAGTTAAGGTGCATCTGGAGATATTGGCAGAGATTTACGAAGGCATGTGTGGTTCACATATAGTATCAAGGGCCCTTGTTGGGAAAGCCTTCTGACAGGGTTTCTATTGGCCCATAGCCCTCCAAGATGCAACTGAGTTGGTCACCAAGTGTGAAGCCTACAAGTTCCATGCCAAGAACAACCATCAGCCAGTACAAGCCCTCCACACGATCCCTCTATCCTGGTTATTCTTGGTCTAGGGCTCGATATCCTGGGCCCCTTCCCCCGTGGTACCGGGGGTTTTGAGCCCTTGTATGTAGAAGTCGACAAGGTCACGAAATGGCCTAGGGTGGAGCCCGTGAGAAAGGTGAATGCACAGTCAGCTATCAAGTTCATGGAAGGACTAGAGTGACGCTTTGGAGTATCCAACAGAGTAATCAACATGCAACGACACCCAGATCACGAGCCACATATTCATGCAGTACATCCAAAGCCTTGGAAGCACGGTCTCCTTCACCTCTGTTGCTCACCCATGGAGCAACGGGCAAGTCGAGAGGATGAATCCTGAAGTGTTACGAGGGCTCAGAACAAGAACTTTCGATAAAATATGAAGAGGTGACAAGCGTTGGATTGATGAGCTCCGAGTGGTTCTTTGGTCCCTCAGAATGACAGTGAATCAAGCTACTGGCCACACACCATTCTCCATAGTATATGGGGCAAAAGCAATTAACCCCATAGAACTCATATACGGGTCACCTCGAGTGCTTGCCTATGATGAAGTAGGGCAACAACAGTTGCGGCATGATGATGGCATGCTCCTTGAGGAAGATCGTCTCAGGGCTGCTATGCGTGCTGCACGATACCAGCAGGCCCTGCGTCACTATCATAGCCACAGGGTCCACACCCAGAGTTTTGAGGAAGGCGACCTTGTCCTTAGGTGTGTTCAGTCTTCCAAGGTTACAACAAGTTAATGTCGAAGTGGGAAGGCCCTTACCGAGTAGTACAAGTCACCAGACCTAGGGCAGTCCGTCTGGAGACCGAAGATGGCATCAAAGTTATTAACTCATGGAATATTGAGCAACTTCGTAAGTTCTACCTATGAGGCGTGGTTTCCGGGCCCAGTACACGGCAACCACATTTTCTACAATTTTTTTCAAAGTTGCATGTAACCCTTTGTACAAAGCCAGAAGCAGATCCTCTGCGTAAATAAGTCTAGGCATTGCATCATATCATCATCTGCATGTGCATTAAGCATTGCACACTTACTTCTGTTATGATGGCCCCATGCCACTGGGCTACTCTGATGTAGTCGTACTAACACGGGTAACACTACTCGTATATGATGTCAGATGTGCTTCCCTAGCAATGGCGCCGGGAATAGTCGTGACGACGGCACCGGGAATCCTTCTGCTGCGGCTACGCCTTAAGGGACTTCCTAGGCAAATATGCAAAGGATTTCCCCCGTGGCCTTGGAGCCTTGCGTTGGTGTTCCCTCGAAGCGGAAAGGGTGATGTAGCACAGCGGTGGTAAGTATTTCCCTCAGTTTGAGAACCAAGGTATCAATCCAGTGGAGGAGTATCACAAGATCCTCCACAAACACAAAGAACCTGCTCCCAAAGCTATGAAGGGGTTGTCAATCCCTTATAGATTGTTTGCCAAGTGAGAACTAAAAGCAACAAAGTAACAAAGCAAAGTAAAAGCGGAGGTGTAAACGATGGTTGTGAATAGACCCAGGGGCCGTAGTGTTTACTACTGGCTTCTCTAATGAAAGCAAGTAGACGGTGGGTGAACAAATTACTATCGAGCAATTGATAGAACCGCGCAAAGTCGCGACGATATCTATGGCAATGATTATATCTATAGGCATCACGTCCAAAACAACTAGACCGATACTTTCTGCATCTACTACTATTACTCCACACGTCGACCGCTATCCAGCATGCATCTAGTGTATTAAGTACAAAATAACAGAGTAACGCCTTAAGCAAGATGACATGATGTAGATGGACAATCTCATATCAACGACCGAGCCCATCTTGTTACCCTTGATGGCAACTACTTAATGTGTGCCTTGCTGCCCCTACTGTCACTCGGAAAGGTCACCACATGGTAGAACCCAAATCCAAGCACTTCTCCCATTGCAAGAATCATACATCTAGTTGGCCAAACAAAACCCAAGACTCGGAGAGACTTACAAGGATAAAAAATCATGCATATAAGAAATCAGCAAAGACTCAAATATATATCATAGATAATCTGATCACAAATCCACAATTCATCGGATCTCGACAAACAGACCCCCAAAGAAGATTACATCGGATAGATCTCCATGAAGATCATGGAGAACTTTGTATTGAAGATCCAAGAGAGAGAAGAAGCCATCTAGCTACTAACTACAGACCCGTAGGTCTGAAGTGAACTACTCACGAGTCATTGGAGGGGCGATGATGATGATGAAGAAGCCCTCCAACTCTGAAGTCCCCTCCGACAGGGTGCCGGGAAGGGTCTCCAGATGAGATCTTGCGGAAACGGAAGCTTGCGGCGGCAGAAAAGTATTTTCGAGGCTCCCCTGATTTTTTGCTGTATTTTAGGGAATGTATAGGCCAAAGATCTAGGTCAGGGAGCGGCCAGGGAAGCCACAAGCCCTGCCACCGCCGCCTCCCCTGGTGGCGGAGTGGGGGCTTGTGGGCTCCCTGGAGCCCTCCTGGCTTGACCCACAGGCCCCCTGATCTTCTTCCGTTCGGGAAAAAAATCATTTCGGTGATTTTATTCCGTTTGGACTCCGTTCCAAAATCAGATGTGAAAAGAGCCAAAAACACAGAAAAAACAGGAACTGGCACTTGGACTGAATTAATAAGTTAGTCCCAAAAAAGATATAAAAGGTACATAAAACATCCAAAGATGACAAGATAACAGCATGAAACCATCAAAAATTATAGATACGTTTGAGACGTATCAAGCATCCCCAAGCTTAACTCCTGCTCGTCCTCGAGTAGGGAAGTGATAAAGAATGAATTTTTGAAGCTTTCATGCTACCTAGCATAGATATCCTTTGTAACTCCTCTTATGTGACGTGAATGTTCAGATCCATTAGATTAAAAACAATAGTTTTCTATTGACGTGGAAACAATAATAATTCAGCAAACTAGCAAGTTAATCATGAACTTTCAAAATAACAAGGCCAAAAGAAAGTTATCCCTACAAAAGCATATAGTCTGGCTATGCTCTATCATCATTGCACAACGAATTTAAATCATGCACAACCCCGGTATTGGCCAAGTAATTGTTTCACACCTTTACTTTCTCAAACCTTTTCAACTCTCACGCAATACATGAGCATGTGCCATGGTTATAGCACTATAGATGGTGTGGAGTGTGCTGGAGGTTGCAAGACAAAAAAGGAGAAGATAGTCACATTAACTAGGCATATCAATGAGTTGTGGAGATGCTCATCAATAGATTTCAATGTGAATGAGTAGGGATTGCCATACAAATGATGCAATAGAGCTAAGAGTATGTGAAAGCTCTTAAAGAAAACTAGTGGGTGTGCATCCAACTTGCTTGCTAACGAAGACCTAAGGCAATTTTGAGGAAGCCTATAATTGGAATATACAAGCCAAGTTATATAATGAAAATTTCCCACTAGCTATATGGTGGTGACAAAACAAGAGACTCTCAATCATGAAGATCATGGTGCTTAATATGCACAAGTGTGGAAAAAGTGGTAGCATTGTCCCTTCTCTCTTTTTCTCTCATTTTTTTGGTGGGCTCTTTGGCCTCTTTTTTTTATTTATTTATTTTGGTGGGCTTCTTTGGCCTATTTTATTTCCTCACATGGGACAATGCTCCATTAATGATGATCGTCACACTTTCAACTCAAAACTTAGAGCAACAATGACTCTTTATGGAATGCCTTCGGTAGTGTACAGTGACAATGACCTAGCATGGCATAGACATTAATGGAAACATCATGCTAGCTATCTTACGATCATGCAATGGCAATGTAGACGTGGTGGCACATGTCATGGTGGTAGTTGCATGGAAATATATCTCGGAATGACTTTGAAAAAGCCATAGTAGGTAGGTATGGTGGCTGTTTTGAAGGAGGCTAATGGTGGGTTTGTGCACCGGCGGAAGTTGCACGACACTAAGAATATAGTGATGGTGGTAGGTGAAAGTGCATCTAAACCATGGACTCGACATTAGTCATGAAGAACTCATATACTTGTTGAAAAAGTTTTATTAGTAATCGAAACGAAGCATTCAACGCTTACTCCTAGGGGAAGGGTTGGTAGGTATAAACCATCGCGCGATCCCGACCGCCACGCAAAGGATGACAATCAATAGACTAATCATGCTCAGATTTCATCACATAGCGGTTCACCATAGGTGCATGCTACGGGAATCACTAACTTCAAGACAAGTATTTCTAGATCCACAACAACTCAAAACTAATTGAGATGAATCAAACTTCTCTAACTATTCAATGCACATGAAGGTGGAAGTTTTCGTATCCCTTTGGATAACTACCCCTTTTGAGACTACTTTCAAAGCATAGATCAACTACCAAGCCACGCACCGCTGTGCTCTAAAAGATATAAGTGAAGCATGTAGAGCAAAAGTATCTAGCTCAAAAGATATAAGTGAAGCACATGTTAGCTGAATTGTCTACCTAAAGATATAAGTGAAGCTCGACAAATTCATGGTGAGTGCATGTCTCCCTATCTAGGTGTGCAGCAAGGATGATTGTGACACAACAAAAAATAAAAGACTCCTACGATACAAGACGCTCCAAGCGAAATCACATAAGATGTGGTGAATAAAAATATACCCCAAGTAACGTTACCGATGGATTGAAGACGAGAGAGGGGATGCCTTCCCGGGGCATCCCCAAGCTTAGGCTTGTATGGCATCCTTGAATCTCTTGGGGTGCCTTGGGCATCCCCAAGCTTGAGCTCTTGCCACTCTTTATCTTTTTGTCCATCAGAACTTCACCCAAAACTTGAAAACTTCACAACACGAAACTTAAACAGAAACTCATAATAACATCAGTATAAGAAAGCAAACCACCACTTCCTTAGGTACTGTAGAAAACTTAAATTATACTTGTGCTGATGTTGGGTTACTGTATTTTCAATCTTCCATGGCTAATACCCCCCCGATACTATCCATAGTTTCATCAAAATAAGCAACCGACACAACAAAAAACAGAATCAGTTAACAGCAGACCAGTCTGTAGCAATCTGTATATTTCGTATACCTCTGGTACTTCAAAACTTCTGAAAACTTACGATAGTCTGAAGAATTTGCGTAGCAATCAGCAGCAAAAAGAATCAACTCAAAATCTTTTACAGAAATAAAAAAGAAAATTATTTTCGTGAGCAGAAAGTTTCTGTCTTTTCCAGCATGACCAAACGATCATCCCCAAGACTAATCATAACGGTTTTGCTTGGCACAAACGCAAAAAGAAACACAAATACACAATCATAACAGAATTATGAAAGTGTGGAAAACACAAACCGAAAGAAAAAGGATAGATTCGTTGGGTTGCCTCCCAACAAGCGCTTTTGTTTAACCCCCTTAGCTAGGCAAAAAGTGATGGAATCACGTATAGTCATCTTTGGTGCTCAAACCATAAGTAGCCCTCATCATAGATTCATAAGGCAATCTTATTTTCTTTCTAGGAAAGTGCTCCATGCCCTTCTTTAAAGGAAATTGAAATCTAATATTCCCTTCCTTCATATCGATGATAGCACCAATAGTCCTTAGGAAAGGTATACCAAGAATAATGGGACATGAAGGATTGCAATCTATGTCAAGTACAATGAAATCCATGGGTACATAGTTCTTATTTGCAACAATAAGAACATCATAGATCCTTCCCATGGGTTTCTTGACAGTAGAATCCGCAAGATGGAAATTAAGAGAACGCTCTTCAATCTCATGAAAACCAAGAATATCACATAAAGACTTTGGAATCGCGGAAACACTAGCACCCAAATCACACAAAGCATTGCACTCATAGTTTTTGATCTTGATTTTGATAGTAGGTTCCCACTCATCATGAAGTTTTCTAGGTATAGAGACTTCTAGTTCGAGCTTCTCTTCAAGAGATTTCATCATAGCATCTACGATATGCGCGGTAAAGGCTTTGCTTTGGCTATAAGCATGTGGAGAGTTTGCAATGGATTGCATCAAAGAAATGCATTCAAAAAAGGAGCAATTATCATAATTGAATTCCTTGAAATCCAAAGTGGGAGTTTCATTACTACCCAAAATTTTGACTTCTTCTACTCCACTCTCCACACCTTTATCATCAAGATAGGTGGACTCCGAACCATTGGGCAACCAAAGTGGATTCATATCCAGGCCCTCCATAAATAGGTTTGACACGCGAAAACAAAGATTCAAGAAGAGACACACCAAGCACTTTAAGTTCTTCGTGATTTGCATCACTAGAACGCACCCTTTTAAACGATTCATGCCTAGCGCGAATTTGGGCGGTTCTTTCTTTGCTTTCATTCATGGAGACACGCATAGCTTTCAAAGTTTCATCCAAGTTGACCTTGGGAGGAGCGCATCTTACTTTCAAAGAATCAATATCACAAGACATCCTATCAACGCTTCTAGCCAAATCGTCTATTTTGAGTAGTTTTTTCTCTATGGACGCATTGAAAATCTTTTGAGAGTTAATGAACTCTTTGATATTACTCCCCAAATCAGAGGGTAACTTGTTGTGATTTCCATAGGTGTTTTTGTAGGAATTGCCATAATTGTTAGAGGAGTTACCAGGAAAAGGCCTAGGAACATAGTTTCCTCTAAAAGCATTATTGTTTCCAAAATTGTTTCTACCAACAAAATTCACGTCCCAAATAGCATTGCTACTCTCAATCAAAGAAGATAGTGGCATGTCATTAGGATCTACAGTAGCGTTTCTACTAGCAACCAAATTCATCAACTCATCCATCTGAGCACTAAGCGAGTTAATCTCTTCTATGGCGTGTACCTTTTTGCTAGCAGGTGACCTTTCAGTGTGCCACTAAGAGTAGTTGGTCATGATATTGTCTAGGAGTTTTGTAGCGTCTCCTAACGTGATTTCCATGAATGTTCCACCTGAGGCGGAGTCCAAGGTATTGCGAGAAGCGAAATTCAAGCCAGCGTAAAAGATTTTTATAATCATCCACAAACTCAAGCCATGAGCGGGACAATTTCTAATCATAAGCTTCATCCTCTCCCAAGATTGTGCATCGTGTTCACGATCAAGTTGCTTGAAATTCATGATATCGTTACATAAGGAGATGATCTTAGCCGGCGGAAAATACTTGGATATGTAAGCATCTTTGCACTTATCCCAAGAATCGATACTATTTTTAGGCAAAGAATAAAACCAAGTTTTTGCGCGATCTTGCAACGAGAAAGGAAAAAGATTCAACTTAATCACGTCATTATCCACATCTATTTTCTTTTGCATATCGCAAAGCTCAATGAAGGTATTGAGATGGGATGCGACATCTTCACTAGGAAGGCCAGAGAATTGCTCTTTCATAACAAGATTCAACAAAGCTGCGTTGATTTCATACGATTCCTCACTAGTGGCGGGAGCAATCGGAGTACTAATAAAATCATTATTATTAGTGCTCGAGAAGTCGCAAAGTTTGGTGTTTTCAGCCATGATGACTTCAACAAACAAACAAGCACACAAGCAAGCAAGAAAACCGGCATAGGCAAATGAAAACGACAAATGTGAAGTGGAGGAGAGGAAAACGAGAGGCAACTGGCAACAAAAGTAAATGCAAGAGATGAGTTTGTGAGACCTACTTGGATAGATCTTGATCTCTCCTCCCCGGCAATGGCGCCATAAATACTTCTGATGTGAGTTGTGCTTCCCTAGCAACGGCGCCAGGAATAGTCGTGACGACGGCACCGGGAATCCTTCTACTGCGGCTACGCCTTAAGGGACTTCCTTGGCAAATACACAAAGGATTTCCCCCGTGGCCTTGGAGACTTGCGTTGATGTTCCCTCGAAGTGGAAAGGGTGATGTAGCACAGCGGTCGTAAGTATTTCCCTCAGTTTGAGAACCAAGGTATCAATCCCTTATAGATTGTTTGCCAACACAAAGAACCTGCTCCCAACGCTATGAAGGGGTTGTCAATCCCTTATAGATTGTTTGCCAAGTGAGAACTGAAAGCAACAAAGTTACAAAGCAAAGTAAAAGCGGAGGTGTACACGATGGATGTGAATAGACCCAAGGGCCATAGTGTTTACTAGTGGCTTCTCCCATGAAAGCAAGTAGACGGTGGGTGAACAAATTACTGTCGAGCAATTGATAGAACCGCGCAAAGTCGTGACGATATCTATGGAAATGATTATATCTATAGGCATCACGTCCAAAACAAGTAGACCGATACTTTCTGCATCTACTACTATCCAGCATGCATCTAGTGTATTAAGTCCAAAAGAACAGAGTAACGCCTTAAGCAAGATGACATGATGTAGATGGACAATCTCATATCAACGACAGAGCCCATCTTGTTACCCTTGATGGCAACTACTTAATGTGTGCCTTACTGCCACTACTGTCACTGGGAAAGGTCACCACATGGTAGAGCCCAAAACCAAGCACTTCTCCCATTGCAAGAATCATAGATCTAGTTGGCCAAACAAAACCCAAGACTCGGAGAGACTTACAAGGATATCAAATCATGCATATAAGAAATCAGCAAAGACTCAAATATATATCATAGGTAATATGATCACAAATCCACAATTCATCGGATCTTGACAAACACACCGCCAAAGAAGATTACATCGGATAGATCTTCATGAAGATCATAGAGAACATTGTATTGAAGATCCAAGAGAGAGAAGAAGCCATCCAGCTACTAACTATGGACCCCTAGGTCTGAAGTGGACGACTCACGAGTCATTGGAGGGGCGATGATGATGATGATGAAGCCCTCCAACTCCAAAGTCCCCTCCGTCAGGGTGCCGGGAAGGGTGTTCACATGAGATCTCGCAGAAACGGAAGCTTACGAGGGCGGAAAAGTATTTTCGAGGCTCCCCTAATTTTTTTCTGTATTTTAGGGAATATATAGGCCAAAGATCTTGGTCACGGGGCGGCCAAGGAAGCCACAAGCCCTGCCACCGCCGCCTCCCCCCTGGTGGCGGAGTGGGGGCTTGTGGGCTCCGAGGAGCCCTCCTGGATTGGCCCACAGGCCCCGTGATCTTCTTCCGTTCGGGAACAAATCATTTCGGGGATTTTATTCCGTTTGGACTCCGTTCCAAAATCAGATCTGAAAAGAGCCAAAAACATAGAAAAAACAGGAACTGGTACTTGGCACTGAATTAATAAGTTAGTCCCAGAAAAGATAGAAAAGGTACATAAAACATCCAAAGATGAAAAGATACCAGCGTGAAACCATCAAAAATTATAGATACGTTTGAGACGTATAAGTATACTAGCTACTGCCTAGCGCTACAGAGGGGGAAAATTGAAACAGATAAAAGAGGCGCGTCAGGGCTCGAACCCTGGACATCTTGCACTGCTGGCAGTTCTAATGCCAGTGGGGTAACTACGTGCGATTGTTAGAACAGAGGTAACAATTCAGATAAGCATATCACAGGCTACATCAACGAACCACTCGGGCTAGCGTGGTAGACATGCCCAAGGAGGGGATGTACCCTAGATGAAGCAAACAAGGTGCGCTTGCTCTGTTTAAGAGAGAGGCGCCGGCGGTGATCCCTCGCCAGTGCAGAACCTGCTTCGGCCGCATGCTACGTGGGGCACTACACGGGTAACTGCTACGCTTGAGCATCTACGCAAGCGAGAGGGAGGGAGGCATGCATGCAGCTAAGCATGCAAGCAACTGTAGCTCTGCCGCGGGAGCAACTACAAAGAACTACGACTACACGGGGGGGAGTGGGCATGCCTAGCAGGCAAAGAGAGAAACGGGAGAGGGCGCTGCTCACCCAGGGGCGGAGAAGAGAGGTTGCAGCGATGGATTGGTACAGCGGTGATGAACTTCTACAGAGGAAGCTCGCCAGAGAGGAAGATGCTCCGGTCATCGTGGACATCATGGTAGCAGCTCCCGGTGCCCGATCTCTACGGGAATGGATCCCTCCTGGCGTCTGCGTCCTTCGGGTGCAGCTGGGAAGAAGGGGCGACGCCTACGCCAGCGATGAGCTTGAGAAGAAGGCGGCCATGGCGATGATGTTGGTGCTCTAGAGCTCGCCCCGATGGCGCTAGGATAAGAGGAGGAGGGAGAATGGGTGAGGAGGAACCCTAGGCGCAGGGCATGGCTAAATTGGTCGGAGGCGAGCTCTGCTGGCCATCTGATCGAGGCCATGCTGGGATCGGTGGTGGAGCTGGGGTCGTACAATGGCTGGCGCCAAAAGGAGGAAGAAGGGACGCACTGGTGAACCTGGGTCAGTTCCAACAGTGCTGGGTTGGCCACTCTCTCTGTGCGTTTAAAAGGTTTTCCAAATAAAAACAAGAGGCTTCTTGATTAATTCACATGGCTAGAAGGAAAAAAATTGAAGAAGATAAAAGTATATGTGGGCTTCTAAAATCTTGTACCAATTTATAAAAATAAATTAGGTATTTTTAGAAGAGTAAAAGTGCGTTATATCGACTAGAGGGGGGTGAATAGGCGATTTTTACAATTTCATCACTGAGGAATTTCCTAGTGAGGAAAGTCCTCGATCATGAACAGTGTGTAGCGGAAATAGTACGAAGTCGGAAGTGCAAAAACATCTACAGCAAAGTACTCAAGGTGATTTCAGAGATTTGGTTTGCACAGGTCACAAGTACAAGATAGGCAGGTGAAGATTAACTCGGGTGAAGAATTTGAGGTGAGGAATTCAGCGAAAGTCTGCAGTCAAATTCTTCAAATAGTACAGATGAAAGTCTTCAACATGCAATTGAGGAAATAGAACTAGTAGCTTGATCAAGAGAGTTGTTGATGACGAAGCTCCAACTGTTGTGACAGTTGTACGTTTGGTTTGGACCGGCTTTGTATTGAAACCAAAGGACACACTGTCCCGGGACACACAATCCCTACTATATTCTCCTTGAGCTAAGGACACACAGTCCTGATCCAACACTCGTGGTATGTCTTGAGGGTAAACTTCCATACCCTCACAAACTCGGTCACCCGGCGATCCACAATTGGCTGTTGGATGCTCTAGACCATGACACCTAGCCGTTTGGAGGATGCACAATCCTCAAAGGTAACAAGCGTCGGTTCCACACAGGAATAACTTCTTCAGTGATGCTCGATCACTTGTGTTTTGGTTTGGGTTTGGGTGTCTGGGATATATCATCACTTGACGATTTTCACTCAAAGGCTCTATGGAATTTGGGTTGCTCTAGATGAGTAGTGTCAGTTTTTGTCGAAGCACCCAACCAACTAGTGGTTGTGGGGGTGGCTATTTATAGCCTGGGAGCATCCTGACATGATTTCACATAAATGCCCTTTAATAAAATGACCGTTGGGTGGATAGGATCTGTGACAGGTGGTGCGTGGCGCGGCAACGGTTGAAACTTTCAATTGTGAATGTCCTCATGTCTCTCGTATTCCTCACTTTGAGGATTTGATAGTTGTAGGTTTCAGTTGAGCATCATGAGAAAATTTGTTCCATAGTTTTACCTCGACCCCCTTTGACAGTACAGTGTTCCTATGACTCAAGTGTGAAGAAAATGAATTAGAAAGAGTAAATCTTCAAACTTCAAAGTCTTCACAGTGTTTTCTTCAGGACACACCGAATTCCTCTTGTTCAATATCTTCATGAGGAATATCAATTTCTTCACAATTTCTTCACGCTCAAAGTCTTCAACGAATGACCAAAGTCTTCACCCAAAGAGATACATTTTTAGGGTTCAATATTCATCGAATAACTCAAACTCCTAAGCGACTTATAGAGCATGTGTACACTTACAAACATATTAGTCTCTTAACCTACAAGTCTTTAAACCACCAAAATCACTAAGGGCCACTACATGGATTTACAATCTCCCCCTTTTTGGTTGATGATGACAAATAGGTCAAGTTTTCAACGGGGATAATAATATGAAATGTAAGTACTAAGTTTGAGGAATTTGAAGGTAAGATACAAGAAACTCCCCCTGGAGATGTGCATGTTTTGAGGAATTTTCTTTGAACAGCAGATGCACATTGATGATATATATCATTGAGATCTCCCCTTGTATCTTGTAATTCATGCATGCATTGACATATAGTATGAGGAATTTGAAATGCATGATCAAAAATGGTGTCTGACGAATTTCAGCATGCATGCATTGATTAGCTTGAGGAAGAAGCATGCGAGGAAAAATGTTCAAAAGTGTCAGAACACCATCGGGCTTAAGTTACAACTCATTACATCAAAAACTTTAGAAGAACCAAGAGTTTGAAACATAAAAAAGTTTATAAGCCCATAAATTTGTCTAGCTTGAAGACTATCTCTCAAGTTTCTCCCCCTTTGTCATCAAACGATGAAAAGGGACGAAACTGAGGACTAACGCCCATGAAGAATTTCACTTCTGTGTTGAGGTAGAGGCGTGAGCTAGTTGTAGTATCCTCATGTTCTTCATCTAAATCAGCCGTGCGGAATGAAGAAAATGAGTTTTCCACCAAGTCAGGAATTGGAATAGTCTTGAATATCTTCTTTGGTGGCCATGACCAATCTAAGTCGCGAGTGAATTCCAATTCTTCAAGTTCATGTGGGGTCTTCAGGTGAGACGGTATGGCCGAAGTGCGATCAAATACCACATGAAGATAATAGTGATTTTTCTTCACAACATTTTGAGTCTTGTTGAGGGTTTTCACAATAGAGCCAAACTTGCTTTATACCCACTTGTGATTGTGATCGACTTTCTAATGAAGACTAAGGACAAGCTCTCTGTTAGTCATCACCCTTGGGGCAGTTGGGCTTGGACGTTTTGCTCTTCCATCAGATTCTTGAGTGGCAGTGTCATCATATGAGGAATAGGAGGCAGCCTTGCGAAATTGACCATCCAGGGGCCGATTTGTTTCATCAATCAATAACTTGCCTTTGCCTTCAACTGGTTCATAAGATTTTGTGAAGACTTTGAGAGGCGGCAGATAACCGAGGTGATTCTGATAGTCATCTTGGTAGTTGATGATGGATCTATTTCTAATGAATCTCATGATCCAAGGCGCATGAATCTTCAGCTCAAATGATGACAAGGCATTATCAGCCAAAGTCCTCAAGAAGAAATCGTGAAGGTTCATTTTGATGCCATGAATGACGTTGAACAAGATATTCTTCATAATTCCAACAAGATCTTCTTCCTTGTCATGCCCTTTGATAGGTGCAATGGAATATGCCAATATTCTATAAACAGTTCTGGGCACATACTTCAAGTCCTTCACCAGGAATGTAGTCCTTATAGGTTGTCCCAGAGCGAAATTTTCATGAGGACTTGTATGAGTTTACTAGGCAGTTCTTTTTCATCATACAGTTTGACTGCATCTTGTGAAGGAATTAAGATAGGAAGAGCTCGAAGCAATTCTGTGGCTGGAGCTTTGTAGTGAGTGTGTTGTCTCATCCAGTCCAAGACCTAAGAGTTGATGTCTTTGGGGTCACCTGAGATATGCAGTGTGGCATAGAACTGGAGAATAATATCAGTATTCTAGTCACCGATATATGTGCAGATTTGCAGAAGCACTGCTTCGTGAAGAACACTCAGTACTTGGGTGAAGCAAGGAATTTCCACCATGTCACAATGAGGAATGTGGGTGTGATAAAATATCGTCCTTTTCCCACAGAGCACAGAAGCATAGTAATTAAGTTGAGTTCTGGTCCAGAACTTTTTGTGCCTCATTCGAAGCCTATCATGAGGAATTTCTCCAGTGAAGAAGTGGTGTTCACCATAGAAGTCTTTCTTCGGGAACTTTGGCCTGTTTGAGAAGGGCTGGTGAGGCTTTGGTTGATTATTGTGATGTTGCTCATATTGATGAGTTTTGGCCACCACAATTGCATTTTCAGGATTTGCAACCACAATTGCAGTTTCATCAGTAGTATTTCTATCCCAAGATGAGGCATTTTTATCAGCATCTTGTTCTTCAGTTTGAGGAATTTGGTGTGCCGAAGGAGCAAATGTCATTTCTGGTGCAGCTGTTTCCTTTTCAGTTCTTTCGGTTGATGCAGCTCATTCTTGGTCTGCTGTTGATTTCACATGTGAGATCTTTTCTTCAGAGCTAGTCCGAATTTCAGTGGCTGCAGGAGTTTTAGGAATTTGAGTGGTTATAGGCGAGTTTGGGTGAGCCTTTACCCAAAAATCATCATGGATTATAGGTGTGCTCCTGCCAATGTCTTCATCACCCCCCTTTTCTTTAGCAGTCATTTCTGGGTTTTGAGGAGGAGGTGTTGAGAACTGAGGAATTTGATTTGCTTGAATTTACTCATCTATTGGTGTGGTTGCAGCACAGCGATTGTCATTCTTTTCCTCATCCTGTTCTGGAATGATGTGCTCTTCACCATATGTTACAATCATGTATGATTGTGCAACGCTGAGGGTAGTTGGATCCATTGGAGTTGATGATGTAGTAGGCATAGTCTTCAGGCATTTGTTCTCTGAAGACTTTGAATGTGTTGATGCCTTTCTCTTCTTGGCTTCCTTCTCAGCATCTTTTGTTTTCTTCACGTCTGATGCAGACGGGAGAGTCACTTTCTTCACCTTTGAATACTTTGGGGAACGAGCATTTTCATCAGGCATGGCATCAGCAATGTTAGGCGTGGCAGATTCTTCAGCTGAAATGTTTTGAGTAATTTCGTCAGCAGCTGGTTCTTCATCTTCATCAACATCAGCCAGTTGCACAGTATAGCTTGGCTGAGGATTTGTTGGTTGCTTTTGGGCAGCAACCCTACTGTTGTATACATCAATTGCATCAGTCGCTGCTTGGACAAACCTCACTTTGAAACCCTTCCGGTCTGCATAAAGACTTGTGTATTTATCAGTGAGGGTTTTCAACTCTGCCTGAGTCTAAACAATTTTCTGAGGCGTCAGGTTAAGGATGTTTTGCTTCAATTACTTCTCCTTTTTAACCTTCGTAGCCCGAGCTTGTTGGGCTTGCGGATCCTTCCATTTTGCTTCATTGATGAATGAAGTAACCAGGCGACTGAGTCTAGGTGGAAGTTTCAAGTCATCAATTGGTGTGTTTGGACCCTCATACCAAAGGTCGATGAAGTTCAGCAGTACTTTTGAATCCAGTGCGAGGGGAATGGTGTTGCCAGTAGCTTGTGCAACCCTTTCTTGCTTGTTTCTGATGATGCCTTGAATAATTTCATCATCATACTCTTCACTTCCTTCTGATGTAGAAGGAATGTTGACAATCTTGCTTAGGTTTGGTCTTGTTCCTCTACCAGTAGTCATATTTGTTTTCAATAGACCAGGTGAAGATTTTGGAGCTAAGGCTGACGCAGATGGTACACAGGAACTTGGATTTTCTATATGATGTTGACTGGGCTGTGACTGCACAGGAGGTGAAGACTTTGCTGCAGTTGAGGACGTGGCAGTTGTTGTTGCTACTTTTTCAGGAATTGGCTATTTTGATAATGTTGTTGAGTATTTTCGCTTGAGATCTGGTATCTTCATCATAACCCTCTTTTGAGGTTTTTCTGTAACAGTAGCCCGAGGAGCAGAAGAAGTGGTAGAAGTTTTGCAGCAAAAGAATCCGCATTAAACTTTGTGATGGCGGCTTTTGCCTTTTTTGCATCTTAGACAAATACTTGTCTTTTTCATCAGGATAGTCCTCAATTGTGGCTACGCTTGAGGGATGTGATGTTTGTCGATCTCCCTGTGGGAACCTTTTGCAGGGAGGTTTGAGAGAAAACTTCTTGGCATACTATGCAGTGACATAAGTGTATTCCTTCCACTCCTTTGCACATCTGCATTCAATCCTTTGAAGCCTTATCTTGCATTTAGCCATGGTCTCTTTTCCATGAATTTCTTCATCTGGCATGCATTACTCACCATATACCTCCTGTGGGATCTCAAAAGCAGTGTTCTATTCCAGTTTCTTGCCATCCTTCTGTTTTCTGTCTTCCTCCATTTTCTTCAGCACAGGTTTTTGCTGAGGAATTTGTATTCTTGAGGAATTTGAGGACACAGGTAATGTTTCTTCAAGAAATGTTGCAAATGAGTTAAGTTGATGAGAACCTAGTGATTCATCAGCTGACATTTTGTACTTGTGAACAGAGTATACGTGCGAAGAATTTGGAGAGGTCATATGCGTTCTCAGATTTGAGGAAATTGAAAAAAAATCTTAAGTTGAGGAATTTGACCAGTGTGTTGAGGAATTTAAGTTGAGGAATTCTCATCCTCTGCTCTAGAGTTGTGCATATTCAAAAATTTAGACAATTAAGGATTCTCGTGAAGAATTTAGGGGCTTAGTGAAATTCATCAAGTGTTCCAGAGTTGTGCATATTCAAAAATTTAGACAATTAAAGATTCTCGTGAAGAATTTAGGGGCTTAGTGAAATTCATCAAGTGTTCTATACATGGTTGTGCACACATGAGAGATTCTCTGAGGAAAAACTGACTCCACGAATCCAAAGAGAATAAATGGATCAAACAGGATGGTAAAATAGGATTTTAATTACCCTGTATGAAGAACATGATGAGCTATGGAGGTAAAAATGGAAGTTCTTTGGCTCTGGTCTTCTGTGACCTAACTTGGTGACTGAAAACAACTACGGCGGCGGCGGAGGAAGATGTTCCGCGGTCGGCGTGGGTCCAGTGACAGCAAGGTCGAGGTTGTGAAACTGTTCCTCACCGGCGACGAGGATGCTAGTGGCGGTGGTAGGTTTTGAGCTCGAGTGGAGGAGTCGAGAGGGAGGAAGTGTTTTTGACTTAGGGGGGTAAGGACTATTTATAGCTTAGGTGAAAACAGTTTGAAGCGAAAACTTTGGACAGAACTGCCCTTGCCCTTTCGTCTCCGCATGACATGTGCTACCCACAATCTAAGCGGTGGAGATCGTGGTTATCCTATCGTGAGTAGTAGGTGCAGTTATTGTGGTAACGTTAATTGTTTTTTGAATTTTTGAGGATTTTGTTGCAAAGTCCTGAGCTGACAAGGACTCAGTGAGGATTTTGAGCAAGTGTCAAACATAACGCATATGAAGAATTGAGAATATAATGGGTTGAGATTAGCATAGAGGGGAGACGGGTCCGATCACATTCACTTAGAAGAAATACCAAATTGAAGACTCATCAATAAGTGAATTCCGTTGAGGACATTGAAAGGTCATTATAATATATATAGTCAATGAAGATCATCACAGATAGTTTTGAAGAATTTGAAATTTTGAAGACTTTGAAATTTTTGAGGAATTTGAGAAAACATCTCACATTGAAGTATTTCAATTTTGAAGAATTTCAAACTTTGGTGGTTGCGTGACCCACTGATACGTCTCAAACATATCTATAATTTTTGATGGTTTCACGTTGTTATCTTGTCAACTTTGGATGTTTTGTTTACCTTTTATTTCTTTTTTTGGGATTAACTTGTTAATTCAGTGCCAAGCGCCAGTTCCTGTTTTTTCTGTGTTTTTGACTCTTTTCAGATCTGATTTTGGAACGGAGTCCAAACGGAATAAAATCCCCGAAATAAATTTTTCCAGAATGGAAGAAGATCGGGAGGCTTGAGGGCCAAGGCAGTGGGCCCAAAGGGGGCCCACAAGCCCTGTTGCCGCGGCCAGGGGAGGCCGCGGCAACCAAGCTTGTGCCCGCCTGGCACTCCCCTGCCCTAGGTCTTTGGCCTATAAATTCCCTAAAAATCCAGAAAAAATGAGGGCATACATGAAAACACTTTTCCGCCGCCGCAAGCTTCCGTTTCCACGAGATCTCATCTGGAGACCCTTCCCGGTGCCCTGCCGGAGGGGACTTTGGAGTTGGAGGGCTTCTTCATCAACATCACCGACCATCCAATGACTCGTGAGTAGTTCACTTCAGACCTACGGGTCCGTAGTTAGTAGCTAGATGGCTTCTTCTCTCCCTTGGATATTCAATACAAAGTTCTCCATGACCTTCATGGAGATCTATCCGATGTAATCCTCTTTGGCGGTGAGTTTGTCGAGATCCGATGAATTGTGGATTTGTGATCAGATTATCTATGAATTATACTTGAGTCTTTGCTGATTTCTTATATGCATGATTTGATATC
Source organism: Hordeum vulgare subsp. vulgare (assembly GCF_904849725.1). Classification (NCBI taxonomy): domain Eukaryota; kingdom Viridiplantae; phylum Streptophyta; class Magnoliopsida; order Poales; family Poaceae; genus Hordeum; species Hordeum vulgare. The sequence continues at coordinate 223,600,672 of NC_058520.1, forward strand.
CTTGTAAGTCTCTCCGAGTCTTGGGTTTTGTTTGGCCAACTAGATGTATGATTCTTCCAATGGGAGAAGTGCTTGGTTTTGGGTTCATACCGTGTGGTGACCATTCCCAGTGACAGAAAGGGCAGCAAGGCACACATCGTATTGTTGCCATCAAGGGTAACAAGATGGGCTTTTATCGTAGATATGAGATTGTCCATCTACATCATGTCATCTTGCTTAAGGCGTTACTCTGTTCTTTTGGACTTAATACACTAGATGCATGCTGGATAGTGGTCGACGTGTGGAGTAATAGTAGTAGATGCAGAAAGTATCGGTCTAGTTGTTTTGGATGTGATGCCTATAGATATTATCATTGCCTTAGATAACGTCACGACTTTGCGCGGTTCTATCAATTGCTCGATAGTAATTCGTTCACCCACCGTCTACTTGCTTTCATGAGAGAGCGATACGAAGTTCTGCTTATTTGAAGACCAGCAGACTAAAGACAGTCCGAGGAAATGACATGTTCCTGATGTTGCCTTGCGATCCACACGGTCACCAGCATAATCAGAATCAGAATATCCAACGAGGTGAATATTTGAGCCCTCGCGGTACCATAATCCTAGTGTTGGTGTGTGAGCTAGATATCGAAGAATATGTTTCACAGCCTTATGGTGGGATTCCTTCGGTTTTGCTTGAAAACGTGCATAGATGCAAAAACTATGCATAATGTCTAGCCTAGATGCACATAGGTACAACAAAGAGCCAATCATAGAATGATATACCTGCTGATCGAAATATATACCATTTTCGTCAGTGCAGAGGTGATCGTTGGTAGGCATAGGTATCTTGACGCCTTTGCATTCATGCATGCCAAATTTCCTTAGAACATCCTTGAGGTATTTCTCCTGAGATATGAAGATGCCATCGCGTTGTTGACGAATTTGTAGACCTAAGAAGAATATCATCCATCATGTAGGCAAATTTCTCACCCATCATGGACATTTGATATTCCTCACCCATCATGTAGGCAAATTCATTATTGTAACGTTTTTCAGTACAACCAAAAATACTGTCGTCGATATATATTTGACACATGAATAGTTCATTGTCATAGAATTTTGTGAAAAGAGTAGGATCAAGTGAATCGGGTTTGAATCCTTTCTTCATGAGGAATCCCTCCAAGTTATCATATCATGCCCGAGGGTCTTGCTTGAGGCCATAGAGTGCCTTTTTTGTTGGAGAACGTTGCATGGGAAACAAAAAATTTCCTACGCACACGCAATACCTATCCATGGCGATGATCATCTATGAGACGGGAGAGTGAATCTACGTACACTTGTAGATCTCTAAGCAGAAGCGTATATAACACAGTTGATGTAGTGGAACATCTTCGTGATCCAAATCGCAGCCCGTCCGGCGATCACATCACGATCCGTCCCGCGATCCCATCACGAGCCATCCCAATCTAGTACCGAACGGAATGCACCTCCGTGTTCAGCACACGTACAGCTTGATGACGATCTCCGCCTTCTTGATCTAGCAAGAGAGACAGGGAAGTAGGTGAGTTCTTCGGCAGCGTGACGGCGTGCCGGCGATGGTGGTGGATCTATTCCAGCAGGGCTTTGCCTAAGCACTGCTGAAAACTGATCTAGAGGAAGAACTACGATCTAGAGGAGAGGGTAGCACGTGGCTAAAATGTTGTGTAAAAACCCTATAAACCTCTAGTATATATAGGAGGAAGGAGGGAGGAGTCTTTCCCACCAAGGTAAGCCTCCCTTGGCTCGACCGAAGAAAGGAGGGAAGAGTCCTTCAATTCCACTTGGAGGAGGACTCCTCTCCCACTTGTCCACCTCTTTTAGATTTTCCACCTTTTTCCTCATGGGACTTCTTTGGTTGATTAGCCAGCCCACCAAGTGCTATTACACCACCCCAAAGTCCATGTGGACCTCTCAGGGAGTGGTGGGCCCACTAGGTGGACCCCTGGAACCCATTCGTCACTCTCGGCACACTACCGGTAATGCCTGAAACTTTTGTCCGAATCAAGTGGACCGGGTTTGAAGCCTTTCTTCATGAGGAATTCCTTCAATGTATCTTACCACGCCCGAGGGGCTTGCTTGAGACCATCGAGTGCCTTTTTGAGTGTGAAGACTTTGTCAGGGTGCTTTGGGTCTTCAAAACCTGGGGGGCCGAGCAACATATACTTCTTACTCAAGCTTACCATTGAGGAATGCACTTTTCATATCCATTTGATATAGAGTAATATTGTGATGGTTAGCATAAGCAAGTACTATTCGAATAGCTTCAAGTCTAGTAATAGGTGCAAAAGTTTCACCAAAGTCAATTCCTTTAAGCTATGTGTAGCCTTGGGCAAGAAGCCATGCCTTGTTCCTCACAACCTGACCATCCTCATCTTGCTTGTTTCGGTAGATCCACTTGGTGCCGGTGATATTGTGCTTGTGAGTTTCTGGTCTTTTGACGAGTTCCCATACGTCATTTAGCTTGAAATGAAGAAGTGTTGGGGAACATCGCATGGGAAACAAAAAATTTCCTACGCGCACGAAGACCTATCATGGTGATGTCCATCTACGAGAGGGGATATTCGATCTACGTATCCTTGTAGACCGCACAGCAGAAGCGTTAAGAAACGCGGTTGATGTAGTCGAAAGTCCTCACGTCCCTCGATCCGCCCCGCGAACCGTCCCGCGATCAGTACCACGATCTAGTGCCGAACGGACGACACCTCCGCGTTCAGCACACGTACAGGTCGACGATGATCTCGGCCTTCTTGATCCAGCAAGAGAGACGGAGAGGTAGAGGAGTTCTCCAGCAGCGTGATGGCGCTCCGGAGGTTGGTGATGATCTTATCTCAGCAGGGTTCCGCCCGAGCTCCGCAGAAACGTGATCTAGAGGTAAAACCGTGGAGATATGTGGTCAGGCTGTCGTGGCAAAGTTGTCTCAAATCAGCCCTAAAACCTCCGTATATATAGGGGGGAGAGGGGGAGCCTTGCCTTGGGGTCCAAGGACCCCCAAGGGGTTCGGCCGAGCCAAGGGGGGCAACCCTCCCCTTCCAAACCGAGTCCAACTAGGTTTGGAAGGAGGAGTCCATCACCCTTTTCCCACCTCCTCTTTTTTTTTTCTTTCTTTTCTCTTTGATTTTCTTCCTATGGCGCATAGGGCCTTCTTGGGATGTCCCACCAGCCCACTAAGGGCTGGTGCGCCACCCCCAAGGCCTATGGACTTCCCCGGGGTGGGTTGCCCCCCCCCCCCCGGTGAACACCCGGAACCCATTCGTCATTGCCGGTACATTCCCGGTAACTCCGAAAACCTTCCGGTAATCAAATGAGGTCATCCTATATATCAATCTTCATTTCCGGACCATTCCGGAAACCCTCGTGACGTCCATGATCTCATCCGGGACTCCGAACAACATTCGGTAACCAACCATATAACTCCAATACGCATAAAACAACATCGAACCTTAAGTGTGCAGACCCTGCGGGTTCGAGAACTATGTAGACATGACCCGAGAGACTCCTCGGTCAATATCCAATAGCGGGACCTTGATGCCCATATTGGATCCTACATATTCTACAAAGATCTTATCATTTGAACCTCAGTGCCAAGGATTCGTATAATCCCGTATGTCATTCCCTTTGTCCTTCGGTATGTTACTTGCCCGAGATTCGATCGTCAGTATCCGCATACCTATTTCAATCTCGTTTACCGGCAAGTCTCTTTACTCGTTCCGTAATACAATATCCTGCAACTTACACTAAGGCACATTGCTTGCAAGGCTTGTGAGAGATGTTGTATTACCGAGTGGGCCCCGAGATACCTCTCCGTCGCACGGAGTGACAAATCCCAGTCTCGATCCATACTAACTCAACGAACACCTTCGGAGATACCTGTAGAGCATCTTATAGTCACCCAGTTACGTTACGACGTTTGATACACACAAAGCATTCCTCCGGTGTCAGTGAGTTATATGATCTCATGGTCATAGGAACAAATACTTGACACGCAGAAAACAGTAGCAACAAAATGACACGATCAACATGCTACGTCTATTTGTTTGGTTCTAGTCCATCACGTGATTCTCCTAATGACGTGACCCAGTTATCAAGCAACAACACATTGTTCATAATCAGAAGACCCTGACTATCTTTGATCAACTGGCTAGCCAACTAGAGGCTTGCTAGGGAAAGTGTTTTGTCTATGTATCCACACATGTATACAAGTATTTATTCAATACAGTTATAGCATGGATAATAAACGATTATCTTGATACAAGAATTATAATAATAACTATAATTATTATTGCCTCTAGGGCATAATTCCAACAGTCTCCCACTTGCACTAGAGTCAATAATCTAGCCTTCACATCATCATGCAAATTACGTTGTAATAAATCTAACACCCATACAGTTCTCGTGTTGATCATGCTTTGCCCGTGGAAGCCGTTTAGTCAGCGGGTCTGCTACATTCAGATCCGTGTGCACTTTGCATATATTTACGTCCTCCCCTTCGACGTAGTCGCGGATGAGGTTGAAGCGTCGTTTGATGTGTCTGGACTTCTTGAGAAACCGTGGTTCCTTTGCTAGGGCAATGGCACCCGTGTTGTCACAGAACAAGGTTATTGGATTCAGTGCGCTTGGCACTACTCCAAGATCCGTCATGAACTGCTTCATCCAGACACCCTCCTTAGCCGCCTCCAAGGCAGCCATGTACTCCGCTTCACATTTAGAATCTGCTACGACGCTATGCTTGGAACTGCACCAGCTTACCGCACCCCCATTAAGAATAAATACGTATCCGGTCTGCGACTTAGAGTCGTACGGATCTGTGTCTCAGCTTGCATCAACGTAACCTTTTACGGCGAGCTCTTCGTCACCTCCATACACGAGAAACATCTCCTTAGTCCTTTTCAGGTACTTCAGGATATTCTTGACCGCCGTCTAGTGATCCACTCCTGGATTACTCTGGAACCTACCTGCCATACTTATGGCCAGGCTAACGTCCGGTCTAGTGCACAGCAGTGCATTCATGATAGAACCTATGGCTGAAGCATAGGGGACGGTGCTCATATGCTCTCTATCCTCATCAGTTGCTGGGCACTGAGTCTTACTCAATCTCGTACCTTGTAAAACGTGCAAGAACCCTTTCTTGGACTGTTCCATTTTGAACCTCTTCAAAACTTTATCAAGGTATGTGCTTTGTGAAAGTCCTATCAGGCGTTTTGATCTATCCCTGTAGATCTTAATGCCTAGAATGTAAGCAGCTTCTCCTAGGTCCTTCATAGAGAAACTTTTATTCAAGTAATCCTTTATGCTCTCCAAAAACTCTACGTTGTTTCCAATAAGCAATATGTCATCCACATATAATATTAGAAACGCCACAGAGCTCCCACTCACTTTCTTGTAAATACAAGATTCTCCAACCACTTGTATAAACCCAAATGCTTTGATCACCTCATCAAAGCGTTTGTTCCAACTCCGAGATGCTTGCACCAGCTCATAAATGGATCGCTGGAGCTTGCACACCTTGTTAGCATTCTTAGGATCGACAAAAACTTCGGGTTGCATCATATACAACTCTTCCTTAAGGAAACCGTTAAGGAACGCCATTTTGACATCCATCTGCCAGATTTCATAATCGAAAAAATGCAGCTATTGCTAACATGATTCTGACAGACTTAAGCAACGCTACGGGTGAGAATGTCTCATCGTAGTCAACTCCTTGAACTTGTGAAAAACCCTTTGCCACAAGTCGAGCTTTATAAACGGTCACATTGCCGTCAGCGTCTGTCTTCCTCTTAAAGATCCATTTGTTCTGAATAGCCTTGCGGCCCTCAGGTAGTACTTCCAAAGTCCACACTCTGTTCTCATACATGGATCCTATCTCGGACTTCATGGCTTCTAGCCATTTGTTGGAATCTGGGCCCACCATTGCTTCTTCATAACTTGCAGGTTCATTGTTGTCTAACAACATGATTGAAAAAACGGGATTACCGTACCACTCTGGAGCAGCATGTGGTCTCGTCGACCTGCGGGGTTCGACAGAAACTTGAACCGGAGTTTCATGATCATCATCATTAACTTCCTCCTCAACCGGCGTTGCAATGAAAGAGGTTTCCCCTTGCCCTGCGCCACCATCTAGAGGGATGAGAGGTTCGACAACCTCATCAAGTTCTATCTTCCTCCCACTCAATTCTCTCGAGAGAAACTCCTTCTCGAGAAAAGCTCCGTTTTTAGCAACAAACACTTTGCCCTCGGATTTGAGATAGAAGGTGTACCGAAGTGTCTCTTTTGGGTGACGTATGAAGATGCACATTTCCGCTTTGGGTTCCAGCTTTTCAGGCTGAATCTTTTTAACATAAGCATCACATCCAAACTTTAAGAAATGACAACTTTGGCCTTTTGCCATACCACAGTTCGTATGGTGTCGTCTCAACGGATTTTGATGGTGCCCTATTTAAAGTGAATGCAGCTGTTTCTAATGCATAACCCCAAAACGATAATGGCAAATTGGTAAGAGACATCATAGATCACACCATCTCTAATAAAGTACGATTACGACGTTCGGACACACCATTACGCTGTGGTGTTCCAGGCGGTGTCAATTGTGAAACAATTCCACATTGTCTTAAGTGAGCACCAAACTCGAAACTTAGATATTCACCCCCACGATCAGACCGTAGGAACTTGATCTTCTTGTTACGATGATTTTCAACTTCACTCTGAAATTGCTTGAACTTTTCAAATGTTTCAGACTTGTGCTTCATTAAGTAGACATAACCATATCTACTCAAATCGTAAGTGAAGGTGAGAAAATAACGATATCCGCCGCGTGCCTCTACGCTCATCGAACCGCACACATCGGTATGTACGATTTCCAACAAATCACATGCACGCTCCATTGTTCCGGAGAACGGATTTTTAGTCATCTTGCCCATGAGGTATGGTTCGCACGTGTCAAGTGAATCAAATTCAAGTGACTCCAAAAGTCCATCGGCATGGAGTTTCTTCATGCGCTTTACACCAATATGACATAAGCGGTAGTGCCATAAAAATATGGCGCTATCATTGTTAACTCTAACTCTTTTGGTCTCAATGTTATGTATGTGTGTATCACAATCAAGATTCAATATGAACAATCCTCTCACATTGGGTGCATGACCATAAAAGATGTTACTCATAGAAATACAACAACCATTATTCTCTGACTTAAAAGAGTAACCGTCTCGCAATAAACAAGATCCAGATATAATGTCCATGCTCAACGCAGGCACTAAATAACAATGATTCAAGTTCATAACTAATCCTGATGGTAACTGAAGTGAAACTGTGCCGATGGCGATTGCATCAACCTTGGAACCATTTCCTACGTGCATCGTCACTTCATCTTTCGCCAGCCTTAGTCTATTCCGCAGTTCCTGTTTCGAGTTGCAAATATGAGCAACAGAACCGGTATCGAATACCCAGGCACTACTACGAGAGCCGGTTAAGTACACATCAATAACATGTATATCAAATATACCTGATTTTTCTTTGGCCGCCTTCTTATTAGCCAGATACTTGGGGCAGTTGCGCTTCCAGTGACCCATACCCTTGCAATAGTAACACTCTGTTTCAGGCTTAGGTCCAGCTTTGGTTTTCTTCGTCGGATTGGCAACAGGCTTGCCTCTCTTCTTTGAATTAACCTTCTTGCCTTTGTCGTTTCTCTTGAAACTAGTGGTCTTATTCACCATCAACACTTGATGTTGTTTACGGAGTTCAGACTCTGCGACTTTCAGCATCGCAAACAACTCGCCGGGTGACTTGTTCATCCCTTGCATTTTGTAGTTCAACACAAAGCCTTTATAGCTTGGCGGCAGTGATTGAAGGATTCTGTCAGTGATAGCCTCTTGCGGGAGTTCAATCCCCAGCTCAGCTAGACAGTTTGAGTACCCAGACATTTTGATCACATGTTCACTGACAGACGAGTTCTCCTCCATCTTGCAAGCATAGAATTTATCGGAGGTCTCATACCTCTCGATCCGGGCGTTCTTCTGAGAGATGAACTTCAACTCCTGGAACATCTCAAATGCTCCATGACGCTCAAAGCGACGTTGAAGTCCCGTTTCTAAGCCATACAAGACTGCACATTGAACTACTGAGTAGTCCTCCTTACGTGTTAACCAAGCGTTCTTAACATCCTGGTCAGCCGTAGTGGGTGGTTCATCTCCTAGCGCAGCATTAAGGACAAAATCGTTCTTCCCAGCTTGTAAGATTAGCTTAAGATTACGAGCCCAGTCTACAAAGTTGCTTCCATCATCTTTCAACTTAGCTTTCTCTAGGGACGTATTAAAATTCAGGGTGACTGTCGAGTGACCCATGATCTACAACACAAATATATTCAAAGTGGACTTAGACTATGTTCAAGATAATTAGAGTTTAACTTAATCAAATTACTCGCTAAACTCCCACTCAAAAAGTACATCTCTCTGGTCATTTGAGTGGTTCATGATCCACTTACACTAGCTCAAGTTCGATCATCACGTGAGTTGAGTATAGTTTCAGTGGTAAGCATCCCTATGCTAATCATATCATCTATATAATTCAGGATCGACCTTTCGGCCTCATGTGTTCCGAGGCCATGTCTGCACATGCTAGGCTCGTCAAGCTTAACCCGAGTGTCCCGAGTGCGCAACTGTTTTGCACCCGTTGTATGTGAACGTTGAGTCTATCACACCCGATCATCACATGGTGTCTCGAAACGACGAACCGTAGCAACGGTGCACAGTCGGGGAAAACACAATTTCGTCTTGAAATTTTAGTGAGAGATCACCTCATAATGCTACCGTCGTTCTAAGCAAAATAAGGTGCATAAAAGGATTAACATCACATGCAATTCATAAGTGACATGATATGGCCATCATCACGTGCTCCTTGATCTCCATCACCAAAGCACCGGCACGATCTTCTTGTCACCAGCGCCACACCATGATCTCCATCAACGTGTCGCCATCGGGGTTGTCATGCTACTCATGCTATTACTACTAAAGCTACATCCTAGCAAAAGAGTAAACGCATCTGCAAGAACAAACGTTAGTATAAAGACAACCCTATGGCTCCTGCCGGTTGCCGTACCATCGACGTGCAAGTCGATATTATCTATTACAACATGAACATCTCATACATCCAATATATCACATCACATCATTGGCCATATCATATCACAAGCATACCCTGCAAAAACAAGTTAGACGTCCTCTAATTTTGTTGTTGCATGTTTTACGTGGTGACCATGGGTATCTAGTAGGATCGCATCTTACTTACGCAAACACCACAACGGAGATATATGAGTTGCTATTTAACCTCATCCAAGGACCTCCTCGGTCAAATCCGATTCAACTAAAGTTGGAGAAACTGACACTTGCCAGTCATCTTTGAGCAACGGGGTTACTCGTAGCGATGAAACCAGTCTCTCGTAAGCGTACGAGTAATGTCAGTCCAAGCCGCTTCAATCCAACAATACCGCAGAATCAACAAAAGACTAAGGAGGGCAGCAAAACGCACATCACCGCCCATAAAAACTTTTGTGTTCTACTCGAGAAGACATCTACGCATGAACCTAGCTCATGATGCCACTGTTGGGGAACGTCGCATGGGAAACAAAAAATTTCCTACGCGCACGAAGACCTATCATGGTGATGTCCATCTACGAGAGGGGATATTCGATCTACGTACACTTGTAGACCGCACAGCAGAAGCGTTATGAAACGCGGTTGATGTAGTGGAACGTCCTCACGTCCCTCGATCCGCCCCGCGAACCGTCCCGCGATCAGTCCCACGATCTAGTGTCGAACGGACGGCACCTCCGCGTTCAGCACACATACAGCTCGACGATGATCTAGGCCTTCTTGATCCAGCAAGAGAGACCGAGAGGTAGATGAGTTCTCCAGCAGCGTGACGGCGCTCTGGAGGTTGGTGATGATCTTATCTCAGCAGGGCTCCGCTTGTGCTTCGCAGAAACGCGATCTAGAGGTAAAACCGTGGAGATATGTGGTCGGGCTGCCGTGTGAAAGTTGTCTCAAATCAGCCCTAAAACCTCCATATATATGGGGGGAAGAGGGGGAACCTTGCCTTGGGGTCCAAGGACCCCCAAGGGGTTCGGCCGAGCCAAGGGGGGCACCCCTCCCCTTCCAAACCGAGTCCAACTAGGTTTGGAAGGAGGAGTCCTTCCCCCGTTTCCCACCTCCTCTTTTTTTTTCTTTTCTCTTTGATTTTCTTCCTATGGCGCATAGGGCCTTCTTGGGCTGTCCCACCAGCCCACTAAGGGCTGGTGCGCCACCCCCAAGGCCTATGGACTTCCCCGGGGTGGGTTGCCCCCCCCCCCCCCCCCCCCCCCCCCCCCCCGGTGAACACCCGGAACCCATTCGTCATTCCCGATACATTCCCGGTAACTCCGAAAACCTTCCGGTAATCAAATGAGGTCATCCTATATATCAATCTTCGTTTCCAGACCATTCCGGAAACCCTCGTGACGTCCGTGATCTCATCTAGGACTCCGAACAACATGCGGTAACCAACCATATAACTCAAATACGCATAAAACAACGTCGAACCTTAAGTGTGCAGACCCTGCGGGTTCGAGAACTATGTAGACATGACCCGAGAGACTCCTCGGTCAATATCCAATAGCGGGACCTGGATGCCCATATTGGATCCTACATATTCTACGAAGATCTTATCGTTTGAACCTCGGTGCCAAGGATTCATATAATCCCGTATGTCATTCCCTTTGTCCTTCGGTATGTTACTTGCCCGAGATTCGATAGTCAGTATCCGCATACCTATTTCAATCTCGTTTACCGGCAAGTCTCTTTACTCGTTCCGTAATACAAGATCCTGCAACTTACACTAAGTCACATTGCTTGCAAGGCTTGTGTGTGATGTTGTATTACCGAGTGGGCCCCGAGATACCTCTCCGTCACACGGAGTGACAAATCCCAGTCTCGATCCATACTAACTCAATGAACACCTTCGGAGATACCTGCAGAGCATCTTTATAGTCACCCAGTTATGTTGCGACGTTTGATACACACAAAGCATTCCTCCGGTGTCAGTGAGTTATATGATCTCATGGTCATAGGAACAAATACTTGACACGCAGAAAACAGTAGCAACAAAATGACACGATCAACATGCTACATCTATTTGTTTGGGTCTAGTCCATCACGTGATTCTCCTAATGACGTGATCCAGTTATCAAGCAACAACACCTTGTTCATAATCAGAAGACCCTGACTATCTTTGATCAACTGGCTAGCCAACTAGAGGCTTGCTAGGGACAGTGTTTTGTCTATGTATCCACACATGTATACAAGTCTTTATTCAATACAATTAGAGCATGGATAATAAACGATTATCTTGATACAGGAATTATAATAATAACTATATTTATTATTGCCTCTAGGGCATAATTCCAACAAGAAGTTCATCTTGCATGGCTTGAATCCACTCAGGTTCCATTAAGGCTTCAACAACTTTTGAGGCATCTGTGATAGACACAAAAGAGGAATGCCCACAAAAGTTAACTAAATGTGAAGCTTTTGAGCGACTGAGAGGACCTGGCGCATTGATTTCATCGAGGATTTTGTCAAGTTCCACTTCATTCGCAATCCTTGGATGAGCTGATTGAAGACTTTGGTTGGGCTGAGGAATTTTATCTTTAGCATTTTCCTCAGGTGCACCTGCTTAAATTTCAACACTGGTTGGGAAGACTTCTTGAACAAGGCGTTGTTCCTTGGTAGGAATGATGTCTTCAGTAGCCTTGTGCTTAATAGCTTCCACAAGAGTTAGTTTATCTGGCACAGGAGGCAGTTGCTCTCTTTGCGAGCCATTAGTTTCATCGAACCGCACATCTACAGTTTCAACAACCTTGTTGTGATAGGTGTTGAAGACTTTGTAGGTGTGTGAGTCCTTTCCGTAGACAAGCATAAAACCCTCATGTGCTTTTGGTGCAAACTCTGAGCTATGGTGAGGATCTCTAATCCAGCATCTCGCACCGAAGATTTTGAAATAACTTACATTGGGTTTCTTGTCAGTGAGGAGTTCATATGAGGTTTTATTGATAATGTGGCAAGTAGTGTTGATTGCTTCAGGACAAAAGTGACGAGGAGTCTGATATTCTTTAAGCATAGTCCATGCCATTTCAACCAGAGTCATTTTCTTGCGTTCCACGACGCCATTCTATTGAGAAGTATAAGGAGGAGACAATTCGTGAGTAATACCAAGTTCATCAAGATAATCATCAAGGACAGTGTTTTTGAATTCTCTACCATTATCACTCCTGATGTGTTTGATCTTGACGCCGAAGTTCATCAAGGCCCTTGAGGAAAATCATTTGAAGACTTCCTGCACTTCAGTTTTATACAGAATGACGTGTACCCAAGTATAACGAGAATAGTCATCAATGATGACAAAGCCATATAAAGATGTTGCATTGGTTAGAGTAGCATAATGAGTAGTTGCAAACTATCCATGTGAAGCAATTCAAACGGACGAGTAGTAGTCATGATAGTATTCCGCAGAGATGGTCCTTGAGGAATTTGACATGTTTGATGCCAATGACATTCTTCTTCTTCACTAGTATGTGAAAATTCCTCATGCCTGCATCACCAAGTCGTCGATGCCATAGCCAGCCTGATGAAAAACGAACAATGTACAAGTCTCCTCTCCTAAAGCCTTAGAAGACTTTGGATTTGTCAGATTCCATGATGACTACACATCTATGTTTCCCAAATATGAAAATCATATCAACATCACAAAGCATTGAGACTGGCATGAGGTTAAACCCAAGGAACTCCACAAGCATGACTCTGTCCATGTGCCGATCCTTAGAGATAGCCACTTTACCAAGTCCCAATACCTTGCTTTTACAGTTATGAACATAAGTTATTTGCTTCAGTGGTGATGGAGTCAATGGTATATTGATCAACAAGATTTTATCACCAGTCATGTGATTTGTGCAACCACTGTCAAGAACTCACTCTGTATTCTTGGGTTTGTCATCCTTCGAACCTTTTGCCATAAAGCAATTGGTTGGAGCGAAGTCATCAGCATATTCATCAGCGTAGTTGACATTGTCATTTTCTTCAATGTTGAATATTTACTTGCTAACGAATGTGGTAGAAAGTGCAAGAATTACCACACCAGTATCTGACTCCACTTCAGAACCTTCCTCTCCATCACATTCCTCAGATTCTTCATAAGAATCTATTTCCTTGCCAATGAGTGCCCGAGCCTTTCTGAAACTGGTCTTCTTGTGTGATGAGGACTTTGAAGATGAGGATTTTGAAGATTTATTCTTCTTCGAGTCATCAGAACATTCATCCTTGTATTTCTTCTTCCTTGATTCTTTCACCCAGTGACGACAATCAGCAATGTAGTGACCAGATTTCTTGCATTTGTGGCAGGTTCTTTTCTTGTAGTACTCAGATGAAGATTTTTATTTCCTCTTATCTGTTCTTGAAGTATTCCGAACTGGCCACGTTTTGTGAACTTCTGGAATTTCCTCACTTGCATAGCAATTTCTTGGCCCAGTTCTTCAGGGCCACCAAGACTACAATCAGATTCTTCTTCTTCAGATGAGGAAATAGCCTTAGCCTTCAGCGCACGAGGTCTTGAGTAGCTTGGTCCATACAGATCTGTCTTTTCTTCTTGTTGGAATTCATGAGTATTAAGTCTCTCAAGTATATCAGCAGGATCAAGCATCTTGTAGTCTCTTCATTCTTGGATCATCAGAAGCAATGTGTCAAATGATGGATCAGGAGATCATAGCAGTTTCTTCACAACTTCATGGCCAGTGATGTCTCTAGCTCCGAGTGCTTGCGGTTCATTTGAGATGTCAGTGAGGCGACCAAAGGTATCTTGGCAGCTTTCATTGTCAAACCTCTTGAAGCGATAGAAGAGATTGCAAAGAAAATCGACACGAGAGCCACGCTGTGTTGAGACTCCCTCATTGACTTTGGACAGCCTATCCCAAATAAGTTTAGTTGTGCCCAAAGCACTAACTCTTCCATACTGACCTTTGCTCAGGTGGCCACAGATGATATTCTTCGCTTGCGAGTCAAGTTGCTTGAATTTGTTCACATCAGTGGCAAAGATAGTAGCTGTGATGGATGGAATGCCATTTTCCACAATATACCAAAGATCATTGTCAATTGCTTGAAGATGCATTTGCATCTTGATCTTCCAGTAGGGGAAGTCATTTCCTTCGAAGGTAGGACATCCTGTAGTATCATTGATCATACATGCGGTCGACATAATTAAAACTCCAGGCGGTTAAACTAAAATCACACAGAACAAGGCAGTACCGTGCTCTGATACTAGTTGAAAGTGCGTTATATCGACTAGAGTGGGGTGACTAGGCGTATTTTACAATTTCATCATTGGGGAATTTCCTAGTGAGGAATGTCCTCAGTCATGAACTGAGTGCAGCATAAATAGTACATAGTCAGAAGTGCAAAAACGTCTACAGCAAAGCACTGAACGTGATTTCGTAGATTCGGTTTGCACAGGTCACAAGTACAGGATAGGTAGGTGAAGATTAACTCAGGTGAATAATTTGAGGTGAGAAATTCAGAGAAAGTCTTCATCAAAATTCTTCAAACAGTACAGATGAAATTCCTCAACATGCAATTGAGGAAATGAGAGAGTTCGGGAAATAGAACGAGTAGCTTGATTAAGACAGTTGTTGATGACCCAGTTCCAAGTGCTGCGATAGTTGTACGTCTAGTTTGGAGCGGGTTCGTATTGAAAACAAAGGACACACAGTCCCAGGCACACAGTCCCTACCGTATTCTCCTTGAGCTAAGGACAAACAGTGCTCGCTCAACACTTGTGGTAAGTCTTCAAGGCAGACTTCGAAACCCTCACAAACTCGGGCACCCGGCGATCCACAATTGACTCCTGGATGCTCTAGACCATGACGCCTAGCCGTCTGGAGGATGCACAGTCCTCATAGTTCACAAGCGTCGGTTCCTCACAGGAATAACTTCTTCAGTGATGCTCAATCACTTGGGTTTTGGTTTGGGTTTGGGTGTTTGGGGTATTTCCCCACTTGGTGATTTTCACTCAAAGGCTCTGAGGAATTTGGGTTTCTCTAAATGATTAGTGTTCGTTTCTCTCGGAGCATCCAACCAACTTGTGGTTGTGGGGGTGCATATTTATAGCTGGGGAGCATCCCGACATGATTTGCCATGAATGCCCTTTAATAATATGACCGTTGGGTGGATAGGAACTCTGACACATGGCGCGTAGAGTGGCAATGGTCGAACCTTTCAACTGTGAATGTCCTCATGTCTCTCATATTCCTCACTCTGAGGCTTTGGTAGTTGTAGGTTTGGGTTGAGCATCATGAGGAAATTTGTTCCATAGTCTTACCTTGACCCCATTTAATAGTACGGTGTTCCTATGACTCAAGTGTGAAGAAAATGAAACAGAAAGAGTAAATCTTCAAGCTTCAAAGTCTTTAGAGTGTTTTCTTCGGGACACGCTGAATTCCTCATCTTCAATATCTTCATGAGGGATATGAATTTCTTTCTAATTTCTTCATGATTAAAGTCTTCAAGGAATGACCAAAGTCTTCACGTGAATACATACATTTTTAGGTGTCGATATTCATCGAATAACTCAAACTCCTCGGCGACTTGTAGAGCCCGTGTACACTTACAAACATACCAGTCTCTTAACCTATAAGTCTTCAAACCACCAAAATCACGAAGGGCTACTAGATGCACTTACAAAGAGTAAAAATAAAACCCTTTTATTAAAGTAAGGCTCTGTTTTAAAAATAAAAACCCAAAGGAAAAATAACACCAATTCAGAGGGGGTGCACTCTACCTTCATAAGAAGATTTTTAGAAGGGGAGGAACATTTTATTGAGGCAAAAACAGCAACTTAGAAATCTGCCTCTAATATAATTGGAAAGGGTGGAGTTTTGAAAGTATGGTGCGACAAGGGGTTTTGAGGTGGAACTTGTTGCACCCAATCACATTGCAAACACCAAGGCACCTCCAAACATGTACTCACACTTCATACCAAGGTGTAACACAAACAACAAAAGACAGGAACAAAAGAAGTGATGATATGCATGATGTCATGATGCAACATAAAATAAAGACACAAAACTGAACTATTTATTCAACTCCAGCATGCTAACATAGGATGGTTTCCATACAAGGAAAAATATTACAAGAGGGGAAACGAATTGCATTGGGGCTGTTACAAGGGAAGATGTGGAGTGAGGAAGGGGGCAGGGAAGTAGGGAGGTAGTTTGTCACGAATGCAAAAGGGCACCATGGCATTGGTTGCCAAGAGAGGCAGGGGCAAAAGTTTAGCGCGAATAGTGGTGTCCATGGTGCTAGTCACCCGTGGAAGGAAGAAGAGGCATGTCCCATGGTCGTGTTGTCCGAGCGAGGCATAGGTGGATGTCTGGTGTGAGCGGCGGCAACCATGGCATTGGTCACCCGCGGGAGGAAGCGGAGGCATGACCCGTGGTCCTGGTTAGCAAGCGAGGAAGGGGTGGAGGTCCGCCGCGAGCAGCGACGATCATGGCGCTGGTCACCAGCAAGAGGACATAGAGGGAGGCACGGGTCGTGATCATGGTCATGTCGGGAACAGGTGGAGTGAGGCAGTGGTGGAGATTGCCGATGGAGGGACACGACAAGTGCCATTTCGCTGGTTACTTGTGAGAGCAAGCAGCTGGCGTGGGCGTAGGGCTCACACTCCTCTCTATGTGTATGTGTGCCGGTGCTAGTGTTGGGAGGATGGTACCGAGGGAGAGCAGAGAGAAGTGGGATATGTGTAGGGAATGAGCCTGACAATGAATACTAAGGGTACGAATGAGGGGCGAAGCCTATCCATCGCACATGTGCCTCATTCCGATTTAGTGAGTTCGGACCCCTCTCGGAGAGGTAAAGACCCTACGTCTCATGCCCTCAGGCTTGTGTTCTTGTCTAGGGTTGTCTAATTACAAAGGGTGGTGAACCCTTTTCCAGGAGCTCGGGTTGGCTTATATAGAGTTCTCCAGGATCGGCCAATGGTAATTAATGTGAATAACTATGGGAGTTACTACAAACTGCAGTCCTAACTACACATGTTACTAGAACGCCAGTCAGGACTGCACCAGTGTTAAGTCCCTCGGTTGTTGCAGCTCCCACATGGTTCATGCCTCTTCTTTGTCCGAGTGTTGGTACTTCGCCGACTGGTAGGAATACGTTCAAGTGACTCAATGGATCCGAGTGGAACCGGTGTATGCATTTCAACGCATGTGTAGCCCGGAGACTTTAATGGCCATGTGGGGCCCTAGGTGGACCTTATATGTCCGCCCATTACCGTACCACTAGTCCGTGACCCCAACATTTACACTCGAATCGGTATACGTTTAGATGGCAGACTGAATGACACTTTGGAGTTTCCCTCACACCTCGCGGGCCCGAGGAATATGACTCAGGGATTTCTTCACTCGATTCCAAAATGGAACCACAGTGAATTCATGACCGAAGATTTACAAATGATCAGATTGGGTTGAAATCTGTGCACAATCCGATGTCATTCTATTGTCTCTTGGGAGAGGTAGGCTAGTGGCTCGCATGCAAGCATGCCAAGAATTCCAAGTTATAGCGCAAGAACGGGACTGATCCTCTGTGGGTCCTGGGGGAACTCCTTTGATCATGTTTGTGTGTATTTGAGTGAACAGGGACACGCGGAGGGCACGACTGCGAAGTCCAAGTGGGAAATAAGAGATCGCGGGAGTCTTCATGAACTGTTGGTGATTTGTCGATGTAAATCTAAGGTGACTGGACTGCATCGCTTGCCTCGTGGTGCCGCCTGTTGCATGTGGAGAGCCAGGGGCCTATGGTCGTCGGGAGCTGGAGGCTGTCGGAGGTGGGCGAGATTGAATCATCGCAGTCGCGGGATGAGCGAGTCCTCCTGGTGACCAACATCAAAAGATGTTTTTCCTTGCGCCCGAATACTTTCTTTCGTGCATTCCTTGATTACTTTGGACCTCAACTCCACCTCACACTCTCCAATGTCGTCTCCTACCTAACTGCCTTTGTTTCCTACATGAGAACTTCATAGGGTGTCCTCCCCATTGGGGGCTCTTTAAACATCTTTTCACTTGTTGTGCAAATATCGTGAAGAAGGCCAATATTAGAGGTGAGAAAACCCATGGGAACCAATAGTGCGCATGCTTAGGTATTCAACATAGGGGGGAGGTTAGCTTCCCGTCCATGTCATTCTCTGATTCGGTGAAGAGGTGGTATAACAGTTGGTTTTACTGCAAGGATGTTGCCATTACTAGTGGTTAGTCGGGCCTTCCATCGTACTCGGCTAAAAAGGTGCGGTCTCTCCCATCCTTAATTGTATCCAGAGAGGAGAGGGCAGCCGTGGATATCGTGGTAATGGCCATCGTGCCTATAGTTAAGAAGGGCCTCACCGGGATGGACCTGTTGGAGGTTTTCCTTCAACGGACGATCCAACACTTGCAGGCAAGGTATCAACCCATACAGGAGTACGAGTGAATCCACGCGAGTTCACCTGCAGGGATTCGACGCAGAGATGCTGGAGGCAAAGCTCATGGCCATCACCTCGGCGCATGACAATCCCCAAGGCTCAATAGTTATAGTCCTTTGATAGGAGCATCTACTGATTGAGATAATTTCAAATCTTCACTGCCCGAGTAATTTTGATGATGTTATTTGGCTGTTGCTAACTCCATTATTTCCTCTCTCAACAAACTTTCATACAGATGGTGAGTGAGCTGCCGATCATTGACCACAGATGTGTGGATGTGGCTAGCGACAAGGAGCGCTTGGAGGGTGAGGGCGACGACACCGGCTACGGCGATGATGGCGAGGACGATGACTCAGAGGTTGTCGAGGACGACTCCAAGGACAAGAATGAGGCAGAGCCTTCCCCTTCGTAGTATGTTCCGACCGAGGCCCACGTCGAGGCGCGTCACGAGCCTAGTGGGCGTGTCTGCGGTGCCAAGATGTTGAGTGACCCCAAGCAAACTGTCTCGGCCCCTCAGACTTGGAGCTTGAAACATGGGCAAGCCAAGTCTGCCAGGTCACCAGAGAAGGTAGGCAAGCAGCCTAAGATCCTGACAACCGAACTTCATAATGCGGTGCTGCTACAGATCAAGGTGAATGTGCCCTTGGCATCAGCGTAAATCTCTCTATCGCTTGTTTCCTTCCTGTTCATAATTGCTTTTTTCTTTGATATACGAATGATGCCATTGTGAATGGCTTCTCTGTTGTAGTGCTGATACTTCAATAGTCTCACCCGACCCAAAGGTCGTAGACAAGAGCCAAGTAGAGGCGGATGCCGTGGCCTACAAAGGTAATCTTGGTAGTTCAGTTGGTTCCATTTGAGTGACGTGTTCCTCCAATTTTCTAATGCCCAATTGCTTGCAGCACCGCATTATGAAGTCATCGAGCTCGACGGGGATGACAAGGTCGATCGGTCGAACTCTCCGGTTGATGCGGATGTCCTGATGCATGACATCCCTTCCATCCGAGTGTCCAGGGTCTCTCCGGTCAAAGCCCTCGCCAAGACTAGCAGTCATAATGCTACTCCAAGGGCAGGAGCCGCACTCGGTGCTACCATGCTAGCTTCCTTGCATGTCCTACTTTAGCCAACCTCTTCATGTAGCACCACATCTCTAAGGACCAACTAGCTCGGGCAATGAGGCCATGATCCAAGTAAAGCTAATGAACAACAGACTGAAGGAGGCATACGATGCCATCAAGGCTTTGAAGATAAAGATCTGAGTAATTACCATCGTAAGTACCAAAGTCAGTCCGGAGTCTTGATTTTTCCATGTAGTTTATTTTTATTTTTATTCCCAAATAGTTTTGCATGGGGAACACCCAATGGGTGTAGTCCTTGAAACTACCGTCGATTATAGCATTTGGTGATAGGCTAAGGTTCTTCCTATGTTGTTGTGTCTGTGACGTAATTGCACACCTTTCTGAGATGTAGAAGTAGCGCTTAGCCACCTTGCCAAAGTAGCCGACTAAGCTTGTGGAAGTAGCGCATAATCACCTTGTTGAAGTAGCTGACTAAACTTGTGGAAGTAGCGCATACCAACCTTGTTGAACTAGCCGACTTAGCTTGTGGAAGTAGCGCATAACCACTTTCACTAGTAGAAAATGAGGCTTTCGGCCGGATCCCCAAATCCCATTAGCATCGGGTCCAAGTAAAACCGAGACCAATACCAGGTATTGGTCCCGGTTCGAGCTACCAGGGCCTAGTGGGGCAATAGCCTCGGTTCGGTTCGATGCATTAGTCCCAGTTCGCGCCAAAAACCGGGACTAAAGATCCAGCGACTGACACGTAGTGTGTCGCGGTGGTGGCAACCGTTCGTATCCCCCTTTAGTCCCGGTTGGTGGCTCAACCCGGGACTAAAGGCCCAAACGGTTTGCATCCCGCTTCCGAAAAGCACAACCGAAGCAGAGTCTGCCACCATTTCTCTGTTCTTCTCCTCTCTCGCTCTGTTCTTCTCCTCTCTCGCTCTGTTCTTCCCCTCTCTTCTTCCCTTCTCTTCTTCCACCATGCCAACTCTCTTTGGAGAGGTGCTCGCACATGGCAAGACCAAGCTCGATGTCATGTACACGAACGAGAGCAGTGAGTTGCCGCATTTTCTTAGGCAGTTGAAGGAGTGGCTTGACGCCACAGTGGATCATGAGAAGTTCTTGGGGCTTGATCTGGAGTACACGGCCGATCAACGAGGTGTTTCCATCATCCAACTATGTTTCAAACACCATGTCTTGATCTTCCAATGGGCGAGGTATGTTTTGAGGCTTTCTTTGATCCAAGGTTATGAAAATTGCATATATATATATAGTGATTTTTTAGGTTCCATTTGATAGCAATATGCAGTTTATATATATGTTCCATTGGATAGTTAATTGAGGGTTTCTTTATCAATTCATAGGATCTGAAAATTGCATAGGATCGATAGCTATATGTTACATTTTGGAATCCTATAAAGATCAATTTCTCTTTAGTTGTAGTGAAACAATTTTATGCGGCGTTCTTTGATCCAAGCTTATGAAAATTGCATATAGCTAGTGATCTCTATAGGTTCCATTGGATAGCAATACAATATGTCATAGTTATGAAATTTGCATATAGCTAGTGATCTCTCTAGGTTCCATTGGATAGCTATAGTGATCTCTCTAGGTTCCGTTGGATAGCAATATGCAATATGTCTAGCTTATTGCATATTTGCAAAACCGTGGGAGAATATATATGTATATATATATATGCATATATATATATATGTATATATATATATATACATATGTATATATATATGTATCATAGTTAACTTACGGTTTCTTGATCAATTCATAGGATATGAAAATTGCATAGGATAGCAATATGTTCCATTTGAATCCTAAAGATAATTTTCTCTTGAGTTGTAGTGAAACATTTTTCCTTTTTGCAGGAGTATGTAAAATTTGTTCCATTTTAATTTGTTATTGTTGCAGTAGTGACAAGCATTGTCCAGAACTCATGGACTTCCTTCGAAGCGGCATCACTTTTGCTACCGTTGACATAACGAATGACAAGCTGAATATGAGGCACAACTTTGGTATTGAGATACCAACTAGTTGCCTCATTGATCTCCAAACGGTATTCAGGCTCCGACATGCCAGGACTTCAATGGCTCATATGACAGTTGCCTTGATCGACGAGGAGTATGTTGATATGAAGACCAATTTCCCAAAGTCTCAGCACAGACTTTGGGAGAGGACCCCACTTCACCATATCAACATTGAGTATGCAACAAAAGATGCATACGTTTCATACGAGTTGTACCGCAAGATTCGAGTCATCAACTATGGCCAGCGTCACCTCAGACAAGGTGGACATTCTGATTCAGACGATTCAGACGAGTAGTGTTCTCAACGTCGAACACTTGTATATATATATCTATGGTAGCTATTATTATGTACTGTTTGGACTAGTATCATGTATTCCTCGGACCAATTTATATATGTCTAGTTTCTGTTTGTGCCATTATAGTTTCCAAATTTGAACGGTTTAGCCCTTTCTAACTTCATTTGCTAGTTTTGAATGGTTTAGCTCTTTCTAACTTCATAGTATCAAGCATTTCGACCACATATATATACAAAAAGTCTTCAGTTCAAATAAGTTCAAAAAAATGAAATCCCTTTTGTAACAGATCTGTTTTTGATTAAAATAGTCATTTAAAAATGAAAGACCATTATTCCCACTTGGTGTGCCACGGAACTACGTGGCGTGCCGTGGAAATACGTGGCGTGCCACGGAACCATGTGGCATGCCGCGGAACCACGTGGCGTGCCGCGGAACTACATAGCGTGTCGCGGATCATTAGTCCCTATTTGTCGCATGAACCGGGACTAAAGTGTATGCTATTAGTTCCGGTTTATCGAAAAACTCGGACTAAAGTGTTGCCTACATAAACCCTCGCCCCTGCCCAACCTCTCCTGTGTTTTTGGGCGTTGAGGTGTGAGCATGAATGTCATGCTCTTGCCACTCTAGTTCATGCACAAGAGGTGTTCGATGAAATGCCCGAGCCACCATATATGAGAGAAGGAGAATGCCGACTGTTGTTGTGGGGGTCCCTTCTCCTTCTTCTCCTTGTGCTAGATATTTTTTATGCACTAGGGGAAGAAGGAGTAGCGACCATCATCGACAGTCGAAAAATCCAGTGAGGGAGTGTCCACCATATATGAGAGAAGAAGAATGTCGACTGTTGTTGTGGGGGTCGCTTCTCCTTCTTCTCCTTGTGTAGATATTTTTTATGCACTAGGGGAACAAGGAGTAGAGACCATGATCGACGGTCAAAAAATCAGGTGAAGGAGTGTGCACCATATATGAGAGAAGAAGAATGCCTACTGTTGTTGTGGGGGTCGCTTCTCCTTCTTCTCGTTGTGCTAGATATTTGTTATGCACTAGGGGAAGGAGTAGTGACCATCATCAACGGTCGAAAAATCAGGTGAGGGAGTGTCCACCATATATGAGAGAAGAAGAATGCCGACTCTTGTTGTGGGGGTCGCTTCTCCTTCTTCTCTTTGTGCAAGATATTTGTTATGCACTAGGGGAACAAGCAGTAGCGACCATCATCGACGGTCGAAAAATCAGGTGTGGGAGTGTCCACCATATATGAGAGAAGAAGAACGTCGACTGTTGTTGTGGGGGTCGCTTCTCCTTCTTCTCTTTGTGCTAGATATTTGTTATGAACTAGGGGAAGAAGGAGTAGCGACCAACATCGATGGTCGAAAAATCAGGTGAGGGAGTGTCCACCATATATGAGAGAACAAGAATGCCAACTGTTATTGTGGGGGTCGCTCTTCCTTTTTCTCCTTGTGCTAGATATTTTTTATGCACTAGGGGAAGAAGGAATAGCGACCATCATCGATGGTTGAAAAATTAGGTGAGGGAGTGTCCACCATATATGAGAGAAGAAGAATGCCGACTGTTCTTGCGGGGGTCGCTTCTCCTTCTTCTCCTTGTGCTAGATATTTGTTATGCACTAGGGGAAGTAGGAGTAGCGACCATCATCGACGGTCGAAAAATCAGGTGAGGGAGTGTCCACCATATATGAGAGAAGAAGAATGTCGACTGTTGTTGTGGGGGTTGTTTCTCCTTCATCTCGTTGTGCTAGATATTTGTTATGCACTAGGGGAAGAAGGAGTAGCGACCATCACCGACGGACGAAAAATCAGGTGAGGGAGTGTCCACCATATATGCGAGAAGAAGAATGTCGACTGTTGTTGTGGGGGTCGCTTTTACTTATTCTCCTTGTGCTAGATATTTGTTATGCACTAGGGGAAGTAGGAGTAGCAACCATCATCGACGGTCGAAAAATCGGGTGAGGGAGTGTCCACCATATATGAGAGAAGAGAACACCGACTGTTGTTGTGGGGTTCGCTCTTCCTTCTTCTCCTTGTGCTAGATATTTGTGATGTGCCTTTGAATGGTGCATTTTGAACACACACAAAATATGGAGTTCAAATAAGTACAAAAAATGAAATCGCTTTGTAACAGATGAGTTCTCGTTGGAAACCCTGATACTTCGAGAGAGATTGTCCGTTTTGTACACGAAATGCATCCAGCTTTTGTCGTAACCCTCTCACCTTTTTAGCACATGCTATGTGGGTGAAATGATGATACCATGCCAACTTTCAACATTTTCTGAGTTCATTTGTAGTGCTTTTCAATTTCAGGGTCAACTAGATCAAAAAAATAAAGTAAACACACGAAAAATACCAAATGAAGTGAGAAATTGTTGAAAATTTGCGATGTGCCTTTGAATAGTGCATTTTGAACAGAAAAAAAGTATGGAGTTCAAATAAGTTCAAAAAATGAAACCGCTTTGCAACAGATGAGTTCTCGTTCGAAACCCTGATACTACGAGTTTGATTGTCCGTTTTGTACATGAAGTGCATCCAGTTTTTGTCGTAACCCTCTCAACTTTTTAGCACATGCTATGTGGGTGAAATGATGATACCGTGCCAACTTTCAACATTTTCAAAGTTCATCTGTAGTGCTTCTCAATTTCAGGGTCAACTAGCTGAAAAAAATAAAGTAAATGCACGAAAATACCAAATGAAGTCAAAAATTGTTGAAAATTTGTGATGTGCCTTTGAATGGGGCATTTTTAACACACAAAAAGTATGGAGTTCAAATCAGTTCAAAAAAATGAAATCCCTTTGTACAGATGAGTTCTCATTCGAAACCCTGATACTTCGAGAGAGAGTGTCTGTTTTGTACACGAAGTGCGTCCAGTTTTTGTCATAACACTCTCAACTTTTTAGCACATGCTATGTGGGTGAAATGATGATACCATGCCAACTTTCAACATTTTCAGAGTTCATTTGTAGTGCTTTTCAATTTCAGGGTCAACTAGCTCAAAAAAATAATGTAAATGCACGAAAAATACCAAATGAAGTCAGAAATTGTTGAAAATGTGTGATGTGCCTTTGAATGGTGCATTTTAAACACACAAGAAGTATGGAGTTCAAATAACTTCAAAAAATGAAATCCCTTTGTAACACATGAGTTCTCGTTCGAAACCTTGATACTTCTAGAGAGATTGTCCGTTTTGTACACGAAGTGCATCCAGTTTTTGTCGTAACCCTCTCAACTTTTTAGCACATGCTATGTGGGTGAAATGATGTTACCATGCCAAATTTCAACATTTTCAGAGTTCATTTGTAGTGTTTTTCAATTTTAGGGTCAACAAACTCAAAAAAATAAAGTAAATGCACGAAAAATACCAAATGAAGTCAGAAATTGTTGAAAATTGGTGATGTGCCTTTGAATGGTGCATTTTGAACACACGAAAAGTTTGGAGTTCAAATAAGTTCAAAAAAATGAAATCCCTTAGATTGTCCTTTTTGTACACGAAGTGCATCCAGTTTTTGTCGTAACCCTCTCAACTTTTTAGCACATGCTACGTGTGTGAAATGATGATACCATGCCAACTTTCAACATTTTCAGAGTTTATTTGTAGTGCTTTTCAATTTCAGGGTCAACTAACTCAAAAGAATAAAGTAAATGCACGAAAAATACCAAATGAAGTAAGAAATTGTTGAAAATTTGTGATGTGCCTTTGAATGGTGCATTTTGAACACACAAAAATTATGGAGTTCAAATAAGTTCAAGAAAATGAAATCCCTTTGTAGCACATGAGTTCTCGTTCGAAACCCTAATACTTCGAGAGAGATTGTCCGTTTTGTACACGAAGTGTATCCAGTTTTTGTCATAACCCTCTCAACTTTTTAGCACATGCTATGTGGGTGAAATAATGATACCATGCCAACTTTAAACATTTTCAGAGTTCATTTGTAGTTCTTTTCAATTTCAGGGTCAAATAGCACAAAAAACAAATTAATGCAGGAAAAAAATAATCAACTAAAATTATCAAAGTGCTTGTTTGTTGAAAAGAATCAAGTAATACATTAACTAAAAAGAAACAAAAAAATCAACTAAAAAGAATTTTCATAAAAATTTTGGTTAAAATCTTTAATAGAAAACTAAAATAGAAAAGAAAAAAATGAAAGTAAAGTTATTCACAAATTTTAAAGAATTCAAATTTGAAAACTCAATATTTAGCTGTAAGTAGAAAAAAACAAAATAAATAAAGAAAATAACAAAACAAAAATAATGGAAAAATATTGAAACTATATGAGAATTTATAGAGAAAATTCACCTAAATTCAAAGTGACATCACTTTCCAAAGTGACCTCAATTTGAACTTAGGTTAAATTTTATCCATAATTTCAAATATATTTTCAATTTTTAAATTTACAGTGCGTTTAGGCCCGTAAGCCTGCTTTAGAGAGGAGCTCGACATGGTTGGGACAGCGGGGCTTATAAACCAGTGGCGGCTCCTCTCGACAAGCCGAGGCCTTTAGTCCCGGTTCGTGGCACCAACCGTGACTAAAGACCCCCTTTAGTCCCGGGTTGAGCCACGACCCGGGACTAAAGACCCTCTTCATTGGAAATATGCCCTAGAGGCAATAATAAATTAGTTATTATTATATTTATTTATTCATGATAATCATTTATTATCCATGCTATAATTGTATTGATTGGAAACACAATACTTGTGTGGATACATAGACAAAACACTGTCCCTAGTAAACCTCTAGTTGACTGGCTCGTTGATCAAAGATGGTCAAGGTTTCCTGGCCATAGGCAAGTGTTGTCACTTGATAACGGGATCACATCATTAGGAGAATCATGTGATGGACTAGACCCAAACTAATAGACGTAGCATGTTGATCGTGTCATTTTGTTGCTACTGTTTTCTGCGTGTCAAGTATTTGTTCCTATGACCATGAGATCATATAACTCACGGACGCCGGAGGAATGCTTTGTGTGTATCAAACGTCACAACGTAACTGGGTGACTATAAAGATGCTCTACAGGTATCTCCGAAGGTGTTCGTTGAGTTAGTATGGATCAAGACTGGGATTTGTCACTCCGTGTGACGGAGAGGTATCTCGGGGCCCACTCGGTAATACAACATCACACACAAGCCTTGCAAGCAATGTGACTTAATGTAAGTTGCGGGATCTTGTATTACGGAACGAGTAAAGAGACTTGCCGGTAAACGAGATTGAAATAGGTATGCGGATACTGACGATCGAATCTCGGGCAAGTAACATACCGAAGGACAAAGGGAATGACATACGGGATTATATGAATCCTTGGCACTGAGGTTCAAACGATAAGATCTTCGTAGAATATGTAGGATCCAATATGGGCATCCAGGTCCCGCTACTGGATATTGACCGAGGAGTCTCTCGGGTCATGTCTACATAGTTCTCGAACCCGCAGGGTCTGCACACTTAAGGTTCGACGTTGTTTTATGCGTATTTGAGTTATATGGTTGGTTACCGAATGTTGTTCAGAGTCCCGGATGAGATCACTGAAGTCACGAGGGTTTCCGGAATGGTCCGGAAACGAAGATTGATATATAGGATGACCTCATTTGATTACCGGAAGGTTTTCGGAGTTATCGGGAATGTACCGGGATTGACGAATGGGTTCCGGGAGTTCACCGGGGGGGGCCCACCCACCCCGGGGAAGCCCATGGGTGTTTGGGGTGCCGCACCAGCCCTTAGTGGGCTGGTGAGACAGACCAAGAGAGGCCTATGCGCATAGGAAATATAATCAAAGAGGAAAGGAAAAAAAAAGAAGGAGGTGGGAAAGGGAAGAAGGACTCCACCTTCCAAACCAAGTGGATTTCGGTTTGGGAGGGGGAGACCTTCCCCCTTGGCTCGGCCGACTCCCTTGGGAGTCCTTGGACCCCAAGGCAAGTCTCCCCCCTCCTCCTCCTATATAGATAGTGGGGTTTTATGGCTGATTTGAGACAACTTTGCCATGGCAGCCCGACCACATATCTCCACGGTTTTACCTCTAGATCGCGTTTCTGCGGAGCTCGGACGGAGCCCTGCTGAGACAAGATCATCACCAACCTCCGGAGCGCCGTCACGCTGCTGGAGAACTCTTCTACCCCTCCGTCTCTCTTGCTGGATCAAGAAGGCCGAGATCATCGTCGAGCTATACGTGTGCTGTACGCGGAGGTGCCGTCCGTTCGGCACTAGATCGTGGGACTGATCGCGGGACGGTTCGTGGGGCAGATCGAGGGACGTGAGGACGTTCCACTACATCAACCGCGTTCACTAACGCTTCTGCTGTACGGTCTACAAGGGTACATAGATCACACATCCCCTCTCGTAGATGGACATCACCATGATAGGTCTTCGTGCGCGTAGGAAAATTTTTGTTTCCCATGCGACGTTCCCCAACAGCGGCATCATGAGCTAGGTTCATGCGTAGATGTCTTCTCGAGTAGAACACAAAAGTTTTTGTGGGCGGTGATGTGCGTTTTCCTTCCCTCCTTAGTCTTTTCTTGATTCCGCGGTATTGTTGGATCGAAGCGGCTCGGACCGACATTACTCGTACGCTTACGAGAGACTGGTTTTATCGCTACGAGTAACTCCGTTGCTCAAAGATGACTGGCAAGTGTCAGTTTCTCCAACTTTAGTTGAATCGGAATTGACCGAGGAGGTCCTTGGATGAGGTTAAATAGCAATTCATATATCTCCGTTGTGGTGTTTGCGTAAGTAAGATGCGATCCTACTAGATACCCATGGTCACCACGTAAAACATGCAACAACAAAATTAGAGGACGTCTAACTTGTTTTTGCAGGGTATGCTTGTGATGTGATATGGCCAACGATGTGATGTGATATATTGGATGTATGAGATGATCATGTTGTAATAGTTAATATCGACTTGCACGTCGATGGTACGGCAACCTGCAGGAGCCATAGGGTTGTCTTTATAACTAACGTTTGTGCTTGCAAATGCGTTTACTATTTTGCTAGGACGTAGCTTTAGTAGTAATAGCATGAGTAGCACGACAACCCCGATGGTGACACGTTGATGGAGATCATGATGATGGAGATCATGGTGTGACGCCGGTGACAAGAAGATCGTGCCGGTGCTTTGGTGATGAAGATCAAGAAGCACGTGATGATGGCCATATCATGTCACTTGTGAATTGCATGTGATGTTAATCCTTTTATGCACCTTATTTTGCTTAGAACGACGGTAGCATTATGAGGTGATCTCTCACTAAAATTTCAAGATGAAATTGTGTTCTCCCCGACTGTGCACCGTTGTGACAGCTCGTCGTTTCGAGACACCACGTGATGAATGGGTGTGATAGACTCAACATTCACATACAACGGGTGCAAAACAGTTGCACACGCAGAACACTCGGGTTAAGCTTGACGAGCCTAGCATGTGCAGACATGGCCTCGGAACACATGAGATCGAAAGGTCAAGCATGAATCGTATAGTTGATATGATTAGCATAGAGATGCTTACCACTGAAACTATTCTCGACTCACGTGATGATCGGACTTGAGATAGTGGATTTGGATCATGTACCACTCAAATGACTAGAGAGATGTACTTTTTGAGTGGGAGTTCTTAAGTAATATGATTAGTTGAACTAATTGTCATGAACATAGTCTAATGGTCTTTGCGAATTATGATGTAGCTTGCGCTATAGCTCTACTGTTTTTATATGTTCCTAGAGAAAATTTAGTTGAAAATTGATAGTAGCAAACTTTGCAGACTAAGTCTGTAAAACCGAGGATTGTCCTCGTTGCTCCACAGAAGGCTTATGTCCTTAATCCACCACTCGGTGTGCTGCACCTCGAGCGTCGTCTGTGGATGCTGTGAACATCCGACATACACGTTTCTGATGACTACACGATAGTTCAGTGCAAAATGCTTAATGGATTAGAAGCAAGGCGCCAAAGACGTTTTGAAACGTCGCGGAACATAAGTGATGTTTTAAAGAGATGAAATTATGATTTCATGCTTGTGCCCTTGTTAAGAGGTACAAGACCTCCGACAAGATTCTTTCTCCACAAAGTAAAGGAGAAAGGCTCAATCGTTGAGCGTGTGCTCAGATTGTCTGAGTACAACAATCGCTTGAATCAAGTGGGAGTTAATCTTCCATATGAGATAGTGATGGTTCTCCAAAGTCACTGCCCCCAAGCTGTGAGAGCTTCGTGATGGACTATAACATATCAAGGATAGATACAATGATCCTTGAGCGATTCGCGATGTTTGACACTGCGAAAGTAGAAATCAAGAAGGAGCATCAATAGTTGATGGTTAGTAAAACCACTAAGTTTCGAGAAAGGCAAGGGCTAGAAGGGATACTTCGTGAAACGGCAAAACAGTTGATGCACTAATGAAGAGACCCAAGATTAAACCCAAACCTGAGACTATGTGCTTCTGTAATGAGGGGAACAGTCACTGAGGCGGAGCAACTCTAGATACTTGGTAGATAAGAAGGCTGGCAAAAGTCGAGAGAAGTATATTTGATATACATGATGTTGATGTGTACTTTACTAGTACTCCTAGTAGCATGAGGGTATTGGATACCGGTTCGGTTGCTAAGTGATTAGTAAGACGAAATGAAAGCTACGGCATAAACGGAGGCTAGCTAAAGGCGAGGTGACGATACGTGTTGGAAGTATTTCCAAGGTTGATATGATCAAACGTCGCACGCTCCCTCTACCATCGGGATTGGTGTTAAACCTAAATAATTGTTATGTGGTGCTTGCGTTAAGCATGAACATGATTGGATCGTGTTTATTGCAATACGATTATTCATTTAAAGAAATTAATGGTTACTCTGTTTTCTTGAATAATCACCTTCAATGGTTTATTGAATCTCGATCGTAGTGTTACACATGTTCATAATATTGGTGCCAAAAGATACGAGTTAACGATGATAGTACCACTTACTTGTGGCACTGCCGCTTGAGTCATGTTAGTATAAATTGCATCAAGAGGCTCCATGCTGATGGATCTTTGTACTCACCTGATTTCGAATCACTAGTGACATGCAAATCATACCACATGAGCAAGGCCTTGTTTTCATTGAGATGAAATAAGATAGTAACTTGTTGGAAGTGATACATTTTGATGTATGCAGTCCAATGGGTGCTGAGGCACGCAGTGGATATCATTATGTTCTTACTTCACTGACGATTTGAGTAGATACAGGAGTATTTACTTAATGAATCACAAGTCTGACATGTTGAAAATTTCAAATCCGTTTCAGAGCGAAGTTCGTCGTAACAAGAGGATAAACTGTCTACGATATGATCATAGAAATGAATATCTGAGTTACGAGTTTTGGTACGCAGTTAAGACAATATGGAAATTGTTTCGCAGTTCATGCCACCTGGAACATCATAGTGTGATGATGTGTCTGAACGTCATAGCCACGCACTATTTGGTATGGTGCATACTATGATGTCTCTTATCGAATTACCACTATCGTTTATGGGTTATGCATTAGAGACAACCGCACTCACTTTAAATAGGGCACCGCGTATTTCCGTTGAGATGACACAGTATAGACTGAGGTTTAGAGAAATCTAAACTGTCGTTTCTTGAAAGTTTGGGACTTCGACACTTATGTGAAAAAGTTTCAGTCTGATAAGCTCGAACCCAAAGCGGATAAATACTTCTTCATAGGGTATCCAAAACAGTTGGGTACATCTCCTATCTCAGATCCGAAAGCAAAGTGTTTGTTTCTAGAAACGGATCCTTTCTCGAGGAAAGGTTTCTCTCGAAAGAATTGAGTGGGAGGGTAGTAGAACTTGATGAGGTTATTGAACCATTAGTTCAACCAGTGTGTAGCAGGGCGCAGGAAGTTGTTCCTGTGGCGCATACACCAATTGAAGTGGAAGCTGATGATAGTGATCATTGAGCTTCGAATCAAGTTACTACAAACCTCGTAGGTCGACAAGGTCGCGTACTGCTGCAGAGTAGTACGGTAACCCTGTCTTGGAGGTCACGTTGTTGAGCAACAGTGAACCTACGAGTTATGGAGAAAGCGATGGTGGGCCCAGATTCCGACAAATGGCTCGAAGCCATGAAATCTGAGAGAGGTTCCATGTGTGAAAGCAAAGTGTAGACTTTGGTAGAACTACTTGATGGTCATAGGACTATTGAGTAAAATGGATCTTTAAAAGAAGACAGACGATGATGGTGATAAGTCACTATAAAGAAAAGCTCGACCTGTCGCAAAGATGTTTTCGACAAGATCAAACAGTTGACTATGATGAGACTTTCTCACTCGTAGCGATGCTAAAGGTCTGTTAGAATTATGTTAGTTGTTGATGCATTATTTATGAAATATTGCATGTAGGATGTCAAGACATTGTTTCCTCGACGGTTTCCATGAGCAAACATTGTATGTGATACAACCAGAAGGTTTTGTCGATCCTAAGGATACTAACAAGTATGCAAACTCCAGCGATCCTTCAATGGACTGGTGCAAGCATCTCGGAGTTGGAATAAGCACTTTGATGAGATGATCAAAGATTTTGGGTGTGTACAAGGTTTATGAGAAACTTGTATTGCCAAAGAAGTGAGTGGGAGCACTATAGAATTTCTGATAAGTATATGTGGTTGACATATTTTGGATCAGAAGTAATGTAGAATTTCTGGAAAGCATACAAGGTTGTTTGAAAGGAGTTTTCAAAGGAATACCTGGATTGCGCTACTTGAACGTTGAGCATCAAAGATCTATGGAGATAGATCAAAAGCACTTAATGAAAGTTTCAATAAGATGCATGCCTTGACAAGTTTTGAAAGAGTTCAAAATAAGATCAGCAAAGAAGGAGTTCTTGGTTGCGTTGTGAGGTGTGAATTTGAGTAAGACTCAAAACCCGACCCCGGCAGAATGAAGAGAATAGACGAAGGTCGTCTTCTATGCCTTAACCGTAGAATCTGAAGTATGCCATGCTGTGTACCACACCTGATGTGTGCCTTGACTCAAAGTCTGTTGAGAGGTACAGAGAGTGATCCATGATTGAATCACTAGCAGCAGTCAAAATTTATCCTTGGTAACTAATGGACTAAGGAATTTTTCTCGATTATGGAGGTGGTTAAAGATTTCATCGTAAAGGGTTACGTCGATGCAAGCTTTGAGACCAATCCGAATAACTATGAGTAGTGAAACGGATTCGTATAGTAGAGTAGATATTTGGTGCATTTCCGAATAGCACGTAGTAGCAGCATCTATAAGATGACATAAATATTTGTAAAGAGCACATGGATCTGAAAGTTTCAGAACCGTTGACTAAAACCTCTCTCACAAGCAAGACGTGATCAGACCCCGTAACTATATGGGTGTTGGATTCATTGGAATCACATGGTGATGTGAACTAGATTATTGACTCTAGTGCAAGTGGGAGACTGTTGGAAATATGCCCTAGAGGCAATAATAAATTATTTATTATTATATTTCTTTATTCATGATAATCGTTTATTATCCATTCTATAATTGTATTGATTGGAAACACAATACTTGTGTGGATACATAGACAAAACACTGTCCCTAGTAAACCTCTAGTTCACTGGCTCGTTGATCAAAGATGGTCAAGGTTTCCTGGCCATAGGCAAGTGTTGTTACTTGATAACAGGATCACATCATTAGGAGAATCATGTGATGGACTAGACCCAAACTAATAGACGTAGCATGTTGATCGTGTCATTTTGTTGCTACTGTTTTCTGCGTGTCAAGTATTTGTTCCTATGACCATGAGATCATATAACTCACGGACACCGAAGGAATGCTTTGTGTGTATCAAACGTCGCAACGTAACTGGGTGACTATAAAGATGCTCTACAGGTATCTCCGAAGGTGTTCGTTGAGTTAGTATGGATCAAGACTGGGATTTGTCACTCCGTGTGACGGAGAGGTATCTCGGGGCCCACTCGGTAATACAACATCACACACAAGCCTTGAAAGCAATGTGACTTAATGTAAGTTGCGTGATCTTGTATTACGGAACGAGTAAAGAGACTTGCGGGTAAACGAGATTGAAATAGGTATGCGGATACTGACGATCGAATCTCGGGCAAGTAACATACCGAAGGACAAAGGGAATGACATACGGGATTATAAGAATCCTTGGCACTGAGGTTCAAATGATAAGATCTTCGTAGAATATGTAGGATCCAATATGGGCATCCAGGTCCCGCTATTGGATATTGACCGAGGAGTCTCTCGGGTCATGTCTACATAGTTCTCGAACCCGCAGGGTCTGCACACTTAAGGTTCGACGTTGTTTTATGCATATTTGAGTTATATGGTTGGTTACCGAATGTTGTTCGGAGTCCCGGATGAGATCACGGACGTCACGAGGGTTTCCGGAATGGTCCGGAAACGAAGATTGATATATAGGATGACCTCATTTATTTACCGGAAGGTTTTCGGAGTTACCGGGAATGTACCGGGAATGACGAATGGGTTCCGGGAGTTCACCGGGGGGCCCAACCACCCCGGGGAAGCCCATGGGTGTTTGGGGTGCCGCACCAGCCCTTAGTGGGCTGGTGAGACAGACCAAGAGAGGCCTATGCGCATAGGAAAGAAAATCAAAGAGGAAAGGAAAAAAAAGAAGGAGGTGGGAAAGGGAAGAAGGACTCCACCTTCCAAACCAAGTGGATTTCGGTTTGGGAGGGGGAGACCTTCCCCCTTGGCTCGGCCGACTCCCTTGGGAGTCCTTGGACCCCAAGGCAAGTCTCCCCCTCCTCCTCCTATATATAGTGGGGTTTTAGGGCTGATTTGAGACAACTTTCCCATGGCAGCCCGACCACATATCTCCACGGTTTTACCTCTAGATCGCGTTTCTGCGGAGCTCGGGCGGAGCCCTCCTGAGACAAGATCATCACCAACCTCCGGAGCGCCGTCACGCTGCTGGAGAACTCTTCTACCTCTCCGTCTCTCTTGCTGGATCAAGAAGGCCGAGATCATCATCGAGCTGTACGTGTGCTGAACGCGGAGGTGCCGTCCGTTCAGCACTAGATCGTGGGACTGATCGCGGGACGGTTCGCGAGGCGGATCGAGGGACGTGAGGACGTTCCACTACATCAACCGCGTTCACTAACGCTTCTGCTGTACGGTCTACAAGGGTACGTAGATCACACATCCCCTCTCGTAGATGGACATCACCATGATAGGTCTTCGTGCGCGTAGGAAATTTTTTGTTCCCATGCGACATTCCCCATTACTGTTTTCCCGCCAATCCGCCTGCCAAAAATGGGTCTTTAGTCCCGGGTCGTGGCTCGACCCGGGACTAAAGGGTGTCTTTAGTCACGGTTTGTGCCATGAACCGGGACCAAAGCTCCGCCTATATAGGCGGTAGTTGGACATTTGTGATGCCAAATCGCGGTTTCATCTTCTTCCTCCTCTCGCGCGCGACGGGAGGAACCCTCGATCGACGCCAACTCTTCCCCAACGCGTCGTTCCGCGCTCCTCCCCGCCGCCGCCTACCTCGCCGTCAATGTCATCATTGTCGCCGCTTCCTACCTCGCTATCGCCGCCGTCCCCCTCCCCTCCCGCGGTAAGCCCCCTCCCCCTCTCCTGCTCCGATAAGCCGGCCGGCCCCCTTGCTCCCCATCCCCCTCCGGTATGCCCACTCCCTCCAGGCGCCGCCCCCCCTCCCCTCCCGCTCTAGCACCCCAAGGCTGCTGCCATTTAGATTTGGGCCATCGGTTCAAGCTGCTAGAACAAATTGAAATAATGGAAATTGAGATGCATATGTTAATAAGAAAATCAAGATATATATGTGTGTTCAAGATCTTTTGATGGGCTAACTAGAAAGAAGGAAAAATATCATGTTTGTAAATTTCATGTAAGTAGGCACACATTAGGTTTGAATTAGACAACCAATGGTTTATTCAAACTTTGGAGAGGAAAAAGGCACATACATATTTTACCAACCTACAAATATCATCCTTTTGTTGGTGTTAATATAATGCATAAAACAGTAGTTAGTTTCTCACTTTTGCTTGCTAAATTGTGCTAAGTTTTGTCGGAATGTCCGAGTGACCTAGCTAGCTATGTTTATATATATATATATATATATATATATATATATTTATATTTATATATATATATAGATGTTCAATTCTTTCGATATATATAGTGTCAGGATTGTTGTTTACTCACATTTACCACATTTAAACAGGAAATGTCTAACGATGGATATTGGGAGTGTGCGTATTGCGGTGACTCTCGGGGTATGTGCGACACGCCTCACCTACGAGACGATAATTTCTTCAGCATGAAGCTTGATGAGAATGGAGATATGTACCTCCCTTGCCATGCAAGAGGATATGTGTTGGAGAGGCTCGGTTTCGAAGACCTCGAGAGAATTGAGACAAGGAACGCTAACCTGAGGACCATACTTGGTCACACATTTGATATCCAAGTATTTAATTCAGTTTTTCAAACAGAATTTGGGTGCCCAAAGTGGGAAGATATTTGCAAGGCATATGGATTTCAGGAGGGTATGGAAATCACCTTCGATCTTCGTCGTGAAGATAATATGCTAGACAACATCGACATTTGGGTGGTTGTCGATGATATACTTCCTGTTTTACCTCCATGTGGGTTTCGATCTCAACCATATTTGTCAAGCAATTTGCATTTATATTTTGAAATAGTTGGTGTCAACCTGTTTTTCTCTCTATTTATTTCCGAATTGAATTTGAAGTTTTTAGCAAGTTATACACATATCTTCTAAGTATTATAAAAAATTATAAGAATATTTAGGAACACTAAAATTTTATTTTTATCCAGTGGTATCGGCATAACACCTTAACACGAGTATAAATAAATATTCTTCGCAAAAGTTGATCTAATTGTTTGATCCTGAAAATAACTACACGTAGAGGTTTAGATTTCTCATGAGAATTGTATTCTGTAGTAAGAGAGTCCTCTCGGAATTTACATGTCATGTGGTGTTCATCGTCTATTAAAATATTTGTTTGGTGCTCAATATTTAATGAAACGGGTGGGAAGTTGAGTTGTACTACTGGTCCAAATATATACTTCCAATAAGAAATGACCATTAATTCCACCGAATAACGAATGATATGCCGTGAAAATTGAACAATTGAAAACTTTGGCCACACGTTGAAGGTTCGTAGTTATTGGGCCATAGTTTCTACTATACTAAATAACTGTCTCATGTTACATGTTGTACAACAACAACAACAACACGTTGTGCTTAGGGACGTGGAAACGTCAAGATGCTATTATAGACCAGCAGCTCACCATCGTAATATGAAGAAACTCCCTATATATATAGGTCGATGAAAAGGGATGCTCTAACTTTTTAGTTTGGACACCGTCTTGAGTGGCGGAGGATGTCATCACTCGTCTGGATGCAACCTACTAACTAGCTAGAGTAATCAATGACAAGATGATTGAAAATCATCATGGACTTGTCATTAACAAGGAAGATAAATAGGTCGTACAAACGTTTTAGACTAGGATTGTACTGGATGCGTATGCAACATCCATTCATGCTCAATACCATAATTAAGTTTGCAGGTGTATGGACTCTTAGGCTGAAGAGAATAATTAGTTGCCGGACCAATAGTGATTGATGAAATTGTCCTTTGAATGATCGTAGCACATGTGTGGTCGTTCTGAATGGATTATATAATGCCCACATTGTGTGGAACTGTTTAGAGCTCAAGGTGTACTATTACAAAATTGAATTTGATGTTTTAACAAGTTATACTCATATCTTGTGGACATTTACAAAATTTCTAAGTATTTTTTAAACATTAAATTATTACAAAATTTGGGTGATTGTCGATGATATGCTTCCTGTTTTACCTCCATGTGAGTTTCTCAACCATATTTGTCAAGTAATTTGCATTTATATTTAGAAATAGTTGGTGTTCATCCATATGCTAAATTTGTTAAATTATAATTTACAACTTATTTCGTTGCTTCGACTGAATTACGGAAGTTAATTGACATGACACACTACACGTATGGATACATCTAACTTGGGAGGAGAAGGAATGTCTTCTCCACTTTCTTGTTGCTGGTGTTCTGGCTTCTAGGGATACCTTCCCGTATCATTTTGTAATTGGCCAAAATTATTCATTTTACATGCCACTAGTGCATAAGTTGAGGCCAGATGACATTCGCCGAAATGTCTTGGTAAGAGTTTCCTTATTAAGTACGCTCTATGCATAAATGGTGTTGATTGCGTTGCTAACTAGGTTATTATTATGTTCTTGAATAGCAACTGCCACATGATGTAGTGCCTATGTTGATGCATCCAGAAGGTCAAATGAAAATTAGAAGCCCGCTGAGGGTTGAGTTCGATGCTCCATACTCGAGTAACCTCAACTCAAATAAAAAAGGCTCCAAATTGAGGCATGGAGAGAAATAAAGAAGGTTCGCAACCCACAAGCTGGAGACCGTTGGAGCTCTATGATTCATCAAGGAGACATAGGTATTATTCTGTTTTATGACATTATATCTAAGAGCGAGGACAAGGTCTTATGAGAGACAAGTTATTCTGGTTTATATTATTACTTGACATGATCGATTAGGATGCATGCATATATGCATGATGACTACATATATTATGATGTTTCTCTGTTTTATGTTATGTGTATCATATGATAACTTGGTATATGATTAAGATGATGATGAGTTGTTAGATGATAGATTAGAATTCCATTGCCATGGAAATGATATAGTGTAAAAAAGATGCATATATGTGCATGTAACTCGTGTCTACATTTTGTAAATATATTCGACAAAGCACGACGGATGAAATGGTGTCATATATTCATGACAATGTGCAATATATATGTAAAAAATAAATGGGAAAATTAGGGGCAGCAAAATAGCCCATCCAATTTAGTGCAAAACCCTAAACCCAAAAATTGCTCAAAAAAACAGCGATGAAATAACCCTGGTTGGTAATACGAACCGGGACTAATACCCCTCCCCCCATCGCACCCAGCCCCACCACGTGGAAGGCCATTAGCCCTGGTTCGTGGCCCAACCATGGCTAGCATTAGTCCCGGTTCGAGAACCGGGACAAATGGACCAACCGAACCGAGGCTAAATGTCCTTTTTCTACTAGTGTTTGTAGAAGTAGTCGATTGAGCTTGTGGAAGTAACACATACCTACCTTGCCAAAGTTGCCAGCTGACCTTATGGAAGTAACGCATATCCACATCACGGAAGTAGCCGACTGAGCTTGTCAAAGTAACACATACCCACCTTACACAAGTGGATGGGGTTGTACATGTACCTTAGCCATTCCCCTTGCAGTAGGGTTGCACTGAGTTCACCCACTGGGTGTAGTCCTCAAGAATGTCGTCGAGTGTAGGAGTCAGTGGTAGTCTAAGATCCATTTTTTGTTTCACTCGATTGATCGAATGATTTTTTCCATCTTATGTGACTGACAATGTTTGTTTATTTTTATTTCTCGTTGTGAGAGTGTTTGTGAGCTCGAAAGTCGGTACAACGCTATGGAGAAGAAGGTGTTGGACCTTCGAATCAGCCTCGAGGGCAAGAACGCTAAGAGCATGCACGTGGATCAGGAGAAGCGCTCAATAGGAGGTGAGAAAATTTTATCTAACATTCCCTTGTACTTTATTTTACCTCCAATTCGACAGAATTCGCTTCATCACATGTTCGCAATGAAAACCATCAACTTTTAAAGAGGCTTAGAACTTCTATTTCTTTAGAAACTATGAAGGAGACCCTCGAGAAGAAGGACACCTAGCTAGCGTCGACTTGAAGACAGTCGGGAAGCTTGAGGGAGACAACAAAGCGCAGAAAGTTGCGGCGGAGAATTCTGCAACAGAGATCTTCGAGATGAAGAGGCACTATGCTGAATGGGAGTCCAAATACAACCCGCTCTCTTCCAAGAAGACTGAGCTGGAGAAGTACATCAAGGAATTCAGCATAGAGATACGCAAGAAGCTGAAAGGTAATCTGTGTACCCGAGTGATTTTTGTATTGCTCTAGGTGTCTTGTTCATTTTTATTCTCATTATGTGGGGACCTAGACTCATAAGTCGTGATCAACGAATGCACATGTATAGTTATCCTAGAGATCAATAATCACTGAACACACAACACCTAATAACCAGAGTCTTACATCCAAACATATCATCTTACACAAATTATGACCATTATGGTGAAGTCTTGAATAAATAGGGTCATGAAGGCCAAACATCAAGCATAAACTCGAAGCGGAAATCTAGAAAAATAGCATGACCCATGCCATCTACCTTAGCCCTACACGCATTCTGAGTGGGAAGAGGCCAAATTCACATGATCGCCACCAAAGTACTCTTTCCCATATTCACGTTCTTCCATGCGTGGCCAATTAAATAACGAGTGGCAAGCCAATGAGTACTTTGAATGTACTCGCAAGCAATCCACGTTTGGAACAAAGTAATCATGCATGGTATATCACTATGTATCACTTTTGCAGAAATCTAGTTTTGAGTGCAATATCATGTTGCAACATTTTGTAAAGCATGCATCATGAGGTTGCATATATCAATATGAATAGGTTATAGATATCAACACAAACAAAGTTTGCAACAACTCAGTTCAATCATCATGTCGAGTCGTGTGACTCACCTCAGGTGTCTCCTCCTCCCCCCCCCACACACACACACCAAGTTTTCGAAAACACTGACCAAAATTTAAGCAACACCACCCAATTGTTCTTGATCATGGACATGACCATTCGAATATTTTTACACTCTATAAAGGTTGCACACTTTACCCTCAAGACTCGAGGAACTTCTGTGTCAAGCCACGGCTCGTGGTATAATACATACCCGAGGTAAGCACCCGAACAATGCCTTTCCTTTGACAACACTAAGCAAAGTATCCTGTCATTGGTACCCACCCCTCACGATGTACATCACAAGTATCGTCCATGAGGGGACAAATGGTGCGCCCGGTGTCTACGAAAACATCCATAGTCATCCTTTGAGGCACAAACCTGTATCAAGAGTGACCATGTCACTCCCGCCACTTGTAATGCGTGCTCTTTGATTGCATCGACCAGAGTAGTGTACAAACACCGTCCCATAAGGGGTATTTTTGGTGTACATGTAAGGTTGGAAATGATCAACAAATATTAAATATAAACTATTTTCGAAAAAAACAACTTGCTCCGCTTCACCACTTCTTTTGCAAGCGGTTACCTAGCTCATCTTCTACCTCGGACATGAGTGTCACCCGACGGGGTTTTTGAAAAGTCTTTGAAAAAACTTTTGGTTCCCATCACCATGCATTTACACATCCCACTTGCATAAAAACTACTTTAGGAACCTATCTACTTCACACCCACACAACTCTAAGTACAAAGTAGAGTCATGTCAATGCAAGTATCAACGAGGTACATACTGGAGACAACCCACCAAGGTGGTCACCATATCATCATTATTTCGATGCAACAAGTTAAAGCGATATATGACATGCATAAAAAAGGATTTCATCACCATGGTCAAGGTGCTGCTTGCCTGGCTCAACAATGTCTTTGGGGTCTTAGGAATCTTCTAGACGAACTAGTTCATCAACAAGGTAATCTATGCTGCAATATAATAGTCAAAAATAAGACTCTGCCAAAAATAGGAAAAATAAATCAATCCTAAAAATGTCAACTCATTTTTGTAAACTACTAGAGTGAAAACTAAAAATACCATAATTCCTAGTTTTCAGAATTGGAGTGTCAAAAATAGTGAAAAGCATTTTAGTTGTGGTTTTAAATACTTCAAATAGGTTTTTAAATAAGGACAGTAAAGAAAACATTTTTGGATATGCATGGAAACTATACCATTAAATTGGTTGTAATATTTCAAGAATTATGGAGTTGGAATTACTGCATTAGGATAAATATATGGATGTGAGGAATTTTAGCAAGAATTTACAGTGAAGGAAAAAGAAAAAAGGCAACAAACTAGTTGGTTCAGGTGTGCGTGCTGCTGGGCCAGTTCGAAGCCATGCTAGCCCATGTGATCGGGGGCGTCTCTCAATTTTGGTTTAAACCCCACAAGCAAGCCCTTGGCACCACAGAGAGAGAGATACGGGAGAGGAGTGTGAGGCTGACGAGCGGGCCCTGCTAGGGTCGTCGTCAAACTCCGGCCAGAGGACGACGGGGCTCACAGAAGGCATTGTAGTGCACGGTGAGTACAGGCGTGGGCTAGGATGGGCTCGAGGTTGAGTTGCATGTCGACTCGAGGTGGTGTTGGTCACCAGGGCACCCTTGTTCGCCGACGAGGATGATGTGCAGCGGAGGAGCTTTGGCCGATCACGAAACCAACGGTCTCCTCTGCAACTTGCACGGGATAGGAACGTAAAAGGGTCAGGGGCGGGGAGGCCGGTTGTATAAGAAAGGAAGGTCGGAGGAGGGCCATACCATGAGATCATTGGAGATCGGACGTTGTAGCATTCTAGTCCGATGCGAGAATAGGGAGCTCGGGGGGAGGTTTGGGTGGTGCTGGTGTGCAATTTATAGTGAGAGAGAGCGAGGAGGCGCAAAAGGAGGGCTCAGGCTGCTCTTATAGCCGGACCATGGTCCACCATGGGCAGAGCTCACCGACGTCTGCGTCATCGGCTCTAGTGGTCACGGGAGGAGGTAAGGATTGCTCGGGAGTGTTTGTGAGGGTGGTGCAGG
The DNA here is from genome assembly GCF_904849725.1 of Hordeum vulgare subsp. vulgare. Taxonomy (NCBI): domain Eukaryota; kingdom Viridiplantae; phylum Streptophyta; class Magnoliopsida; order Poales; family Poaceae; genus Hordeum; species Hordeum vulgare. Next base: position 223,643,290 of record NC_058520.1, read on the forward strand.
ATGCCGGGTAGATAGAGGGAGAGCGGACAGGCCTTTGAGGCAGGTCCCGAGCTCGGACGAGGAGTAGACGAACCAGGAAACTTCAGGCATGCGCTGGTAGGAGTAGAGGAGCGAGGGAAAGGAGGGCGAAGAGACGGTGGTGTGTATCGAATGCTGAGGGGGCCTCAGGGGTTACGGTTCCATCGCCCAAGGTTGTCATGGGGCCTTGGGCTGGGCGTGCTATACTACAGGGGCACATCATAGCAAGCTCCAGAGCGTCGTTTTAGCATGCCAGGCTTGCCTCACGCGCTCTGGGCATGCCCTGGCTTGTACCCTAGCTCCTTGTAGATATAGAGATGTTCTTTGGATGCTTAGGGGCTAAGGAGGAGCGAGATGTTAATGGAAATGGATGGAGAGAGATGTTGGATTGGTAAAATAGTGAGAACATTTTTGATTTTCCCCGCATCAATCATTGGGCAATGGCCTGAGATTTTTACTGTAGGTAGGAGAGGGTCACAGGGATGCGTGGTAAAAAAATTTGGGTTGACGAGATCAAGGTATATCGTGAAAACAATAACTTTGGAAAATCACTAGAAGGTGTTTGATGCTGGTTTGGGAAAGATAAATGTTTCGCCTGGCTCCGAGGTTCAATACGATCAAATGATATATAAATATGAGGTTAATCACCAAATTTTATCTCATTTGAAGAAAGTTGCCAATGTAACTTTGGCAAACCCTAGAAATCAACAAAAACAAATTTTCTTAGATCGAATTGGCAAAACTATTCTCCTTGATTCACCACTGGGTGTAGTGGCATCATTAGGGGATAAGAGAATGCCCACGAAGTTTGAGATCAACTCGATATACTTCAGAATGTAAAGTTTCCCAAATTTGGTTATGGACACCAAGGGTTTTGGGCCATTTTTGTGAAGCAAATCTATTTTGATTGAGATGAAACTTGGCAAGATCATGACATGTGGCATATGTGATATGCTGAAATTTTCCTTCATTTATATCAAAATATTTCTTATAAAAATATCTTAAATACTTGCAATATCCAAAAAGGGTTTTATCCAAAAGTTTTAATATTACTATGTGTAGAAACTCTTATATATGGAAAATATATGTCCATTTAGTTTCACTTAATTTTCTCAAATATTTTGGAAGCATTAAAATAAAAGTTTCCTACAAAAAAGGAATTTAAATAAAATATAGAAATAAGTTTTAAAATATATTTTTTGTTGTTTTGGGAAGTCTTATTGATGATAGGTTCCAAATAATATCTTTAGGGCAAAACATTCACCCTAATTTGAGGACTTGTACTACAAACCTCAATTGAGGTGACTTTGAAAACCTAAATCAAATAAATAATTTTTGGCCAAAATAATGTTTTATAAAAATAGTTTGAGGTCCTATACACATGGCATGGTCATTCGGAAAGGATTTGGATTCAAAGATATGAGTTTTGAGAGTACAAGGATTTCTGTGAACTAAAACACAAACAAGCAAGCAAGAAATACCAATCAACTCAAGCATTCTCATGCACACAAAAAGTTTTAATTGGTCCAAATTTTTAAACTCATAATCTTAGCAAAGTGGTACAAACACAGTTTCTGACAGACCTACCCCCCTAATAAGAATCTCATCCCCAGGATTCTAAGCTAGGCACTAAAGAGATAAGGGAACTCGGATCTAAGGTAGTCTTACGCTCCTTGGTAGCTTCTACTTTAGTGTGGTTGCTCCGTCACAACTTGAAACACTTAATGGTGTGATTTTTAGTGCAACACTTGGCTTAACCCAAGATGTGAACTGGCCTCTCAGGGTACGTGAGAACTGGCTGAAGGTCGATGGCCTGTTGGTCGATGTCCTTGTAGAGGTCGGGGCGGTTGGGAACCTGGAAACACTTCCACAGTTGTGACACCGGGAAAATGTTGTGCACATTGGATAGCATGGTAGGGAAATCTAGCTCATAGGCAAGATCTCCTTGTCTTGAAGTGATCTTGAAGAGGTCGATGTATCTTGGCACAAGCTTTCCCTTGACATGGAAACACTTAGTCCCTTTGAGAGGCGTGACTCAAAAATAGACATGATATCTGACATTGAGGTTCACTTCTCGGTGGTGGGAGTTGGCGTAGCTTTTCTGTCTTGACTTGGCAGTCTCAAGACGCCCTTTGAAAATTTGATCTTTCTCTTCTGCTTCACGGAGGATATCTCGTCCAAAGACTAGTGCTTCTCCGATATCTAACCAATTGAGCAGAGTGTGGAATTTGTGACCATATAGCACCTCAAATTGTGCCATGTGCAGACTGGGCTGGTAGCTATTGTTGTAGGAGAACTCAATGAAGGATAAGTAATATTTCAACTTGGCTCCATACGCCAATACACACGCACAAATCATATCTTCGAGTATCTCATTGACTCGTTGCATCTAGCCTCCGGACTGAGGGTTAAAAGCGGTGTTGAAGGATAGCTTGGTTCGCATTCCATCTAGAAGCTTCTTCCATAACCTCGAGGTAAAGTGGGTACCTTGTCTTGACACAATCTCCTTTGGATCTCTGTGTATGCTCACGATCCCATTGATGTAGAGGTTAGCTAGCTGGCTTCCATCATAATTGGTCTTGATGGGAATGAAGTGGGCTACTTCGGTTAGGTGATCGGCAATGACACAAATGGAATCATGTCTCTTTCTTGACGTGGGAAATCCGATGATGTAGTCCATCCCGATGTTATCACACTTCCATTCAGGTAATTTGAGAGGTTGTAAAAATCCAACAGGTCGATGATGCTCAGCTTTGACTCATGGGCATATGTCACACTTAGCGACAAAAGTGCATATCTCTCTCTTCATGCCATGCCACGAGAATCTTGATTTGAGGTCTTGATACATATTGTTTCCTCCAATATGAATGGAATAAGGAGTGTCATCAGCTTCTTGCAAGATCAAATTCTTGAGCTCAACCTTGTTGGGTATGCAAATGCGATTCGCAAAATATACGACTCCTTGTTCATCCATTGAGAACCATGGGGCCTTGTGTGCCTTGATATTCCTCTTGATACCTTCAATGATTCCATGTCTCTTCTAAGCTTCCTTAATATCATCCATCAAGGTAGACTTTGCTTTGAGGTTGGCCAGAAATCCTAGCATAACCAGTTCCAAGCTGAAGATTTCAAGCTCTTCGCATAGGGTGGGTAACCTTTCCTCAATCATAGCATTCAAGGAACAAGCCTTTGTGCTTAGAGCATCTTCTTCCATGATGGCCTTTCCGCGGTGGTATTGAACACCAAGCTCATAGTCCTTGATCAACTCTAAACATCTTCCTTGCCTCATGTTCAATTCCCTTTGAGTGAACATATACTTCAAACTCTTGTGGTCTGTGTATATCTTGCGACGTTTCCCTAGAAGGTAATGTCGCCATGTCTTCAAGGCACGAACTACAATTTCAAACTCAAGATCATTAGTAATGTCGCCATGCTATGACTCTGCCTTCTTGAATTGGAACACCAACAAGCCCGGTTCTCAATGCATCACAAGATATCACAAACTCTTTGTGAATATCTGGAGTGGCCAAAACTAGGGTTGTTGTCAATCTCTTCTTGTGCTCTTGGAAGCTTTCTTCACACTTCAGCATCCATTCGAACTTCTTGTCCTTCTTTAAGAGCTGAGTCATGGGTCTAGCCATGCTCGAGAATCCTTCGACGAACTTGTGGTAGTATCCCGCGAGTCCGAGGAAGCTTCTGACTTCCTTCACATTGCTTAGGGATTACCATTCAGTCACGACTTCAATCTTGGCAGGATCCACTAGGAGTCCTTCAATAGTTAACACATGACCCAAGAATCCAACTTCGTGCAACTATTATTCACACTTGCTGAACTTGGCATAAAGTGGATTCTCTTGAAGCTTACCTAGAAACCTTCTTAAGTGTTGCTATTGCTCCACTTTAGACTTGGAATAAATGCGTATGTCGTCAATGAAGATAACGACGAACTTGTCCAAGCACTACATGAAAACTCTGTACATGAGGTACATGAAGTAGGCTGGGGCATTGATTAACCCAAATGAAATGACCGTGTACACGTACACACCATACTAGGATACGTATGTTATTGGAATGTCTTGGGCCTGATCTTCAACTGATAGTACCCACAACACACTACTAGAATCATGGAATTTGACATCTGCATGATCTTTTCCATGTGCTCGCTGATGGCAAAGAGACTCTTTGCCGTCAGCTGTCAACAAACGGACGACAAAGAACTGGCTGATGGCAAAGATATTGTTTTCCATCAGTGTGTTATTTGTCGTCTGCTGGCGGATGGCAAAGGTGGACCAGGCAGACGGCAAAGAACTAGCTGATGGCAAAAATGGACCAGGCAGACGGCAAAGATTCATCGTAGCTGCAGCCATCCCCTTTGTCGTGTGGTGCTTCTTTGCCATCAGCTGGATCCCCAGGCGGACGACAAAGGGGACGGCCACTAACGGCTGCAAACCCCATCTCCCCACCCACCCCCTTCTTCCCTCCCCCGATCCCCACTCTCTATACCTCTCATCCCAGCACCGCCCAACCACCAACACCGCGCCGACCCCTCCCCGCCCCGCACCACCTCGCCGCCACCCACCATCATGCCTTCCCCCTCCACCGTGTCATGCCCCTCCCTGTGTCGGCTTCCCCTCCGCGCGTCGGCTCCTCATCGTTGCCCCCCTCCCCGCGGCTTCCCCTCCTGGCGCCCCCCCTCCTCGCACTGCACTCCTCCCCATGCCGCCTCCTTCCCCATACCAGCCCCCTCCCCGCGATGCCCCCTCCCTGCACCGGCCCCCCCTATGCCGCCCCACCATCGCGTCGCGCCCCTCCCCACGCAGGCTTCCTCGTGGCTCCACGCTTTTGGCGCCGCCCTCCACCACCACCATCGTGCCGCCCCCCTCCACCATCCCTAGGTGAACTTTTTTTTCTTTTTTCTGTTTTTACTATTTAGGATTAGGGTAATTAGTCTTTTGTTTAGGTTAGTGCTAGGTTTAGGTTGGGTTTAGATTTAGATAATTACAAGAAGAAGAAGAAGAAGAAGAAAGATTAAAAAAATAAGAAAAAAAAGAATAATTAAGGAGAAGAAGAGGATAAAGTAAAAAAGGAAGAAGAGGAAGAAGAAGAAGATGATGACGATGAGGAGAGAAGAATAAAAGAAGAAGAGGAAGAAGAAGAAGAAGAAAAATAAAAGAGGAGAAGAAGCGGAGGAGGAGGAGGAGGAGAAAAAATAATATTAAGAAGAAGAAGAAGGACAAGAAGAAGAAAAAAAGAAGAGGCGGAGAAGAAGAAGAGAAAAAGGAAACGAAGAAGGAGAAGAAGAGGAGGAGGAGGACAAAAATCTGTAGTAGTAGAAGAAGAAGAAGAAGAAGAAGAAGAAGAAAGGGAAGGAAAGGAAGAAGAAGGAGGAGAAGAAGAAGATGATGATGATGATGATGAAGAAGAAGAAGAAGAAAAAGAAGAAGAAAAGGAAGAAGACGAAGAAGAGGAAGAAGAGGAAAAAATAAGAATAGGAACAAGAAGAAAACAACACCACGAAACCCCGACACCCTAACACGACACCCTAACATTGAGGAAGAAGAAGAATAGGGTCTTGTGTTTGACGACCTCCCTATGTGTTCGACGAGCTCCGCACCTGCATTGTAGGTGCGCACAAATGACATCTCCTTCTCACTCCTTCATTTGGTTTGGGACGGTCTTCGTGTCGTTGAAACTTGCTAAATATAGGTACATTAAATGATCAGTAAGCAAGACCAGTATGCGTCTCCCATTCGAAAGGTTTACAGTTAAAAATGTGCAAGCATTTGCATATATTTTGTCGGTGCACAAGAGATCGGGGTCTCCACTTGTGCATGGGCACCAACAACACACTTAGCTGAAATACACAAAGAAAGACCGACGGGAAGATACCCGAGGCTCGCCAAGACCACACACCACCAAAGGTGTGAAGGACCAGCCCAAGTTACAAGGCCCCAGCAAGCCCTTCTTGCCGGGAAGACCCACAGGGCACCGGCAAGCCCTCCTTGCGGGGAAGACTCACAGGGCCCCGGCAAGCCCTGCTTGCCGAGAAGATGCCCAAGTCCCCGACAAGCCCTCCTTGCCGGGAAGACGGGCAAGGCCACATGCAAGGACGCAAGGCCAGCAAGCTCCATTCGCCCGCCATGTGTCCCTCCTGCCAAAGTGCCACCGACCGCCACCGCTCCAGCGCATCCCTCATGCACCAGCACAAAGCCCAGGTTTCCATACACTTGGGAACGTGTCGAAGCCACCTTGATGCTGGTCAGGGGGCCTGCCAAGGCATTTACCGCCCCTGACAACACAATAGATAGATAAGCGGTGAACCCTGTTCACTACGCAACCCGTGAGCAAACTGTTGGTGACCCCTTTGCCTATAAAAGGTGGCCCAAAGCTTATTTATAGGGGTTGGACCTCTTGGGATTTTATACTCTCTAATCACCAGCTAAAGTCATGTAGCAAATAACCCTACAGTAAGAAGCCAATACAAATAAAGCACCAGTAGGGTTTTATGCGTCAAGCGGCCCGAACCTGGGTAAACGACCTTGCCGGTGTTGATTACAAGTTCCGCTCTTGTCACCACCTCTCTGCCTCCACCAAACGACCAAGGGATCCTTGGAGTTTCCCATAGTTGTCGTTTTCCCGACATCTTTGGCGCGCCAGGTAGGGCGAGGCGGTCACGTTGATCCGACCTAGCCATCAGCGCACCAGCTTTTCTTCGTCGCCATGGCCCCAAGAAGTGGGGCTCTCCAGCGACCGACACAGGCGGGAGAGGGTTCAGGCGCAAGACAAGGAGGCTGTGGGGACCCTGACTTACGAGTCGAGATCGTCGAATAAACATGCTCAGTGATCCCAGTGATCAATGCTCACCGAACACAAAGAAACTGAATAATAAGAGTCTTACATCCATACATACTGTTTGATACAATAAATGACCATTGCGGTTGAGTCTTACAAATATAGGGCCTGGAAGTCCAACCCATGCTATCAGCCTTAACCTACAGGCATTCTGACTGGGAAGCGTCCTAGCTTGCAAGAACGTCACCGAGTTACGCTTCTTCATATCCTGTTCTTTCATTCATGGTCAATGAAATAACCAGTGGCAAGCCAATGAGTACTTTTGATTGTAGTCGCAAACAACCCATGATATGAAAAATGCAATTGAAGGATAACAATAACAAGCTTCTTTTGGTGGATATCTACTTGGTGTTAAATAAACATGATCATAGGTATGCATCATAAGTAAACTACTTTGAAAGACAGGTTACGGACATCAATATAACCGTCAAGGGCTAAAACATCCGGATTCGCCCTATATGCCAGGCCTCCATACTTGGTCATATCATTACTTTCACATTAACTCCTTTCTATCACAACCCACACAAACACTTGGTTTATGCGGAAACGACTGGACGTAGTTTAAGCAGGATTACCCAACTGTCCTTGACCGTGGACATGGCTATTCGAATAGTTTTACACTCTGTAGAGGTAGTACGCTGGACCCACGAGATCCGGGAAACTTCCGTGTCATTCACGACTCGTGGTATATAACATACCCGAGGTAAGTACTCGATCAATGCCTTTCCCCTGACGATACTAGACAAAGAGGTCCACTCGATTGGTACCCAGCCCACATGTTGTACGTCTTACGAGCACCGACTCTGGACAGTATTAACCATGTGGAGACCAACGGTGTGCCTGGAACACATAAAAATGGCATAGTCTCCCTACCTGGCACGACCCCATGACGAGAGTGACCACAGATCACTCCCGCCACTAGTGATGTAGCTCTTTGCTAGCACCGACCAGAGTAATCAACACAGCCCCGTCCCATAAGGGGTAACGTGGTCGTACATGTAAGGTTGGAACAGTCGACATATCCTAAATCTAATACCATTTCCAAAACCATACTCACACAAATACCCGGTGCACCGCTTCACCAAAAGTGGCCACCTAACTCATCATCACATTCGGGCATTAGTTGCACCCGACGGGGTTTTCATAAATCTTTGATTTATACCAACAACATGCTCATGCCATTGTTACTCTAGCTTTACTTGTCAACATGATATTAGCATCACCCTCATAGGTGGTAGGATCAAGATCAATGCATGTGCTCTGGAGGAGCCGTTGGTAACATCACTTCAATGATCTACTGACACTTATGATCATATGCAACAGAAATATTTTGCTACACTAGCATGCAATACAACATATGCTCAGTCATGGTCAAAGGGCTGCTTGCCTTGCTCACATAAGTCCTCCGGGTTTTCAAGGCCTCCCGATCCAACTCCTAGTATTCCATCTACTCCGTCAACTATTATCGGAAACAACCACGGTAAGCCACAGAGCAAGCAGAAATAAAGGTGCTACATGAATAGAAGTTATATTTTTCTTGGACCTCTCTGGTCATAAGAAAAATACCTGAAGCTCGCCATAGGAGGTTTGGATCATCAGGGATTTATGAATGGAGGAAAGGAGGAGTAGGGGATTCTTTATAAAGCCCACAGAAAATATTATGATAAAAATTAGTGGAGGAACTCATTTAATAAAGGATAATTGTAGATATATTTAGGAAGTTGTTTCACTGGATTTGAAGTTGGGATGAATATTCTAGGAATTTTCTAATTTGGAATAAATAGCAAAAGGGAGTTATTTATTTATTGCACTAGAAATATGTCATTCAAAAATGTTGACGACGGCTTCAAAAATAGGATAGGATATTCTGAGACTCTGGAATTTGGAATCACTCCATTTGGAGCTGATTTGGATTCTCTAGAAATTTCACAAGGTGGGGTTCAAATCATTCATATCTGGATTTAAATAAAAACACCACAGAAAGGTTGCTTGGAAAAATGTGCAAGGCACATATTTGGATAGCCCTTGATTTTAGGAACCTACAGGAATTTGAATCAAGCAAATTGGAGTTAAAATGAATTTGCTATTGATTTATGAAGTTTTCTAATAAAAAATGAAAGAGGGCCTGCGGAGTTGGGCTATCTTGCGCACTCGGCGCTGGATAGAGATGGGCCTGCCTAGTGGCTCGGTGTGGCTAGTCGATTGGCCACGCCAAAGGCGTATTCTGCCAAGTACTCTTCCCTGGCACGGAAGCGACTTCTGGCTAGGTCGTCTCCACTTACCAGCCGACCCAGCTCGCGTGTCACCGACCCGTGGGGCCCGCGGACCTGGCTTGTCTTCCTCCTCCAGCTCGATCAGAGAGGGAGCTGGGGAGGAAGGGCAAGCCGGCGCAAGCGCTTGCCCCGGCAGCACCGGCAACCTCTAGTGGTGGTCTTACCACCACCGTGCTCGGGGCGACGAACCACAGGCGTGCGGCCGCCCCCGGGCCCTGGGAACACCGAAATCTGGCACGACGTCGGCCGAGGCGGCGACACCTGACGGAGGAGATGCATGGCGCCCTCCGCACGCGGAGGAGGGGAGGAATGATGGGGAACGGATGGAGTGACGTAGGGAGAGGCCATAGTGGCCGAACTGGAGAGGAGCCCGACGGGGAGGTTTCGGCCATGGGGGAGGAAAGGGGCCATGGGAGGAGAAATGGGGGCGTCTGGAGGTTCAAGGGAGAGAGGGGAAACGAGAGAGACAATGAGGGCTCAGGGGAGAGGTATAGCTGAAGGGATACGAGGGGGAGCTCGGATCCGCCTCTGGTGCTCACAGGCACGGCCGACACACGCGGCCTGACCGGTTGGATTCTACATGGCGTCGTGGAGGGGGCCAAGGATGCTCTACAACGCTCTGGGACACGCTCCCCTCGTTGGACCCAAGTTGCAGCTAGAGCCCAAGGTGCAGAGCACAGTTTCAGCATGCTAGGGAGGTGGTCACAACCCCACTTCGTGTCCTGGGCCACCCCTTGGCCAGGCCAAGCTGTCAAACATGCAAGGCATGTTTGCCACAATGTACTGGTGAAGTTTGGACAAAGTTGGAGCTGTCTAGGTGGGGTTTTGACTGTTGTTAAGTTTGCAACAAGAAACTTAGGTCTACTAATGACGGCACCTTCATGAGAGATAATGAGGAAAACACATGTCTAGCAGCCTTAGGCTCGGAAGGACTACACTTCTGCAAAGTTTCAGCTCAAGCAAGGGAGGGTAGCTAGTACTTGTTGTACAAAGCTACTTTTCAGCCAGAAATCAACTTGAGGATGTGCTACTCATTTTTCCTACATGAGCATGCCATCTACTGGTTTGAAATTATGCCTTGGGATGCTAGGGGTCTTTTGGAAAGAGATGGGGGCTTTGGCCTAAGCAGAAGTGGGGCAAGAGGGGTAAAAAATGGTGATTCCAAGGGTAAAATGAGGAATAGCTACATGGAGCCTCTCTCCAATAATTGAACAGTGGCCATGGAAATGTTACTGGAGATAAAATGTAACTATATGGAGCTGTGGTAGAAAGTTGAGCCCAAGGGTTGAAGTGGAAGGGGCCAAAGTAGCCAATAAAGTAAATGCACATAAGGTGTTTGATGAGTGAAAGAGCAACCAGATGGACTTCAATGGATATGAAACTTAACAGGATCAAATAATAGATAAAATAAGCTTGGACACCAAATTTGGGATTTGGTGGACAAGGTTTCCAATGTTGACTTGGAAAACCCATGAAATGGGCAGAAATAGCTTTCTGCTTACAAAACTATTCAAATCAATTCCCACAAATCCAATATTTGGTGTGGGGGCATTATTTGAGCATTAAGGCATGCCCAAAAGGTTTGGGGTCAACTAGCGAAACTTTATAATGTAAAGTTTCCCAAAGTCAAAAATCAATAGAGATGGTTTTAAGGGGCTTGGGACAAGTTCTTCTATTCTCCTTGATGCACCACTTGGTGTGGATACATTATTGTAGTATCACAACATGTCCACGAAATTTGAGCACAATTGGAGACACTTGACAATGTAGAGTTGCTCAAATTTGGATGTTGACAGATAGGGTTTTAGAATAATTAGGGGAGTCAAATCAACTTGGATTGAGAAGAAATTTGGCAAGATCATCAAACATATCACAAGTGACATGCTGGAATTTAATTGGAATTTATTGAGAATATTTCTTATAGAAATGTTCCAAAAGCTTGAAATAGGGAGGAAAGGTATTGAAGGGGTTTGCCCAATATTTTGAACATGACCATGTGTTGAAACTCATATATATGGAATATATATGCTCACTGAGTTTTCCTAAATTTTCTCAAATATTTTGAAAGCAATACAAATAACTTTCCTTCATAAGAGACCATTTTTGGCCTCACAGAAAGGCACTTAAATGAAATAATAAAGTAACTTTTAAAATAATAATATTGTGGCTTTTGGAAGGCATTTTGATAATAGGTTTTAAATAAAATAATTGGTGCAAAATAAATTCCCTAATTTGAGGACTTGTAGTACAAACCTCATCTCACGTGTTTTGAAGGCTTAATTCAAAGAAATGCATTTTGGTGAAAATAACATTTGATAAAAATAGTTCCTGGTCCTAAACACATGGCATGATCATTAGGCAGGAGTTTTGGGCTAAGGAGGTGAGGCTCGAGAGTAATAGAAATTGTTGAGAAGCAAACACAAGCATTCAAGCAAGCAAGCAAACAATAGTCACTTCAAGCATCACAAGCATTCACAAAAAAATTAATTGGTCCTCTTTTTGAAATAAGTTAATTAATCATGAAAGCTAAACACAGGGTGTTACAAAGGCGAAGGCCCCAAACTTCCCCAACATTCTGGAGAGCAAACCCAGGTGAGTGGAATCGTCCGCGACCGCAACGACCATCTGCGCGCCTGTGCGTCGCAGGATGTAGCTGCGCCGCCCATGGGCGGCGCGGGTACTTCAAAGGATGTGAGGACATATTCCAAGAAGACGGCACAGCGGACCACGCCAAAACGTCTGCGATTCACCAACCCCACGAAGAACTCCTCGGCCTCGCTCCTAGGACTCGCAGGACCAACACACACGATCTGGGACCGGCCAGGGAGTGTACCACTGCGGGACCAAGGGGGCGCTCCTTTTAACATAGTTAGAAGTAAGAGTGCCTCGCGGTCATCACACATATCGCCACCACCCACGCCGGCAGAAGCCTTGAAGCAAGCTCAGCTAATTTTGGACTTCTTTCCAACAGCGGACAGGCTCGAGGAGTGGAGGGCCATCGTCCACAGCCTTGTCGACCTCGCCAATGGGGACGGGCCACAACAGGCGGGGACGTCGAAACGACCCTCCAGCAAGCGCGCCCACGACCGTACCGAGAAGACTGGAGCTGCCATCGTCGCGGTGCACTCTCCCATGTGGTGGCGACAAAGGGTTATCCTCTCTGACGATTCGACCGGGTCTTCTGACCCACAGACCCGTCGCGATCAACGTGACGTTCTTCGCGAGCAGAGCAAGGAGGATGCGCGTACTCTCATTGAGCGATGACGAGACACGCGCCCTCAATTAGACAGACGTGCCGGAGCCGATGCGGACACTCCAGCATTAGGGTATCATGGCGACCTACCATACGAGGTGGGTTGTCCTGCATTTACCCGCGAATTGTGGCAGGTCCCAGCTCCCGTACCTTCAAGTCGGAGATCCCGGATATGTACGACGGCAAGACCCACCCGTCCGAGTTCCTAAGCATCTACACCAATGCGGTGCACGCTGCCGGTGGGCGAGACGACAAAATATTGGCCAACTAATTCCCGTTGGTACTCAAGCCCAACGTCAGGTCGTGGTTGATGCACCTACCCAAGAACTCCATTTCCTCCTGGAAGGAGCTGTGCCAGGACTTCATTGGCACCTTCACGGGCGGCCACCGAGCCCCTGGCCAAGAGAGTGACTTGCACATCATCCTCCAGAAGGAGGGTGAGACTCTTCGCAAGTACATCCAGAGATTCAGCCGCATACAGCACAACATCCCGGATGTTCACCCAGCCGCCGTCATCAGCACGTTCCATCAAAATGTGCGAAACCGCAAGATGTGCGAGGACCTCGTGATGAACAAGGTCCGCGATCTCGTTGAGCTTTACACCCTGGTGAAAAATTGTGCATGAGCGGAAGAGGGGAGAAGGCTTCCCGGCGAAGACGCTAGTGCAGAGGCCGACTCCGAAGACGAAGACGCCGATGTCCGCACGAAAAAGGGGAAACAACGCAACAAGAAGCGGAAGGGCAAAGCCGTGTTTGCTGTTGAGACTTCCGGCAACGCCGACACCTCCAAGAAGGTGAAGGCCGAGGTTCCTAGCAAGGATGCTGCCGGGAGCGACTCTTGCCAGGCCTTGGTGGTCACCGACAAGCCGGAGGGCTCCGATGCCCAATACTGCAAGATCCACCACACCAAGGGTCACGACCTCCAACACTGTCGACACGTTGAACAACTTGCTGAGAAGTAGAGGGCAGAGTACCTATGACGTGACAAGGAGAAGGCCCGACATGGTGGCGAACAATCATGCAGGAAGAAGGGCGGCCAAGGGGGTCCCCACGCAAGTTCAAGAACAAGAGGGTGAAGCGTGCGCCAACGCGGGAAAGAAAGGAGAAGGATGAGGATGAGGACAGCCCAGGCGATGACTCCAGCAACCACGAATTTCAAAAGGCAATAGATATGACGTGCCTCGATGGAGGTGCATTGCTTCACTCATCCCACGGCCAACTGAAGAAGTGGGCGTGTGAGGTGAGCGCGGCGGAGCTCTCCATCGGCACTCATAGGCAATTGAAGTGGTCATCTTCGATTCTGAGGATCATCCAGACCACGTTACGACGGTCGGATGTTTGCCGTTGTTGGTATCCCCAACGATCCGCAACCTCAAGGTGACAAAGATGTTGGTGGATGGCGGGTCCGGACTAAACCTCATCTTCCTCGACGTGATTCGGAGGTTGCAGATTCTGGACGAAGATCTCGACGAAACAGGAGCATTTCAAGGGATCAACCCGGGGAAGATTCAACCGAAGGGAAAGATCACGTTGTCGGTGATCTTCGGCAGCGACCAGAACTACTGGACGGAGAAGGTCCTCTTCGATGTTGCTGACAATCTGTTCACGTACAACGGCATCCTCGGGCTCCCTGCCCTGGCCAAATTCATGACAGCCTCCCACTACGCCTACAACACACTGAAGATGCATGGGCCGGTCGGCGTAATCATCATCAGCGCCCGACAAGAAGGATGCACTCGTGTGCACCAACCGCCTCTACCGGCAGGCAGTGGCAGCGCCTGCCGCCAAGGCCCCCGGGGAGAAGAATCCCAGCAAGAGGGCTTCCTGCACTGATCCCGACAAGCACGCCTCACCAGAGTACTTCGCTGCCGCCGAGGACGCGCTGCAGAGCTCCACTGCCCGGAACAAGAAATCCAGGGCTGCTCCGCCGGAGACCAAGAAGGTGCCTGCCCGAGAGGCAAATAGGTAAGCGCACTCATCACCTTCCTACGTGCAAATCTAATTGTTTTTGCATGGCAACCATCAGATATCACCGGTGTTCCCACGAAGGTGATTGAGCATCACCTCGCTGTCTGCCCCCACACGCGGCCGGTCAAGCAGAAGGTGAGGAAGTAAGCCCTGGAGCTGCAAGAGTTCATTGCCGAGGAAATCAAGAAGTTAGAAGCAGCGGGACTAGTTAGAGGAGTCATCCATCCTACATGGTTGGCCAATCCGGTTGTAGTGCACAAGGCGAATGGGAAGTGGCGGCTCTGTATCAACTTTACCGTTGTCAATAAAGCTCGCCCGAAAGACCCTTTTCCCTTGCCGCGCATCAACCAGATTGTCGACTCCACTGCTGGCTGCGACCTACTATCCTTCCTCGACGCCTACTCAGGGTATCACCAGATTTACATGACCGAGGAAGGTGAAGAGAAAACTGCCTTCATCATCCCCTGTGGCACATATTGCTTTATACGAATGCCCTTCGGGTTGCAGGATGCTGGTTCCACCTTTGCAAGAGTCATCCAAATTGGTTTTGTGCCCCAACTCCACAGGAATCTGGAAGCCTACATGGATGACATAGTGGTCAAGACCAAGGACAAATCAACACTCGTGCAAGATCTGGAAGAGACATTTGCCAACCTGCGCAAGATCAACCTCAAGCTCAACCCCGAAAAGTGCGTCTTTGGTGTCCCATCCGGCAAGGTTCTCGGGTTCTTCGTGTCCCAACGCGGGATCGAAGCTAACCCCGACAAGATCAAGGCCATTGAACAAATCGAGGCATCGAAGCGCGTGAAGGATGTGCGACGCCTAGCCGGTTGTGTAGCCGCCCGGAGCAGGTTCATTTCCTGCCGAATGTGCCCTGCCATTCTTCAAAATCTTGAAAAAGGCGGGACCAATGGAATGGACCACCGAGTCGGAAGCAGCGCTACAAGACTTGAAGAAATACCTTTCCTCCGCGCCAATCCTGGTAGCACCTAGAACACAAGAGCCAATGCTTCTGTACCTAGAGGCAACCAACCAAGTGGTTAGCGCCGCCCTGGTGGCGTAGAGGGAAGACGACGAAGATGCGTCGGCAAAGGCGACACCATTGAATGAGGAAGCGCATAATGGCGAGCAAGGACTCCTGGCAGAGTCCGGGGATAATCAAGAGAAACCCCCGCCAATAGGCGGGCTAGTGTAGAAAAAAAGATGGTGCAGCGCCCGGTCTACTTCGTCAGCTCCCTCTTGCACGGGGCCAGATCGAGATACTCCGGGGTGCAAAAATTGCTTTTCGGCCCCCTCATGCCCTCGAGAAAGCTGCGCCACTACTTCCAAGCATGCGAGATCACCGTCGTCACTCGCTTTCTTCTACAAAGGGTTTTGCGGAAACCCTATGCCATTGGCAGGATCGTGGAGTGGGTGTTGGAGTTGTCCAGTTTCGGCCTCAAGTTTAAGAGCACATCCACCATCCACAGCAGGGCCTTGGCGGAGTTCATTGTCGAATGGACCCTGACACCAGACGAAAAAATACCAGAATCAACCCTCCTGGGCAAGGAATCCAACCAAGAATGGATCATGTATTTTGATGGAGTATTCTCACTGCAAGGTCCTGGAGCCGGCGTGCTGCTAGTTGCACCTACTCGAGAACACCTCAAGTACGTAATCCAGATGTACTTTCCCCGGGAGAAGACAACCAACAACACTACTGAGTACGAGGGACTACGCGCTGGCCTCGGGATCATCGTAGATCTGGGGATCAGGAAACTTATTGTCAGAGGAGACTCGCAAATAGTAGTCCAACACGTCAACAAGGACTACCAGAGTCCACCGATGGAGGCTTACATGGAGGAAGTGAGAAAGTTGGAAGAGCGCTTCGACGATCTACAGATGAAGCAGATTCCTTGTGCCGAGAATACCTGTCGAAGTGTGCATCCCTTAAGTTGCATGTGGAACAAGGAACTTCTTGCTATAGCTGATTCAACCCTCTATAACACCATCAACCAAGCCACGCAAGAGAAGGAAACTGAACTCCGGCCATTATTTTCCAGCAGACCTACCAAAGAGCCCCGGCAAGGATCTTGCTGGAGAAGAGGACAAGCCTGCCGAGAGGGACGCCCCTCGGAAAAGGATATGCCTTTTGTCCTAGTCGTCGAACCTCAGGCTCCGGCATGGGCGCAACACATAGTCCGGTACCTCCAAACTGAGGACCTGCCCGAAGAGTTGGAAGAAGCAGAAAGAGTAGCCCGTCAGTCCAGCATGTACTAGTTCGTGGATGATGCCCTCTACAAAAGATGATTGAATGGCGTAAAATTCAAATCCGTCCCCCAAGAGGATGGACTGGAGCTGTTGGCCGAGATACATGGGGGATATGTGGCGCCCACATAGGGTCAAGAGCCCTTGTCAACAAGGCATTCCAGCAAGGCTTCTTCTAGCCCACAGTCCTCCAAGATGAGACTGCACTAGTAACCAAGTGTGAAGCGTGCTAGTTCTGTTTAAGGAAGCTTCATCAGCCAGCCCAGGCTCTCCAGACGATCTCTCTCTCCTGGCCATTCTCGGTTTGGGGGCTCGCTATCCTCGGCCCTTTCCCCCACACTGTTGGGGGCTTTGAGTACTTGTATGTCGCAATTGACAAGTTCACAAAGTGGCCAGAGGTGGAACCTATGAGAAAGGTGACAGCACACTCATCCGTCATGTTCTTCAAAGGAATTGTCTGGCGCTATGGTGGCCTGAACAGGGTCACCACGGACAATGGCGCTTAGTCCATGAGCCGCGCCTTCATGCATTACGCCCAAGACCTCGGCGGCAAAATATGATTCGCTTATGTTGCCCATCCGAGGAGCAATGGTCAAGCTGAACGGGAAAACGCCCAAGTACTGCGGGGGCTCAAGACGAGAACTTTAGACAAGATGCGAAGGCATGGAAAGCATTGGATTGAGGAACTGTCGATGGTTCTTTGGTCGATCAGAAAGATGCCAAATCGAGCCAACAGCCAGACACCCTTCTCCCTGGTCTACGGGGAGGAGGCAGTTCTTCCCACAAAACTCACTTATGGGTCACCTCGAGTGTTCACTTACGATGAGCTTGAGCAAGAGCAATTGCGTCGGGATTATGTAGTGCTCCTCAAGGAGAACCGGATTCAAGCGGCTGTGCAAGCCACTCGCTACCAGCAAGCCTTGCATCGCTATCATAGCCACAAGTTCCGAGCCAGAAGTCTTGAGGAAGGCGACCTTGTACTTTGGCATGTTTAGTCGGCCAAGAATTCAAACAAGTTGACGCCGAAGTGGGAAGGCCCATATCACGTAGTACGAGTCACCAGGCCTGGCGTTGTCTGCCTGGAGATCAAAGATGGCACACTAGCGAGCAATTCCTGGAACATTTAACATCTTTGAAAGTTATACCCATAGGGAGAGGTTGTCGGGCCTACCGACGACCACCTTTTGTACAACTCTTGCTAATCTTAGATGTAATCCTTTGTACAAAGCCAGGCGAAGACCCTGTGCGCAGTTGAATAAAGCATAGCGTTCTGCATCATCATTTAGATTTCCATGTAAGATCATGTGCATGCATAATCTAAGATTTTGTGAAAAGCCTGGACTAATGGACTGCCAATGTCCCAACACCTATTTTCTCTTCTTTCTTTTTCTTCAAAACCAGATGCAACCCCGGGCACAAGCTTGCCGGTGGGAAGATAGTGGGGACGCCCACGGCAGCGGAAAGAAGAAGGACAATCTACCCAAGATAGAAAGAAGTACCGCATCCTAGAGATAAGTTGCAAAAACTTTAAGTAAGTCATCGAGTAAATACAACACTCCCCTTTATGTGTCATCAGCACGTTTGTATGGAAAACCTGTGCGCGAGGGAACTCTATCGCAAGCCTCCTAAGCGTTGTCTTGAAGCGCACTCGATAACTTAAGTGGCCTGGTCCGCGTGCCCCTTCTGCTTAAAGAGCGTGCTCGACAACCTATAGGAAATCCCAGAGGGAGGTAGGACGCCTTGCCGGCAGTGACGACTCCGGCAAGATCCACCCCTCGGAGCATTCACGACAAGGACGGTTGAGCCAGCAAATCCCTAGCGAAACACAAGGACAAGCCATACAAAAAAGAGAAAAAAAGGGAGGTAGGGCTTATCAAGAACATCAAATATATTACAACACTAATAGTTATGAACAAGATACCACCGCTCTTGGTTGAGAATTGTAGCAACAGGAGAACACGAAGAATTAATCCCAGCGTGGACCTTGCACCCTCTTGATCTGGTCCACCTTGTCTCGAGTTCCTTGAGGTTCTCCTCTTTCGGAAAATGCCCCAGAGTAAGGTCGATGTCGGGATTCTTGTATGCCAATTTGGTGAGGACCTTGACAAGGGCACCCCAGCACAGCCTCCGAGACTCGTTCGCCAGGCGCGCCGCCTCGCCGGATCGAATCTGCTTTAGAGTGTCGACCACTCTCTCGAAAAACAGAGTTAGCTTGGTGCTTGGAGACACCTCCGGGCCCAAAGAATAACCTAAGCCTTGGAGATCCAAAGAAGATAGATGCGTGGCAATCCCCTCTGCGGCATCGACAAGACCTTCGGTCCACAACTCCACCCCACACGTGTTGCCATTGCGGACGACGGAGGCGGCCTCGAGCTGATTTGGCTCGTCGAGGAGCTTTTGGGTCAAGACCTCTTCGCGGGCCTTGCTTTCTTCAAGGGCGTGCTCCAGGAGAGCCAGTTTATCTTGCAGGGCGGCAAGGGAAGCATTGGCGGAGCAGAGTTGAGCATTCTTGTTGGAAATGACAACTTGGGTCTCCGTCAAGTTGGAGAGAGTTTTCTCTCTCTCAACTCTGAGGGTTGTGATCTCCTTGTCGAGGCCTTCAAGGTCCCCTTCCATCTTCTTCAACTTGCCAGCAAGCTCCTCCCTAGCAGCCTCGGTGCCGGCAGAATTGTCAGCCACCTCTTGCAACTTGTTGGTGTGCTCTGAAGCGTCGGCCGCAAGGGCGTCATTGTGCTGATCCATCAGCTCTTGGGTACGCTGCGCCACGAACCTCTCGACTTCCTCATGCTTGGCGCGGAGCTTGTCGCTGAGCGCCTTCTCACGATTGGCGAGTTCCTCTTTGTGGGACTCAAGGCTGATCCGAAGCGCATTCAGGCGGGAGTCTTCGTCGGAAATGCGGCGTCGGGCCTCTTCCTCCTCCTTACGGATGTCAGACGACTTCAAAAGGAGCTCATCCTCCTCGGCCCTCAGCTTTTCGTGATCGACCTTCACCTCCTGGTGAGCCTCGGCAAAGTGGATCCACGTCTCCTCGAAGCACTTCTCGAAGGCCTCCTTTGCTTCCTCGACAATCGCCGCTCGGGAGTCTAACTTCTCCTTCCGGGCCTGATAGACAACATGGAGCTAGCTGACGTTGTCCCTGATGGATAGGAAGAGCTGCCCTTCGTTGAGCTTCCCGCCGCGGGTCTCCGACCCCCCCACGATATCAATCCCAGTACTGGCGGAGATTTCGGCATCGAAGATCTCCCCCTCCATGGTATCCTCGTGAGAATCACTCCTGGCGGGTTGATGAATCGACCGTCGCCGGCGCGAATGTACTCGCTAGCTGGCGGGGGCCCAGACATGGGAGGTTGGTCGTCACCAACATCTCGCCGGAAAGAGTGGTCTCCTTGTCCAGTGCTGCCTCCTCAGCCCCGGCAGCAGAAGAATCGCCGACACTTTCTCCCGGTCCTTCAATGGATTCCTCCGTCGGTTGCTGAGTGGCCCGTTCCCGTGCCTCCTTGGCGGACTCGCTCGCGGAAACCTTATTGGCCTCAGGAGCCGCGTCGCGCGGGGTCTCCTTGATGACGGATTCGACATTCATCTCCTCCAGAGGGGAGAGGCCTGAGGTACAAGACAAAGAAGAACATGATCAGAACAAGATGTGCATTCAAGAAAACAAAAGGATAAACTCACAGACGTCCTTTGCCCAGACACTCACCCTCGTCAAGCTGGTTAAGTGTAGTTGTCCCCTCGCTGGCAGCATCAGTTGCCAAGGGCTCGTCTTCAGGTGTCACGGGCCTCAGCGACTCCCATTGGGGGCTTTGTCGGGGGCTAGGCACTGGGGTGGTGGAAGCTACCGGTGGCGCCTCTGAGGACTAGCACCCAAAGGACCACCGCATGCCGACACCTTGGCCCTCTTTGCCATCCTCTGGGCCAACGTTTCCGTGTCCCTGTGAAGAAGAGTGAGCACTCCTTGAGTAAGAACATAAAGCAAGGTGTTCGAAGAGGGTAAAGGGTCAAGCGCGTACTCTCCCTCCTCCCCCGAGCTGAAGGCCGAGAAATAAAAATTTACATCCCCTTCGACATCCGCTGGAGGGGATGCAGCCCTCGGTCGCTTGACAGGTGCGGAGGACGGAGTTGTCTAGATGGGGAGATTGGAGCCAGCATGTTGAAGCACTCGCTTGGGCTTCCAGCGGGCCAGAGCCACCTCCTCTTCCTCCTCTTCCTCCTCTTCGTCGGGCGCCCATTCCTCCGAAGGGCCTCCGGCAGCCGAGCTGCTGGGCTCCCCAGCAAGCTCTCCCTCCAGCAGCGCCCCTTCCTCGAGCGCCCCCTCGTCGTAAAAGCCGACACTCTGGGCCGCTTTGCAAGGGCACGTTCCTTGGCCCGGCTGGCGATGTACACTACTTCCTCGTCGGTGGTGTCGTGGACGAGGCCGGCCTCTTCCCTGATGGGCTTCTCCGATAAACAGTCAAAGAAATATAAGGCGTCCTCCTCCTTGGGCTCGATCCAAGTTGCGACCACGCCATGAGCATTACACTCCGGCATCATCGCCGCGAGGGTGCTTAAAGCCGAGTTGTTCCACAAGGGTGTGACGCCATTCGGCAGCCGAGGCCTTGTGTTACATTTGAATAGCTTCTGGCAAACGAAGGCATGCTCCAGTGTCGTCAGGTTGTTGTCCAGGCCGGTCCGCAACCGCATAATATCCGCAGCGTTCACGAAGGCCGAGGTCGTCCTTCCTCCCCTGTTCTGGAGGGGCCAATGCGCCTGCGGACGAAGTTAACACCCACCATCTCCATCGCCAACCCTGCGACCCTGAGACGCAGGATCCTGTTGACGGTGACGGTCAGCTTCTTATCATCCAGATCGAAGTCTCTCCAATGCTTGTCACGGGAATCGATCTTGGTGGTCATGGGCTCGCAGAAGGGCAGATACCCCTCCTCGCGGATCTGACACCATTTCCCCCGCCATTCTTCCCACTTCTCATGGAGGGCCCCATCCAGGTATAACTCCTTGCATCCGGACCTTGGAATCCAGGTAATGGAGCCCGAAAGGGCGTCCCCTCCCTGGATGCGAGGAGTGAAGTAATGGCGGAAAAGGGTTGTGTTGGGAGTAATCCCAACGAAGTTCTCGCACAGATGCGCGAATATGGACACGCATGTCACCGCATTCAGCTGAAGTCCAAGAGATGGAAGCCGTAGGTGTGCATGATGTCGATGAAGAATTCATAGAAAGGCGGGCAGAGCCTGCGGTAGAAATAATCGGCAAAGAAAGGATACTTATCACGGCCACCGCCTGCCTCTCCCGGAGTCACACAGGTGGCCGGATGCGTTGTCGTCCGAGCCGCCCACATGAACTGGTAGCGCCGCTTCAAGGTGAGCGCATCAGGCCCCAGGGAGAAGTAGGCGAACTCCTTCCACATTTTCACCAGCTCCTTCTTTGCGGTAACAACCTTCCCCTTCTTTCCTTTGTTTCCCTTCGGTGCCATAACGACGACCGAAGCTACGACTACCCGAAGCGCAACTATAGAGGTGGTAGGGGGAAGGGGGTGGAACTTCGAGCTGAAGGGAGGCGAAGGCGGCGGCTTCGAGATTGAAGAAAGTTGGGGGCAATGGGCTTATGCGCTCGCGTTTTCCCCTCCCTTCTTATTTGGGGGGATATGCAGGCCGACCCTTGCGTACCCAACCAACGACTCTACGCGCGCGTTGCCACCTCGGCTACTGTGCTCATGCCTCCCCACTTCGCGCGTTCAATGCGAGACGTGGGGAAGGGCCACTCGCAACGGTTCCAAGCTGCCAAGCGCCCTGTCACAAAAGCTCGTGCACCACTTTGGGCCTCGCCCAACTACGCCTCACATGCGTGTGAGGCCCAGGTCCTGGGGCTCTTGTCGGTGCACTAGAGACTGGGGTCTCCTTTGACCCAGACTTGTGCACGGGCACCAACAACACACTTGGCGGCTATACACGAAGAAGGACCGATGGGAAGATACCCCAGGCTCGCCAAGACCACACCCTACCGAAGGTGTGAAGGACCAGCCCAAGCTACAAGGCCCCGGCAAGACCTCCTTGCCGGGAAGACCCACAAGGCCCCGGCAAGACCTCCTTGCCGGGAAGATGTCCAAGGCCCCGAAAAGCGCTCCTTGCCGGGAAGACGGCGAGGCCACAGGCAAGGACGCTAGGCCAGCAAGCTCCCTTCGCCTGCTAGGTGTCCCTCCTACCAAAGTGCCACCGGCCACCATCGCTCCCGCTTATCCCTCATGCGCAGCACAAAGCTTAGGTGTAATACACTTGGGTATGTGTCGAAGCCACCTTGATGCTGATCAGGGGGCCTGCCAAGGCATTTACTGCCCCTGACACCCTAGTAGATAGGTAAGCGGTGAACCCTATTCATTATGCAACCTGTGAGCACACTCTTGGTGACCCCTTTGCCTATAAAAGGAGGCCCAAAGCTCATTTCTAGGGGTTGGACCTTTTGGGGTTTTAGACTCTCTAATCACTAGCTAAATTACGGTAGCAAATAACCCTACAGTAAGAAGCCAATAGAAAGAAAGCAGGAGTAGGGTTTTACGCGTCAAGCAGCCCAAACCTGGGTAAACGACCTTGCTGGTGCAGATCGCTAGTTTCGCTCTTGGCGTGACCTCTCTCCCTCCTCCGAACGATCAAGGGATCCTTGGAGTTTCCCATCGGTGTCATTTTCCCGACATATTTATAACTGCAATTCTTCTGAATTGTCCAACATTAGCGATGGACAACCCGAGTATGTGTAGATTGGGTTTGTTTTCCCATATGCTCTGCTCCGGATCCGATGCATAATTTCTTCACTGCCTCCCTATTGTTCTCCACGTACACATCGTCACTATTTAGTGCCGAGACATGTATTAGGAACACAGCGGGGAGGTGGTGCCGAAATATTGCCTCAGATCGTGAGCAGAGGAAGCATCTTCCAATAGCTTCATTTGGTGAATCAAATAGGTCATAGGAGTTAAAGGATACGAGTGCAACACCGGAAACACCTTCATCTTGACTATAGTCGGAGTTTGAGTGGTAGCTTCTCTTGGATTGATTGTCAGACTCAAAGACAGATACCCATTCACCAATATGACCTTGATGTCATCTTATAGAGTGGCTCTTGGTTTACTTCCCCTTCTTCTCTGATTCCTTACTTCTCTAGGAGGGTCTTCATTCATAACGATCTTCTCTACTCCTCCTCTATTAGCGAGGTGACTCTTCTCTTGAGCTTCGTCTTCTAGGTGACTCTTCTCTTTGTTTGTAGGGAGCAGAGCACTCAGTGGAGTAGTGACTGGGCTTTCCACAATTGTAGAAGTTTTTGTCACGACTATATGAACGCTTCTCTTGTCTTCATATCTTAAGTTAGAACTTCTCTCTTTGCCTCTACTCTTGTAGAACTTGTTGAATTTCCTGACTGTGAGGCTTATCTTTTCACTGGTGATAAGGGTGTCATTTGAAGCAGCGGGAGCATCACTTTAAACTTTGTAAGGACCGATTGACTTGTTGTGCAGCTCTTCTTTGACCTTGAGTGACATTTCATGAACGGAAATTCTTCCAATGACTTCCGCTGTCTTGACATCCTTATAGTTTCGCATCATTTCGATCAATGTGAACATGGTGTCGTACTTCCCATCCAAGGCTCTAAGTATCTTGTTGATGATGAATTTGTTAGTCATTTCTTCGCTTCCTAAGCCGGTAATCACATTTGTGATGAGAGCTAGCCTAGAGTACATCTTAGCGACTCCTTCAGCATCCTTCGTCTTGAACTTGTCAAGCTGACTTTGTAGCACATCCAACTTAAATTTTCTTATGAATCCAGTACCTTCGTGCATATCAGTCAAAGTGTCCCAAATTTCCTTGGCATTCTCCACACGACTAATTTTGTTGAATTCTTCGAGGCACATGCAGTTGAATAGAATGTCTCATGCTTGAGCATTGTATTACAACATCTTCAATTCCTCTGTTGTCACTTCGCGATCCGGTTCCTTGTCATCACCTCAAAAATTACCATGCAAACCAACACGAACAACAGCCCAAACGGAGGGGTTATGACCAAGAATATGCATTTTCATATTATGCTTCCAGCTTGCAAAGTTTGTACCATCGAAATATGGACCTCTATGGTGGTAATTTCCTTCACTAGACGTCATGCTCTCCTAGGTTGTGAACCCAATGCAATGAAGACCAATGCTCTGATACCACATGTAGGATTTGAAGTATGTCTAGAGGGAGGGTGAATAGACTACTTGACCAAATAAAACATAGCCTTTTCCAAATTTTAGTTGTGTGACATATTTAGCAGTTGTAGTAAGTCAGGCGCACCCTACACATGCATCTCTAAGAGTATTGTAGTGGAAAATAATGACCTGCAAATGTAAGTAGAGGGTAGGGATAGGAATATCAAACGCAAAGGTTGACACAGTGTGTTTTGGCGTCGTTCCGATAGGTGGTCCTATACGACGTCCATGTTAGTGGATACTTCAACCCACGGAGGGTAACAGCTGCGAGAGTCCACGAAGGACTCCACCCACAAGGGGCCATAAAGAAGCGACCTTGTCTATTCCACCATGGTTGACGTCCACATAGGACTAGCCTGACTCAGGTAGATCTTCATGAAGTAGATTATCTCCTTTCCATTACAAACTTCTTGGCTCAACTCCATAACACGAAGTAGAAGGCTCCCAAGCGAAACGTGACCAATCTAGGAGGCACCACACTCCAAAAGGTAATAGATGTGGTAGAATGATGAATTCATTTCTCTTGTTCTTCAAAAGATAGTCAGCTCAACATTGAATCACTCTCACACGGATTTGTCATGGGTAGAAGAGATTGATTTGGTGGAAAGCAACTTGGGGAGTCTAGAGATCAAGTTTCTAATGGATGGATTGGAATATATTGCTCTCAACACATGAGTAGGTGGCTCTGTCTCAGAAAAATGGATATGGAAAGTGTGAGTGTGTGTTTTGAGTGCTTCCTGTGCGAATGAGAGGTCGTGGACGGGTATATATTGGAATCTCTAAAATCCAACCATTACAACATTATTTCCCAAGTCGATAACACCGACATGAATCTTGTTGGTACCGAGTTGCACCAAATGTGATAACTTTCGAATTCTCGGTAAGACCGATAAAGGAATCTCTATGGTACCGATATGGTGACCTAGGGCAGTTTCCAATTCTCGGTGAGACCAATTTCAAAACTCAGAAATTATGATTCTTGAAATCGATAGACTAGAAAGTTGGTCACTGATTTTTGGTGGCACCAAAGTGAAGTTTGTGTTGGAGATATGTCGTGGAGGCAATCATGTATGATGATATTTCCTATGTATTTATGAATAAAGATATTCCTTGGGCATTATCAATGATGACCAGTTTGTGAGACTATACATTGTATCATGATTGTCCTAAATGTTCCCTAGTCAAAAGTGTTGTGTGAACGCGCACCCAACTGGACTAGCATATGATACGATGGATGGTACGGTCTCACTAACCATGTAGCATTGGATTCTAGCCAGATATGTTGGAAATATGCCCTAGAGGCAATGATAAATAGTTATTATTATATTTCCTGTTTAAAGATAATCGTTTATTATCCATGCTATAATTGTATTGAATGAAAACATAGATACATGTGTGGATACATAGACACACCAATGTCCCTAGCAAGCCTCTAGTTGGCTAGCCAGTTGATCAAGGATAGTCAAGGTTTTCTGACTATGTGCGAAGTGTTGTTGTTTTATAACTCGATCACATCATTAGGAAAATCATGTGATGGACTAGACCCAAACTATGAACGTAGCATATTGATCATGTCGTTTCATTGCTATAGTTTTTCTGCGTGTCAAGTATTTGTTCCTATAACCATGAGATCATATAACTCACTCGCACCGGAGGAATACCTTGTGTGCATCAAACGTCACAACGTAACTTAGTGACTATAAAGTCGCTCTACAGGTATCTCCGAAAATGTTGGTTAGATTCACGGGAACGAGAAAGAGGTCGTGCGGCAACAAAGATGACCATGTCGCCTTGAGCACGACAATCTATATCGTGTGGCAAAGGGAACATAATTATGAAGTACAGGTTCCCCTAACCTGCTTCATCGGACACTTGGAGTCGGCACATCTTGCTAGAGGATGCTACGTACTAGCCGGGTCAGGCATTTTCTGACTCATGACCAAGTGAACGAGATCCTAAGGGGCCGCACACTTAAGGGAAGGAACACATGGGCTTTAGGGTCCATGTGAGGCCCAAGATTTGAGCCTGCGCCGGATGCTTATATATAGTGGAGGTGCGGCACTTAACCAGTTGATCGCTTCGGTGCCGTCATTACGCCTGTGCATGTATTGCACATAGCCACCTCCACTCTCTACCGCCAACTGTGTGATCTGGACCTAACAGTCTGCCGCATGGTGTTCCTCCTGCACGCGAGAATACCGTTACAGGCGGTGCACCTGCGCCACTCCGGCGAACCTATACGTAGGATCCGATGATCGGCTATTCTTTGGAGAGGTATTCAACGACCGGCTGTTCGAGGGATATCAGCCGAGGAGGAGGCAGACCATGCGAACACACTGCCGCTCCACGACATTGCGTGTCTAGTGGTAACAATCCATGATCCATCTTCATAGCATGTTCTTGGTTGTACTTCACGTAGTAAAATTTTAATTTGCATGTGATGCGCCTATGATAGAATCCAACAGTGGTATCAGAGCCTCTGCTATAGGATTTGGTATTCAGTTCAAATGCATATTTGACATGTGGACGCAGAGGATGAGATCCGTCGTCATTCTTGAGATCGGCTATGTGCACGATTGATAAGATCAACTAGACATCAGGATCGTTGTGGCTATGTTTACTGACCATCGAAATTGATGAGGTCATGACACAACCTACCCTACCGGTCGATTTCGGCCATCAGGGTTCATAGTGAAACGTAAATCTAAATTGGTTCGGGATGATCGATGAGATCGGTCAGATCATAAAATCCGGCTTGATTGGAGTACATATTTGATTTGTGATTTCGCCATGATCGATGAGCCGGCTTGGAAGGACGTCCATGAAGGAGCCATACTATTTCACATATTTATGTTTATATGTGATTGATATTGCTTCTTGTTATCTCTGTGTGTTATAGTGTAGAAATATCCCTTGTCAATATCAAGAACATTGCCATTCTAGTTGTTGCATCTTCGCACATCAAATACGTATAGTGGTGGGCTCATAAATTTAGGTGCTACTGGTTGTCCTTGAACTGGAGGGTTCGTGTCGGACACGGACATGCACTGCATCAGTTGAACTTGACAAGGCTATCAAAATAGTTTTGGGCCTTGTGGCAAAGAAGGTTGGGAGCCGGGTTACAAGATACTTCATGTATAGAGATACAATTAGAAGGTGTTGCTTACCGAATAGGCAAGTTGGCTAGCAGTCATGCTAAAGCTCACTAGTCGCTCGCACTAGATGGATCCTGAATCACTAAGAGTTTGCGGAGTTCAGTGGGAGTAGTTCTATTTAAGGCTTGAATTACTCTACATAAACACATTGCTTAGTGATTGCATATTTCCTGTTGGAGATAAATGGCACCACCTGCTCAAAACTTTGCATTGAAATAAATTCTCGAAAATGATAAACTGGACGGAACAAACTTTACCACCTCGTATAGAAATCTGAGAATTGTTCTCAAGCACGATAAAAAGGAACATGTTCTAGAGGATCCACTTCCAGAGGTACCTGCCGATAATGCTAATGCCACAACGAAGAATGACTACCAAAAACTCGTTGATGAATCGAACGAGATCAGCTGCCTCATGCTGCCTTGTATGGATCCCGATTTGCAACAACATTTCAAAGACATTGCGGCTTTCGATACGATCAAGAGTGTCAACATCATATTTCAGGTGTAGGCTAGGACCGAAAGGTTCAACGTCTAGCGATCCTTGATGGATTGTAAGCTGAAGGAAGGTGATCCACCAAGCCCGCATGTGATCAAGATGATCGGATACGTGCAAGGTTTGGATCGTTTGGGCTTCTCGCTCTCGGATGAGCTGGCTACTGATGCAGTTCTGGGTTCTCCTCAAGCTAGCTATGGGACGTTCATCTCGAACTATCATATGCATGACATGGATAAGAAGCTCACTGAATTGCATGGGATGCTCAAGATGGCAGAGTAGGATATTAATAAAGGGACGCATCAAGTGTTGATGGTGCAGAACTCGGCAAAGTTCAAGAAGAGTTGGTCCAACAAAAAGGGTAAGGCAAAGGTCACGGAGAAGGTTGTCTCCGCCGCTAAGCCGAAGTCCGGACCGAACTCAAAGAGCATTTGCTTTCATTGCAATTAAGCTAGTGACTGGAAGAAGAACTATAGCAATTGGCTTGCTGAGCATTGCAAGAAGGCCGGAGATGCATCTTCGGGCAAAGGTACACTAGTTACATATGTTATAGACATTTACCTTGCTGACATACCTAGTATCTCTTGGGTATTTGATACCGGATCGGTTGTTCATATTTGCAACTCGATGTAGGGGCTGGTAAGAACTAAACGTGTGGCACAAGGGGAGATTGACATTAGGGTCGGGAACAAAGCAAGATATGCTGCATTGGAGCTCGACATGATGCAGCTCCACCTTCCTTGTGTATTTATTTTGGAATTGAATAATTGTTATTACATTCTACACTTAGTTGGAACATCATTTCTGCCTCATGATTGATGAGTCAGCATTATGAATTCAATTTAAAGGAAAATGGTTGTTCATTTTATTTGAATGGAACGTTCCGCAGCTATGCACCCATTGTAGATGGGATATTTATTTTGAATCTAAAAACAAAACCAGACTATAACGTGAATGTGAAGAGGCATAAGCCTAATGATATAAATCCGACATACTTATGGCATTGTTAGCTTGGAAACATTAGTCTGAAATGCATGAAGAAACTCCATGATGATGGAATCCTAACCTCATCTAACTTTGGGTCGTTCGAGACATGCGAACCATGCTTGCTAGGCAAGATTACAAAGTCTCCTTTTGCAAAGAATTGCGAGAGCGCATCCGAGGGAAACCTTGGGATAAAACTTCTACAACCGAGAAGAGGACAAATTTTTTGTTGCCCGAAACGGGGTTTTCCTAGAGAAAGATTTTCTCAGTAGGGAGGCCAGTGCGAGAATGGTGTGACTCGAAGAAATTTGAGAGACACTTGGGTATGACTCGGTTGGTGAAGAGATCATACCGGAGTCGGTCACGCAATCCGCCGTGGAGTCGACACCGGAGCCACGGAGGTCGGATAGATTGCACAAAGTGCGCAATGTGTTGTTGCTAGAAAGCGATGGTAACCCAGATTCTAAGGCATGGCTTGATGCCATGAGATCCGAGTGAAAGTCCATGGATGATAATCAAGTCTAGGACTTGGTTTATCCGCCGCCTGGCGTAGTATCAATTGGTTGCAAATCGGTCTTTAAGAAGATAACCGATGTGGATGGAAATGTTTAGATCCACAAAGCTTGGCTTGTCGCTAAAGGTTATGTACAAGTTCAAGGAATTGACTACGACGAGACCTACTCACCGGTAGCGTTGCCGAAGTCAGTGAGGATCATACTAGCTCTATCTGCATATTTTGATAATGAGATATGGCAGATGGATATCAAAACACCTTTCTTTCATGGAAATTTAGAAGAGGATGTATACATGATACAAACCGAAGGTTTTTGGCAATCCAACTAATGGTGGTAAAATATGCAAGCTCAAGAGATGCATTTAAGGATTGAGGCAAGCAGCTCGGAGTTGGAATATTCGTTTTGATGAAGTCATCGTTGACCTCGGTTTCAGAAAGAACGAAGAGGACTGTTGTTTATACAAGAAGTCTAGTGGGAGCTCGGTAGTATTTTTTATATTGTATGTGGATGACATACTACTGATCGGAAATGTTGTTTTGATGCTGAACTCATTCAAGGAATCATTTAACAACAAGTTTTGAATGAAAGACCTTGCAGAGGCCGTGTACATTTCAGGCATCAAGATCTATAGAGATAATCAAAGAGGCTGGTTGGCTTAAGCTAGAGCACATACATAGACAAAGTGTTGAAGTGGTTCAACATGAGTGAGGCCAAGAAAGGGTTCTTGCCCATCTCACATGGTATAAGGCTAAGAAAGACTCAGAGTCCTACGACTTCTGATGAGCGGAACCGGATGAGTAGGATTCTGTATGCTTCAGTAATTGGATCCATCATGTATGCCATGCTATGTACACGACCTGATGTTGCCTATGAAATAAGCTTAAGAAGCATATACGAGGGAAACCCAGGTGAGAGTCACTGGGCAGCGGTGAAATCTATCTTGAAGTACCTGAAAAGGACTAAAGAGATGTTCCTAGTTTATGGAGGTGAGGAAGATCTCAGCGTAAAGGGTTATGTTGATGCTAGTTTCCAAACCGACAAGTATGATTGTCGATCACAAACTGGATTCGTGTATGTCATGAATGGAGGAGCAGTGAGATGGACAAGTTCCAAGCAAGATACGATGGCCGACAACACAACAGAGGCCGAATGCATTGCGTCTTGTGAACCTGCAAAGGAAGATGTTTAGATTCGGAAGTTCCTGGAGGATCTTGGTGTGTTCCCGTGCTGGTTAAAAACATTGGATCTTTATTGCGATAATTCAGGTGCCGTCGCTGAGGCCAAGGAGTCGAGACAACACCACAAGACCATGCACATAGACCGAAAGTATTACTTGATACGAAAGCTCGTACAGAATGGTGATACTAATTTATGCAAGATTCACACGGATGCGAATGTGGGAGATCCTTGACTAAACTGCTTCCACAACCCAAGCATGAGGGGCATGTTAGATATGGGCATTGAATGTCTATTTGAGTGCATCTAGTGCAAGTGAGAGACTGTTGGAGATATGCCCTAGAGGCAATCATGTATGATAATATTTCCTCTGTATTTATGAATAAAGATAGTCCTTGGACATTATCAATGATGTGTATTAACAAGTATGTGACTTCTATGGGAGACTATTCATTACATAATGAGTGTCCTAAATGGTCCCTAGTCAAAAGAGTTGTGTGGATGTGCAACCAACTACACTAGCATATGATAGGGTGGATGGTCCGGTCTCACTCACCATGTAGCATTGGATGCTAGCCGGATAACATGGACACACAAAGATCTAGTAGGATTCGACGAGTCGGATCCGAGTCGAGATAAGGTATGAGTTGGACATACCCAACTATGAGATGCAACGATAGGTCATCTGGGAGTCTCTAGTACATCATATGTTCTATGTCCTAACACCTAAGCTGGCGCATGTACTCAGGATGGTGACACACTTGCTTTGGGCCGACCAAACGCTACTCCGTGGCTGGATAGTTACAAAGGTAGTTTGTGGCTTGTCCAGACTCATGCTGCGAGATGTGGTCAAGCAAGATGGGATTTGCCCCTCCGATCATGAGAGATATACTCTGGGCCCCTCATGTGATGTGATGTGGATAAGCATGTCCATGCGATGAAGATAGTGTGAATGTTAGCCAGATTTACCGGAATGAGAAAGAGGTCGTGTGGCAACAAGGATGACCATGTCGCCTTGAGCACGACAACGTATATCGTGTGGTGAAGGGAATAGAAGTATGAAGTACATGTTTGCCTAACCAGCTTCATCGGACACTAGGAGTCGACACATCTTGCTAGAGGCTGCTACCGACTAGCCGAGTCGGGCGTGGTCTAACTCACGACCAAGTGAACAAGCACCAAAGGGGTCGCGCGTTTAAGGGATGGAACACATCTGCTTTAGGGTGTGTGCGAGGCCGAAGAGTTGAGCCTCCGCCGGACACCTATATATAGTGGAGGTGCGGCACACTTAATCAGTAGATCACTTCGGCGCCATCATTAGGGTTGCTTATGTGTTGCACCTAGCCACCTCCACTCGCCGCTGCCAACTGTGTGATCCAGAACTAGTAGTCCGTTGCACGGTGTTCCACCTACACGCGCGGATACCGTTAGAGGCAGTGCACTTGCGCCGCTCCGGCGAACCTGTACGTGGGATCAGGCGACCGACTGTTCGTGGGAGAGGGATTCGACGACTTGTTGTTTGAGGGAGATCAGAAAAGGAGGAGGAAGACCACGCGGACATGTTGCCACATCTACTTCCGCTGCATGGCACTGCGCGTCTAGTGGTAACAATCTGTGATCTATCTCCATAGCATGTTCTTGGTTGTTCTTTGTGTAGGAAAAATTTAATTTGCATGTGATGCGCCAATGGTAGAACCCAACAGTTGGTCGTACCGAGATTCTAGGGTATGGCATGGGTTCTCTCTCTGAAAAAATCAGTAGAGCAAGAGGAAATTGTTGGCGGCGCCGATTTTGATGTTTAGGCTTTGAGAGAGAATTTTGTGGGAGAATGACTGAATATTTTTGGTGGCTATCTCTAAGCACTTGAGCAACCAATTCATCATAGATACCTTACCCCCATTTAATAGTATTGTCTTTCCTATGGACTCAAATGTGATTTCTCACAAATATAAAATGTAGAGTCTTGTAGCTTGAAGCTTGGCCAATCCTATTCCTTTCCTTGCATCAAGGGGTTTCTCCTCACAATCCTTTAGCCAATGCATCTTTGAACTTTTCTGAAATATACTTGGATAAAAACATTAGTTAAATGACAAATGTGTTTTTATTAATTACCAAAACCACCTTAGGGAGCAATTGTGTTATCACCGCCATCGCAGCTCCACTACCCCCTTCTTCCCTCATTGCTGCCAACGGAGGTCGACGGGCAAAGCCCGCGCGGCTGGGCGCTTGCGTCATCCAGTCTGGGCTCCAACAACACGAATTATTCATCCCATGGCGATCTCCGGTGTTGTTCCCGCGATGGTGCACGCACTAGCTGGGTGTCCGTGTTCGGGCGCGGGGAGCGTGCCTAGGGCGGCGTAGCATGGCTACGTCAAGGCATCCATGGTTCCGGTGCTGGGGAGGGCGGGGTGGCTCGCGATGGCCCCACAAGGTGGCCCTACGAGCACTTGTTGGTCGTGTTCTGGAGTGCGCGCGAGGCGATAGACGCAACCAGGAATGCACACATGACGGCGACCATTGCTAGGGGTAGCGGTGCTACTGCATGTGCCATGGATCTAGAGCAAGGGCGCGGCTAAGACTCGGAAGGGGAAAAGCAAGTGCGTGCAAGGGGCTGAGCAGGGTGGCGCTGGGACGGTGTCCGCGTGCTGGGCGAAGCACGTGCGAGTTCAACGGATATGATGCTCAGGCGGGGTTCTGCACTGGCATGGCCCATGGTGAAGGGTCTTGAGCGGCCTTTTCGACATTTGAGCTTCGGCTTCGGCCGCGAGGGGCACATCCGGTGTGTGTGTGCGCGGTCTAACATCGCGTGGACACCCGTGGGGTGTGTGGATTGAAGGCCCATGGCACCGAGGAAGTGCGCTCTAGCGATGTGTGATGCAGATCTGATCTCTTGCCAGCGGTGGTCTCCGTGTGGTGCGGTTGGCTCTGGTGGATCTTGGTGCTTCTTCGTTGATGGGGCAACTTTAATGATGGCGATGTTTGGTGGGCTTGCTGATGCCAATGTGAGATGATGTGCGGCTCGGGTGGTGTGGAGTTTGGTGAAGACCACGTCTTGAACTCGTGCCATGATGAGCGATGGGAGCGGATTTGGCCATCATTGACCTTCATGGAGGCATTGTTGCTTTGTTCTCCCACCCCTCTTGTATAGATCTGGTCATTTCGGTCTTTCCGGGGGAAACCTTGGTCTATGATCAGACGATGGTGGCGCCTTGGTGTCATATTCACTCTTGAGGGCTTCATCTTGGGAGCTTTGCATCGGCGAGTGGGGCATGTGGACAACTATTGGACTTCTATGGCAATGGTGATGGTGGGAGCATTGTCGGCAATGCGGCAATGTTTGCGGTAGTCGGCTGTTCTTCAGCCAGTCCAGGATTTTGCCTCGATTTGTTTGTTGCTATGGAGTCGAAGTTGCGTCGGCGGGGCCCTATGATATATGATGACTGGCGGCAGGTAGCCCATTCGGCGACCTACCATGGCGTCACACGTGCGTAGTTTTGTCCTACAAAGTCCTCCGTAGGAGTCCGAGTTGCATTGTGTAGGTGCAGGTGTGATTTCATCTCGAACTTATCTATAATTTTTGATTGTTCCACGCTGATATATTATCATTCTAGAATACTTTTTGGGTGTTCTTTAAAAAATTCTATTAATTTTTAGCACCAACCTATTGACCAAGTGCCGAGTGTGAATTTTTGTTTTGTACATGTTTTTCACTTTTCAGGTTTACCATACCAAACGAAGTCCAATTGACCTGAAACTTTTTGGAGATTTTTTCTGGACCAAAAGAAGATAACGAGCATCAAAAGAAGGCTCGGGGCCACGCGAGGGCCCCACAAGCCAACACGGTGCGGCATGGGGGCGTCGCGGCCTGTTGGCTTGTGGGCCCCTCGAGGCCCTCCCGACTCCTTTTGTGGATTATAAATTCTAAAATAACCTTCAAAAACCTCGAGGCAGTCCCGAAACACTTTTTGCACCGCCAAAAGTCTTTGTTCCGACGGGAGGTCATGTGGAGCTCTGTTCCGGCACCCTGTCGGAGGGGCGATCGATCATGGAGGGCCTCTTCTTCAACCTTGCTGCCCTCATGATGATGTGTGAGTAGTTCACCATAGACCTACAGGTCTATAGCTAGTACCTAGATGGCCATCTCTCTCTCTCTCTTGATCTTAAATACAATTATCAACGCATCCTCGCTTTGATCCACATGATGTAATTCCTTTTGTGTGGTGCGTTTGTTGGGGTTCGATGAATTGTGGGTTTATGTTCAGATTATTCATGATAAATATTTTAGTCTTCTCTAAATACTAATATGATTCTTATGGGCATGATTATGATAGTAATTCTCTTCGATCTATTGAAATAGTTTGGCCAACTAGATTGATATTTCTTTAGTGAGAGAGATGCATTGTAGTAGGTTCAAGCTGGAGAATTTCTATACCCCAGCGCAGAAGGGGACAATCTTTGTGTGGCTGCTGCTAAGGATAACACGATGGGGTTGATTCACATTGCTTGAGTTTATTTTGTATACATCACGTCATTGTTCTCCATGTATTACTCTGTTTTACTTAATACTCTAGATGCATGATCGATAGCGGTCAATAAGTGGAGTAATAGTAATAGGTGCAGGCAGGAGTCGACCTATTTGTTTATGGATGTGATGTCTATATACACATGATCATTGTCGTGAATATCACATAACTATACGCTTTTCTGTCAACTGCCCAACAATAATTTGTTTACCTGTCGTATGCTATTTTTCATGAGAGATGTCATTAAGGAAAACTATGGCCTTCGGGTCTATTCACCATATATTTACAGAACCTTCAATACCTTCCTGCCAATTACTTGTTTTTATTTGATTTTTAATTTACAATTATCTACACCTCACTCGCTTGCAAATAACAAGTTTATGGGGATTGACAACCCTCTTGCCCGCGTCGGGTGCAAGTTGTTTGTTCTTTTGTGTGCAGCCGTTGAAGATGGTTGTGATTGATATTCCTATCGGTTCGATAAACCTTGGTTTCCTAACAAAGGAAAATACTTAACCACACCGCACTGTGATAAACTATGCCTCTTCACGAAAAACCCAACGCACATCAAAAGGATCAAGGTAGTTGAGTTTTTGGCATAGATCTTCATGCAGCTTCATGTGTTCGCTACAGTGTGGGTTGTGTCCACGATCATCTTTGACAGATTCAGAGTCGTTTTAGAGTATAGGGATGGCGTTGATGCCTCTAGGGGAGGAGTGATGACGATGATGCCCGCGTGCTGTCTCGTCGAGGCCCTCTTCGGAGTGATTTGCGTGGGCTTTTTTATATGTGTCGCTCAACAGTTATAATGGTGTTCATCCGGTTCTCCATAATTAATTGGGCAATCTGGTTTTTGCTTGATTTTTTTGTAATTAACTGAACACCTTTTTCCTTTTTAAGGAATGCACGATAACTGCCATTTTGAAAAAGAAAACTAATTACAAGGGTAAGGAGGAAAGGAAAGTAGAAGTTGTGCCGATGCCGTCTGTCGTGATCCACGCCCGGATGCATTCTCCTCCGTGCTCTCGCCCTTCAGTAGACTTTGCCCAGTTGGGGCCCACATACTTGTGGTTGGGCTAGTGAATCCTACATGGACGCTTGACGACTCGATATTCCCCATGATTGGTTCCGGTTAATGAGTTGGCTGTCATGGTGGGCGTTCATGGCGTTGACGCCCTTGCTTGTGTGGCTGCCATGGCAGCACTCCTAACCTTGGTCCTGTGTGAGACTACCCACAATGAGAGTAACATAGGTAGTAACATAAGTGCGATCTAAAAAAAATTATGATGTGGCAACTAATAAATGAGAAGAGAGAGAAATTGAGTAACTTAGCATGTTACTACCTCTATGATTAACATAGCGGATACCAAGGCAAGATGAGTCTATAGCTTAACAAATGGTAGGCTCAATGTTAATATCCCCTATGTTACTATCCATTGTGGAGGTAGTAACTTAGACAAATAACATATGTATGTTACTACTCTATGTTACTTTCCATTGTGAGTAGTCTAATGCTACTGGTATCCTGACAATCTGGGAGGTGTAGTTGTTTTTGTCTCACAGGCCTTGATGTAAGAACTAGGAGGTCTACTGCGGATCGTTGCCCGGAGTATGCAGGGACATAATCATTTATTTCTTCAAATCAGGAAAAATCAATAAGAGTAAACCATATTCTGGGAAAAAGTTGGATTAAATTAATGAGAAGTTACAAACAATACGTGCTTCAAAGCATTAATTAAAAGTCTGGCAATTGATAAAACTATCAACTAATTAAATTATCTGAATTTCACATGACAATCTCTAGAATGCGCAGCTGTGATGAGTAAGCAGAACATTTGATTCAATTTTTTGTGTGCGATGCTGAAATAAGTGACTTCAGTTAACTCTATGGACTGAGTTGGTCGAATTAGACAGCCTCGGAATACTTCAAAACTACATTCTTTTTGCATGATCAGGTGATCATGTCTCATAAAAATATCAGTGCCCTATCAGCTGTCATATGTGTAGACCTACTTGCTGGTTGGAGTTCTTTGACATAATAATTCAACAATAATTAATGCTCCGCAAAATATACCAACTATATCATGTAACATGCACTTGCATAAAATAACTGGGATTGAAAAAGGCATATAAAACAACTCATGCGAGAGCCCACATGTATGTGTAGAACAACTGGTGGAGGCCAGATGACCATGCACCGACTGACCCTTGCGCCTGACGCCTTATCAATGAAGGTGATTGGATCAAACACCCAGCCTTCCTTGGGATCGCGTTTCTTGTTGTTATCGGCCTTGTCTTCTGAGGTGGAGGGCGACCGGGAGGCGGAGGATCTCGCAGTTCAGGTCGCTTCAGACGTGTTTCTTGAAGAACGGATAGTCTCGCAGGATGATCTCTCGAGACCATCAAAGTCCAAGGTCCAGATAGCCCAGGAGTTCTGGAATGAAATCAGATACCCGTCACCTGCATCTAGGTTCAGGGAACGACAACCAACTACTCCGCCCGACGAAGATACGTCCTCTGTTTTGTCTTGCAGGTATGATGGTGCACCTCTTCAGCGTCAGCAAATGTGGCCGAGACGGTTTCGTCTTCTGCACAGAGACTGCGCTCACCATGGATTGGCGGATTCAATGTCCCAATGGTGCATTTGGGGTGGCGTGGTGCTCTACCACGACCTAGAATCACGCCTCCCCCTTGCCTCGGGGATTTCTTCCCTGTGACTTCGAGTCCAGGAACTGTGGCACCAGACATAGAAGGGAAGGGCGCAGCGGACTCAGAGCATCTCCAACAGGCGCCCAAAAACTGCTCTGCGCGTTAAAAGATTCGTTTTTTGGGCGCCGGACTGCTCGAGCAGAAGCTGCAAAACGCTGCGCGCGCTAAAAAATTTTGGGTGCGCGCTTAAAAACGCTATCGCGCGTAGGATATTTGGTGCGCCGGCTTGCGCGCGCAGCAAACTCTGATTGGCTGCAGATGGGACCGCTGGATCGGACTGGATTGGGCGCCGCACTAGCGCGCGTCTGTTGGAGATGCTCCGGCCCCGCGCTTCAAAACTGCTACAGTGACGCGCTAAAAAATTTATTGGGCGCGGATTTTTTGCGCTGCCGTTGGAGATGCTCTCAGGCCTCGCGGCGCTCAATATTGGGCGCATGCAGGCTCGCGACATCGTCCACGACAAAGGGAACGAACGGATCAGCAATCCGGTTTCCTCGATAACAGGAGTTCATCGCGGGGTTCAAATGACGGGATACCCCACAACTGTGGGCCGATCGACGTCCTGGACCCACTTGGGATTTTGCCTAAGCGGGTTTGGGCATCTGAAAGCATACCATCGATCTTTTAGGCCTTGTTTGGTTCCTCAAAATTTAAGGGGGTTTGGAGTGTAATGAAGGGGATTAAATCCTCTACAAGTCAAAATTCACCTTAATCCACTCCAATCCACTTCAATCCCTTTGTGGGAGGGATTAACCAAACAAGCCCTTATGGTGCGACAAACACCAGCACTCACGTCGCCGCTTCCCCAATCTACACATGCGTGCGGGAACCCATCGCCACCCAAGACGTTTTCTGCAGACACGGGTGCTCGCCCAACGTTTGCCGAAGTGCTCCAAGCTCGGCATCCAATGGTGGATAAGCCGTAACGGATGGGACAAGGAAACCATCTAAGGGGGGTCAAGCTTCGACCGGTACCGTTGGTGCAGCGACAGTAGGGTTTGGGGCCGCACGAGGGCCTACGCCCTTCCCAGCCTTGCGGCCGATGACACATAGTAACTCTACCACGGGGAATCCCTCCAACCCGCCACCTGGGTTTGATTTTGGCAATGCCTTCACCGTTGCGTCCGCGCAGGGGCAGAAATGCAAGAAAAAGAACAAGAAGAAAAAACCTACGGCGCGTGCTGGGCAGAACGAGGTTCTAGCTGCGGACTGTTCGTTGGTTGCCACGACTGCGGCAGAGAGGGTGCATGCTATCGTCCTGCAG
The DNA here is from genome assembly GCF_904849725.1 of Hordeum vulgare subsp. vulgare. NCBI lineage: Eukaryota > Viridiplantae > Streptophyta > Magnoliopsida > Poales > Poaceae > Hordeum > Hordeum vulgare. The sequence goes on from NC_058520.1 coordinate 223,682,942, forward strand.
CCCAACCTGCCTCAGTTATAGACCACGCGAGTGATTCCTCAAGTTCAGGTTGCTAATAAGGCTAAAACCCCTTGTTGGAAGTGTGAGGTGGACACCCACGCCACAAAGAACTGCAATGTACAACACTATTGTTATATCTTTGATTGTTCTGCTCGCCCGATGAAGAAGTGTCCAACCCTTAAGCTTCCAAGACCTTGTGTATTGGTGGCTGATATGGGTACCAAGGATACCATGTTCGCTCAGTTTCCGGACAGCGTCAATCATGCTAAGCTCTCTCCAAGCTCGAGTCGCATTGCATTGGTAAAAGTTGCTGGTGGGGCTGCAACAGCTAAGCAGATACAAGACCAGGTAGCACGTATGTGCCCTGTTTTGTCTTGGGTCTGGGAGGCTGTCCCTTATGGGGAGGATGCTTTCATAATCATTTTTCCGATAATGGAGGCGCTCTTGCCATTTGATGGCATAGATTTGGGCAATCCGACGCAGGACACTAGACTTGCTTTCAGCCAGTGGAAGCCAGAGGATATTATCCCTAAGATGGAGCTTTATCAAACTTTGGTACATGTCACGGGAGTCCCTCACACTATGAGACACTTTCTGGAGATTTGGGTTGTGGGGTCTCTGATCGGCACAACGATTCATGTAGACCTCCTAGCTCTCCGGTGTAAACGTATGATACATATTCTCGTGGAGATGACAAGTGATGATTGCTCCATCAGCTCCGATGATACGGTTTCGTACATTCGGATGGACGGTATATCTTTACCTATTAATAAAGCAATTAGTGCTTCTTACGTCCGTCATTAATATTATTCATAAAGTTGATCAAAATTAACCACAATTGCCACTTATAAGTCATTGAAAATGTTCCAAACAGGAAAATCTTTGGACCTGGCCGGCCCATGTAGGAAAATCTTTGGACCTGGCCGGCCCATGTAGCAAAAAGATGTAGCACACCTATTTGGGCCAGCCCATGCGTGGCCACCTGTTCTTTTAGTTTACTTTTTTTATTTTACTTTTCAGTTCTATTTTTTTCTACTTTAAATAATTTAGATCTTGAAATAACTTTTCTTAAATTTAAAAAACTGAGAATTCTGAAATAAAATATTAATGAAACATAATTTTTTTGAGAATTCAAAAACTACTCAGGAGTTTTGAAAAATGTTTGCATATACAAAAAATGTTTAAATTTTTAGAAAATGTCTGTAAAATGAAAAAAGTCAATAATTTTAAACAAAAGTCCATGTAAAAATCTTAAAAACAGTTCGTGCCTCTGTTTTTAGTCTCATTTTTTATTTTCATTTTCTGTTCCATTTTTTAAAATTGAAATAATATCGACTTTTGAAAAACTTTTGCAACTTATAAAACAGAGAATTTTGAAATAGAATTTTGAAGAAAACATAAATTGTTTGTGAATTCAAAAAATGCTCCGGATATTTGTAAAAGTATTCCCATATTCAGAAAAATGTTCATAATTTTAAGAACAATGTTTGTGAAAACAATTAAAGTCCATGATTTTGAGAAAAAAGTTTGTGCATTATTTTTTGAGTGCAATTAAAAAAAATGTTTGCTAATTCAAAAAATATTCATGCATTTCAAGAAATGCCCTAAAATTTTAAAGACGTAATATGATCAGCATCCTTGAAGATTATAATTATTTTTCTCCCGTTGCAACGCACGGGCCTTTTTGCTAGTTAAAGCTCAAAAGCTATGAATTCACTTTCCTCAAAGCTTTGTGCAGGAGCCCGATTTTATGCTATGGTTTGTGACTGCAGAGCTAAGGATGGAGATGCGGACTGACACATGCATGATAATTTAGCGGACCAGCCCAGATCTGTTGCTGAAGCGGCACACGATGATGGTGGGGTCGTTGGTGGGGTACAACTGCTCAGGAGGGACTATCTCAGCAGGCATCGTTAGCTAACATTCTCAGCGGGGTTGCTCTCACACCATTCAACCCAAGTCCAAAAACTCCTCGAGGTGTGGAGATCCTACGACAGAGGCATGGGCTCAAGCTGAAGCTGGGGAGCAGCCAATCACGCTCGCCAAGTTGTGGCTCACTGCCGGTTACGGTGGGCTGCCCAGCCTTGCCGACTGCGCATCCTACCTCCGCGATCAAAGGGAAGGCTGCTTCTGCAGCAGCAGGTCACGCGGACTTGACTCTCACAGCCAGCTGCATGACTCGGCGCTCGTCTCTATAGCAGTTGCTGACGACTGCTGCGACACCTGTGGGCATGGCAACCGGTGGAGCTCACCCAGGGGATGTAGTAGATAATGTGGCTGAGGATTCCCATACTCATCAACTGCTTAGGTCTGAGGCGTCAGCGGCACCCCTGGCGGATGCAGACACATGCGTGCCGATGCCACTTTCGGTGACTCTCGGGCAGCCGGAGCCGGCAGGATCGGAAACTCTTATGCACCTGGAGCCGGTAGCACTGGCAGCACCGACGTAGCAGGAGCCCACAAGTTTGGCATCTCATATACAGTCGGAGCCGGCACGATCGGCAGCTCGTATATAGTCCGAGTCTGCTGGATGGGCAGCTACTATGCAGTAGCAGCCCGCAAGAGCGACAGCTCCTTTGGTGGTACACGTGTTAGGTTGATCTCTTTCAACGGCCCATTGGACCTTGACTCACGCCCTGATCGGGGCGTCCAGCCCAAGTAAGGCTGATGGATCCCTGTCGCGCAGTGCTATAAAGAGGAGGTGGGGAACATGGCACAAGTTACGAGGGTCGCCGCCGTCACTGGTTCCCCAATCTCTAACCCTATTCTGATCTAGAGGGATGCACTGAAGCGACGGCAAGTCCACGCCGCCGCTACCACATCTCTCTCCTTCCCACCGTCGTCACCACCTCACGATGGACGACCGAAGGGAGCTCATCGAGTACTCCATAAGGTAACATACCTCTACTCTCACCGAACACATCTAGCTTTGTCGATCCACGGAATCTATCAATGGTATCATGAGCCACGAGGCTTAGATGTGTTTTCGGTTGAAACACGACAAGGATAACATTTTCCCTCCCCGATATGAACCCTAGATGGGCAAAGAAACCGAAGATGGCCATGGGCCTCGTCGGCAAAGTAGCGCCGCCGCAAGGCCGCGCCTGTTCCTCTCGATCCCCACACGCATCGGCAAGCCGAGGTGTGGGGAAGAAGAACCTACCTTCTCAAAGGCAAAGTATGGATCTGAAAAGATCCAAAAGGAAAACAAAGAAAGGATCTGATTAGATCCAAAAGAAAAAGAAAAAAAACAAGAGACTGGATCCGAAAGAGCAAAAAAAAGGGGGGGGGAATGCAAAGAAAAGGTCTACACCCCAACCGGGGCAAAGGGCACCACCACCGCGCCCTTGACGGTGGCGCGTTCACCTTGAAAGTGCTCGTGCGCGCCGGCAAAGGAACGGAGATGGAGCCACCGTATCATGCCGATGTGCCATATCTCTACACGGAAAGGAAAAGGAGCACCACGGCCAACCCACTCGACGGCGGCGCGCTCACCGCAAGGGAACGCGCAACCGGCGAATGGGGAGGCCACGGCGCCACTATCTCTTGCTCTGCCGACGCCTTGGTTCTCTCTCTGTCTGAGAACTAGATGGGGGAGGAGGGGCTAGTCGAGCAAGGAAAAAAAAGAGAGAAAGAAAGAAAGAAAAGGGAGGGCAGCCCGGGAAAGAGCCGTCACGCGCGGCGTGGGACCCTCGGTCACCACGGCCGGCGACCATTCCCCGCGCCCTCCGGCGGGGTTGCAAACCTCCGCGTGAGAGGGATCCCCTCCTGGCTCAGACCTGGTGAAGAAAAAACAAAAAAAGGGGCAGAACCTCCTCGGTGGGGCATGGATGCCACCACGCGAGGAAGGGCCGAGGGCGGCGCATGGCGCGGTGGCCTGGCCGCGGCCGGTGGCTAGTGCTCTCGAAAGGGGGCCGGCTTGGGCTCTTCCTCGGCGGGGCATAACAACCACCGCGCGAGGGAGCGGCAGGAGCCAGGGCAAGGCAGCCCGAGAAAAGAAGAAAAGGCAAGGGGGAGGGGGTCTCGCGCGGCTCACGCGGCGCGCGGTGGCGTAGCCATCGCCGGCGGCCGGCGTAGCTCCTCCCCATCGTCGCAAGCGGCGCGTGCGGGAGCCAAAGGAGCCGCACGGTGCGTGCGGGAGCACACGAGAAGAGATCGGCGGGCTGGGGGAGAAAATGCAGATTAGGGTTCCAGCCCGGTCGACAGCTCCCTTTTTGTTCCCTCCGATCCCTGAGGGGAGCCGTTGGATGCAGATCAACGGCCAGATTCGCGTGCGTCGAAAACCCTAGTGATGGCGGGCCTTATGGGCCAAAAGATAGGCGACCGGGCCACTCAGGCCGAAGGTAGCCCTAAGGCCGGCGGGAGGAAGCGCCTCGCCCAGGCCAGCGCATCGGGCCCACACGAAGAGAGAATGGTAGGACGAGGCCACTGCCTGCTGGGCCCAATAGAGGCTCTGGTCTCTTTTCTCTTTTTTAAAAAGGAGATTTTTTATTTTTGTCTAGTTCTAGAGAGATTTAAAATCTCCCTTTCTACACAAATTTTACAACGAAAATATTGTTTAGAAAGTACAAAAGAAAATGGTCAAAGTTTCTGTCAATTTACATAGAATTGTTAATTTATTTTTCTGAAAAGAAAAGTAAAAAGATTTCAGAGAACAAAATAGTTTTCTCAGAAAAGGAAAAGTTCATGATCTTTATAAAAGCATTAATAATGTTCATGAATTTTTTAATTATGACAGAATATATTTTCCTGTAATAGTGACATAATTTTTTTGCAAAGAAAAATAAAAGTTTTTGAAAATACAATATTTTTTTGAAAAAGAAAAGTTCATCGATTTTATAGAAGTAATTATAAAGTTCATGAAACTTTGATTTTAACAGAATATTTTTCTGTAAAGGTGCATGAATTTTTATATTCACGTTTTTTCGCTGCAAAGTAAAAAGATTTAGTCCTCCAATTAAATTGGAACCAACGGGAAAATTTAATTGGAAGAAATGTTATTAGCAACGTTTTTCCCTTGTGGGTGAAATAAGATTCAAACAGTTTCCGCTATGGCAATAGAATGTAGTTTGTTTTAAAGTTAAAATATGGTATTGTTGTTTTCTGACCAACGTTGATGATAACAATACTATATTTGTATGAGTCATCTTATGTTCAAAGCTTAAATCTTTGATAAATTTTGTATCAAAGTGATCAATTTTCAGAGCACAGATAAAGAAATGCATATGGTTAACGGTGATGATTCTTTCTTACAAATACTATCATCACATAGTTTATAAGTTATATGCATTATTTCCATTTCTGCCCAACGGTGATATGGAACTAATACAGTAGGATGATGTTTTATTCTAATTCTGCCCAACGGTGATTTAGAATATAAAAGAAAGTCTTACAAGGTTTAATGTGCCTGATTTTAATCAGACCAATATAGGGTTATTTTTATGCTCATTATCGTTGTTTATTGGCTAAGTATTCTCAGACTAAAAGTTATTCAAGCTTTCACTCATGAAAGCGAATGTTTTGGGTACTAGTGACCCGAAAGATGGAAAAGAAAGGTCATAACTTGAGGGAATAAATTCTCTCTAAAGAATGGCTTCAAAAGAAAAGGACTCTTGGATATTAATTCAAGAAAAGAAAAGAGATAGATCATTGAGAGTCTTGGTTGACGAATGTCTTTCATGTACTCTCTATGATGGAGTCTCCTTTTTCAGTCAACATGATTGAAATGAAACAAGCAACATGCATTTTTAATTTGACCAACGTCGGATCAAACATGTGTGTCAAAGATAATTCAGATTTATTTCTGAATTTGATACAGTCAAAGGAGCCAATTATGGCATTTATGATGTCCCTTAAAGGGAATTACCCGCATGGCGGGAAAAGTCTGGGAAGAATGCGTGCTTAACCGGGTAAAGTTGACATTGTATTATGTCAACAATTCGTGTATGGCGGGAGAAATTATGGCAAAGGTCTTATCCTGTATGACAGGAGAAAGTTATGATGACTCATGTGCGATTAATGTGTCCCACTATGGGAGAAAAGTATGGAGTAGCTATTAAGCTTTCCTATTATCAACCATACACTTTATGTGTAACGGTCATTATGCAATCACTAAATCCAGAAAGGATAAAAGTAACAGACGAACCTAAACACAAGAATGATATGCAAGTGTGACTTGCAAAAGAGACAATGATAAAGAACTCTGTTGAGTTTCTGAAATGAAATGAGGAAAAAGTACTCCCATACTAGTTAACTTATAACTTCATTTTACATGAAGTGATAAGATGAATGAGCTAGATAATCTAAGTTTCCTCATTTCACAAGAGCTATGAATGGGTTTCAAAATTGTGGCAGAAAAGTTCTTGCCACATTTCGAGGGGGACATAGAGACATGAAATACATTGTAGTGTATTTCATGACTCCTCTGTACTTTAGATGATGTGATGCACATTATGCATCTAAAGTGATCCATTAATAAAGAATGTGATTGTCAAGGGGAGTACGACAGTCATCTGAATACCGTCATTATGATACCGCTAAAGAAAAAAACAGTTGTATTTTCGGATCTTTTATAGTGCTGAAAGCAGACTAAGGAATACAACAGTGGTGCTTAAAGTGCCATAAAGAAGAAAATTTAAGATACGCCATTTCTTCAGTGAAGATGGAGTAATCTGGGGGAGCATGTTGTATGACCTATACAACACCTGTTGTTAGCTCTACAAGGGATCTTGTGATACAGGTCCCTGTAAAACCTATTGCCTTTTGGAAATGGGTGACTACAGAATTAATTTGCCTTTTGGCAATGACAGAGCAACGACAACCCCATATGAAAGAAGTGCTAGTACTTGAGATTTTAATGGTCTCTAGGAATGTGAAAATCAGATACTTGTGATTACTATAAAGTCTATGTTAGTGAAATTCCACCATTTGAATTTCACTAACATAGACTTTTATGAAGGGTCTACAAGGCAAATGTGACTCCAAAGGAAATATGTAAAGGTGTAAAACATGACTTAAATCAAAAGATTTTGTGCAAAGAAAATGAGAGGACAATTGCATTCATGCAAAGTTATAGAATGGGAAATTCGTTTCCCAATTCCTGTGCATGTGGGATGACGTCCTACTTACTAGTGGTGATGTCAATTCTAGTGCAGGAGGAGAGAAGAAGTTCTTGTCCTCAAAGTTCAAAAGAATAAAAGGGGGTATTAGGAATGTCGCATGGACATGCTAAGAAAGATCTCTAAAGTATGCATACGAGAAAACCTATGCCTGTTCTTATAGTCAAGGGTAATGGAAGTGGAAACTATGGTGTTCCAAAAGTTAATAAGAAAAGATTGTAAACGGATATGGTGCCATATGCTTCAGTTGTTGGAAGCTCAAGATATTACCCTGACACAGTTCACGTATATATCCGGGTTGTTTTGGCAATGTCCAGTCCATAGATAAATCAATGGAATGGATTCAAAGATATCGGCCTCATGCTAAAAGAAATAAGTGCTCTCAAAAGATTGTGAGTACAAAGTCAAGACTTGTGAAATGTATAGCGAAATCCACAATTGTCGCTAACTTTCATACTCGGAGTTTTGTGTGGAAAATATCCAAATGAGTAAAATGATTGTCATCAATGTGATGCAATGATATGTTATAGCTTGATATGAGGCTGAGGGACGGGCAACATGGTTAATGGCTACCTGTACCCGGAGTTGATAATGGTTGACAACAACGATAACCATTTTAAATTCTTTCGCTCCTGTCACAACGAGTCAAGTGTTGATGCCAAACGCACTGACAAAGAGTTACGTGTTGTGAAGGAGAATGTCCGGAATTATGGAAAAATGCTTGAAGCATAAAAGCAACAAACAAGTGTTTGCAGATCTGCTTATCAAAGGCTTACCGCCCAGTGTGTTCGGAGAACACATAGTCGACATGGGTTTTATGGTATAGTCTAATATTTTCGGACAATAAAGGGCCCAAGGATAAAGAATCTGTCTCAAAATAGAGAGGTACATTGTGGCTGTCTGATTCCATCGGCAATTGAACCGTGACGATGAAACATGTCCTGTGTATTGATCTGTTACGAAACGGGTAAAGTTAAAAGTATATGATGAGACCAAGGGGGGAATGTTAGGTTGATCTATTTCCCAATGGGCCCAACGGCCCATTGGACCTTGACTCACGCCCTGATCGGGGGCGTCCAGCCCAAGTAAGGCTGGTGGGCCCCTGTCACGCAGTGCTATAAAGAGGAGGTGGGGACCATGGCACAAGTTACGAGGTTCGCCGCCTGTGACATCCTCGACTTTTGCAACAGTAATTATTGTAATTAAGCTACAGTGATCACCCGCTAATGATGCCACGTCATCGAATTTCCATCTCAGACCCGCGTTGATTCGAGTCTGTCCGGATCCAAAATTCGAAAACAAAAGAAAAGTATTTAAAAAGAAAAGTCAAATAGTAAAATAAATAATAAAAGAAACAAAACAAATTAGAAAGAAAGAAATAATAGAAAAAAAAAGCAAAATAAAACAAAACAAGACAACAAAAAAAAAGAAGAAAACCCCCCACCCCCCTGGCCTGGCTGGGCCAAGAGGCCCAACCGGCCAGGCCCCCGCGCCCCCTCCCTCAAACCCTAGAGCCCCCCTGGCGAGGGAGCCCCCCCTCGCTACTCCCCCGTTTTCCCAGCGCCGCCACTCCCCACGCTCCCCCTCTCGCCTCCCACCCCTCCACCAACCGCCCCTCGTGGGGGCCCCTACCCACCTCTCGTACCCCTTCCCACCTCGCCGGATCCAGCCCCCCCCCCCCCCACGGCCTCCTCCTCCCGCCGGCGGCCTCTCCTTCGTCGGCCCTTCTCCCGGCCGGCGAGGCCCTCCCCGTCCCGTCGGCCGGCCCCCTGGACCCCTTCACCACGCCGGCGAGCCCCTCCCCCACCGGGCCTCCCCTACGCCTCTTCCTCGCCGGAACAGCGCCGTCACCGTCACCGCCTCGTCCTCCTCCTCGCCGTCACCGTCGCTTCCCGCGAACTCCGGCTTCACCGGCCCCTCCCGTCAACGTCGGTGAGCCCCTCCTCGGGCTCCTCCCACCATGTCGTTCTCCTCGCCACCCCGGTTCTGTTCCGGCAAATGGGACCAATGATCCGTCGACGGTAGACTCCGGTAGGAAGGATTGAACATTTGGTTCTTCTATGTGGAGTTAGCAAAGAACCTCTCTGCTATAGTTGTTAACAGAGAGAGGGAGATGAGAGTTTTGAGAGAAAATAAAAAAAAACAAATGTTGTATTCCGTATGTATGTATGTATGTATTTGATACCCGTATTTATGTATGTATTTGCGTATATAGGCATGTGGAGAAATACGACATTTGTATGGTTATGTATTTGTGGTTAAAAATGTCTTTTTGGCCTAGGGTCACTTACCGGTGGGGCCAACGCACCCGCTGTCTATGACAGGGAGGCCCCACGCGATAGTTAATATAAATAATAAAAAATAATGTTTTTATTAAATAAATTAATAGATATATTAGTTAAATTAATTAATTAGAGTAATTAGAGTATGACACGTGGGTCCCCCACTAAATTAATCTTAATTAATAATTAATCTTAATAAAAATTTGTGCCTATGACGTTCGGGACCCGCTGGTAAGTTGACGAGTCAAATGTTGATGTCAGCATGAGATCGCGATGATGTCATAATGGGATTTTATTAAAATAATTAAATCTGTTTTTAATTCCTAATTGTTGAATAAAACTTTAAAACTTAATATTAAATAATCCGTAAATCAGATCGAATTATTTTCAACATGAAAGTTGATCAGCAAAACGAGACGAATCCGGATACACGGCCCGTTCGTGTGTCACGCGTCCCTAGCATAGCAAACTTGGAACTTTTCCATCGTTTCCAGTATAACCGGTAGTAGCCCGAGACCCGGAAAATATCGTGAGATATTCTTCCGACCCGTCTATGACGGATGTTGCTGCGTTAGCTCATGTCTAGCCTGCATCTTGCCATGTCATGCTTTGTGTTGCATCGGTGCTATTATTTATTGTTTCTTCCCCCTCTTCTTACCGGTAGACCCCGAGACTGACGCTGCTGCCGGGTACATCTACGACCCTGCCGATCAGTCCTTTGCCGTAGAGCAGCAAGGCAAGCAAATTCCCCTTGATCATTCCTATATCGCCTATGTCTTTCTTTCTACTACTTGCATTAGTATTTTGCTACTGTTGTAGTTAGCTCCTATATCTGATGCATAGCCTATTTTTGATGAACTGCTACTTTCAGTCTTGTACCTTTAATCTGCTTTGTATAGGTGGAGCAGTCATCCCCTCTGACCCCGTAGTTCAGTTGCCCCGCTTGTTTTCAAATCTCGATCTCTGATCAACGAGCCAGACCCCACACAGCACATTCACCCCCCTTTGTTGTACGACGCTACAGAGATACTATCGGGTACCGAGGGTGACACCCCACTAAGTACTCCTGATGATATCTGTGTAGTATAGCTAGTCGGTCGTGGTTATCGAGGGTGATTCCTCTTTCACCATTCCCGATGACGTCTCTGTCGTGCCACCCCGCGAGTGTGGGACCCCCGAGGGTGATTCCTCTATGCCCACCTTGACGGGTACATCGTTCGGAATCCAACGAGGGTGATACCTCGGATTCCCCCCGATGTTACAACCACACAGTTACTCGACCATGTCACTGGGATCATTGGTGATTAGTTGTAAGACGGGTGGATTCCCGTGAGATTGTGTTGGTGGCCTAATTAAAATGCTAATGGATTTGGGTATTTGATCTGGGTTGGTCGGAGACCTTTTCGCACTAACCGGCTACGCGGGAAGAATTATGGGTACTCGGCGTCGCGGTATCAGCCAAAGCTTTTCAGATGCCAGCAACGTAGCGGCGCGCGCCCGAGTGGTCCCGAGATGCATCGCGCTTGTGATTAAGGGATGCTAGGACTGACGTCGGCCGCCCACGCCACGTGGAGGAGCGTGAAGGGGAACTGGGCCCACGAACCCTTTGTGCTTAGGATTTAGACCGGCGGGCTGGCCTCTCTGATTAGTCTTAGGTGGGGCTGCGACGTGTCGATATTCCGAGGCCGGGCAGGACCCAGAAAAGTATGTCCGGCCAGAGTGTTATCGAGCGTGACGGGACATGTGGTGCACCCCTGCAGGGATGAAAATTAACTATTCGGATAGCCGTGTCCACGGTTACAGGACGACTTGGAGTTGTGCCCCGATCTTTTACAACTGCAATTGTTACTTAACTGGAATTAGTTTGCCTCGGGATTTCTTCCTCGCAGGGAGTCGAGGGAGGATCCTTAGGCGTGACCTCACTTTAATATTGCTGCAACAATATGATTATTAATGTTTTACCCCCTGTTCTACTCTCGTCTGTTGCTGCAAGACCCTGAAGATGCTAGTCTTCGATAGGAGTAGGCCTTCTCTCTCTATTATCGCATTGCTGCACTCAGTTCACATATAACCCCCCTTCTTTGATACTGATGCATAATTAGAATAGTTCTGATGTAAGACTTGCGAGTACTTCGGATGAGTACTCACCGCTGCTTTGCTCCCCCCTTGTCCCCTTGATCCGTTGCTGCGACCAGATGATGGAGCCCAGGAGATGGAGGTCCCCGCCGCCGACGACTGCTACCCCGACGGTGCCTACTACTACGTGGAGGCGGCTGATGATCAGGAGTAGTTAGGAGGTTCCCAGGCAGGAGGCCTTGCCTCGTTCGATCGTTGTATCTTTTGTGCTAGCCTTCTCTAAGGCACCCCATGTTTTATGTCTGTACTCAGATATTTGTTGCTTCCGCTGACTCGTGTGTTTTTCGAGCTTTCGTATTCTAGCCCTCTAGGCCCCTGGCTTGTAATATGAAGCTGATGTTATTTTCATTTGTGCCTAGAGTTGTGTTGTGATATCTTCCCATGAGTCCTTGGGTTTGGTCGTACGCATTTGCGTGTATGATTAGCGTACGATTAAATCGAGGGCGTCACAAGTTGGTATCAGAGCCAACTACCTGTAGGTAGCCCCCTTTCCAACTCCTTGGCCGAAGTTGAGTCTAGTGTTTGAAAAAACTTTACTAACACTGATGTTGTGGCTTACGGGCCCACATCTCAATTGGGTGGTATTAGTATCTTTTACTCCTTTCCTATACTCTGGGCTCTACTTTCTCTTCTCTTTCGGGTCAAAGATTTTACTAACTCTAACATTAGGTTCTCGAATCACATCGATCCGGAGCGCTGGACTATCTACTCTTTTTCTCCTGAATATGTATTACACACACTGTCATTGACATCCGTCAATCTTATTTTCAGATGCGTCCTGCAAGACAGCACGTGCGCCTGACACAGGCCACTAAGACGACTGGGTTCCCGGCCATTTTGGTCGATCTCCTGACCAGGCTGGGATATCGCTGGTACCCCGAGTACACTGTGTTCGAGGATTTCCGCAAGTACAACCAGTACCAGTACCAGGCTGAGGTTCGCATCTTCGACCAGAGGGGCGGCGAGACCCTCGAGCGCCACGTGTTCTGTGGTATTGGAGTGTCGGTCGAGATGGTCGTCCATGATGCGGCCTACATCGCCATCACCCGTCTCCGTGGAGCGTACCCTCACCTGGAGGAGAGCCCTTTCAGATACATCCCGCATGCTCCTGCTGGGGATGAGACTGGGTCTGATCTCACTGCCTACGCTTCTGACGTTCGGGAGCGCAATGACCGTTCCTACGTTGCTTTTTTGCGCCCCCTACGTGACACGTCGCTACGACGCGCGAGTTCTGGTGCAGTACACTGAGGCAATGGATCGTGCTTTCCGAGCTCTGACTGTGGAGCTGTATGCTACGCGCGCTCGTCTTTACGATGCGTTGACAGAGAAACAGCCATCACACTGTACGAGGGTTCCACCTATGCGCATCCGCGAGCCGAGCAGGACAGAGCTACCATCAGCTCTCGAGTGGACTGATGTTGGGGGTAGAACCCCTGCACTTGGACCTCAGCTGCTCGACTGGATGCGGTACCCTCACCAGAGTCACAACGGGACACAGGTTCCTGTCCCTACCTTCTATCACCGCCAGCTACCAGGATTCGATCGTCCTCTCCGACGTTGATGTAGCCTTATCGCTACATCTCGTTGTGGTACTCTTCCACCGCGTGCCTGCGCGCCGCCTCGTGAGTCCAGTGTATCGTCTAATGCGTCCGGGCTATCGCCAAATTTCGAATTTGTAATCGTTAGTCCGTAATCGAACTTATGTATGGGTCTGTATGTCGAACTCAACTACTATGGAGTATCTATCCCATTTCCCTTTCATTTGGCTTAATTACTTCATGAATGCGTGCGATGCCTTTGCAATTACATTAAGCTAAACTACCCCTGCTAAATCTTTAACAGGATGGTTAGACCAGCTGGCCGCCCGCGTGCCCCTACCAACGATGCACCACCCCCGCCTCCTGAGTATATGGCGGGGAAGATCCAACAGTTTGAGCTGAACCGCCAATTTATGCAAGGGCTCATGGATCAGTTCCGAAGGCCGAACATGAACCAACCACAAGGCGTGACACTGCAAGACTTCTGCCGTCTCAACCCTGCGATCTACCGCAGCTCAACTCAGCCTCTAGATGCTGATGACTGGCTCCATGACATTTCTTATGAGCTGGAGTCCGCCAATGTGCCCCTGGCGAGCTATGTCAACTTTGCCGCCTACTTTCTGAAGGGTCGCGCTGCTCAATGGTGGGACAACCACAGGCGCTCTCAGCCCGATGGAACTATCATCACTTGGGCAGAGTTCAAGGCTGCGTTCCGTGCTCGATACATTCCCCAGGGAATCATGGACCGGAAGAAGCATGAGTTCCACAACTTGGTCCAGGGCAACAATACTGTGGATGCTTATCAGCAGGAATTTCTGGAATTATCTCGCTATGCTGAAGAAGACATTGCGACTGATGCACGCAGGCAGGAGAAGTTCCGTGAAGGCCTCCACCCTGATATCAAGCTGACACTCCTCGTTCAGGACTATGCTGATTTCGCCACCCTCGTGAACAAGGCTATTCAGGTTGAGACTGGTCTGCAGGAATACAAAGATAGCAGCAAGCGCAACCGTGACATGGGCTCATCTTCGGGCTCATCTGCACAGAAGCGGAAGATCTGGATTCCCAACAACATGTACCATGCACCTGCTCCTACTCCGAGGCCGTCCTATGCTGCACCTCGCCTGCCTCCTCCACCACCTAGGCAGCCGAGGCTCCCAGCTCCACCGCCTCGAGTTCCTCCTTCCCGTCCTGAGGACGGGCTGTGCTTCAAGTGTGGCCGTCCAGGTCACCGTGCTAGAGACTGCAGACAGAATCCGAATCAGCTGGCACTTCCCGCAACTGGCAGTGGCAACAACCAGAACCGCAACTTCAACACTAAGCCTGCTTATGTTCGTGGTCAGGCCAACAACATTGATATGGGTCAAGCTCAAGACCAGCCTGCTACCGTGATGGGTACACTTCTCGTTAACTTGGTACCTGCTTCTGTATTGTTTGATACAGGAGCATCGCATTCCTTTATGTCGGAAAATTTTGCATACATGCATGACATTAGGAGCGAAGAGATGAACATCCCGATAGTGGTAAACACCCCTGGGGGCGAATGCCGAACCTCTGTGGTTTGCCCCCATGTTCCAGTTGAAATTGAAGGATTAGAATTCCTTGCCAACCCCATCCTACTAAAGTCATCCAACATTGATCTCATATTGGGGATGGACTGGTTGAAAGCTCATACGGCATGGATCGTTTGTGCCACCAAAACCGTCCACCTCCTACACCCTTCAGATGAAGTAATAAGCTACCATGCTCATCTCGTCCGTAATGCTGAGGCACGGCTGTATGCTTTGAATGCATTAAATGCGTCGCCTCTTGAAGGGATTGAAAACATTCTAGTGGTCCGAGAATTCCAAGATGTCTTTCCAGAAGAACTTCCGGGGATTCCCCCTGCTCGAGCTGTCGAGTTTGTCATTGACTTGGTACCCGGTACCACTCCTATTGCCAAGCATCCTTATAAAATGCCGCCACATGAACTCCTTGAACTTAAGCAAGAAATTGACAACTCGCTCCGTCTGGGTTTCATCCGTCCGAGTTCCTCTGCTTGGGGAGCACCTTCTCTCTTTGTTAAGAAGAAGGATGGGACAAATCGATTGGTTCAAGACTATCGTCCTATCAACCAGGCCACTATTCAAAACAAATATCCTCTCCCTCGGATAAATGATTTGTATGATCAACTTGCTGGTTCCACCGTTTTCTCTAAGCTCGACTTGAGACTGGGATACCACCAGATCCTGTTCGCAAGGAGGATATTCCAAATACCGCCTTTGTTACTCGATATGGATCATACGAGTACACCGTCATGTCCTTCGGCTTAACCAATGCACCGGCAACCTTCTCTCGATTGATGAATTATATATTCATGGACTACCTCGACAAATTTGTCGTGGTATATCTGGATGATATTCTGGTATTTTCGAAGAACAAAGAAGAGCATGCTGAGCATCTTCGTCTTGTACTGGATAAGCTTCGGGAGCATAAACTCTATGCGAAGTATTCCAAATGTGAGTTCTGGCTAGACGAAGTGACTTAACTTGGTCATGTGATTTCCAAGGATGGTATTGCGGTCAACCCCGAACGAATTGAAGCTATTCTTGACTGGACTCCCGCGAAGAATGTCAAGCAAGTCAGAAGTTTTCTCGGACTCGCCAGCTATTGCCGTTGATTCGTCGAGAACTTCTCCAAGATTGCGAAGCCCTTAACCAACCTGCTTCACAAAGGTGTTAAGTATGAATGGACTGATAAATGTCAGGAAAGTTTCCAGGCGCTCAAGGACAAACTGATGTCCGCTCCAGTACTTGCTCCTCCAGATACGAAAAGGGACATCGTCATATACTGTGATGCTTCTCGTCAAGGAATAGGTTGTGTCCTAATGCAGGATCGCAAGGTGATCGCTTATGCTTCATGTCAACTGCGTGCTCATGAAGAGAACTACCCAGTTCATGATCTCGAGCTTGCCGCAGTCATTCATGCATTGAAGGAATGGCAACAATACCTTGTCGGTAATCGCTGTGAAATCTACACCGACCATCAAAGTCTGAAGTACTTGTTCACTCAACCGGAGCTGAACCTGCGTCAACAAAGATGGATGGAGCGTATAGCAGATTTTGACTGTAGTATATCATATACCCCTGGCAAGGCTAATGTAATGGCTGATGCCTTAAGTCGCAAGTCATACTGCAACCACCTCCAGGTTCATCAGGTTCACGATCGTCTGCAAGAGGAATTCCGTAAGCTGAACCTCCACATTGTTCCTCAGGGTTACCTTGTTCCCCCTCCTGAAGATTGTCAAAAGATGAACCTTCGTGTTGTTAATCAGGGTTCCCTCAGTAACCTAGTGGTTGAACCAGATCTTGTGAGCTCCATAAAGAATCTGCAAGACTTTGACGATGATGTCGACAGGATTAAGAGCTATATTGCAAAGGGTAAGCCCTCCTTTTTCACTGTTGATGAAGGTGGCGCCTTGTATTTCAAGGGTCGCCTATTCGTCCCAAATAAGAAGGAAAATCTCAGGATAACTCGGAAGGTGATGGGAGAAGCTCATGACACACCATTGTCTATTCATCCGGGTAGTACCAAGATGTACCAAGACATCCGACAAAGATTCTGGTGGCCCAATATGAAGCAAGACATTGCATGCTATGTGGCAGAATGTGATATATGCCGGCGTATCAAAGCAGAACACCAAAAGCCTGCTGGAACTCTGCAACCTATTTCTATTCCCGAGTGGAAATGGGACCACGTTGAAATGGACTTCGTCACTGGTTTTCCCAGATCTCAGAAAGGTAATGATGCTATTCTTGTCGTCATTGATCGACTGTCCAAAGTTGCACATTTCCTGGCCGTCAAAGAAACGATTAATGCTAGTCAACTGGCAGATCTTTATATGTCAAGAGTTGTTTCACTTCACGGTATTCCGTTGGTAATCAGTTCGGACCGTGGCAGCTTGTTCACTTCAAAATTCTGGGAAAGTTTTCTGAAGGCTATGGGGACTCACCTGTCCTTCATCACTGCATTTCATCCTCAATCCCAGGGACAAGTTGAGCGAGTCAACCAAATTCTCGAGGACATGCTTCGAGCTTATGTAATTTCTTTCGGTAAGAAATGGGAGGAATCTCTCCCGTATGCCGAGTTCTCTTACAACAATAGCTATCAAGCTAGTCTGAAGATGGCCCCTTTCGAAGTATTGTATGGGCGAAGGTGTCGAACTCCTCTGAATTGATCAGAAACTTGGGAACGGTCACTCTTCGGTCCGGATATTATTCAACATGCCGAAGATCAAGTCCGCATTATTCATGAGAATCTGAAGGCTGCTCAGTCTCGTCAGAAGAGTCAGTATGACCGTCATCATCAAGATATGGTCTATCAACCTGGCGAAAAGGCTTATCTTCGTGTCACACCAATGAGAGGTGCACACCGTTTCGGAATCAAGGGCAAGTTAGCTCCTCGTTATATTGGTCCTTTCACTATTCTCGAAAGGCGTGGAAGAGTGGCTTATCAATTGGAACTGCCGGCGAAACTTTCTCAGGTTCACGATGTCTTCCATGTTTCTTAGCTCCGTCGCTGCTTCAAGGACCCTATTCGAGCAGTGGATCACGATATGCTTGAACTACAACAAGACCTCTCTTATAAAGAGCATCCGGTCCGCATTCTCGACCAAGCTGAACGTAAGACTCGTCGCAAGGTCACCAAGTTCCTTAAGGTACAGTGGTCAAATCACTCTGAAGATGAAGCCACTTGGGAACGCGAGGATCATCTTCGTGATGAATACCCCGGGCGCTTTCCTTCTACCTCTCAATTCTCGGGACGAGAATTCTTGTTAGTAGGGGAGAATTGTGACATCCTCGACTTTTGCAACAGTAATTATTGTAATTAAGCTACAGTGATCACCCGCTAATGATGCCACGTCATCGAATTTCCATCTCAGACCCGCGTTGATTCGAGTCTGTCCGGATCCAAAATTTGAAAACAAAAGAAAAGTATTTAAAAAGAAAAGTCAAATAGTAAAATAAATAATAAAAGAAAGAAAACAAATTAGAAAGAAAGAAATAATAGAAAAAAAAAGCAAAATAAAACAAAACAAGACAACAACAAAAAAAAGAAGAAAACCCCCCATCCCCGTGGCCTCGCTGGGCCAAGAGGCCCAACCGGCCAGGCCCCCGCGCCCCCTCCCTCAAACCCTAGAGCCCCCCTCGCGAGGGAGCCCCCCCTCGCTACTCCCCCGTTTTCCCAGCGCCGCCACTCCCCACGCTCCCCCTCTCGCCTCCCACCCCGCCACCAACCGCCCCTCGTGGGGGCCCCTCCGCACCTCTCGTACCCCTCTCCCACCTCGCCGGATCCAGCCCCCTCCCACGGCCTCCTCCTCCCGTCGGCGGCCTCTCCCCCGTCGGCCCCTCTCCCGGCCGGCGAGGCCCTCCCCGTCCCGTCGGCCGGCCCTCTCGACCCCTTCACCACGCCGGCGAGACCCTCCCCCACCGGGCCTCCCCTACGCCTCTTCCTCGCCGGAACAGCGCCGTCACCGTCACCGCCTCGTCCTCCTCCTCGCCGTCACCGCCGCTTCCCGCGAACTCCGGCTTCACCAGCCCCTCCCGTCAACGTCGGTGAGCCCCTCCTCGGGCTCCTCCCACCATGTCGTTCTCCTCGCCACCCCGGTTCCGTTCCGGCAAACAGGACCCCGATCCGTCGACGGTAGACTCCGCTAGGAAGGATTGAACATTTGGTTCTTCTATGTGGAGTTAGCAAAGAACCTCTCTGCTATAGTTGTTAACAGAGAGAGGGAGATGAGAGTTTTGAGAGAAAATAAAAAAAATGTTGTATTCCGTATGTATGTATGTATGTATTTGATACCCGTATTTATGTATGTATTTGCGTATATAGGCATGTGGAGAAATACGACATTTGTATGGTTATGTATTTGTGATTAAAAATGTGTTTTTGGCCTAGGGTCACTTACCCGTGGGGCCAACGCACCCGCTGTCTATGACAGGGAGGCCCCACGCGATAGTTAATATAAATAATAAAAAATAATGTTTTTATTAAATAAATAAATAGATATATTAGTTAAATTAATTAATTAGAGTAATTAGAGTATGACACGTGGGTCCCCCACTAAATTAATCTTAATTAATGATTAATCTTAATAAAAACTTGTGCCTATGACGTTCGGGACCCGCTGGTCAGTTGACCAGTCAAATGTTGATGTCAGCATGACATCGCGATGATGTCATAATGGGATTTTATTAAAATAATTAAATCTGTTTTTAATTCCTAATTGTTGAATAAAACTTTAAAACTTAATATTAAATAATCCGTAAGTCAGATCGAAATATTTTCAACATGAAAGTTGATCAGCAAAACGAGACGAACCCGGATACACGGCCCGTTCGTCTGTCACGCGTCCCTAGCATAGCAAACTTGGAACTTTTCCATCGTTTCCAGTATAACCGGTAGTAGCCCGAGACCCGGAAAATATCGTGAGATATTCTTCCGACCCGTCTATGACGGATGTTGCTGCGTTAGCTCATGTCTAGCCTGCATCTTGCCATGTCATGCTTTGTGTTGCATCGGTGCTATTATTTATTGTTTCTTCCCCCTCTTCTTACCGGTAGACCCCGAGACTGACGCTGCTGCCGGGTACATCAATGACCCTGCCGATCAGTCCTTTGCCGTAGAGCAGCAAGGCAAGCAAATTCCCCTTGATCATTCCTATATCGCCTATGTCTTTCTTTCTACTACTTGCATTAGTATTTTGCTACTGTTGTAGTTAGCTCCTATATCTGATGCATAGCCTATTTTTGATGAACTGCTACTTTCAGTCTTGTACCTTTAATCTGCTTTGTATAGGTGGAGCAGTCATCCCCTCTGACCCCGTAGTTCAGTTGCCCCGCTTGTTTTCAAATCTCGATCTCTGATCAACGAGCCAGACCCGACACAGCACATTCACCCCCCTTTGTTGTACGACGCTACAGAGATACTATCGGGTACCGAGGGTGACACCCCACTAAGTACTCCTGATGATATCTGTGTAGTATAGCTAGTCGGTCGTGGTTATCGAGGGTGATTCCTCTTTCACCATTCCCGATGACGTCTCTGTCGTGCCACCCCGCGAGTGTGGGACCCCCGAGGGTGATTCCTCTATGCCCACCTTGACGGGTACATCGTTCGGAATCCAACGAGGGTGATACCTCGGATTCCCCCCGATGTTACAACCACACAGTTACTCGACCATGTCACTGGGATCATTGGTGATTAGTTGTAAGACGGGTGGATTCCCGTGAGATTGTGTTGGTGGCCTAATTAAAATGCTAATGGATTTGGGTATTTGATCTGGGTTGGTCGGAGACCTTTTCGCACTAACCGGCTACGCGGGAAGAATTATGGGTACTCGGCGTCGCGGTATCAGCCGAAGCTTTTCAGATGCCAGCAATGTAGCGGCGCGCGCCCGAGTGGTCCCGAGATGCATCGTGCTTGTGATTAAGGGATGCTAGGACTGACGTCGGCCGCCCACGCCACGTGCAGGAGCGTGAAGGGGAACTGGGCCCATGAACCCTTTGTGCTTAGGATTTAGACCGGTGGGCTGGCCTCTCTGATTAGTCTTAGGTGGGGCTGCGACGTGTCGATATTCCGAGGCCGGGCAGGACCGAGAAAAGTACGTCCGGCCAGAGTGTTATCGAGCGTGACGGGACATGTGGTGCACCCGTGCAGGGATGAAAATTAACTACTCGGATAGCCGTGTCCACGGTTACAGGACGACTTGGAGTTGTGCCCCGATCTTTTACAACTACAATTGAATTAGTTTGCCTCGGGATTGCTTCCTCGCAGGGAGTCGAGGGAGGATCCTTAGGCGTGACCTCACTTTAATATTGCTGGAACAATATGATTATTAATGTTTTACCCCCTGTTCTACTCTCGTCTGTTGCTGCAAGACCCTGAAGATGCTAGTCTTCGATAGGACTAGGCCTTCTCTCTCTATTATCGCATTGCTGCACTCAGTCCACATATAACCCCCCTTCTTTGATACTGATGCATAATTAGAATAGTTCTGATGTAAGACTTGCGAGTACTTCGGATGAGTACTCACCGCTGCTTTGCTCCCCCCTTGTCCCCTTGATCCGTTGTTGCGACCAGATGATGGAGCCCAGGAGATGGAGGTCCCCGCCGCCGACGACTGCTACCCCGACGGTGCCTACTACTACGTGGAGGCCGCTGATGATCAGGAGTAGTTAGGAGGTTCCCAGGCAGGAGGCCTCACCTCGTTCGATCGTTGTATCTTTTGTGCTAGCCTTCTCTAAGACACCCCATGTTTTATGTCTGTACTCAGATATTTGTTGCTTCCGCTGACTCGTGTGTTTTTCGAGCTTTCGTATTCTAGCCCTCGAGGCCCCTGGCTTGTAATATGAAGCTGATGTTATTTTCATTTGTGTCTAGAGTTGTGTTGTGATATCTTCCCGTGAGTCCTTGGGTTTGGTCGTACGCATTTGCGTGTATGATTAGCGTACGATTAAATCGAGGGCGTCACACCGCCGCCACTGGTTCTCCACTCTCTAACCCTAACCTGATCTAGAGGGATGCACTGAAGCGACGGGAAGTCCACCGCCGCCGCTGCCACATCTCTCTCCTTCCCCACCGTCGTCACCACCTCACGATGGACGACCGGAGGGAGCTCATCGAGTACTCCATAAGGTAACATACCTCTACTCTCACCGAACACATCAAGCCTTGTCGATCCACGGGATCTATCAACAGGGGGTTCCACCTATGCCCCTTTCCACTACATGACCCATGATGGGACCTTCGGCGTTCGCGGAGCTGGCCCATTCGGGTGTGCTGGAGGTTTGGGTGGCTGCTACACCACCGGTGCCTCCTCCCTATGTTCAGTCGGTCCTGGGGGTCACTTCGTAGCCAGGGTTGTTACCTAGACGGAGCGAGAGACACCTCTCCAAGCCGGACGGAACTTCGACCATAGACGAGGATGCCATGGACAAGGCCATGCGATGTAAGGCAACTATGTACGCATCTACTCCTAATGGTACGTCCATCGCTAACAAATAATTTCTTTCCTATTCGTGTTCGAAAATTACATCCAAGCTAAATAATGTTGGAGTCATTCTAGAAACAAATGAAAATGAAATTGTTGTCTCGGCTAACGTGTTGAAGCACATGGAGTATGACCGATTAAAGGTATCTCCAAGTGCATCCAAAAAGCCGATGACCACACTTGAAAATGATGGTGAAGCGAATGCCTCCATTAATGGATAGCTTCTATCGCATCTTGTAGGAGTGGTCATGGAGGTGGGACTGGATGACAACGAGCTAGGAACTTTATACTATCTATATGCTTCTGGTCGCTAGTCCCAATCCACCAACGGCAAAAAAAATAAGAAACGCGAAAAAACGCGAATAAGTCAAAATCTCCAAATGTGTCCAAATGAATGGCATATTCATGAATAACAAAGGTCTTGGTGACTTGGCTAAACATCTGAATATTGCACAACATGTAATCGAACATAGGTTGGAGTTTTTGGCTATTTCCGAAACGGCGAGACGGGATTTCCCAGTTACTGTCTAAAGCATCTGTCTAGCGGGAAGGACTTTACTTGGCATTCTATCCCCCCGCGCGGTAGGTCTGGTGGCATCCTACTCGGCGTAAACTCGGACTCAATGGAGATTTTAACTTTCTCGGTTGGTGAACTTCATATAAATTTTCACATCCGTAATAAAGTTGATAATTTCGTGTGGAGTTTGGTTTTTGTCTATGGTCCCGCTCAAGAGGCTTACAAAGCTTCTTTTCTTCGTGAATTGGCTAACTTAGCTAATAATAATCCACATCCTATTCTAATAGGTGGTGATTTCAATATGCTAAGGTTCCCTCATGAGAAAAGTAAAGGAAGGTTCGATAATCATTGGCCTTTTTTATTCAATGCAGTCATTGACAGCTTGGACTTAAGAGAGGTTCACATGATGGGAAGACAATTCACTTGGGCGAATAGCCTCCTCGAACCCAGATATGAAAAACTAGACCATGTACTCATGAGCACTGATTGGGAAGACAAATTCCTGATGGTAACGGTACGCGCTTTAGAACGTATTGAAGCACGATCGGACCATGCCCCCATACTAGTATCTATTGGCACATTAAATCCGAACACAAAACAACCCTTCTAATTTGAATTGGGATGGTTGGAACGTGATGGGTTTGATGAGCTTATTCAAAAAGTGTGGGTAAAGCCAGTGAGTGGTATATCACCTATTCATACATGGAATAATGAAATGCGTAATTTACACCGTCATCTTCGAGGTTGGGCTAGACACATGGCTGGCATTCTCAAAAAAGAAAAAGAGCGCATTTGTACCATAATTAATGAACTTGACCATTAGGCAGAATTACGTGTACTTTCACCGCAAGAGATTGAGCTCAAAAGCCACCCTAATGTCCAAGGAACACGTATGTTGCGTGAGGAAGAAATCATATGGTACCAGAGATCTAAGACACTACACTTGCTGAGGGTACTCAAATACGAGATACTTCCATAATGTCGCCAATGGTGGACACAAGAAAAAACGTATTCATTCCCTTGTCGAGGAGGAAGGCCGGATCGAAGGTCAAGAACAACTAAAG
This sequence comes from Hordeum vulgare subsp. vulgare, assembly GCF_904849725.1. Taxonomy (NCBI): domain Eukaryota; kingdom Viridiplantae; phylum Streptophyta; class Magnoliopsida; order Poales; family Poaceae; genus Hordeum; species Hordeum vulgare. The sequence continues at coordinate 223,706,628 of NC_058520.1, forward strand.
GCGTATATCATGAAGTACTGTAGAGGTATATTTGGGGCTTCGAAGAATGGAAATATTTCCATGAATGAGTCACGAACGGATAATATTCCACAAGTTTCTGCTGAGGATAACTCCTTTCTAAATACTCCCTTCACTAAAGATGAGATTAGGAAGGCAGTCTCCCAAATGGAACACAATAAGGCGCCAGGTCCAGATGGATGCCCTACGGAATTTAAGAACACTTCTCGGAAGTCATCAAATCTGATCTTCTTGAATTATTCAGATGCTTGCATTCCAGGCAACTAGAATTGTTGCGCCCGAATTTTGGGGAGATCATTTTGTCACCTAAGATTTTTGAGGCAAAAAGGATACAACAATAGAGACCTATATGCCTCATGAATGATAGTTTCAAAATCTTTACAAAAACTGCAATCGTAAGGCTAAATTTTGTGGCTGATCATGTGGTTAAACCTACACAAACTACATTCATGCAAGGTACGAATATCCTGGACGGTGTCATGACCTTACATGAAACCGTACATGACATGCACACTAAAGATCTTAATGGTGTAATTTTTAAGATAGTCTTCGAAAAAGCCTATGATAAGGTCAAATGGCTACTCCTCCAATAGACTCTGAGAATGAAAGGATTCTCACGAGAATGGTGCACCCTGATCCATAGCTTTGTTTCTGGAGGTAGCATTGCCATAAAGGTCAATGATGACATTGGGCGCTATTTTGAAACGAAGAAGGTATTAAGGCAAGGGGACTCTATATCTCCAATACTATTCAATCTAGTGGTGGATATGTTGGCCATTGCTATTGCCCGTGCTAAGCAAGACAGGCAGATTGAAGGGCTAGTCCCACACCTGGTTCATGCGGGTTTATCAATCCTTCAATATGCAGCCGATATGATTCTTTTTATGGAACACTATATAGATAAAGCAGCGAATCTGAAATTAATATTGTCAGCTTTTGAACAACTATCAGGATTGAAAATTAATTTCCACAGAAGTGAATTGTTCTGTTTTGGCGAGGCCTAGGACGCAGCTGCTCAATATGCCGAGTTATTCGGATGCGAGCAAGGTCAACTTCCTATTAACTATTTGGGTATACCAATACATTATAGGAGATTAACTAATGCCGAATGGAAACACGTCGAAGAGCGTCTGCAAAAATGACTTGCGAGTTGGAAAGGGAAATTGCTATCCCTTGGAGGAAGACTGGTTCTCATAAATTTCGTACTAACTAATATTGTACTGTATATGATATCCTTCTTCCAACTACCCAAAGGAGTCCTGCATAAATTGGACTACTTCCGATCGAGATTCTTTTGGCAAGGGGACAGTGAGAAAAAGAAGTATCGACTGGCTAAATGGAACGTCGTATGCCGACTAAAAGACCAGGGTGGACTGGGGATTCATAACCTATGGGTTAAAAACTCAGCCCTCTTGGGTAAATGCCTTTCTAAGCTACTTATGGAGGATGGGGTCTGGCAAACACTCCTTAAACAAAAATACATAGGCACAAAACCTTTATCCCAGGTACAGTGGAGACCTAGTGATTCACATTTTTGGGCCGGCCTAATGGCAATTAAGAAACATTTCTTTCGATTTGGGATATTTAAGATTAAGGATGGTTCGGAAATTAGATTATCGGAGGACAAATAGTTAGGGAATACTACCCTCCAAGAACAATATCCGACTCTATACAACATTGTGCGACACAAAGGTGCTACGCTTGCTTCCGCGATGCAAGTGTCGCCACTTGTTGTGACGTTCAGACGGGATCTAATTGGTGCGAGACTACAGTCTTGGAATGCCTTGTTGGGACGCCTGGCCTCAGTTCAGCTGACACAAGGTACCGATGAGTTCCGTTGGAATCTATGCAAGAATGGGAAATTCTCGGTCGATTCCATGTATAGGGCGCTGACTCAGACTGAAGTGTCAGTCGATAATAACAAAAAATATGGCGAATGAAGGTTCCACTAAAACTAAAGGTATTTGCGTGGTATCTTCGGAAAGGGGTCATTTTAACTAAAGATAACCTAGTCAAACGAAACTGGGATGGCAACACGAAATATGTATTTTGTCCTCAAGAAGAGACAATAAAACACTTATTCATTGTGTCAGACCCAAGGGGTTTGACTGTAGAACAAAACACACAACAGCTGAAACAAGCTTGATTCCAGGGATGAATTAGAGACTAGTTCTTACAAGCAGAGGCACCTAAGCCGGCCAGGAACACTAGCGGTGCAACAGGGGGAAATCCTAAAACAAGATAAGTCCACAACGATCTGGAATCCATGGCTTTATAGCCTTACAAAGTGGAGTAAAAATGAGATACATGCAGTAGGAAGGTGGCCGCGCCGGAAAGGCTACGGTGACGCACGTGCAAAGGGGAGCCGTCGGATCGGAGATCAACACCATCCGCGCCATCTGGCCAGAGCGAAGCGGTACGAGAGTCTTTGGTGCGTTGGATCGATGTTGGATGGCTATCATCGCTTGGCGCCACAATTCAAAGTGAACTCCTGCTTCTTACTCTTCGTTGGGTCATGACACTTTGATTGCCAGTTTGCATGATCTATTTGGTCAGCTAACCAAATGGCCTTCAACTTGTATCTACCTAGTTCAGTAGATAACTGGTTAGTCCGGATATATACTAAGTTTAAAACCATTTTACGGGTAGGTGCGCTTGCCGTTATATGGTCTCTATGACTCAGTAGAAATGATTAGGTTTTTAACGATGAAAATTACTCTCGTCTACAGGTTATCTTCCGGTGCACAGGTATACTACGTTCGTGGTCCATATTACAACGGACGGAGTTTTGCGACCTTTTTATGGAGGCTTCTGTGCGATTGGAGGAAATGGTGAGGGATATTTTTATCCCACTTGGATGGCAACGTGATGTACGGATAGACCCTCCATAGGCGACGACGACTTACTTCTACTAGATTGTATTGCTCGATTGCTGTTTCAATTTTTTCGGTTTTTCAAACTATGACTGTGTGCATTCTAGTTATGCAGAGGCCGAGTGTAATGCTTAAACTTATTAACTAACAAAAGCCCTTTATAAAAAACACGGAAGCAACCAAAGAAAACTCAGTTAAAGAAACTCTATTCTTGGTCTTTCCTGCTCAGCTCATCAGTCAACTCGTTTATTCTTCCATGCTACTCGCTTGACACTCTGTCCACATCTTTATGGTCACTTACTTGACTCTCTAAGGCTTTCTACTAGTTAAATAACATCCCAACATTTTTCTCAAAATTGCGTACTTCCTTACTTGCATCTTCAAGCTCATGAGAAAGTTGTTTTGCAAGAGATCTAGCTGCAACCTGATTGGCGTTTCATTGAGTTTCTATATAGAAGCTTCCCTACTGACGGCTTGACTAGATGTCAAATCCAATTTCTTTCCGGTGCACATATATTGTTCTTTCAGCCGCGCCAAATGTTTCTGCAACTAGAGATATTCAGTTACATTCAATTGTGAAGGACAATCATCAAAAGTTGTTTTACGTCAGTACAATTCTTGCATTTTTCATGCGACTCATCCGTAGCTCGCTTGGTATTAGTAATAACTCAATTTGGGGTGATTCATAAGATTTTACGATGCCTTGTCAATTACTAGTAGGAAATCAGTTTTCATGGTAAAATCTCTATTTGCAGCTATTTCAAGGTGTGTCAACCTCTGGTGCTTTACCTCAACTAAACATACCTTCATAATGTGGTACAGGATGATACTACCTCGGATGGCTCCAACCACGCTCCTGCGACGCGCCGCCTCGGCGCCCGCAGCCACCAACGCCGCCGCTGACGCAGCCGCCGCGCCCGCCAGCCACCCCACCCTCGCCGCACCGGTAAGCCCGCCAGCATCCCCTACCCCGAGCTACCCTGCGGAGTTCCCGCCTGGCTTCACGCCGCCCAGATCCGGCCCCCGCTCGCAAGCCGATCCGGTTAGAACGGATCTCGGGCCTTCCGATTCCCAGCCTCGAGGATCTCCGGCGTCAGGCTCCAGCATTGTCCTCGAGTCACCTCCGGTGGCTGCGGCTCCCTCTGCCCTCTTCGTGGGGTCCCGTCCAGGCCGCCGCGTGCGCTTCAATGTTCCTGTCCTACCGGCTGCCGGGATGGAGGGTAAGGGCGCCTGCCGGCCAAGCGGTGTTGAAGACATCTACGGCGACGCTCCTTGGGTGCTAGATTGGACTCTGCTGCCTCCCCCGCCCCCCCTTCAACGCGCGCGACGACCAAGGCCGTCGAGGTGACCGCGCATGCGTCTGCGTCCGGGTCCTCTGGGCAGGCTCTGACTTCACCCCCCAGGCCGCCTTCAATGGTGCCCGCGTCTCCGGCAGGAAGTTCAATGCGCGCGGCGCCATCCCCCATCCTGCCGCGTCCTTCCGGATCCTCTGTTGGATCCTCTGGTAAGCAGTTACTACAGCGAGCTCAGCCCAGTTCGGAAGCCATCAATTTGTCCAGCTGGAGGGTGGTTCGGCCGGCTCACTGGTGGCGCAAGCAGGCGGCATTCATGCCTCACCAGCGACAGATGGGCTCCCTAGGACAGCAATCAAGACAGAAGCGAGAGGGTGCCACACTCAGACAGAAACTGAGGAAGGTGTGGAAGGAGGTCATCTGCTATCGCTGCCGGGGCAAAGGCCATTACTCATACGACTGCAGAGACCCTGTTAAATGCTGTCGCTGCTCAAAGCTTGGACATCGTTCCTGGGAGTGCAAACGCAAATCTGAGTCCACTCCTCCCACCAGCCACTGCTCTCTCCCAGCTGACGGTTCAACCATGTTGCACTCGTCCTCACGCCGCCGATCGCCGGTTGCTGCTAACCCTTCCATGGGGGGGTTTGGGTGACCCAGAGTTCCGGCCTAAAGAGCGCTACGTCACCTTCGTCGCCACGGCGGCCATGGAGCAACAAGCCACACTGCTGGCCAACAACGCCGCAGTGCTGTGGTTGGGGGGCTCTCACCCCCATGCCACTCTCGAAGACATCAGCAACGAGATTCACGCACACACCCACGTCGAGAAGGACCTGTTCGAGCTGTCGCCACACTTCCCTGAAGACTACATCGTCCGCTTCGTCTACCCGCACCACCGCGACTTGCTGACGACCCTAGGGCGCTTCAGGAGTGGCCGTCTTGACATCCATGCCAACAAATGGCGGGCAAATGCACACGTCGACGTCACCAAGCTTTGCTTCCATGTCCACCTCTCCATCGACTATGTGCCACTTCATGGGTGGGATGCTCAGCTCATCTCCAGTATCATCGGCGATGACTGCGTTCTACACTACTTCGACTCTGAGACAACCCTCAAGCAAGATGCCTCCGCGGTTAAGTTATGGGCATGGTGCTCCGACCCCGCTCTTATCCCGCGAGTCAGCTGGCTGTCCATCATCGACAAACAGCCATCCGACGAGATGGGGCGCGCTGGCCTCGCCGGCAGAGTCATCATCCACCTGGAGAGAGTCGAGGACTTCTCCCCGGACGCTGACGGGAAGGTGCCAAGGCGGCCCTGGTCCTCCAAATCCTTCCAGTGGCGCCGCGGGGTGGTGGACGGCGAGATGGAGAGAAGGGAACACGCGCGGCCCCCTACAAGAGACCACGGGCATGGACGTCGCGACGATGATCGCAGCCGGCGCCGCGACGATGACGATGATGACAACCGTCGGGGCCGTGAAGAGGGTCGCAGGTGGGCTTTGAGGCTTTTTAGGAGCCGCTCGCGCGCTGCGCCACCAGCCGATGATCGGTGCCGGTCTGACCGGGCCACTGACAAAAGGTGCTCTAACAGGCGCCGGGACGAAGATCGCAGGGACAGACGGAGGGAGATGCCAGACAGCCGCAAGATTGACTTCGCCTTAGTGCAGCGTCTCCGAGATGGCGCTGTCATTCCTGCTTCGGGACGGCGCCCCGCGCTCTCTCCACCGGCCACGCCAAGACGCGGATATGCTGCCAGGGATGTGGGAGTAGCTAGAGGCCGCCCAGTCTATCGGCCGACTCGCCCAAGCGATCCCTTGGTCGCGCCTTCTAGGGGTGCCGCTCCACCAGCACACTTTATCAGCATCACTACCACCCAGTCCAAGGAAAAACAAGACACAACAGGTTCCATTAGCATCACTACCACCCAGTCCAAGCAAACACCGCATGCTTCAACCCCGGTCAACAAGTATAGCAACGCCAATGCTCCCTCAACTTCAGGTGGTCTGCTGGTCGAGCGGGAGAGCGAATATGGTCAGTTTCTGCCTCAGGAGAACACTGCTGAGAACACAACAACACCGACGCTGTTCACCACCGTATGCGCACCGTTGCTACATTCCCCACCACCACCCCAAAGGGCAGCTAAGAGCAGGAGGAAGACCATGGCTGCTTTGGACATCACCAGGGATGAGGGTGGTTTCACCTTGCGACGGTCCAGCGTCCGAATCAAGAACAAAGGCTGTGTCACACCCATTGCAAAGATGGCGGAGAAACTGCTATGCCGTCTCTTGGGCATCGTCAGCGAGGGTGACCAACTCACCGAAGAAGCCATCGGGAAGTTCGCAGCTTTATTTCATGGGCGACTTCCTGTCATCGCGATCGATGCCCTCCGTGCCCTTTTTCGCCTAGACTGCGAGCTCACCACTGCGGTAGAAGACGCCCTCATGGCACATGGAGGAGCAGGCGCGCTTGAGCCCCCTTATCAGGACGCAACTCATCCGGCGGCGGCGCGGGTACCACCCTCCAAGGAGGCAGTTCAAGCGGACGCTGCAACGGCGGCGGCAGCCTGATACGATCAGCTGTCAGCGATCTGGGTTCCCATAGTTCCCATGTTAGGTTCCAATAGCAGTAACAGATGTAAGGGAGGTGGCATCCCAGCTTATTGTGCCACGTTGGGTGTTAAAGCTACTGCTTGTATGCTACAACGTCCCACTATGCTTCCGTCGCATGTAGCCAAACCATGTTATGCTTCACCAATCAAGTTCGTTTCCAGGGCTACTATATGTGCTTCCAGAATGGATTCTTCAGCTACTCACGCATCAAACTGGAATTGCCGTTGGATCCACCTCAGATCAAGTCAAGTTGGCTCGGGGTCATTTAGGTTCCAATGATAACACAAGATTGCAATGTCCTTTGTTGGAATGTTCGTGGTCTAAACAACATGGATAGAAAGACTACTATGCATGAGACTATAGCAGCGGCGCAATGCCAAATTGTATGTTTGCAGGAGTCAAAACTTTCGGACGTCGATCATTTCACGGCCTCATTCCTGGGTGGACACAGGTTAAAACAATTTGCTCAAAGACCCGCACAAGGCACTCGTGGAGGCATCCTTCTTCTCTGGGACGAAGACAAGGTCCAATGCTACAATATCCAAGTGGGTGAGTTCTGTTTATCGGCACAGGTTCTCATAGTTTCATCAGACGAACAATTTAAAATCACGACGGTCTACGACCCAACCGCCTCAAGTAGAAAAGAGGACTTCCACGCCGAGCTGCTGGGGCACAAACCACCTTTGGGGGATCGGTGGTTAGTTTGCGGGGACTTCAACCAAATTCATTGAGCTTGCGACAAAAACAAACCAACTTTCAACAGACTAAGAATTCAGAAATTTCGGGAGGCCCTGGCGAGCGCAGAACTAAGAGAAATCCATCTCCAGAATCGCCGTTTCACCTGGAGTAACGAACGGGAAGCACCCACCCTCAGCAAGCTTGATTCATTCTTTTGCAACTCCGATTGGGATACCTCCTTTCAGGGTCACATTCTACATGCGCTATCTTCCTCCCTTTCGGACCATTGCCCGCTACTCCTATTCCAAGAGCATGGACCGAAGCGCCCCAAGACCTTCCGTTTCGAAAACTTCTGGATTTCGATGCCCAACTTTGGGCGAGTCGTTCAGGAGGCTTGGGGGACGGATACTGCTCACAGCGATCCATACCACATTCTGTTCCACAAACTGCAAAAAAACAGCCTCCATGCTACAAGTTTGGAACAAACAGCTTTTCTCCAACACAAAAATTCAACTTCACGCGGCCCTACACGTCATTCTTCACCTTGATATGGCCCAAGACGCGCAGCTACTCTCTCAACAAGAATCGGAGTTGAGGACTAGATTGAAGAGAAGAGTCATTAGCCTTGCCGTACTCGAAAGGACGAGGAAAAAACAATGTGCGAGGATCAAGGACCTCAAAGCCGGAGATGCAAATACAAAATACTTTCACACAAAGGTCAATGCGAGGAGAAGAAAGAACTACATTCATAGGCTAAAAGTGGGGCCAGGCTGGGTAACCTCTCATGCAGAAAAAGAAAAGGTGGCACATGAGCACTTCGCTGCTATTCTTCAGAATGGGGGATCCCGGACCCGGGATCTTAATTGGGAAGGACTACAATTCAATCAGTGCGATTTATCCAGTCTCGGCGAGGCTTTCACGGAGACTGAGGTCCTTTCCGCCATATCGCAAATGCTAGGCGACAAGGCACCAGGACGGGATGGTTTTACAGGAGCTTTCTTTAAGTCTTGTTGGTCGATCATCAAAGAGGACATGATGAAGGCGATCATTGCCTTCTCGAATCTACAAACCACACACATGCACTGGTTAAACTCGGCAAACATTGTGCTTTTACCCAAGAAAGTGGGCGCGGAAGATATCTCAGATTTTCGTCCAATAAGCCTCATACATGCTTTCACGAAGATTCTGTCCAAAATAATGGCGTCTAGGCTAGCCCCCTTCATGAATGAATTAATATCCAACTCTCAAAGTGCTTTCATCAAATCCAGAAGCATCCATGATAATTTCATGTTTGTGCGGGGCTTTGTCCGCCGTCTACATAAGAACAAGACCCCCTCATTGCTGCTCAAGTGGGACATCAGGAAGGCATTTGACTCCGTCCGCTGGGACTATATTTTAGACTTGCGACAGCGTCGCGGCTTCCCTCACAGATTTAGAAACTGGATTACTGCCATCTGGGCTTCCTCATCGTCGAGGGTCCTTATCAATGGTATCCCGGGCGAGCCAATAAAACTTGGGAGAGGACTCCGGCAGGGTGACTCCCTGTCTCCGTTGCTGTTCGCCATCGCCATCGATCCTTTACAGCAGCTTCTGCATAAGGCAACTGAGCTTGGCCTTCTCCATCGCCTTCGGGGTCGGGCCTCCACTATGCGTACCTCTCTCTACGCCGACGACACTGCTATCTTTATGGCTCCTATCAAAGAGGACATTCAGAATCTTGCGGCAATTCTTGATAACTTTGGGAAGGTCACAGGCCTCAAAGCTAACCCTCACAAGAGTATTGTAGCACCCATACACTGTGCCACCGTTGACCTGGATGACATTCTTCAAAGCTTCCCCGCCACTAGAGCTGCTTTCCCTTTACGTTATCTTGGACTACCTCTATCTACACACAAACTCAACAAATCCGATTGTCAATTTTTGGTGGACAAGTTGGCTAGAAAGCTTCCCCCATGGCAAGGATGGAACATTAACATCGCCGGGAGAACCACACTGGTTAAATCTGTACTTTCCTCCCTAGCCATATATTTCATCACCACACTCAACATTCCAGCTGGGACCGCCACAGAAATAACGAAGATTCAGAGGGCCTTCCTATGGGCAGGCACCAGCTCGGTCTCCGGAGGTCCATGTAAGGTCAACTGCAAGTTGGTTTGCAGACCGTTACATCTTGGCGGTTTGGGGATCCTCGACCTACAAAAGTTCTCCACAGCCCTCAGACTACGATGGTTATGGTTCCAATGGGCTCATCCAAATAGGGCGTGGGTCGGGTTTGACACCCCGTGCGGAGATGACGACAGGGACTTGTTCTACTCTGCCAGGACGGTCATCATAGAGGATGGCAAGAAAGCAAGTTTCTGGTTTGCTCCTTGGCTGCAGGGACAAAAACCTAAGGACCTGGCCCCGGACATCTTCGCTCTCTCCAAGTGCAAGGCGGCAACTATGGCCCATGCAATGACGAATGATGCTTGGATTAGTCGCATTGATACACGCATAGGGTTATCTCTGGAGGCCATACAACAATTCATTAATCTTTGGTCCAACATTCAGGAGGTTCAGTTGGAGGGCGGTACAGAGGACGCCATTCGATGGAAATTCACAAGAGATGGCTGCTACACTGCTGCCACGGTTTACCAGATGCAATTTGCAGGGACAATTAAAACTGACATGATCGCAAGGGTACGGAAGGTCTGGGCGCCGCCAAAAGTTAAACTATTCTCATGGTTAATTATACAAGACAGAGTGTGGACTGCTGATAGACTAACCCGTAGGGGCTGGCCAAATTGTGGTCTTTGTCAACTGTGCAAGGTGGCTCCTGAAACGGCTTCACACCTCCTTTTTAAATGCCGCTACTCAGTGAGGGTTTGGAATACCATCTGCGGATGGCTGGGATTTCAATCGCAGACCAATGTATGGGCTAATCTTTCGTCTGTCAACGACTGCTGGAGGGCTAACGATCACATAGGTACGCACAAAAAGGCTTACAAATCAATGATGATGCTTGTCTGCTGGGCAATCTGGAACGAGAGGAATGCTAGGGTCTTCCAGAACAAGGCATCCTTACCTTCCCATGTAGTGGCTACCATCAAGACTGACGCGAGATTATGGACGAAAGCGGGCGCTAGGTCCTTGGGGAGTATTATCCCACGAGAATAAGTTATTTCGGTACTATAGCTGGCCTGTGTGGCCATGTAATCGCTACTCCTTGTTACTCTCTTCTTAATTAATGCAGGAGGCAAATCTTTTGCCGCCGTTTTCAAAAAAAATAATGTGGTACAGACGTTGAATCTTGAGGTGTCGCATTTGTACTACCTCATTCTTAGAAACGTTTTGGCAGGTCAAAACTGCCAAAATGTTTTATCTTTAGGAATACTAGCAAAAGGGCCCGTGCGTTGCAACGGGAAAAAAGAATACCACATACTCTTAATTTACAAAAAGTGGTCTATAATTTAAGTATTTGTAGCTACGACCCAAACAAAGATGATCTTAGCTAAAAAACGCGGTTCAAGATTTTACATGTCTTCTATTTAAATATGGTTTGCATGTAGATTTAATACGTACAAAGGAACGGTCAAGTGATCTTCAATTTCGTCTCTAATCCTGATTTTGCTGGCATGTTCATCCACAATCCGAATTGGTACCGCTATGAAATAAAGACAGGTAATGCATTATTGATTAAGATTGCATCTTAGATAGTATTTTTAAAATTGTTAACACGTAAAATAACATCATATTTAGATTCTACATATTTTTCTAATCAAAGCCCATATATAACATGTTAAATTTGAAATTACGGTTTAGAAGATATGAGTATTTAAAAAAATATTTGATATATATTGTGGATTTATTGTCAAAAGCATGAGGTCTTTTTTTATAAAGTAGCATGACGGACTAAGAATATCTATTATTTTTTTATTTGTAGGTATATAGATTTTGGAATGAAGGCTGTAATGTTCAAGGCTAGGCCCACCTTTCCTGGTTCATGGGTTTGCACCCGACTTGCACCGTTCAAACATCCACCATAGGCCTTTTTTTTGGGGGGAATGGTTGTCACTTGGGCTGTATTAACCACAAGGCCTGTTGGCTAGAATAAATGCATGCTCACAGAAATAAACATTTCGATATTTTTCTCGTGCAATTCTTCACATTGTTGTTTATTCAAGAAGTATCAAAACATGTCCATCAGAAAGTAGTGAAAATAAAAAAGATTTGTAAGAAAGTCAGCTATGAACGGGCTAAACACACTAAAATCTCCCGTGGGAGAAAACAATCGCAAATTGGCGAGTAAATCAAAATGAGGGGGAGCAAATTAAGCATCAGCTGTGGTGAAGTGATCCATTCAGCATTTGGGCATGTCAGACGGCGGGGGCAGCAGCTTCTGGCTCGGCTTGCTGCCGTCCTGCACCAGCCACGCCATTCTCAGACCCCCACGTCGTGTGCACCTCCAAATGGCAATGCATGAACCATAACGTGCATACGCATAGACACAACAACAACAACAACAACAGTTGCGTACATGCATGAGTATCTCACAAGTTAATTAAGGTTCTTATGAGTGCATTGTGTTTCACGTATACTTGGGTTGTCAGCGAGGAATCGAATGGCCACCCACCCGCCCGCCGGCACGCCGAAGGTGTTGCGCTCGATGTGGTCGACGAGGTTGAACTTGGCCGGGTCGTTCACGGCGTCGTAGTTGCCGATGCCTTTCCCGACCACGAAGAAGTTGAATCTGTGGAGGTGAAGCGGGTGGCTCTCGATGCCGAGGATGCTCGTGTCCTGCATCACCAGCTCCACCGACGTGTTGAAGGACACCGCGAGGAGCTTGGTCCCGGTGGCCACGTTGGTGTTGTTCGGCGGCGTCCCTGTGTAGTTGAAGGGTGACAGGGGCATGACCGAGAAGTTGGCCGCGTAGACGCCGCTAGTGAGGCCGGTGAAGTGCGACTGCAGCAGCGCCGTGGACGGGAGCACGAGGGAGACGTTGTTCACGGCTGCCGCGAACTGCGTGCCGTTGGGCCCCTGGCACGTCATGTTCTTCGGGCACAGGAGCGTGTCCAGCCCGATCGTGAAGAAGAAGCGCCTGTCCACTGACTGCGGCACGGCCGCCGGGTACTGTTTTGTGGCGAGGCTGCGGAGCTTGGTCGTGAAGTTGGTGATCAAGTTGGTGTCGTTGTAGTAGGGCAGCATCGGCTTGAAGATGGGCAAGGCCTTGTCGAAGCTTGACGAAGAGGGCGAGCCGGGGTTGCGGTACTCGAGGATGCCGGTCACGGTGGAGTTGTCGAAGGTGCCAGGCCTGATGGTGGAGTAGGGCCGGGCCAACATGTAGAAGTTGGCGCCGGGGTAGACCGGCTTGGTGGCGAGCACGACGTTGGTGGTCTGGCCCGGGGAGATGACCAGGGTCTTGACGGTGAACGGCTTGATGTACACGGCGTCGACCTCGAGGACGGTGAGCGTGTGGTTGGCCACGGAGAAGAAGAGCTCGTCGTTGAGCGCGGCATTGATGAGGCGCAGCAGGTACGTCTTCCCGGGCTCCTACTTCAGCTTGAACGTGTCTGCATGCGTTCGTTCGTACATGCATGCACGGCGACCAGTTAGTTAATTACCATATGTACTATATTTTACGTACTACATAATCTATCTACTACTCGGCCGTGCATGCATATATACACACACACCTCGGCCGCATACTTGCCCCAAGGCCGCGTACTTCAGCGGCAGCCCCACCGCCGCTGCCTCGTGCGCGGAGGCACCCACCACCGCATCAGCGAGGGGAGGAGGAGGAGGAGGGCGGCCGGGAGGAGGAGGAGGGGGAGGGAGGGAGGGACGAGGAGGAGGAGGAGGGGCGGACGGGAGGAGGAGGAGGGGGGGGAGGGAGGAGGGGGAGGGGAGGGAGGGAGAGAGGAGGAGGAGTAGGAGGACGGGCGGCCGGGAGGAGGAGGAGGGGGAGGGGAGGGAGGGAGGAGGAGGAGGACGGGCGGCCGGGAGGAGGAGGCGGAGGGGAGGGAGGGAGGAGGAGGAGGACGGGCGGCCGGGAGGAGGAGGAGGACTGGCGGCCGGGAGGAGGGGGAGGGGGAGGGGAGGGAGGTAGGAGGAGGACGGGCGGCCGGGAGGAGGAGGGGGAGGGGAGGGAGGGTGTTTCCGCAAAGATGCACAACGGACGAAACATTTTTTTTATTTAAGAAAGGACTGCGCGTTGATTAACTGAAAATGAAGGGACTTTTTCATAAAAATGCCACGACGAACGACCAGAAACCCTATTTGCTTTATTATTAGGGAGAGATAGGGTGTATTAGGTTTGCTATATGTTTGTTGGTTCAGGTTGTGTTACTATTTTGATGAAAGTTAAGGTTGAAAATGTGTGAATATGGATAATAGTCGTGTTTCTAGCTGGAGTAATCAAATATCATACTATTTCTTCCAGGCTTACACCATATGAACGAATTGAGCGATGGAATTGATGTATTCACCAAGTTTCAGTCCCATGGACTTCTATGTAACAAGTGAGAAGATGGTGCATTTCTTTAACCATTTTTATTTTCCAAACAATTTTCACAATGCTAACTCGAAGTACTTAGACAAGCACATATCAAATTGCCATGGTAATGGAAGTGCCCTCCGATCGGTTTGCATTTGATGTCTAGTTGTGGCGTGAATAGCAACCTTAGTGTACATATCATTCATGGTCAAAGGAAGAATAAAACTACTTCTTTTGTTCTATTAGTATATGGGTATTAGTTTAACACTAGACATGCAACCATCAGCATCTTTTCAGGATGCATATATGTGCACGATCCCATGTAGAATCGATAAGGAAACTGGTAAAATGAAGAGAGTAATTATCTCTATGCACGGTCCTATATATAGAACTAATAACGTCATTATGTATTTCTCGTCTGCGCTGGATTCATAATTTCACACGGGCCTAGGAAAAATCTGGAAGGTTCCTTTAAAAGAACGGACTCGTGATAGAGGCAGATGCGGTAGAGCTGCTGTAGATACAGAGATAAGGGGGTAGGTCTGTAACATCATGTGTTTTGCGTTACTTTGCTTAGTTAACATGGCTGAGAAATTAGGACCAATTAAAACTTTTTGGTGTGGTGTGATGCTTGAACTGATTGTGATTGCTTCCTTATTTGATTATGTTTAAATGCACAACCTTCCTCCTCCTCTCTAGACTCATCTAGTTGACCACAAACCTTTGCCGAATGATCATGCCATGTGTATACGATCAAAAACTTTTTTGATAAAATACTTTTTTGATTAAAAAACATTTATTTGATTTACCTTCTCAAAACCCACTGAATTGAGGTTTGTACTGCAAGTCCTCAAATTAGGGAAGTTTCTTTGTCCCAAATATTTTATTTAAATCCCTTTATCAGAAAGACTTTCCAAAACCACAAAATTATTATTTTAAAAGTTATTTTACTATTTTATTTAAATGCCTTTTTGTGAGGATAGAAATGGTCTTTTATGAAGAAAAATTATTTTCCTGTTTCCAAAATATTTGTGAAAATTTAGGGAAACTCAATGAACATATATATTCTATATATAAGAGCTTCAACACATGGTCATGTTCAAAATATTGGACAAAACTCTTCAAAATCTGTTCTATCTATTTCAAGTATTTGAAATATTTCTATAAGAAATATTTTCAAATAATTCCAGTAAAAATCTAGAAAGTCACACATGGTATATGTGATGATCTTGGCATGTTGCATCTCAATCCAAGTTGACTTGATTTACCAAAATATTCAAAAAACCTCTCTGTCCAGAACCAAATTTGAGCAACTCTACAATACCAAGTTTCTGCTTTTGTGCTCAAATTTTGTGGACATGTTATAATACTCTAATAATGCATCCACACAAAGTGGTGCATCAAGGTGAACAGATGAACTTGTCCAAACACATGAAAACCTCCTTTTCTCATTTATAGAATTTGGAAATTTTACATTGTAAAGTTTCTCTAATTGATCCCAAACTTGTTGGACATGCTATAATACTCAAATAATGCTACCACACCAAGTGATGCATTAGTGAAATTTAATTTTCATGGATTTATCTACAGAAAACCCTTTATGTGAATTTCTAGGGTTTACCATGTCTACAGTGGAAACTCTCTTCAACAAATCTCAACTTTGGTGTCCAACCTCATTTTAACCTAACATAGGATCCTCTTAAATCTCAGGGCAAGTAGACTCCATATGCTTGCCCAAAACTGCATCAAACACCTTCTAGTAATTTGGTAAAAACCACCTTTCGATGCCTTCCACTATTCTCCTTTAGCTGAAATTATTACGAGGTCTACTCCTAGTGTCAATTCACCTCCAGTAAGATACCCAGCCCAAACTCAATAATTAGTGGGCGAAAACACCATTTTTCACCACTGGACAGCCCCATCCTAACTCTCTTTCATCCTTCCCTCTCTCCTAGCCATCACCCACGGCATCCTATGATCTTTCCTAGTATTTTACTCCCATCTAGAGCTAGTGGACAATAGTGGGTGTGCTAGAGCGCATGCAGACGCGTCCATGCCGATCAAAAGCCCGCTCTGGAGCGCGATGTAGCGCACTCAAGCACTAAAGCCACCCCACTGACCTTCTCGGGCCCCTCCCGCTCGCCAGCAGAACCACATTGGCATCCACGACAAGCCAGGCAGTCGGCCCCCTCCTCCCTCTCTCTCTCCTTTCCATACCGAGAATGCCCTCAGCCGCCCACCATGTCTAATGGCCGAGCTCACACGCGATCTCTTCTGGCCACGCCCCGCTCCCCCTCTCTTTGGCTTGGCATTGACCGCATCCACGAGGCTCATTGGCATGCCCTAGAGCTCCCTCGTGCCCCCTAACCTCGTCTGTGTCGTGGCCATGGACGTTGTCCACGGTGAGATCGCTGCCAGGGCTACTTAAGGACCCGAGAGCACTCCTCTTGACCCCTCTTAGCTTCCCCACCCTCTAGTGAACCTCCCTAGCCACACAATTTATCCTTCCATGACCTTCATCCTCCTCAATCGCCGAAGCCTCCCCGTCGGCCTCTGACCAAATTCGCACGACCTTGATCTTCCCTTCTTCCCCTAACCTCTCTGTTTCCATCTCACCATCACCGCGAGCCTTCACCCGCATTCCCTTTCCCCTCTGGGTGGCCGCTTCACGCTACCCATTGTCGTCGTCAGTTGCGTCCGTCCTAGCCAACTGCCCTACTCGACTAGATGCTCCTCGGTGGAGGTGGTACCCTCAGGCAGATGTGGGGGTCTTTCTCGAGTACTCGTGTGGTCGGGGCGTCACCGGAGGAAGCCCATGCCGCCAGGATGAAGCCGGCAAACGCGCGGCCACGCCTCCCCTGCGCGTCCTCTGCTCGAGCGGGACGATGAGGAAGAACCCGACGGGCGGGCCTTACCTGTCAGCGATAGATGGCTGGTCCCCCGCCGTTTAAGTGGAAAAGACTTCAGGTAGAGGTGTCCATGCGATGGAAGCATACTCCGGAGAGTATGCCTTCGGCGTCACCCCCCCCCCCCCCCGCTAGCTGAGCCACTGGGACGACCCAATGGCTATCCAGCGCCTAGGGCACTCTTTAGCTGTGGGTAAATCCCTTTTCTTTTTCTATTTTTGTGAAGCAATAAATTCATAATTAATTTATATTAGCTCCAAATTTAATGATTCAAGTTTCTAGGAGTTTCTAAAATCACTACCTATCCAAATATGTGCATTGCACATTTTTGCCAGAAATACTTTCTTTAGTGTTCAAATTCAAATTTGAATTTGAATTATTCAAACTCCACCTTGCAAAATTCCTAGAAGATCCATATCAACTATAAATGGAGTGATTCCGATTTTGAGAGACTCTAAAAATCATGCACTATTTCTCTAGCCTTAGTTAACATTTTTCTCATGCATTGTATATGCTAGGACAAATAAATGGGTCCCTTTTACACTATTTCCACCATAGAAAAATCATAGGGAAAACATCCCAACTCCATATCAAATGAAACCACTTCCAAATATCTTCGAAAAGAATCCCTAATTGATAGGTATATCCACTAATTTTTATACAAATGTTCTCTCTAGACTTCTTATAGGATCATATATTCCACAATTTCCACCATCCAAGAATCTCTGGAAATCCAGATCCCTTAGAACAAACTTTAGGTATTTCCTTATGACCAGAGTTGTCCAAGAAAAATAAAACTCGTACTTATAGAGAACTTTGTTTTTCTACTTGTTGTGTTGCTTATTGTGGTTGTTTCCGACGATAGTTTACGAAGTAGACGAAGTTCTTGAAGTTGGACAAGAAGCTATGAAGACCTTGAGGACTTTACTGAACTAGGCAAGCAACCCCTTGACCATGTTTAAGAAACAGTTTATTAAATGAAATATAGCATTCTACGTTGTCGGATCTGATTCATGTTCAATGCATGACCACCTTGGTGGGTTGTCTCCGAAAAACTCCGTGTTCATACTTGCACTTGGGCCTGACCCTACCTTCCTATAAGGGTTCTGTGGGTGGGAAGTAGTTAGGAAGAAAAGTAGTTGCTACGCAAATGTGATGGGAATACGGATGGTGACGAAAAGGAAATGATTCAAGGACTTTTCAAAAACCCAGTCGGGTGCCACTAATGCCCGAGGGAGATGGTGTCGAGCTAGGTAACCACTTGAGAAAGAAGTTGAGTGACTCCTCACTAGTACGTTGGTTTCTCTCCAAGCTTAAAGGTTGATGAAGCACAATGACAACAAGTATTTCCCTTAGTTAATAAACCAAGGTATCAATCCAGTAGGAAGATTCACTACACTATGTAAGCAGCCCCTTCACACAAATATTGAATCCTCGCAACCTAATGCGTAGAGGGTTGTCAATCGCTTGTGGGTAAAGTTATGACATATTAATAGATGCAAATAAGAGTGATAGAAAATAGAACGCAACAAGGATTTTTGGGTTTTTTGATAACATAGATCTGAAAATAAAAGAGAAAGTAAAGTAGAAAAGCAAATATCAAAGTAGAGATTGCAAACAGATGAAGTGAAGTAGACCATGGGGCCGTAGATTTCACTAGTGGCTTCTCTCAAGAAAAATACCAAGCGGTGGGTAGACAAATTACTGTTGGGAAATTGGTAGAAAAATAAATAATTATGACAATATTAATGACAATGATCATGTATATTTGCATCATGTCCAAAATAAGTAGACCAACTTCTGCCTGCATCTATTTCTATTACTCCACACATCGAGCGCTATCCAGCATGCATCTATTGTATTGAGTTCAAAGAGAAACGGAGTAATGCCTTAAGAACGATGACATGATGTTGACAAGATCTATTCATGTAGGAATAGACCCTATCTTTTTATCCTTAATGGCAATGATACATGCGTCTCATGTCTCCTTTTGTCACTCAGTTTGAGCACAACAAGATCGAACCCATCACGAAGCACCTCTTCCCATTGCAAGATAAAAGATCAAGTTGGTCAGATAAAAACCAAATTTCACAGAATAAATATGAGGCTATAATAATCAAGCATTAATAAGTTTTCATAGGTCTGACCGTAAACTCACAATTCATCAGATCCCAACAAACACACCGCAAAAAAAAGAGTTACATCATATGGATCCCCAAGAGACCATTGTATTCAAAAACAGAATGAGAGAGAAAGTCATCTAGATACTGCCTATGGACCCATAAGTTTGCTATGAACTACTCACGCATAATGGGAGGAACACCAATGGAGCTGGTGAAACCCTCCATGATCGTGTCCTTCTCTGGAAAAGGCTCTAGATTGGTTTTCGTGGCTCTGGAACTTGGGGCGGCCGAAACGATTTTTTGTCGACTCCTCTAGGGTTTCTGGAATATTGGTGTATTTACAAAGATCAAAGGCAGTGCAGAAGCTTTTGGGAGGCCCCACTAGACACCAGGCTGCCCTAGGGGCCTATTGCACGCCGTGGTGTCTAGTGGGTCCCCTAGGCCTTGGCTAATGCTTAATCTTGTCCCCCAAGTTTCCTTCTTGTCCAAAAAATATCCGTATAGTTTTGTGTCAATTGGACCTCATCTGGTATGGATTTTCTGCGAAGGAAAAAACAGTAAAAGACAGCAACTCGCACTAGGAACTATGTCAATAGGTTAGTCCTAAAATATATATAAAATTGCTACAAAATGATTATAAAACATTCAAGAATGATAATATAACATCAGAGAACAATAAAAAAATATAGATACGTTGGAGACGTATCATGGAGTATCGAGGCAAATTGTGTATGTGGTTTCAAAAACATGAGAGATTTAAGATTTGTCGACCGTCCCAACCTTACATGGCGACCATGATCAACTTGGTGGATGCTCGCAGAGAGCCCGCATTACTAGTGGAGAGAGGGCCAGAGTTACCCTCTCGAGACAGGGTCATGCCAAGAAGGGCGACCATGGGCTATTTCCACACACACCAGTCACACCGTTGTGTGCCCTCATGGATGGTATGATCTTGAACGAGGCTCGTATGATGTACATCATGATGGATGTCACTAATGAATGGACTCTTTGTTTAGTGTCACCAACGGAAAGGCATTGTTCGGGTGCCTACCTCGGGTATGTAGCATTCCTCGAGTCGTGGATGACACGGAAGTTCCCCGAGTCTTGTGGCTATAGCACACAACATCTACAGAGTGTAAAACTATTTAAATGGCGGTGTCCACGGTCAAGGACAGTTGGCTGGTGCTGCTTAAACTACGTCCAACAGTTTTCACATAAACTAAGTGTGTGTGAGAGAGAGAGAGAGAGAAAGGTGATTGTGTGAGAAAGAAGGCAGTATGGTTCATGAGCTAAGTCAGACTACTTGGCATGACGGGTGGACATGGGATGTTCGACCCTAGTTGATATTAATATATGTAACCTATTCCTATGGACATCGTTTACCTCTTCATGCATGCCCTCACAAGAAATTCATCATCTCATTGCACTTGAAAATTTGCTTTCCGCAATTTACCTATTAGTGTTATATCATGCGTAGTTATTGCCTTGTTCCACAACATGGGTTGCTTGCAAGTACATGCAAAGTACTCACTGGCTTACCACTTGTTATTTCAGTCACCTGGCATGAGAGAACAAGATATGATGAAGAATACCCTCGTAGCGTTCGTGCGAGCAAGGACGCTCCCCAGTCAGAATGCGTGTAGGGATAAGGAAGATTTCATGGGTTCACGCTATCATTGGATTTTTCTGCTGCAATATATTGAAAACTTGGCCATGAAGGTCATATAAAACGGAACATAATAGATGTAAGACTCTTGTTATTCAGTTTTTGTGTTTCTAGTGAGCATTGATCTTTGGGATCACTGTGCACGTACATTCAGTGATCGCGACTTATGAGTCGGGGTCCCTCATTTATGATTTTACGGGAGCAGAAACTCTAAATCCCCTATTGATTTCCTTCCTTGAGAGGGACTTGGTCGAGGACGGGGCGACACATTAAAAAATCAACGGGATTGTGTAATTTTGGTGATGTATGAAAATAGTAATTAACGTGATTGAGAGACTTATGGTAATATTAATTAATTTAAATTTGGTCTTTAGAGCATAGTCATGATTGATTATTTCACATAAATACATTATTAAATAACTTGCACGTGCATGCAATGTTCTGACCCGTTATAATTTTTTTTCTTTGTGTGAGAGGTCAGGCAAAAATAAACCAGTCACACGGGCTGGTGGGAGGTGGGACAAAAAAAGGATGAAAATAAACCAACGTTGCGGAGGTCGGACAAAAAAACCCACTTACCAGGCTAGCAACTCCCTCTTTAGGAGTACCTCCTGCACTAGCGTACCGCTCGTAATCTACATCGGACCGCGTGCGCGAGTGCATGCATGCACACCTCAGACCCGAGCCCAATGGCAACATGTGGGGGCAGACGGCAAAGAGGGGAGAAAGAGGGGGCAGATTCCCTCCTTTGCCGTCTGCCTCCCCCTTCGCCATGTGGGGGCAAACGGCAAAGAGGGGAGAGAGAGGGGGCAGATTCCCCCCTTTGCCGTCTGCCTCCCCCCTTTGCCATGTGGGGGCAGACGGCAAAGAGGGGAACCAACCCCTTTTTTATTTATTTTTTGTTATATCCAACATTTTTAACAATAATCAGGATATATATATATATTTGACATAAATAAATTTCTTTCCGTACTCATAACCATGTTAAAATAACCTCTTATATCCAGCTTTCAAGTTGCATCCACGTGCATACAAAGTTTCATATATTACACCAGTTTCATCCACGTGCATACAAAGTTTCATATATTCATATACTACAATAGTTTCAATACAACCCATGGTACAAGAAATCATCTTCAAGCATTCCATCAATATTTTTCAAGCTTCCCGTGAAGTGAAGCTAATCTGCAAAATGACAAATAAGAAAGTTAGAAGAATAATACTAGATGAAGTAGTGTATATATAGGTTATTTCGGAGAGAAATTAGCTAAGTATAGACCATTTAGGAGCTAACTAAGCTAATTATGTCATTTAGGTGGAACCCTAGCTAACTATAGGTCGTTTCGGAGCTTTGGGTAAAATAGGTCATTCCGGAGCAAACTATGCTTATTAAGCCATTTTTGATCTAGCTAGGCTAATTATAGGTCATTTAATACCTAAGTTAGGGGGAATAGGTCATGTTGCAGCTACGCAAGCCTTATTATGTCATTTAGGAGAGAACTTAGCTAACTATGGGTCATGTTTTATTAAATAGACCATTTTGGAGCTAACTAAGCTAATTATGTCATTTAGATGGATAATTAGCCAATTTAGGCTTTCTTGGATGAGTCTAAGCTACGTAGAAGAAGAGAAAGAGAAGAAGAAGTAAAAGAAGGAGGAGGAGGAGGAGGAGGAGGAGGAGAAGGAGAAGGAAGAGGAGAAGAAGAAGAAAATAAGAAGGAGAAGGAGAAGGAGGAAGAAGGAGGAAGAAGAAGGAGAAGGAGGAGCACCTTGTCCTTCTTCTCCTCCTTCTTCTCCTTCTTATTATCCTCCTCCCTCTCCTTCTTCCTCTTCTCCTCTTCTTCTTCTTCCTTCCTTTCATTTTTCCACTTTCTTCTCCTCTTGTCCCCTTCTTCGGGCTAAATTGGCAAAGAATGCCTTTTTGGAGCTAATTATGTCATTTCGAGGATAATTAGCTAAGTATAGGTCATTTTTTTATTAAATAGGTCATTTTGGAGCTAACTAAGCTAATTATGTCATTTAGATGGATAATTAGCCAATTTAGGCTTTCTTGGATGAGTCTAAGCTACGTAGAAGAAGATAAAGAGAAGAAGAAGTAAAAGAAGGAGGAGGAGGAGGAGGAGGAGGAGAAGGAGAAGGAGAGGAGAAGAAGAAGAAAAGAAGAAGGAGAAGGAGAAGGAGGAAGAAGGAGGAAGAAGAAGGCGAAGGAGGAGCTCCTTCTCCTTCTTCTCCTCCTTCTTCTCCTTCTTCTTATCCTCCTCCCTCTCCTTCTCCTTCTTCTTCTTCTTCTTCTCTTCTTCTTCTTCCTTCCTTGCATTTTTCCTCTTTCTTCTCCTCTTGTCCCCTTCTTCGGGCTAAATTCGCTAAGAATGCCTTTTTGGAGCTAATTATGTCATTTCGAGGATAATTAGCTAACTATAGGTCATGTTTTATTAAATAGACCATTTTGGAGCTAACTAAGCTAATTATGTCATTTAGATGGATAATTATCCAATTTAGGCTTTCTTGGATGAGTCTAAGCTACGTAGAAGAAGAGAAACAGAAGAAGAAGTAAAAGAAGGAGGAGGAGGAGGAGGAGGAGAAGGAGAAGGAAGAGGAGAAGAAGAAGAAAAGAAGAAGGAGAAGGAGAAGGAGGAAGAAGTAGGAAGAAGAAGGAGAAGGAGGAGCTCCTTCTCCTTCTTCTCCTCCTTCTTCTCCTTCTTCTTATCCTCCTCCCTCTCCTTCTTCTTCTTCTCCTCTTCTTCTTCTTCCTTCCTTTCATTTTTCCTCTTTCTTTTCCTCTTGTCCCCTTCTTCGGGCTAAATTCGCTAAGAATGCCTTTTTGGAGCTAATTATGTCATTTCGAGGATAATTAGCTAACTATAGGTCATGTTTTATTAAATAGACCATTTTGGAGCTAACTAAGCTAATTATGTCATTTAGATGGATAATTATTCAATTTAGGCTTTCTTGGATGAGTGTAAGCTACGTAGAAGAAGAGAAAGAGAAGAAGAAGTCTATGTTTTGTAGTCCGTATCGAAACTACTTTGGTTGTATGCGTGATGTACTCTGATATATTTATGAGAAGGCAATTGATCCCCTGATTGTCTCTCTTTATTATTATGTATGTGCTGTGTTACCTGTTTGCGAGACGCTTAGATGCGCTCCTTTCCAATTCGGGGCCTCGATCCCTAGATCGGAAAGGACCGCATCTTGGTCGTTACAGGTTGGTAATCAGAGCCTTACGACCATAGGAGCCTGTGTGTGATCGTACTTGGCCGAGTCGAGTCTAGAAAATGTTTTGAGTCTTAGTTATATCGGAGAGTAGGATTCTTTTTTCTCCTCTTCTATGCTCTGGTGAGGTTCCCGTCTTAGGAAATCTTTAACTCTACTCCATTTCTCGCTCAATTTTTTTTAGGATCACGCGGGTATTTGTGAAATCTATATGATTTCGATGTGACGGAGTCTTGTCTTGGTGCCTCCTATCTGCTTTAAGTTTCAGGGGAGTTGAGATCCAGTGGATTCTTGCGCACATCGCCATCATTCATATTTCTGAGTATCTAAGAACGAAGGATGTTCGTCATTGCTTCAATACTGGTAGTGGTGAGATAACCCCGATGTCCCCAGTACTGGTGCAGATTGTTCGGGGGTACTACCACACTTGGTATCATTGTGATCACGAGGATCTGTTGTCGATGAAGGTCCGAGATGCTGGTTGTGTGTTGAAGGATGTGATACAGGTGACGGGTTAGTTTAGGAGTTGTGTGAAATACTCCTTGTCTCCGTGTACCAGATTGCATGACCAGTTATTTCGGGAATTCATAGGTGGGATATCAAGTAGTATCTTATAGGACCATCTTCCTACAGACGCTCGATTGAGATTTGGGAAATCTCGATCATATGTTTGTTCCGAGCAATTCTAGCTCACACTTGGTTGAAGTGGTCCTTATTGGAATTTTGTCGTCCGTCACTTTGAGGATGCATTCTTGCTATGTTGTTCAGGTGCAATTGCTAAATTCTGTTCAGATATTCTATCTTTTGATTCAGCAATATCTTCAATTATTCTGTGGACTAATATGCTGTCCATCTTCAGGATGGCTCCACCGACTCGTCAGAACCCAGGGCGTGAGGATATGCCGCCTCCACCACCTCCTCCCCCTCCGCCGCCGCCGCCTCTTCCTGCAGAGGCCTGGCAAGCGGTGATGGAAGCTACTAATGCAAACACCCAGATGCTGATTCAGTTGCTGCAAGAGAGAGCCAACCAAAAGCCCGACAATTTTCAACATGGTGAAAATCAGTTTGCAAGTCTGAGTCAGTTTCTGTCGAACCAGCCAAAGACGTTCACTACATGAGACCAGCCCTATGATGCAGAAGATTGGATCCGTGATATGAACAAACATTTCGAGTGTAGCAATGTGCGTTCGGAGGACTATGTCAAGTTTGCAACGTTTCAGTTGAAGGGGCAGGCTTCTATCTGGTGGCAACAACTCAAGGACTCCAAAGGCGCCAGGGTGATGTCTTGGTATGAGTTCTGTCGTGACTTCAGGTCCCACTACATCCCTTCCAGTTTTGTGGAGGAGATGCGTGAGAAGTTCAGGCGTTTGAAGCAGGGCGGCAATTCCATGTATAAGTACAATGTCAAGTTCCACGAGCTGGCCCGTTACGCGCTGCAGGATATCCCTGATCAGAAGAGCAAGATTTATCAGTTCAGGGGTGGCTTGAAAGAAGACTTCAGTTAGCTCTTGCCTTGCACGATCCTGAGGAGTTCGACAAGTTCTACAACCTAGCTCTCAGAGCAGAGGCAGCCTTGCTCAGGGTGGAAAATTCCAAGAAGCGCTTCAGAGATTCCAGCTCTTCCTTGACTCAGGTGGTTCAGAAGTGATGGGGTTATAGTCCCAGGGTAGGGTCATAGGCCTTCCCTATAGGTCCTACCCAAGGACTACCCTTCATAGAGGACAAGGCCCTTAGACAGTTCCGGCTGAACTAAGGACGCCTCCATCATCCAGTCGGCGACGAGCACTCGGAGCGTATTTAACGTACCGACTGGAATCCACTCTGTACATCGTAACCTCCCAGAAGGGCAATGGTCATACGTTTTCATACACCATTATTAGCATTTAAGGCTTACATTACCTGTAACGTAGGCATTTATTCGCCACTATTCCATCCTTGTCCACCGGGCCATTATGAAGGGCAGCGCACTCTATATAAGCCGCCCTTCCCCACTAGTGCAAGGGTTGGCACTTGCTGTAATCCTATAATCCACTCGACACTAATCTCCCAAGAGCACTGAGACGTAGGGCTTTTACCTCCATCGTAGAGGGACCTGAACTCATACATCCTCGCCATAGCTAAGGCTCTGCCCATCCTTTCGTACCCTACACATCTACTGTCAGACCTATACCCACGATAGTTGGCGCCCACCATGGGGCAGGAGTCTAAGCGACTTCCGCGAGTTTGCGATTTCATACTTTCGTCATGTCGTCCGGCGGTGATCTGTGCATGGGTCGTCAGATCCTCTTCGGTGCCCTCTCCTTCACCGCCGACGATTCGACATGGCTTCGGGATGCGCCCCTCGACGTCGAGGCGCTTCCCAGTCGCGGGTCCGTGCCAGTTCCCACGTCGTTCTTCTTCTCCAGCCATCGGCCCCGGTGTCGATCTTCGGCCCCGTCACGCGCCGCAACAAGCGACCCCGTCGTCCGCGGCTCCAGCATTGGGTGCGACATGCCCAGGCGCGACAGAGCGCGTCCTCTCAAGTGGCGGTGCTCGAATCGGTTGTGGTCCCGCCACCATCCCAGTGTTTGGACTCAGTTCCGACTGAGCTACCTTCCGAGTACCCGGGTCGCGGGCCTGCAGCCGAAGTTCTCATGGCCGATTCCCATGAAAGTCCCCTCCGGACTGGTCGCAACGAGCATGAAGTCGGAGAATCGTCCGGCGCTCGTCGTCAACACCATCGTTCTGCCAGTCGACGCACTCGCCAGAGCAACATCGAGGTGTTCCGCACACCCATCCTCAACCTGGCCGCGGCTGCCAGGATAGCCGATTCTCTCCAACCGACCAATTCAGAGGCTGGTAGAGGGTTCGAGCAGATCCGTGCCCTATTGCATACGGCGCAGCAGCAAAATTCGGCGGTCTACCAGTCGCACAACAGGATCCACAATAGTTCTGTTCACGCAAACACGCATCGGTCGGTTTTCAGTCCTGACTCTCATCAGCGGCGCAGAGGAGGCAGCCATTCCAGGGACCCGAGTCGAAATCCGCTTCCCATTCGGTCTCATCCAGAAGATCGTCGCTGTTCGCGCACCCCTCCGCGGGGTGGGCTTACGGGCCCCAGCATCACGATGATTGTCATTCAGTCGGTGACGCGCATGATCCAAGGCCCGACGCAAGAGGGTACATCGCCCAAAAGAAGGTCGACAGAAGTCGAGCCCATGGTGATGGTCACGATAGAGACCGTACGAGTGGAAGCAGGACCGTCGTCTCTGGCCCCGAGTGCTTCAGTCGGGCCATCTGTTCAGCTGACATCCCTCCCAATTTCCAATTGGCGACGGGAATCAGCAAGTTCATAGGAGAGTCCAAGCCAGAAACTTTGTTGGACGACTACACAGTGGCGGTCCAGATCGGTGGCGGAGATGACCATGTCACCATGAAACATCTCCCCCTGATGCTCGACGGCTCGGCGCGAGCTTGGCTAAACCAGTTGGCTCCGTCAAGCATCTATAACTGGGTAGATCTGTCTCGAGTCTTCATCAGGACCTTCGAGGGTACGTGCAAACGCCCTGCTGGTCTCGTAGAGCTCCAGCACTGTGTCCGGAAGCAGAACGAGCCCTTGCGCGATTTTATCCAGCGCTGGACGACCCTCTACCACACGGTGGAGAACGCCATAGAGCATCAAGCAGTCTGCGCCTTCAAGGCAGGCGTGCGGTACAGAGATCTGTACCTGAAGTTCGGTCGGACAGGCGACATCTCCATGAGCAAGATAATGGAGATAGCTGCACGCTATGCAAATGGCGAAGAAGAGGACCGCATACGCAGCGATAAGCATAAGTCAGTTGCCGATGAAGATGGGAACAGCAATCGGAAGCAGAAGCAGAAAGCTCAATCCACTCCGCAGGCAGAGGCAGCAGCCGTTATGAATGCCAAGTTCAAAGCCAAGGGGAAAGCTCAGTACACCCCCAAGAAGAAGCAGTCAGGAAACTTCATCCTGGAGCAACCGTGTCCAATTCACACGAAGACGGATGAAGAAGGCAATGTAATATTGCCGAAGCATACCACTCAGCAGTGTCGCCTCCTGATCCAAGGATTCGGCGACGGACAGCCGAGTGAGAAGGACACCGAGCAGGATGGCAAAGAGGAGGATCCGTTCGCCCAATTCCATGCAACGTTGATGATTTTTGCTGATGTGGAAAGAAAAAGTCGACTGAAGCTGGTCAACAGGGAGGTGAACTTGGCAACCCCATCCACTGCGATCACCTTTGATCAGTCAGACCACCCAGCACACGTACCCACCCCAGGGAGGCAAGCTTTGGTCGTCGACCCAGTGGTGGAAGGAGTCAGGCTGTGCAAAGTCCTCATGGACGACGGCAGCGGTTTGAATATCATGTACGCCGACACTCTCAAGGGGATGGGCATTCCGATGTCCAAACTTAGCGAGAGCAGTATGCAGTTCCACGGAGTCGTCCCAGGATGAAAGGCCAAGTCACTCGGCCAGATCGCGTTGGATGTCGTCTTCGGCTCTGACAAGAACTTCCGCAAGGAGAAGCTGACATTCGAGGTGGTGGACTTCCAGAGTGCATACCATGCGAGTCTGGGTCGTCCGGCATATTCGCGTTTCATGGCCCGACCATGTTACGTCTATTTGAAGCTCAAGATGCCAAGCCCCAAAGGTGTGATTACGGTCACACGCAATCGGCAGCGGGGCGAGGAGTGTCTGCAGCAGGGGTCGAGGATTGCCGATGAGCAGATGGCTATTCTCGAGCTGGATGAGTACAAGAAGACCGCCGACCCCGCTGACCTGATGCGTTCAAAGAAGCCAGCTTTCGAGTCCGCATTCCAGTCGGCGGGACACACGAAGAAAGTCAGCATCCACCGGACGGACGACGCCGCTTCCCCGACAAACATCTCCACCACCCTTGATCCAAAATAGGAAGCCGAGCTCATCCAATTCCTCCGTGAGAACTGGGACATTTTTGCATGGAAGCCCGCTGACATGCCAGGTGTACCCAGGGAGTTGGCTGAGCACCGACTGCATGTGGATCCTGCTGCTCGGCCCGTCCGAGAACGCCTGCTTCGGTCCGCCGCGCACAAGAGGAAGGCAATCGGAGAGGAGGTGACTAAAATTTTGGCAGCCAACTTCATTCGCGAGGTACACCACTCCGAGTGGCTCGCTAATGTTGTCATGCTGCCCAAGAAGGACAAGTCTCTCCGTATGTGCATCGATTTCAAGCATCACAATAAGGTCTGTCCGAAAGATCACTTCCCACTCCCCCGCATTGATCAAATTGTTGATTTGACTGCGGGTTGCGAGCGTTTGTCCTTCCTTGATGCCTATTCGGGCTATCATCAGATCCGCCTGTATGGTCCGGATGAATTAAAAACAACCTTCATCACCCCATTCGGGTGTTTCTGTTACATCACTATGCCATTCGGTTTGAAGAATGCAGGAGCAACTTTTATGCGCATGATCCAAAAATGCCTCCTTGACCGGATCGGTCGAAATGTGGAGGCATACATGGACGATATCGTAGTCAAGTCATGCAAAGGTTCCGACCTGGTGACTGACTTGGCAGAAACATTCGCCAACCTACGTAGGTACGATATCAAGCTCAACCCAGCCAAGTGTTCATTCGGCGTTCCCAGCGGAAAGTTACTCGGTTTCTTTGTTTCCGAACGAGGGAACGATGTCATCCCCGAAAAGATCGGGACCATTGTCCGAATGGAGCGTCTGGTAAGAATACATGATGTTCAAAGGCTCGCAGGTTGCCTAGCGGCTTTGAGCAGGTTTATCGCTCGGCTCGGCGACAAGGCGTTACCTCTGTACCGACTCATGAAGAAATCAGATACCTTCGAGTGGACAGACGAAGCCCAAATTGCATTCGACGACCTCAAAGCCCTGCTTTCCACCCAGCCGGTTCTTACTGCCCCACTCAGTAAAGAACCCCTTCTTCTGTACATCGCGGCTACAAATCAAGTCGTCAGCACCGTTCTGACAGTCAAACGCGAAGAAGAAGGCAAAGCGTACAAGGTTCAGCAGCCAGTATATTATGTCTCCGAAGTCCTGACTCCTTCCAAGCAGAGGTATCCCCATTATCAGAAGCTTATTTATGGGATCTACATAACTGCAAAGAAGGTGGCTCATTATTTCCAAGACCACTCGGTGTCTTTCATATCTGATGCTCCGTTGTCGGAAATTCTCCACAATCGGGACGCATAAGGCCGAGTGGCAAAGTGGGCAATGGAGATGCTATACTGCGACATCAAGTTCGAAGCCAAGAAAGCTATAAAGTCTGAAGCTCTAGCTGACTTCATAGCAGAATGGGTAGAACAACAGCAACCGACTCACATCTACTCGGCTCATTGGACCATGTTCTTCGATGGGTCCAAGATGTTGAATGGCTTCGGCGCCGGCGTAGTGATCATATCCCCAAAAGGTGACAAACTCAAGTATGTGTTGCAGATACATTTTGATTCTTCCAACAACGAAGCAGAGTACGAAGCTCTCCTTTACGGATTGCGCATGGCCATCACACTCGGCGTCCGTCGCCTGATGGTCTATGACGACTCAGATCTGGTGGTTAATCAAGTAATGAAGGAATGGGACGTAAGGAACCCCACCATGACTGCGTACTGCAACGCAGTAAGGAAGCTCGAGAAGAAGTTTGAAGGTCTGGAACTTCACCATGTTCCCCGACTGAAAAACCAAGCAGGAGATGAATTGGCAAAACTTGGATCCACTCGGAGACCGGTCCCGAGTGATGTCTGCCTCGAGCACCTACACCTCCCCTCGGTGAAAGAAGATCCTTTTACAGAGGAACCAGTACAACCGAAGAGATCAACAGATCCGACTGAAGTTGAGGTCCCGCTGTGGTTGATTTGATCATGGAGATTCTAGCTGTCATTCCCGAATGGACTGTGTCGTTCATTGCATACATCATGAAGCAAGAGTTACCAAAAGACGAAGTCCAAGCTAGGCAGATCGTCCGCAGGTCGAAGTCCTTCACCGTCATTGATGGCCAATTGTACAGGGAAAGCGTTTCAGGCGTCCTTCAACGGTGTATCTCCCCTGAGGAGGGACAGTTAATCTTGGAAGAAATTCACTCGGGAACCTGCGGTCATCATGCCTCCTCAAGGTCAATCGTTGCCAAAGCATTCAGAGCTGGTTTCTTCTGGTTGCAGGCGAATAAAATGGCAAAAGATATGGTCGACCGTCGCGAGGGCTGTCAGTTCTATTCAAACAAGTCCCACAAGCCAACGTCTGCACTCAAGACAATTCCCCTTGTTTGGCCATTCGCCGTGTGGGGATTAGATATAGCCGGACCATTCAGAACAGGCCAAGGAGGATTCACTCATCTGCTAATAGCAGTCAACAAGTTTACTAAGTGGATTGAAGCCAAGCCCATCAAGAAGCTTGATGCCCTTACGGCCATCAAATTTATCAGAGACATGATCGCCAGATACGGGGCTCCGCATAGCATAATCACCGACAATGGCACAAACTTTGACTCGGACAGGTTCATAGGTTTTTGCACAGGCCAAGGTATCCGAGTGGATTTTGCATCCATGGCGCACCCCCAAACAAACGGGCAAGCAGAGCGGGCGAATGGACTTATTCTTCAAGGGTTGAAGCCTCGACTCCTGCGAGAAGTTGGACATGCCACCGGCGCATGGGTCATCGAGCTGCCTTCGGTACTATGGGGCCTCCGCACAACTCTGAATAGATCTACAGGGCGATCCCCGTTCTTCCTCGTTTATGGAGCAGAGGCGATCCTTCCGAGTGACTTGCTTCACAACTCTCCACGAGTCGAACTCTTCTCCGAAGCCGAAGCAGAGCAAGCCAGGCAAGACAGAGTGGATCTTCTAGAAGAAGAGCGCGAGATGGCACTGATCCGTTCGACAATTTATCAACAAGATCTGCGGAGATTTCACGCGCGGCACGTCAGGAGCCGCACATTCCAAGCAGGCGACCTGGTGCTTCGAGTGGGTCAGCAGAGACCACACAAGTTGGCTCCCGCCTGGGAAGGACCCTTCATCATCTCTAAGGTGCTGAACAATGGAGCATATCGACTCTACAACCTCGACAGGGAAACGGACGAGCCGCGAGCATGGAATGGAGATCTCCTGAAGCGCTTCTACACATAACCCCCGACGGAGACAATGTAAAGAACAAGTATCATTGAAGTAATACAAAGAAGATTGATTTCATACCGATTCAAAATTCTTCTGCGTTTGTAGACTCCGGTCTAAAAAACTAACTTCAAGTGTGCACTAAAAGTCGCACTCGGGGACTTAGCTGCGACCCAGAGTCGGCTAAGTACAAACTCGCTCCGAGTGTGCACTAAAAGCCGCACTCGGAGACTTAGCTGCGACCCAGAGTCGCCTAAGTACAAACTCGCTCCGAGTGTGCACTAAAAGCCGCACTGAGGGACTTAGCTACGACCTAGAGTCGCCTAAGTACAAACTCGCTCCGAGTGTGCACTAAAAGCCGCACTCGGGGACTTAGCTGCGACCCAGAGTCACCTAAGTACAAACTCGCTCCGAGTGTGCACTAAAAGCCGCACTCGGGGACTTAGCTGCGACCCAGAGTCGCCTAAGTACAAACTCGCTCCGAGTGTGCATTAAAAGCCGCACTCAGGGACTTAGTTGCGACCCAGAGTCGCCTAAGTACAAACTCGCTCCGAGTGTGCATTAAAAGCCGCACTCGGGGACTTAGCTGCGACCCAGAGTCGCCTAAGTACAAACTCGCTCCGAGTGTGCACTGAAAGCCGCATTCGGAGACTTAGCTGCGACCCAGAGTCGCCTAAGTACAAACTCGCTCCGAGTGTGCACTAAAAGTCACACTCTGGGACTTAGCTGCGACCCAGAATCGCCGAAGTACAAACTCGCTCCGAGTGTGCACTAAAAGTCACACTCGGAGACTTAGCTGCGACTTAGAGTCGCCTAAGTAAAAAAGCTTCCTTCGAGTGTGTACTCGAGATACATTCAGAGGCTTAGCAGACCCTCATTGAGGCTCATGTGGATTTGAAGACAACTGACAACTACATGAGTAACAACTCACTTCGAGTGTGCACGAAAAGTCACACCTGGGGACTTAGCTGCGACTCAGAGTCGCCTAAGTAAAAAGCTTCCTCCGAGTGTGTACTCGAGATACATTTGGAGACTTAGTAGACCCTCATTGAGGCTCATGTGGATGTGAAGACAACTGACAACTACATCAGTAACAACTCGCTCCGAGTGCACACTAACAGTCACACTCGGGGACTTAGCCACGACCCAGAGTCGCCTAAGTAACAACTCACTCCGAGTGCACACTAACAGTCGCACTCGGAGACTTAGCCGCGACCCAGAGTCGCCTAAGTAAAAGCTCGCCCCGAGTGCACACTCGGAGGCTTTGCAGACCCTCATTGAGGCTCATGTGGATGTGAAGACAACTGACAACTACATGCTCCGCATGTTTTCCATTGACTTCACCAAGAGACACCAACCAAAAACCACGAACCAAAATCGTGTCAAAAAAAACTCAGCGAAAGAAGAGCAAAAGATCCGATTCGAATTCAAAGTTGGATCTACGATTAGTCGGCTCGGTGTGAATCTAGTTTATCCACACCGAACCACGAATGTGACGGCAACAACAGTGGCCAAAGTTTAATACAGATACCACTCGGCATACCGAGGTAAATGTGCGTTCACCTTAAAGTTTTTTCAAGCGTCGCCGGGACTGGCAGGCTCCACAAAGGTGTCAAGGTCGATTCCGTCGGCAATGCGAGTGGCTGTGTCGAGGAAGGTCTCCATGAAATCTTCGAATCGAAACTTCTTGGTGTTGGCGACCTGCAACGTCTTCAGTTTTTCTTCGCGGGCTTCCTTGCAGTGCACTCGGACCAGAGATAGCGCCACGTCCGCACCACAGCGAGCGGCAGACTTCTTCCATGCCTGCACTCTGCTTGGGACGTCCTCCAACCGAGTCATCAACCCATCTATTTCGTTCCGGGAGTCGTCTTCAAGCCACAGCTCCTTGTCGATCCGCCCGACAACTTTTCTCAGGCGGCCAATGAAGGGCCCCACCCTGTTAAGGCGAGAGTGCGCTCGAAGCATGTTCCGGTTGGCTTCATCGCCGAGTGGAACATTCGGAACAAGCGACCGCTCAATTTCGGCTGCTTCAGCCTCAACATCCCGACAGAAGTCCGCAAAGAGAAGACAAGCAGAAAGTAAGCACGACAGAGTGAACTCCAAAGTCTAGAAGCACTCGGCAACAACTTACCACCAAGCAGTGCGACCATCTTCCTTGACCAGTCGCTGACGTAGTTCTCCTGCACCATGCACCGAGTGTTCATCACCTTCAGCTGGCCCATCCATTCGGATCTCTAACTCTTCATTTTTCTACTTCGGCTATCAATGCCTTGTTGGTCTCCCGAGTCTCGTCCAAAGATTTCTCTCGGTCAGCAAGAGCCTCCTTCACAGCAGCCAGGTCATTCACAGCCACCTCCAAGTCCGCAGCAAGCTGAATCTTCTCAGCCTTCAGAGCATTGTACGCAGATCCCATTTCACAAGTCTTCTGCCAAATAGACACAAAGGGAGGATCAAACACATTCAACAAGGAAAAAGTCTCGACAGATATGACAAAACAATCAAAGCTCAAAGTTCTTCAGACCCCTGCAGATGCAAGCAATCGACAACGGTCTCGGGGACTACACCCAGTGGGTTCACTGAGAGTGACCCCACTGGCATGAAGCTCGAACAGGCCGGCCCTATTGAGCTCCCTAACAAACCAACAACACTATGAGATTCCTATCTCTCGACCCGAGTAACACTACTCTCGGGGACTACACCTAGTGGGTGCACTCGGCATACCCCCACTGGTACCATTCGGGCAGATCAGCTCTGATGTGTTCAGATTACGAAAAATACATATAAAGACAACTGCCGGCGCAAGCACTCGGCAGAAGTCTCGGGGACTACACCCACTGGGTTCACTCGGAGTGAACCCACTTCAAAATCATCCTACTGTATCCGAGTGTTTCGCTGAAGCCCCCAGTGGGTAACAAGAGGAAAGTAAACACTTACTAGCGCACTTACTCGGATATCGTCCCGAAGCTCAAAGCTCTCCTTATACAGAGACGCGATGGAGTCATACGCTCCCTTGGCGTCACCCACCATCAGCTCCACCTGCACCATGGCGTCCTTGGTGGCCCCCACCGGGTCTTCCGGGAGGCGTTGGGCGTCATATTGAACAGCTGATGGACCCGGCGCGGCAGAAGACTCCCTGGGCATCCCGAGCTCCGCTCCACTCGGTTCTGCCGTGAGGGGCATCGTCTCAGTCGACGGAACCATCTTAGTCGGCGGCACGTTCATGGTGGGAGCGGTAGTAGATGGGATAACCCCAAGGACAGGCGCCAAAACTGGCTCCGACCCCCTTTGGTCGTCGTCCTCCAGATGGATCACCTCCGAAGGAAGCCTGATTGAAAAAATGAAATTACAGAAAAAGGTTCAAGATCAAGGACAGCACTTGCGAAATAGTAATGCAACTCTCAAAGTCGTGACAACGTACCTTGCTAGGACGTGGCGGCGTTATCCGTGTCCATGGGATCATCGTCCTCGCGCGGCAGCGAGGTGGCGGAGGTAGCAGCTCTGTTGAGTGAAATCCACTCGACTGATAAGCATGAGTTCAATCGGATACTAACGGAAGATGGAAGAACAAGACACTTACGTTGAGGTGACTAGAACAGCGATCCTCATCCGAGGCAAAGCTTTCCGAGGCTTGAGCCCACTAGATTTGGCCACCTTGGACGGCTCGTTCACGGGCTCGGCAGCAGCGTCCCTAGTCCTCTTCACACTCCGAGCACTCGGAGCCATGGGAGGAGCTGGCGGAGCACTCGGAGCCGCTGGAGGAGCCGGCGGTGCAGTAGGGTCATGACGGTGCTTGGTTCGGTGCTCTGGTGGTGAGGGTGGCGAGCTCTGCTCCCCATCCCCCTCCTCCTCCTCTTCCGTCTCCTCCTCCGTCTCCCCACTGTCGGAGACGTACTCGGCGCTATCCACGCTGCCCTCCTGGCTGCCCTCCTCTTCCTCGGATGGATTCCCATTCGAGACGACAGAATACCAGTTGGTCCACTCCTGCACAAAACATAGTCGACAACGTCAGTCAGCGGGACATGAAAAGCAATAAGTCTAAGAAGATTAAAAGCACTCGACAAGATGTACTCACCTCATTCGGAGGAGGCTTGTCGGCGCGGAAGGGCTTCTCCCGCCCGGCTCCCACGAGGTTATCACACGCGTGTGTGATGCCGCGAACCCACGCACTCACAGTCTCCCCGGTCACGCACTCTGGATGAGACCGAGTGGAATCCGAAGGCCCCGCGTAGTGCCACATGGCGTGGTG
The DNA here is from genome assembly GCF_904849725.1 of Hordeum vulgare subsp. vulgare. Taxonomy (NCBI): domain Eukaryota; kingdom Viridiplantae; phylum Streptophyta; class Magnoliopsida; order Poales; family Poaceae; genus Hordeum; species Hordeum vulgare. Next base: position 223,742,830 of record NC_058520.1, read on the forward strand.
TCGGGCCTGCAGCGGCTGGATGCGCCGACCCAGAAAAGTCTCCAGCAAGTCCGTGCCAGTGACTCCCTTACGGACGACGGCTATCAGTGCGTCGACCAAAGGCTGGATCTGGATCCTTTCCCCCTTAGAGAGCGCAAGCTTCCTGGGAGGGCCCGGACGATCTAAACTAAAAGGTGGCAACCCACTCGAAGCATTCGGACAAGCAATGTCCTGGCAATAGAACCAGGACGATTGCCAGTTCCTAACTGACTCGGACAACTGGAGGGAGGGATAGCTAGTATTTGTTTTCTTCTGGAAGCCTAAACCCCCGCAGAACTAGAGGATATGGGTCTTATCGTCCGACTGGCTAAGCTTTTTGACATACTTAAAGAGCCCCCAGTGGGGGGACATCCAATAAAGCACTCGCAAAGGGTGACGAATGCAGCAAGGTGGGCTATTGCGTTCGGAGGAAAATGATGGAGCTGCGCCCCGAAGTAAGTCATGATACCTTGGAAGAAAGGATGGGGAGGCAAGGAGAAGCCTCTGAACACGTGGCTGAGCAGCACAACGCGCTCCCCCTCCTTCGGCGCCGGCTCCGTCTCGCCTTCCGGCAGCCTCCCGGACTTGTTGACGATCAGGCCATGCTCCACCAGCTCCAGCAAGTCGTCCTCCGTCACCGAGGAGGGGAGGAAACCCCCCTGGATCCAACCCGCCGGCAGCGCCCGCTGCCGCCGCTGAGTAGGGGCCGCCCCCTTCTTCTTCTTCTTCTGCGACTCGAGTTTGCTGGTCTGCCCCTTCGTCATGGCGAAAGCGACGGATCCGCAGAGGAGGAGGGGAAGGAGGAGGCTTGAGGCGTGCAGAGAGCTGCGGGAGGAGCGGGATTAATGAGAGGAGGTTGAGCAGCGCAACAGGAAATCCCGCCGGGGAGGCTTAAATAAACTTCCGACTGGGTCACTAACACGTGGACCCGAGATCTTATCCCCCCAACCAGCCACTGCGAGGTTAGTGGAGAAGATAAAGGCACGGTAATCGAGGAGGCAAAACCTACTCGATGGCGATGTTGTCATCCCCGCTAAGCGTGCGACAACCAAAATTTGAGGATCCCGAAAAATCCGGCGCTGTCAGTTTGACCAGTCATATCAAAAGATTCCGCGGAAGCACTCGGTCCCTGACGATTCGTTTAACTGGTATATTCACTCGGATCACTGGTTGAAAGGATAAAATGGATCGAGGCAAACAACGCTAAAGTCACCTCCATACCAGTCGGTTCCATACTCCAGACATCACTTCATCGTTCCAACCCCGATCCATTCGGGGACTAATGATGGGGTTATAGTCCCAGGGTAGGGTCATAGGCCTGCCCTATAGGTCCTACCCAAGGACTCCCTTCATAGAGGACAAGGCCCTTAGACAGTTCCGACGCAACTAAGGACGCCTCCATCATCCAGTCGGTGACGAGCACTCGGAGCGTATTTAACGTACCTACTGGAATCCACTCTGTACATAGTAACCTCCCAGGAGGGCAACGGTCATACGTTTTCATACACCATTATTAACATTTAAGGCTTACGTTACCTGTAACGTAGGCATTTATTTGCCACTATTCCACCCTTGTCCACCGGGCCATTATGAAGGGCAGCGCACTCTATATAAGCCGCCCTTCCCCACCGGTGCAAGGGTTGGCACTTGCTGTAATCCTATAATCCACTCGACACTAAGCTCCCAAGAGCACTGAGACGTAGGGCTTTTACCTCCACCATAGAGGGCTCTGAACTCATACATCCTCGCCGTAGCTAAGGCTCTGCCCATCCTTTCGTACACTACACATCTACTGTCAGACTTATACCCACGACAGGAAGCAACAGAGGTTTTGGGTTTCTCCTCCTCCTCCTCGGCACTCATAGCAGCTGAAACACTCAGGTGGTCGTGGCGCTTCCCACCCACCCAACCCTCGCTTTCAGTAGAGATACCAGCATCAGAAGCAATGGCCTCCTCAGACTCAGTACCGGTAGCCAGCAGATGTCACTTGTCACAAGTGTGGGCAGAAGGGTCACTATGACAACAAATGTACTTCTCAGCTCCGTCTGCCGCCTCCTCCTCCAGGCAAACCTCCAAGCAACGCTCTTGTCAAGTTCAACCATAGATCAGGTCGAGTCAACATGGTTAATGCAGTTGAAGCAGACAACTCCTCTGATGTGATCATGGGTAACCTCCTCGTCAATGATATTCCTGCTAAAGTGTTATTTGATCCTGGTGCTTCGCATTGCTTCATGTCATATCCTTTTGCATCCAAGCATAACTTGCGTTAGGAGCAGTTGCATAAGCCATTGGCAGTCTTTTCTCCTGCAAAGCATTTGAGTTCTAGTTTGTTCGTTCCGGATGTTTTTGTTAAGATGGGTGCTTATGCTTTTCTGGCATCTCCTATTGTCTTGGGCAATTCTGACATCGACTTGATTCTTGGTATGGACTGGCTGGCCATGAACAAGGCGTCAATTGATTGTGAAGCCAAAGAAGTGAAGCTTACCCACTCTTCAGAGGATGTGATTATATCCGCGGCGTGCGATGATAAAATCCGTCTGTTCTCCTTGAATGAAAAGGGTGAGATCAATCCTATTGAGCAAGTCCCAGTGGTCTGCGAATATCAAGATGTGTTTCCTGAAGAGGTGCCAGCCATGCCTCCGCACCGTGAAGTGGAGTTTGTCATTGAGCTAGAGCCAGGCACAGAGCTAGTGTGCAAACGGCCATCCAAGTTGGGTCTAGAAGAATTGAATGAACTTAAGAGGCAACTCGATGAGCAGGAGCGTTTGGGTTTGATCAGACCGAGCTCGTCTCCGTGGGGCTGTGGTGTTATGTTTGTCAAGAAGAAGGATGGCACGGACCGGCTGTGTGTCGATTACCGTCCATTGACCATGAAGACAATCAGGAACAAATATCCACTTCCGAACATAACTGAGTTGTTCGAACAGTTGAAAGGTGCTAAAGTATTCTCCAAGCTTGATCTCAGAATGGGCTATCATCAAATTCGCATTCGCGAGGAAGACATTCCGAAGACGGCCTTCAGGACTAGTTTTGGCTCGTATGAGTATACGGTCATGTCTTTTGGTCTGGCAAATGCTCCTCCGACATTCTATCGATTGATGAACTATATTTTCTCCCCATACAAGAATGAATTTGTCTTGCTCTATCTCGACGACATTCTGGTCTTTTCTGAGACTGAGGAAGAACATGAAGAACATCTCAGTTTGGTGCTTGATAAGCTGAGAGAGTACAAGATGTATGCCAAGTTTTCCAAGTGCGAGTTCTGGCTGAAAGAAGTGGTTTTTCTTGGGCATATTATCTCTGCCGAGGGCATTAAAGTTGATCCGTCCAAGGTTCAGGCTATTGTTGAATGGGAGCCTCCGCAGAACGTGAAGCAGCTTCAAAGCTTTCTCGGGCTTGCTGGCTATTGCAGAAGGTTCGTTGAGAACTTCTCCAAGATCGCCAAGCCGCTCTCAAGTCTTCTTCAGAAGGGTGTTAAGTATGCTTGGTCCCAGAGTGTCAACTGGCCTTCGGTACACTCAAAGAGAACCTTATCTCCACTCCGGTCTTGGCCCCTCCGGATGATTCCAAGCCGTACTAGGTGTTTCGCGACGCTTCTCTCCAGGGTCTTGGTGCAGTCTTGATGCAAGATAAGAAGGTGGTTGCTTATACCTCCAGGCAGTTGAAGCCTGCGGAGAAGAACTATCATGTGCATGATCTCGAGCTAGCAGCTATTGTACACGCCTTGATGACTTGGAGACATCTCTTGTTGCAGCGTAAGGTTGAAGTTTTCACCGATCACAAGAATCTCAAGTACATCTTCACTCAGCCTAACTTGAATCTTCGGCAAACACGTTGGGTGGAAATGCTCCCGGATTTTAATCTGAGTGTTGAGTACATGCCAGGCAAGGCAAATGTTGTGGCGGATGCATTGAGCAGGAAGGCATATTGCAACAGTCTGATTCTGCAACCTCTCCAGTCGGGTCTTTGTGAGTCTTTCAGGAAGCTCAACCTTCAGCTAGTACCTCAGGTATTTCTTGCGAACCTTCAGATCTCTCCTACCTTGGAAGATCAGGTCAGAGCAACTCAACTTCTTGATGCTATGGTGAAGAAGGTCAATATTGGCGTGGGAAAGAGTCTCCCCAAGTATAAGTGCTTCACTGTTGATGCCAGGGACACGTTGTTTTTCGAGGATCGCCTTGTCGTCCCGAAAGGTGATCTCACGAAGGTGATCATGGAAGAAGCTCATAACTCTCTGCTCTCTATTCATCCTGGAAGCTCCAAAATGTACCATAACTTGAAGCAGACCTTCTGGTGGACTCGTATGAAACGTGAAATTGCTCAGTTCATAAACGAGTGTGATGTATGTTGAAGTGTGAAAGCAGAACATCAATGCCCAGCAGGCCTCTTGCAGCCTTTGCCGATTCCCGAGTGGAAGTTTGATCACATTGAGATGGATTTCGTCACCGGGTTTCCGAAGTCCAAGAAGGGTAATGATGCTATCTTCGTCGTCATCGACAAGTTGAGTAAAGTGGCTTATTTTCTTCCAGTTAAGGAGTCCATTTCAGCAGCTCAGCTGGCAGAGTTGTACACCTCCAGGATTGTCTCTTTGCACGGCGTGCCTATGATGATCTCTTCAGATCGCGGAAGTATCTTCACTTCCAAGTTCTGGGAATCCTTTTAGTCTGCTATGGGCACGAAGATCCGCTTCAGCACAACGTTCCATCCTCAAACTAGTGGTCAAGTGGAGAGAGTGAATCAAGTTCTTGAGGATATGCTGAGAGCCTGTGTTATCTCTTTTGGCATGAAGTGGGAAGATTGTCTGCCTTTTGCGGAGTTCTCGTATAACAACAGTTATCAAGCAAGTTCTGGCAAGGCTCCGTTTGAAATTCTCTATGGCAGGAAGTGTCGTACCCCGCTCAATTGGTCCGAGACCGGCGAGCGTCAGATCCTTGGCAATGATATGATAGAAGAAGCTGAGGAGATGTGTCAGATCATTAGCGACCACCTCAGAGCAGCTGAGTCCCGTCAGAAGAGCTATTATGATAGCAAGCACCGTGACATGTATTATGAGCTTGATGACTTCGTCTATCTCAAGGTGTCGCCTATGAAGGGTATGCAACGCTTTGGCATCAAAGGCAAGCTTGCGCCTCGTTTCGTTGGTCCGTTCAGAGTGGTTGGCAAGAGAGGCGACCTTGCGTACCAGCTCGAGCTTCCGTCAACCTTTGCAAATGTCCATGATGTGTTCCATGTTTCTCAGCTTCAGAGGTGTTTCAAGACCCCCGAGCGCACTGTGCATCTTCAAGACATCGACCTTCAGCCTTACCTTTCTTATCTTGAGCATCCAGTTGCGGTTCTCGAGGCGACTGAGCGCAAGACCCGTAACAAGATTGTCAAATTTCTCAAAGTGCATTGGTCACACCATTCCGATAAAGAGGCTACGTAGGAACGCGAGGATCACCTCCGTTCCGAATTTCCCGATTTCTTTCAGTCTTAGATCTCGAGGGCGAGATCTTCTTTGTAGTGTGGGAGAGTTTGTAGTGCCCCAAGTGTAAACCTTCCCTATTTGGAACCTATTGCAAGTGGGTCCACCTTGTCAGGGATATGATGATATCATTTGTGCCATGACTTCATGTGATGTCCCTTGTATTTTCTTCCTTGCATGCATGCATGTCATATCATATCTTCCTTGTTTCTTTGTGACTTTGTGATTGCAAGGTGGTAGTGATGATGTGGGGTCTTGTGAGTTCTTGTGATGTGGGTGCATATGTGTTGTGGTGAAAAGTAGAAGTGGTAGTGTGGTGTTGGATCTTTGCAAAACCATTTGGTTGCAAACCCCCCTCTCTCTCTCTTTATTCCCTAGTTGAAATATTTACTTGTTCCTTCCCTATTTTTAAAATGTCCATAGTTTAGAGAATATTGAGAGGATGATGGAGTGACATATTTGATGTTTTGTTGAGTTGAAATAAGGGTGCAAATAAATCCAAAACAGAAACTAAATTGCTGTTTTGCATTTATACAAGTTGCTCCAAGAATTCCCTTTGTATTTTATTCAAATATGTTAAATGTTTTCATGACCAGGGGTATTTTTATTTTGTTTTTATCTCCTACAGAAGCCATGGTCTATTTTTTCTTTTCTCTGGTATTTCTGTCAAAGGGAATTAGCCGAGGAGCTTCTTCCTCTATCTGCCGCCCTGGTGGGCTTCCTCCCACCTAGGCCGGCCCATCCTTCCCTCTCTCACGCGCACGGCGCCTTCTTCCTCCCCTTTCCAGCGAGGTAGAGGACCCCACCTATCATCCCCTCTCTCACGTTCCCCTCTGTTCCACCGAGAGAGAGCGAGCGCGCATGGCCGACGGCACGCCCATGCTCCCCCTCACGCTATATAGCCCCTTGGCGTCCGTGCAGAAACGTTAGGGTTCCTCCCCGCCGCCGCTCCGTCCACATCTCGACCCCCCCTCTCTCTCGTCGCAGCAAGGTAAGAGGAGGCTCGGATCCGCCATGTCTGACGGGTGAAGATCGTCGTCGCCGTCGTTCTGCTACCCCTACTTCCTCATCGAAGGCTCCAGCAGCTCGACGGCATCTCCAGGACCCCGTTCCCGCTGCTGGATCGACCTCCCCCGCTCTGCTTCCTCTACTTCCCGACGGCGCCTCTCCTCCGACGAGCAGCTTCACCGGCGGCCTTCTTCCTCTACTTCCTCTACGGGCCGCTCCCTCCTCGACCCGTAGGTGAGATAGTGCTCCTCCTCCTTCCTCCCTGTCCCAGATCGGGCACCGTAGCGGTAGAAATCGTCGGCGAGTTGTCTCTGTCGCCGGATCCGCTGCTCGCCATGGCTACGTCGTTGTAGAGCCTCTCGAGCGTAGCTAGGTGCTGGAATGGAACCTTGGGTGCGTCTGCATCCTTCCACCCAGGAGCCGTAGATTGATTGCAAGTAGATCACCGACGGGGTTCCTCCCCTGTTCCAGCAAGTCGACGGCAGCAGAGATAGCAGTAGGGTATTTCTTCAGAAATACTGCCCCTACTTGGTCAAGTTTCGATTCGTAGCCTAGTGGTGTGGGGTGTTGTTGCGTGTTGAGAGGGCGTTGGTTCGATCCCCCCTTGGCACTCTTTTGTTTTTCTGAATTAACTACACAGTAGCAACAGGGTCATGTTAGCCTGTTTGCTTCCCCTACCATGTCGACGAAGTGGCAGTGGTGTAGTTGTTGGCTCTATTGCTGTGTACCAGGAGGTATTGGGTTCGATCCCAGAAGCCCGTGTGGCATATTTTTTTGTCTTCTTTTATTTTTCTATTTTGCTGTTGTTGATCCTAAACTTTGTGCCTAATCCAATAGGTATTAAAGTGGCATTTTAATTCCTTTTGCCTGCTAGATATTTAGTGGCAGGTTGATGTGTGTGTGTGTGTGTTGTGCACACACTTGTAGGAGTGAGGTGTGTGTGTTATGTGAGTATGTAGTGTTAATGCTTGTGTGAGTATCATGGCTTTTGCTAGTATGTGTAGATGTTGTGGTTGCAACTACTGTGTGCATATGTGCAGTAGTGAGATAAGTATTTGTGCATGTATGTGTGGTGTGTGTAAGTGAGTACCACACACACATGAGTTTGACTCATGTGGTACCTAGGAGGAGTGTGGTGATATGATGGTTCCATGTTTTATCTTGTTTAGTAGATCCCCTTCATTTGGGTTCTTCGGAGTAAGTGCTGGCCTTGAGGTAGTGGTGGTGATATGTGTGTGGTGAGGCAGCCCCACTTTGCAACACTTGTGCTCCTCCTCATGTTCATATGAAAGAGGACATGAGGTGTGTGTAAGATCTATGTGTTAGTAGTGCTTGGGTTGTTGATGTGCATGACACCAACATGGGGTCCAAACCCTCATGTCCATATTGTCTTTGTGCACATGAGCATAGCTATGTGATAGTTGTTCTAGGGAGAGTTGCATGAAACGTTGCACTATTCACTATGTTGGATTCTATGTAGTTTTTCCTTCCTAGTTTGAGCTCACTTGCTCCAAGAAAGTGCATGTGTCTTATATATGTTTTTGTGGTAGAAAGATCCCAGGAATTGATTGGTGAAATCATTGTTTCCATTGGAACATTTTCTGGAAAAGCCATATTTACATTTTCTTCTAAGTTTAGAGCTTGGTTCCATGGATTGTGATGTGCTCTTGTATTTGTTTCTTGTTTGTGGAAGTAGAGGGTGACCCCCTCTACCACATGTTGGTTTCAATTCATGATTTTTAATCCATGTGTGCAAGTTGTGCCCATCCAAAGTAGGCATGTGGCTGAAATTCCAGCTTAGAATCAGAGATTTTCACTAAGTCTGAGAATCTGTTTATATTTTCTTCTCCTGTAGATGAGGTTGTGCTAGTCATTGTGTTGTGATCTAACCCGAGCTTTCAACTACAAAGTTGAACCTGATATGTTTGTCTAGCTCCCTATAAAATTTCATGTCATTTTGAGCCCTGTAGGTATTATTTTGTCTGCTGTCAAAAAGCTTCAGAGCAAAGACAGAAAGTTAGGTGCAGGAATTTTCACTAAGTCCCTGTGATCTGATGGTTTTGGGAAAGTTTGCAGCCTTAGACTTTCTGTGTTTAATTCCTTTTTGTGTGATTGTTGATTGTGCTGGTAGTATTCTTGGCTAGCTACAGCCACATATATTATTTGTCATAGTTGGGTGGCTGTAGGTGCTTTGCATGTAGCTCACAAAGTGCTATGATGCAGTTTATGGCAGATTATGTAGTTTTGTCATTTTGATGATTGTGAGTGCTTAGTTGAAGTTGTGGTGTTCTTCTTTGCTCCACCCCACCCATGATGGGTTGTTTTATGTCTTGGCAACCTGGGAATACCAGATTTGTGCCATTTGAGTGTGTGGTGAAAATTTTAACACGTAGGGCTTCATATCTTGTTTCGTTGATTCCCATTGATCCGTAGCTCCGATTGTTATGTTCTTTATATGGTTTTTCATAGTTTTCACGAGACGCATCTGATCATGTCATTATCATGCATGTCCAAATAGGTTAGCATGCAGTTCTGTCTAGGAACTGGTTTTAGCTCCTTAAGCTTGTGTTAGTGATAGAAATAGTGATGCATGCTCATTCTTCATCTCATGCATCATGTGCTTGTTGCATCTTGAGGTGCTGTTGTTCATTGGATGTTATTCTTATGTTGGGTAGCACCGGGATCGGAGAACGAATACGTCGAGTCAGAAGAGTACGTGCAGGACGATCAAGAACCATTCCAAGCTGAGGATATCACAGGCAAGATGATATGACCTTGATTCCATCTCTAGAGTTGTTATGATAGTTTGCATTTCCATGTCATATTGCTCGCTGCCTATCACTAAAATATTTGCCTCTGGATATGCCATGAACCCAAACACTGATCCCTTCCTAGCAAACTTGAATGGCTAAGTAGGCTTTGCTCAGCTACTAATGTTGGTGTTGCTAGATGCAGGTGCTTTGTCTCATGTGACAACATGAGCTTGATATCATTATCTTAAATTCGGTTATTTAATTAATGCACCTATATACTTGGTAAATAACGGAAGTCCTAGCCTTTTGCCGGGTGCTTTGTTCCGTTATTGACGCCATAGTTACCGGCTACCGGTGTTTGATTCCATATTCATCGCTCCTAACACGTTCGGGGTTGTTATGGGGACCCCCTCGATAAATCGCGTAGCGCTAAGACTTGTCCGGCAGGACCCAACATTGGTGTTAATTTGGTAATCACTTAATAATAAACTGCATAGGGAATAGCTACCCCGAGGAATTTAATCAACAACTCGGGCCAGTGCTCCTCATGAGTTTTGGTCCAAAATGGACAGACTGCGGGGGCCACCACAAGGAAACTTGAGGTTTGGCTCTTGTAGGATTTTCCATCCGTCGTGTCGTGAGACTGAGATACGCGGCTCTTATCGGGGTCGTCGACACGACGGGAGGTCCTGCTAGTCTTGCCTTACCTTAGCGATATATCTTGCATATAGGAATCCCAGTGAAGCTTTGGTTTCCCCCAGAGTTGAGGTTTTCCTCTAAGGAATCCGACGACATCACGAGATTCATGATAGAGGATTACCTTGCGGTATGTGTACGTTTGTGATGGACTAGTTGGAGCACCCCTGCAGGGTTTAATCTTTCGGAAAGCCGTGCCCGCGGTTATGTGGCAACTTGTAATATTTTGTTAACATCCGGTTATAGATAACTTAAACTTAAACTATTAAAATTGCCAACCGTGTTCGTAACCGTGACTGTCCCCTCGAAGATCTCTTTTCGATCGGGAATACGGTGGGGTTATGATTGACGTAGGTAGGTGTTCAGGATCGCTTAGTGATCAATGACTCACGACCGCTGGTTTAGTCCACCTTCATAAATGTTCTGCGTAAGTTAGCCACCTTATCAAGCTTAGGATGCTGAGACCTTAAAACACTTTAAACTTTCCAACCTAATAACTTGACTAGTTCTGGCACCAAGGTCTTAGATTGCTGAGTCCCCGTGGCTCACGGAGTCCTCCACAATACAAACAGGTTTAGGTACCCCAGAGACATATGATCTCGATGGCACGCAGCTGGCGTGGCAGTACGATGAGGAGACAGACCGCCTATACGTGAACTATCCAGAAGATTGAGGCGTGGTCGTGATCGTGGGCCTGCAGGCAGGGGATTATAGCCTTTCTATGTTTTGTAGTTCGTATCGGAACTACTTTGGTTGTATGCGTGATGTACTCTGATATATTTAAGAGAAGGCAATTGATCCCGTGATTGTCTATCTTTATTATTATGTATGTGCTGTGTTACCTGTTTGCGAGACGCTTAGATGAGCTCCTTTCCAATTCGAGGCCTCGATCCGCAAATCGGAAAGGACCACATCTTGGTCGTTACATAATGCTACCATTGTCCTGAGCAAAATAAGGTGCATTGAATGATTAACATCACATGCAAATCATAAGTGACATGATATGGCCATGAACTTGTGTTTTTGATCTCTATCTTGAGAGCACCGTCATTATCTCCATCGTCACCGATGCCACACCATCACTACTGGAATTGAGAATTTTGCCGTATGCCTTGCCTTTGCCGTCTGCTGACGCATGGCAAAGGTACTCTTTGCCGTTAGTTGGCACAGTGATGACGGCAAAGAGGTGGTTGATGGCAAAGGTTTTATTTGCCGTCGGCCACCTCTTTGCCGTCTGCTGGCGGACGGCAAAGATGAAATATGCGGACGACAAAGGATGGCCGGACGGCAAAGCATCCACACACACGGCCGAAACCCCACCCCCACCCCACCCCACCCCTTTGCCGTCCGCCACCCTCCCCTTGCAGACGGCAAAGGGGACATGCCCCTAACGGCTCACCCCCACCCCACGACCCTCCCTAACGGCTCCCACCGACAGCCTCCCCTAACCTCTCTCTCTGTCTCGCGCCGCCGCCCTCCCTAGCGACCCGCCGCCGCCGTAGCTCCCCTCCTCAGCCACCCGTGCCGCCGCCCTCCCGGCCACCGCGCTCTCCCACCTCCCTTCCGACCGCCGCCCCCCTCTAACCTCCCTCCCAACCGCCGCCCCAACCACCTCCCTCCCGTCCGCCGCCGCCTCCCACCTTCCCTCCCGGCCGACCCCCATCCCACCTCCCTCCCAATAGCCGCCCCATCCCACCTCCCTCCCGTCCGCCGCCGCCCCTACCACCTCCCTCCCAGCCGCCTCCCCCCTCCCACCTCCCTCCCGGCCACCTCCCCCTCCCACCTCCCTCTCGGCCCCCTCCCACCACCCTCCTGGCCGCCGCCCCCCTCCCACCTCCCACCCGGTCGCCGCCCCAGCCAAACCTCCCGTGTGCCGGCGACACCAGCGCCCGCATCTTCGGTTAGTTCTATTTTTTTGTTTTTGTCCCTGTTTCGTCTTCTTTTTTTGCTGTTTAATTGATAGATTAAATTATGTATGTAGTGTAGATAATATTAGGTTAGTGTTCTTAGGTTTTATCCGAATAATTTGCTCTAAATAGAAAGAAACTTAGATAGTTAGTTTAGTGCTAGGTTTAGTTTTTTTTTCTGTTTTTATGTTAAATTAGATAGTTAGTTTATTAGATAGAAAAAGTAGAAAAAGTAGAAGAAGAATATGTAGTTTAGTGCTAGGTTTAGTTTTTTTTTCTGTTTTTATGTTAAATTATATAGTTAGTTCATAAGTTAGAAAAAGTAGATAGAAAAGAAAAAAATAGATAGAAAAAAAACTTAGAAGAAAATAAGAGAATAATAAACTAGAAGAAAGAAGAATAAGAATAAGAAGAAGAAGAAGAAGAAGAAAGAGGAGAGGAGGAGAAAGATAAAGGAAAGAAGAAGAAGAAGAAGAAGAAGAAGAAGAAAGAGGAGAGGAGGAGAAAGATAAAAGAAAGAAGAAGAGGAGGAGGAGGAGGAGGAGGAGGAGGAGAAAGAAGAAGAAAAATAATATGATGATCAAGAAGAAGAAGAAGAAGAAGAGGAGAGAGGAGAAGAAGAAAGAAAAGGACCCCGACCCCCGACCCCCGGCCCACGACCCCCGACGCCCGACGCCACCAACCCCCGACCCTCGACCCCCGACCTCCGACGCCATTGAGACCCGACTCCCGACCCCCGACGCCCGACACCACTGACCCCCGACCCCCGACTCCCCACCCCCGACTCCACTAACCCCCGACCCCCGATGCCTGACGCCATTGACCCTCGACTACAAAAGCCACTGACCCTCGACCCTCTACCCCTGACGCCCGACGCCACTGACCCTCGACTCCCGACGCCACTGACCCTCGACCCCCGACCCCCGACGCCCCTGACCCTCGACCCCCGGCCCCCTACCCCCGACCCCCGACACCATTGACCCCCAACCCCCGACCCCCGACACCTCTTCGGCCTCTTGTTGACCAAAGAGACCCCAACCCCCGATGCCAGTGATCCTCGACCCCCGACAACACTAACCCCCGACCACGGACACAACTAACCCCCGACCGCCGACGCCACCGACACTCGACACCACCGACCATCGACGCCAATGACACCCGACACCACCGACCATCGCCGCCACTAAGCCGACGGGGTCATAATTTTGTAAATTATGAGTTAGGTCACATATTTTCCGAGTATGTTAATTATAAAAACATCATATTTGTGTTGATCGGGTGAATTTCAATGTGCAGTTGTTCCACGACCTCCACGTGCGTTGGACGAGCTCCGCCCTCGCGTTTGTTGGTGAGCACAAATGACTTCTCCTCCTACCCCCTTAATTTGCTCTGTCCCGGTCTTCGTGCCGATGAAACTTGCTAGCTATAGGTTTCTTCAATCATTAGTATGCGTGACCAGTATGCGTCTCCCGTTCGAAAGGGCGACATCTATAAATATGCATTTCTTTGCATATTTATAACCGCCATCCTTTCGAATTGTCCAACATTATCCATGCACAGCCCGAGTATGTGTAGATTGGGTTTGTTTTCCCGTATGCTTTGCTCCGGATCCGATGCGGAATTTCGTCAGTGCTTCCCCTGTTGTTCTCCGGGTACACATCCTCTCTGCTTATTGCCGAGACGTGTATCAGGAGAACAGCGGGGAGGTGCTGCCGAAATTCTGCGTCGCATCTGGAGCAGAGCATGGGAAAACGAACCCAGTCTACACATACTCGGGTGGGATTAGGACCTATCTTTACCTATTAGCGCGTAGGTTGCATGGACGTAATAAAACTGACAAACTTGATTAGCGTATGAATATAGATGATGAATTATATATTTATTTCTTGTGCCCCCATAGGTAGCTAGGCAACATGAGTGATCGTGCTTGGATGTACACTGGTCACCCTAGTCAGAAAGACATTACCCATGAATGGTAACAAAAACCAGGGGGTTTGTGAGAGCCGCATTTGCAAATGACCAGCATAAAACATGGTGCCCCTGTCCCAACTGCGACAACTGGAAAAAGCAGACAGACTTTGAAATGGGTAAACACCTGCAGAAGTGGGGTTTTACGCATAATTATATGGTGTGGACTTTTCATGGTGAGTCTGACCAACGTGCCAGAGCTGAGGTGATTCGTCGTCGCACCGACGAGCATGGTACCAGGATTGAAGACATGGTGCAAGACTTTGATGATGCTCGTGATTCGGACGATGAGATGGAGGAATCTGCAAAGGCCTTCTACGAAATGCTGGAGTCTTCAAAACGTCCTCTCCACGAGCAGACTGAGCTTTGTCAGCTCGATGCCATCGCACAAGTAATGGCTCTGAAGGCTCAATTCAACCTAGGCAGAGAATGCTACGACGCGATGATGACGATATTTGGACGCTTTCTACCCAAAGGACATGTACTGCCCGCAAACCTGTACGAGTCAGAGAAAATCCTCCGTGTACTTAAGATGCCCTATGAGAAGATACATGCCTGTGAGAATGGATGTGCCTTATTTAGGCTTGAGTATGCGGCCTTGAACTATTGCCCCATTTGCAATTCTACCAGGTATACTGTGGTAGACAATGGCATGGGTGAGAAGAATCAGACCAAAATCCCCATTAGTGTTCTTCGGTATCTGCCAATCGTACCAAGACTTCAACGTCTTTTCATGGTCGAAGAGACTGCCAGATAGATGACATGGCACAAATTGGGCAAAAGAACCGAACTAGACGCGGATGGGAACAAGATGCTGGTACACACTTCAGATGGTTTTGCGTGGAGGCACTTCGATGCATTACATAAGGATAAATCGGAAGATCCAAGGCAACCTAGAGTTGCCATCAGCACGGATGGGTTCAATGTGTATGGTATGACGGCAGCACAATACAGTTGTTGGCATGTATTTGTCATTCCACTAAATTTGCCACCTGGAGAAATTATGAAAAGAAAGAACATATTCCTGACGTTGATAATTCCAGGGCCCAACTATCCGGGGAAGAATATGAATGTGTACATGCAGCCGCTTAAGGATGAGTTGCAAGAAGCCTGGGATAATGGGATCAAGACCCATGACGCGGCTACGAAAACAAATTTTAAAATGCATGTGTGGTACATGTACTCGACGCATGATTATCCAGCGTTTGCGCTATTCGCTGGCTGGTGTGTGCATGGAAGGTTCCTGTGCACCACATGCAAGGCAGCTCTTCAGTTCCGTTGGCTGCAGGCTGGTCGCAAGTATTCTTGCTTCGACATGCATAGACAATTCCTGGATCCTGACCATAAGTTCAGAAAAGACAAGAAGAATTTCATCAAAGGTAGAGTTGTCAAAAACACTGCACCAGCTGCGTTGACAGGCCAACAAACCCTTGATCAGTTAAACACTCTCGAGCCTGATCCTTTGCGTCCAGGATACTTCAAAGGGTATAATTCGGAACACGCCTGGACTCACAAGTCATGCTTATGGGATCTCCCTTACTTCAAAGACCTCCTTTGCCCACACAACATTGACGTGATTCACACTGAAAAGAATATTGCGGAGGCCATTTTTGGTACATTGTTTGGCATAGAGGGGAAGTCAAAAGATAATCCTAAGGCTAGAATCGACCTGGAGGCTCTATGTGATAGACCGTTGCAAAACTTGCGACAACGGAAAGGAAAGCAAAGCATAGCGAAGCCAAAGGCATGGTTCAATCTTGAAAGGCCAGCTATGAGGGAAATGCTATTGTGGGTGAAAATGTGGTTGATGTTCCCCGATGGGTATGCTGCGAATCTAAAGAGGGGAGCGAGTCTTGAGAAATTGAAAATATTTGGGCTCAAGAGTCATGATTGGCACATATGGATTGAGCGGGTAATGCCGGTGATGTTGCGTGGCTTTATCCCTGAGGATGAATGGCTAGTACTGGCAGAGCTAAGCTATTTCTTCCGTTCTCTTTGTGCGAAAGAACTATCGCCTGGCATGCTAGATGAAATGGAAGAGTTGGCGCCGGAGTTGATCTGCAAATTAGAAAAGATCTTTCCACCGGGCTTCTTTAATCCAATGCAACATTTGATTTTGCATCTCCCGACCGAGGCAAGAATGGGGAGGCCCATTCAAAATCGATGGTGCTACTCAACTGAGAGGAGGCAGAAGACGCTTCGAGCTAAGTGTAAAAATAAACGTAGAATTGAAGCATCGATGGCCGAGGCATTCATTACTGAGGAGGCGGCAAACTTCGTGACAGCACACTACGAAGCCAAAAATCATCATTTGCATAACCCGAAGCCTCGGTACAGTGATGGCGCTCGAGGAAAAGTTCGAACCAACCTCAGCCTATTCAAAGGTAAGCTCGCACCATCCGGTGCTTCGAAAGGGAAATCGTTGGATGTCGAAGAATGGCGGACCATTTCATTGTATATCTTCACCAACCTAACAGAAGTGCGGCCGTACATCGAGTAAGTTCTCGGTAATTTATTGTTCCACAACTTCTAATTTCTTTGAACTACTCTTATTCCCGGATATTTGATATAGTCGATACGTCGCCGAATTCTCGGATGGAGCGCTCATCGAAAAGGATTCCGTCGAAGAGTATGAGCTTCTCGCAAAGCATGGAGGCGACTATCCCGGTTTCATCTCTTGGTTCAAACAAAGGGTAATTTATTACCATTAAGGGCCCATTTGATTTATTGGTCTAATTTGCGGCTAATGCATCCATTCTTTCGTATTAAACTTGTAGGCTGATGCAGAGTCTATGGACGCCGAGTTGAGACAAGTCGCTAATGGTTTTGACTATAAGGTTCGTTCATTTGACAAATACAACATCA
Organism: Hordeum vulgare subsp. vulgare; assembly: GCF_904849725.1. Classification (NCBI taxonomy): domain Eukaryota; kingdom Viridiplantae; phylum Streptophyta; class Magnoliopsida; order Poales; family Poaceae; genus Hordeum; species Hordeum vulgare. Next base: position 223,759,509 of record NC_058520.1, read on the forward strand.
ACGGGTATCACTTTCGTACCTTTGGCAAAGAGCTATCTATGCCCGACCTAAAGACTACAAATTGTTCTGTCTCTGCTATCAGCGAAGGAGACACCGAGTATTATGGAAGAGTTGAAGCAATTTATGAACTTCTATTCTATGGTGAAAACCCACCGCCCGTCGTAGTCTTCAAATGTTATTGGTTTGAGCCGAGGGAGACTAGAAGGACTCATGAACATATAGGACTAGTCGAAATCAACCAAAAGACCCACTTAGATGTTCCCCATGTCTATATTACGGCTCAACAGGCGACACAAGTTTTCTATCTACCGTGGGCCTGCCAAACTGATCCAAATCTCAAAGGTTGGGATGTCGTTTATGAAGTGCCACCACATTTTAGACCACCTACCCTCAATGAAGAGGATTACAAACCTCACATTAACCCAGACACATATGAAGGAGAATTCTTCCAAGAAACACGTTTGTCCAAGAAACGTTTCAAGAACCGCTCTACTTCACCCCAGAACGTTGAAGTAGACAGCGACAGTGAATCCGTCTTAACCCCTGAGCCCGAACAGGAAGAGCTGGAAGAAGAAGAGGTTACTGCTGCGGATGACCTGTCACTTCTTGACCGATTACATAATGGTGGCCTTCCACATGTTCTTCATGATAGTGATGATGATGATGCATTTATTGATGATAGTGATGATCATGATGCATTTATTGACCCCGAAGCATATATAGACGAGGACGATTGTTATTAGTTCATGTCAGGTATTCAACTATTATATATATAGATAAATTTTGAGTTCATGTTAGGTATTCAATTTTTATTAGTCATGTTGGTATTTATGACGATGATACACTTAAATTATATACATTTTATTACTCCTGTTGGTATTTATGTTGTACTAATTTCATTTACTCTTTGTCATGACAGGTGTTGAAAGATGGTGGGAAAGGGTCGAAAGCACTCCGCGGCTGCTTCTTCGTCGGCGGGTGATGGGATGGGTACTTCCATTCCTGCCTCGCCTCTTCGGAGAGTGTTGCTCTCTACTTTGCAAGGAGCGGCCCCCGTGAGAGGAGGTCGACCCCCCGCGAAGCCGAGAGGCACTAAAGGTACACGTTGTATTCATGTTGGTATTTATGTTGTACTCATGTTGTATATATATTGGTATTTATATACATTTTATTACTCATGTTGGTATTTATGTTGTACTAAAGGTACACGTGGCCGCGGGAGAGGTAGGGCTACACGGTCTCCGCCACCACCCCAAGCTGATTCACCTGAGCACAGGACTTCTAGGGTGGATTCGTCTGAGGTGGAGGCTACACGGTCTCCGGTTCACGAGCCTCGGGTCGACGAGCCTCAGGTCGACGAGCCCTCGACCCACGAGACTCCTGTCCCAGAGGCTTCCTTCCAGGCGACTCCGGAGCAAGGCAGGGATGAGGGTACGTCCCAAGAGACCCAGTGGGATACCTGGCCTGAGGCAAGTGGCCATGCTGGTAGCGACGAGGAGCTGGGTGAGGGGCCTACCGTGTACCAGCGTGGTAGTTCGGGGCTCCTGCTCGTGATAGCGACCCCCGAGGAGAGGTGGTCGATTAGGCCAAATGGGGAGAAGTAAGTTAATTTACTCTTATTTAACCTTTTGCCTTCGGGTTTTCTCAAATATCTAATGTTTTGGCTTTAATTTGTCATACTGTAGGGGTTGGATTGTTGCCAAGGGTGTCCGCAAGCCCAACAGCGTCCTTGGTGTTCTTTGCCGTCAAAACGTCCCAGGGTTTGTTACGTTGCCCGGTCGGGAGCGAGAGGTAGGAATGACCTGGGAGCACTACTTGGGTGCCCCGGCCCCGCCGGAGGTGGAGATCGACGGTGTTTTGTGTGACACGAGGGCGGACATGGTGATCCGAAAGTTCTGGGTAATTTCTCTTTCACACAATTATAAATCAACCATAGCTATTTATTGTACTAATCGGTGTTGTCTCGTTTGCAGACCTACTACAGGTGTGAGGAGGGATACGAGGAGGACGCGGCAAAGGTTATCGAAACCGAATGTCGCCGCCTACTTCAAAACTTTCGGCACGAGGCTCGGGTGCAGGCTGTTCGAGACTACTATGCCACGCGGCATATTAGGCTTGACAAGGCGAAGTGCCGTGATGCTAAGATGGAGAAGGAGCATTACATGAAGGTAATTACATATTATTAAGGCTTTGTAGTTAGTTTCCTTGATTTGGTTCTTACGCGCTCAAATTTCTCTTTATTAACTTAGGTGCCCCCGAGATGGTGTGTGGATAAGATGGATTGTTGGGAGGCCTTGGTGGATCAGTGGTGCTCCAAAACGTAGCAGGCCAGCCACAACAACACCAAGGAGAGGCGTGGCAAAATGGTTGGCGTGCCACACCATCAAGGGAGCGTCAACTTAATCCAATTTGGCGAGAACTGGGTATGTGGTTTGCTTCATGCCTCATGCAATTCAATTTTCCTTCTCCTTTACCAATACAATTTTCCTCTCTCTCTCTTTTAGGCGCGTCTCAATAAGACGGAGGTGCCACAGATGTACGACCTGTATGCGATGGCCCATACTGCCTCGTACAAGAAGGTCAAGGCATTCTCTGAGTCTGACCTCGAGCATCCAGAAAACTTCACCAACATCTCCTCCCATGACAAGCTCGTGAAGTACAGAGATCACGGGAAGGCGAGGAAAGGGGAGGACTTTAACCCGAGCGAGGGGCCTATTGATCCAGAGCTGGCGATGATAGCTGGCAACGGGAGGCCCCATGGCTTGATCGCCATTGGAGACGGCCTTATACGTTGTCCTAGCTCTCTCCGGCAGATAAAGGCACGCCAAACGAGCTCTTGTCCGGAGATAACACGTCGTGCATGGCCAGTCGAGCTCGCCATCGAGGTTAGTTTAATGGACTCAAATATCTTTCCGCATTATGTTGTGCGTTGGAACCAATATGCTAACAATGAGTTGTGTTGTAGGCTGCTATTCAGAAAGAGAGAGAGGCAATGCAGGAGGCTATGGCGGAGAAGGATAAGGAAATTAGGGAGCTGGAGGAGAGGACGACTGCATTGGTGGAGGCGGAGAGGGCACGGAATGATGCGTCTACCAGGGCCATATACGACCTCTTCATGGTAAGTTTCTTCTTCATGTTATTTCAAATCTTGCATTTGAATGTCCGTTTCATTAATAAATAAAAATTTTGACTTGTCGAAACCAAATGTTCAGTCTATGTGCGAGAAGAACGGCCAAGTCCCTCCGCCGATGCCAGTCGTTAACGTGGCGGGGACGGTGAGTTTCATTTCAATGGAGTGATCTTAAGAGTGTCCTCATGCTAACTACACATTGCAAACGATGTTTGGTGCATAATATGTCCCGAAACGCATCGCACGACCCTTCTACAATCGGGACTTCTCCAGGGCAGCCTTATGCAGGTGAAACAAGCCAGAGCCACCGTGCTTGACCCTAACTTAGGTATGTTATTTCTAGTGTTTTAATAAAAGATAGCTAGATGACATAATTAGCTTAGTTAGCCCCAAAAAGACCTATTTAATAAAATATAGCTAGATGACATAGTTAGCTTAGTTAGCTTAGTTAGTTTAGTTAGCTTAGTTAGCTTAATTAGCTTAGTTAGTTTAGTTAGCTTAATTAGCTTAGTTAGCTTAGTTAGCTCCTCCTTCTCCTTCTTCTTCCAACAACGCCTAAATTGGCTAATTATCCATCTAAATGACATAATTAGCTTAGTTAGCTCCTAAATGGTCTATTTAATAAAAAATGACCTATACTTAGCTAATTATCCTCGAAATGACATAATTAGCTCCAAAAAGGCATTCTTAGCCAATTTAGCCAGAAGAAAGAGACGAGAGGAGAAGAAAGAGGAAAAATGAAAGGAAGGAAGAAGAAGAAGAGGAGAAGAAGAAGAAGGAGAGGGAGGAGGATAAGAAGAAGGAGGAGAAGGAGGAGAAGGAGCTCCTCCTTCTCCTTCTTCCTCCTTCTTCCTCCTTCTCCTTCTCCTTCTTCCTCCTTCTTCCTCCTTCTCCTTCTCCTTCTTCTTTTCTTCTTCTTCTCCTCTTCCGTCTCCTTCTCCTCCTCCTCCTCCTCCTTCTTTTACTTCTTCTTCTCTCTCTCTTATTCTACGTAGCTTAATTAGACTCATCCAACAAAGCCTAAATTGGCTAATTATCCATCTAATTGACATAATTAGCTTAGTTAGCTCCTAAATGGTCTATTTAATAAAAAATGACCTATACTTAGCTAATTATCCTCGAAATGACATAATTAGCTCCAAAAAGGCATTCTTAGCCAATTTAGCCCGAAGAAGGAGACGAGAGGAGAAGAAAGAGGAAAAATGAAAGGAAGGAAGAAGAAGAAGAGGAGAAGAAGGAGAAGGAGAGGGAGGAGGATAAGCAGAAGGAGGAGAAGAAGGAGAAGGAGCTCCTCCTTCTCCTTCTTCCTCCTTCTTCCTCCTTCTCCTTCTCCTTCTTCTTTTCTTCTTCTTCTCCTCTTCCGTCTCCTTCCCCTCCTCCTCCTCCTCCTCCTCCTCCTTCTTTTACTTCTTCTTCTCTTTCTCTTATTCTACGTAGCTTAATTAGACTCATCCAACAAAGCCTAAATTGGCTAATTATCCACCTAAATGACATAATTAGCTTAGTTAGCTCCTAAATGGTCTATTTAATAAAAAATGACCTATACTTAGCTAATTATCCTCGAAATGACATAATTAGCTCCAAAAAGGCATTCTTAGCCAATTTAGCCCGAGGAAGGAGACGAGAGGAGAAGAAAGAGGAAAAATGAAAGGAAGGAAGAAGAAGAAGAGGAGAAGAAGAAGAAGGAGAGGGAGGAGGATAAGAAGAAGGAGAAGAAGCTCCTCCTTCTCCTTCTTCCTCCTTTTTCCTCCTTCTCCTTCTCCTTCTTCTTTTCTTCTTCTTCTCCTCTTCCGTCTCCTTCTCCTCCTCCTCCTCCTCCTCCTCCTTCTTTTACTTCTTTTCTCTTTCTCTTATTCTACGTAGCTATTTTAGACTCATCCAACAAAGCCTAAATTGGCTAATTATCCATCTAAATGACATAATTAGCTTAGTTAGCTCCTAAATGGTCTATTAATAAAAAATGACCTATAGTTAGCTAATTATCCTCGAAATGACATAATTAGCTCCAAAAAGGCATTCTTAGCCAATTTAGCCCGAAGAAGGAGACGAGAGGAGAAGAAAGAGGAAAAATGAAAGGAAGGAAGAAGAAGAAGAGGAGAAGAAGGAGAAGGAGAGGGAGGACGATAAGAAGAAGGAGGAGAAGAAGGAGAAGGAGCTCCTTCTTCTCCTTCTCCTTCTTCTTTTCTTCTTCATCTCCTCTTCCGTCTCCTCCTCCTCCTCCTTCTTTTACTTCTTCTTCTCTTTCTCTTATTCTACATAGCTTAATTAGACTCATCCAACAAAGCCTAAATTGGCTAATTATCCATCTAAATGACATAATTAGCTTAGTTAGCTCCTAAATGGTCTATTTAATAAAAAATGACCTATACTTAGCTAATTATCCTCAAAATGACATAATTAGCTCCAAAAAGGCATTCTTGGCCAATTTAGCCCGAAGAAGGAGACGAGAGGAGAAGAAAGAGGAAAAATGAAAGGAAGGAAGAAGAAGAAGAGGAGAAGAAGGAGAAGGAGAGGGAGGACGATAAGAAGAAGGAGGAGAAGAAGGAGAAGGAGCTCCTCCTTCTCCTTCTTCCTCCTTCTTCCTCATTCTCCTTCTCCTTCTTCTTTTCTTCTCCTTCTCCTCTTCCGTCTCCTTCTCCTCCTCCTCCTCCTCCTCCTCCTCCTTCTTTTACTTCTTCTTCTCTTTCTCTTATTCTACGTAGCTTAATTAGGCTCATCCAACAAAGCCTAATTTGGCTAATTATCCATCTAAATGACATAATTAGCTTAGTTAGCTCCTAAATGGTCTATTTAATAAAAAATGACCTATACTTAGCTAATTATCCTCGAAATGACATAATAAGGCTTACGTAGCTGCAACATGACCTATTCCCCCTAACTTAGGTATTAAATGGCCTATAATTAGCCTAGCTAGATCAAAAACGGCTTAATAAGCATAGTTTGCTCTGGAATGACCTATTTTACCCAAGTTAGCTCTGAAACGACCTATAGTTAGCTAGGGTTCCACCTAAATGATATAATTAGCTTAGTTAGCTCCTAAATGGTCTATACTTAGCTAATTTCTCTCCGAAATAACCAATATATACACTACTTCATCTACTATTATTCTTCTAACTTTCTTATTTGTCATTTTGCAGATTACCTTCACTTCACGGGAAGCTTGGCAAATATTGATGGAATGCTTGAAGATGATTTCTTGTAACATGGGTTGTATTGAAACTATTGTAGTATATGAATATATGAAACTTTGTATGCACGTGGATGAAACTGGTGTAATATATGAAACTTTGTATGCACCTGGATGCAACTTGATAGCTGGATATAAGAGGTTATTTTAATATGGTTATGAGTACGGAAAGAAATTTATTTATGTCAAATATATATATATATATATCCTGATTATTGTTAAAAATGCTGGATATAACAAAAAATAAATAAAAAATGGCCTGGTTCCCCTCTTTGCCTTCTGCTCCCACATGGCAAAGGGGGGAGGCAGACGACAAAGGGGGGAATCTGCCCCCTCTCTCTCCCCTCTTTGCCGTCTGCCCCCGCATGGCAAAGGGGGGAGGCAGACGGCAAAGGGGGGAATCTGCCCCTCTCTCCCCTCTTTGTCGTCTGCCCCCCCATGGCAAAGGGGTGGAGGCAGACGGCAAAGGGGGGAATCTGCCCCCTCTCTCTCCCCTCTTTGCCGTCTGCCCACGCACGGCAAAGGAGGGGAGGCAGACGGCAAAGGAAGACGGCCTGCCGTTAACACTTAACGGGGACGTTGCACCCTTTGCCGCCCGAGCTAATTTGCCGTCAGCCCACTCATGGCAAAGATTCTTTGCCGTCCGCTTTGGGAAAGCTGACGGCAAAGAACCTCTTCACCGGATTTTCTTTACCGTCTGCTTTGCCGTCTGCTGACCGACGGCAAAGCCTTTGCCGTCCGTGGTTGCAGCCTTTGCCGTCCGCTTTGGCAGACGGCAAATTTATGAATTTCAGTAGTGCATGATCTCCACCATTGTTCTGCCATCGAGGTTGTTGCTCTAACTATGCAGTTGCTACTAAAGCTACTGAACTAGCGATAAAGCAGAGCATCACCAAGCGCAAAATAATTAAAGACAACCCTATGGCTCATGTGAGTTGTCGTAGCATTGACATGCAAGTCGATATTTAACTATTACAACATGATCATCTCATACATCAAATATATCATATCATGTCTTTGGCCATATCACATCACACCATACCCTGCAAAAACAAGTTATATGTCCTCTAATTTCTTGTTGAATCTTTTACGTGGCTGCGATGGGTATCTAGCATGACCGCATCTTACTTACGCAAAACCACAACGGTGATATGCAAGTTGCCATTTAACCTTCTCCAAGGACCGACTCTGTCAAATCTGATTGAACTAAAGTAGGAGAAACAAACACCCGCCAGCCATCTTTATGCAACAAGTTCCATGTTAGTCGGTGGAACTGATCTCTCGTAAGCGTACGAGTAATGTTGGTCTGGGCCGCTTCATCTAAAAATACCGCCGAATCAAGAAAAGACTAAGTAGGGAAGTAATCTAAATATCAGCACCCCACAAACGCATTTGTGTTCTACTCGAGATGTCATATATGCATAGACCTAGCTCCGAGACCACTGTTAGGGGACGTTGCATGGGAAACAAAATTTTCCTACGCACACATAAGATCTATCCATGGTGATGACCATCTACGAGAGGAGATATCGGATCCACATACCCTTGTAGATTGCTAAGCGGGAAACGTTAAGAAACACGGTTGATGTAGTCGAATGTGTTCACGATCCAAATTGCAAGTCGTCCCGCGGTCCAATCACGATCTAGCATCGAACGGACGACACCTCCGCGTTCGGCACACGTACAACTCGATGAGGATCTCCACCTTCTTGATCCACCTAGAGAGACGAAGAGGTAGCTGAATTCTCCGGTGGCATGAGAGCGTGACAGTGATGACGGTGGAGGTACGCTGGCAGGGCTTCACCGTGCCGTACCAAAATAACTAAGGGGTGTCATGTAGTGGTGGAGGTAGCGAGGGCTCTGCCGTGGATTGAGGTGCAAAAATCCTCTCTACCCTCCACTATATATTGGACAAAGGGAGGGGTGGCGCCCTAGGGAAAACCCTAGGGGTTCGGCTGGCGCTCCAAGAGGAGGGAGGAGTCCTCCTGCAATTCGGTTTGGTGGAGGAGGAGTCCTCCTCCTAGTAGGTTTGCCCCACCTCTCTATCTTTCTCTACTTCGGCCGAATAGGACCATTTGGGATGGATGAACAACCCACAAGGGCTTGTGCGCCCCCCTTGGTTCTACTTGGTCCCTCTCCGGGTGGGTGGCCCCTCCCGGTGGAACCCCGAAAACCATTCATCAGTCCCGGTACTTTACCTGTAATGCCCAAAATCCTTCCGGAAGCCAAATGCAACCTTCCTATATATCAATCCTTGTCTCCGGACCATTCCGAAACTCCTCGTAACTTCTGGGATCTCATCCGAGACTCCTAACAAAATTCGGTTACCAACATCCAGAATTCAACTATACGGAAGCGTCACCGAACCTTAAGTGTCCACACCATGTGGGTTCGAGAACTATGTAGACATGACCGCAACACTCTCTGGTCAATATCCAACAACAGGAACTGGATGTCCATATTGGATCCTACATATTCTACAAAGATCTTAATCGGTTGAGCCTCTATGTCAAGGATTCAGTTAATCCCTATAACATTCCATTTGTCCTTTGGTATGTTACTTGCCCGATATTCGATCGTCAGTATCTCTATACCTATTTGAATCTCGTTACCGGCAAGTCTCTTTACTCGTTCCCCTTTTACAAAATCCCATGACTAACTCTTTATTCACAATGCTTGCAAGGCTTGTTGTGATGTTGTATTACTGAGTGGGCCCCGAGATACCTCTCTATCATACGGATTGACAAATCCTAGTCTTGATCCATGCTAACTCAAGGGACACCTTCAGAAATACCTGTAGAGCACCTTTATAGTCAACCAGTTACGTTGCGATGTTTGATACTCACAAGGTATTCTTCCGTTGTCATTGAGTTACATGATCTCATGGTCATAGGAACATATACTTGACAAGGAGAAAAACAGTAGCAATAAAATGACACGATCACATGCTACGTTCATAGTTTGGGTCTTGTCCATCACATCATTTTCCTAATGATGTGATCCTGTTATCAAGTGACAACACTTTTCTATGGCTAGGAAACCTTAACCATCTTTAATTAACGAGCTAGTCAACTAGAGGCTTACTAGGGATAGTGTGTTGTCTATGTATCCACACATGTATTTGAGTTTCCATTCAATACAATTCTATCATGGATAATAAACGATTATATTGAACAAGGAAATATAATAATAACTATTTTATTATTGCCTCTAGGGCATATTTCCAACAATGACGATTGCGATGAATCCCCCTCTCTAGAGCCCTAAATGGACTCTAAATCATCCCTCCTGAGCAAGAATTGGAGGTGACGGCGGCTCCGTCTTATGAAACGCAATGAAAACTTCTCTCTTTTTCCCTACATAATTGTGAATTTATAGGACTGGAATTAGGATCGGAGGAGCCACGAGGTGCCCCCAGCCATAAGTGTGCACCCAGTGGGTGGGCGCCCCCTGTTGGTTTGGCACCAATAGGTGGTCCCCCTCTAGTGGGTCTTTGCCCCCAAAAATTCTTATATTCTCTAGAAAAATCCACAAAATTTTCGTCCTTCAAGAAATTTTATTTCTCCACAAATATAACGCCATTACAGTTCTGCTGAAAACAGCGAAAATCCTGGATTAGTTTCATTCAAATCATGCAAAATAGAGTCCAAAACAAGAGCAAAGTGTTTGGAAAAGTACATATGTTTGAGATGTATCAACTCTCCCAAGCTTAACTTGTTGCTTGTCCTCAAGAAATTCAGTTGATAAACTGAAAGTGATTAAGTTCATTCTATATATATGCTTAGCTAGTGTTTAGGTTTTCAGCATAAATCATAAATAACCATGTCCATGGTAATGATTAGACATCATATTCTCTCATGGTAATACATAACCAACTGGCGAACACTAATAAAATATCTGACATACCAACAATTTGTGAAAACAATCATGATATAATATGATGATATGGTATCTAGCTATCCCTTTCTGGGATCGCAAAACATAAATGTAGATCACCTATGAGGTCCAAGCATCGACTAACCATTGTAATTCTGAGTAGAAAAGATCCAGTCATGCTCACATCCAACATGAAGTATACCCAATACATAAAAATGACAATAGTTCTCTCAAGACTGGTGCTTTTAGTAAGAAGATGATGACTCAAATAAAATAAAATAACATGAAAGTAAATAACGTAAAAGTATATAGGAAGGACGTTCGTAGAGGGAGACATTGATTTGCACACGTGGCGTAGCTCAAGTTTTAAGATAGAGATGAAATTATAATATTGGATGGTGTGTTTTTCCAGTCAATGTCACATTAGAGTTTTGTTATCTTCCATGCTAAACACATTATTGGCGGTTCGCAAGCGCAAATATAAAGTTTACCCCTATCTACCATCCATACACAAGCCATGGCTGACCGAATTCATGGGTGCCTTTGAACATATCAACTGTCCGAGGAGTTTTATTGAATTTATTTTTGATTATGGAGAACTCGGCATCGTTTTTACCAGCCTCTATCGTGCAATGATAGGCAAATAAACGCCCATCTTGAAAATAACACGCTTAGCATGAAAGCTACCGACCGCGCCATCGCTCCATGAGTAGTACGAGCACACAAAACGAATGTTTATTTGAATTTTCAGAGGTGACACATGCAAATTTATATGAAAGAGAAAGGTAATAATGCATATAGGTATGTATGATGGCTCATTTGGCATAACTTGGGTTTAGGAGTTTGGATGCACAAGCAGTATTCCCGCTTAGTATAGGTGAAGGCTAGCAATAGATTGAGAAGCGACCAGCTGGAGAGCAAAAACGGTCATAATCATGCATTGAGAATAATTAACATTTAACATTAGCGTGAGTAGGATATGGACACTCTGAGTTTTGATAGCATGAAGGTTGCATTGGTTCTGAATCAACTACATGTTTAGACATGGGCCAAGTCAATCTGCTTGAATTACTCAAAGGAAAATACAATGCTACCATATCACATCAGAACTATTTTAATGCATGTTGACACATAAGATAAATTATTATCCACTCCTATCTATTTAAGCATGGTATGAGGAACTATAATATCTAATTGTCATAATAAAAACGTTTACTCCTAATATGCTCAATCAAGATCGAATGATCTAAACATATTCATGAAAACGGAGAACGAGAAGGGTTCATACCAGGTTCCTTTACCACGATCACTTCATCAAATATCGTCATTATTACCATTCAATTGCATGATCGAATGAGATGATACTAATAAAAGTGCAAGTGTGATGTGGACTAAGCTGGAATCTACGAAATAGTTTATGCAAAGGAAAAGACAAGGCAATATTGGCTCTTTGTTAGATCAACATTAATGTATATGAGAGCCAGTCAACATTTTCATCTTGGTCTTCTCCTTTTAATGACTCAATAAAAGAAAAATAAATTCAGAGAAACGTAACAAAATATTTTTGGAGTTTTTTGTTTTGATGAAGGAAGCAAATAAGCCAAAAAAACAAAAATGAGAAAAACTATTTATACGGGAAAGCTCAACATGCAAACGAAATATTTTTGGGTTTTATATTAATAGTACAAACTGACTAAACAAGAAAGAAAACCGAAAAGAAGCAAGGAATATTTTGGAATTTTCCAAGTTTTTCATATACACAAGAAGAAGGCGAAAAATAAAGCTAACGTGGATATACAATGAAAGAGGATGAACACCGACAACTGATATGAAATGTGTGAACATGAATGTAATGTCGGTGACAGATATGTACTCCCCAAGCTTAGGCTTTTTCCTAGCTTGGCGATCACCATGGCTGGTCTGGATAATAATCAAAGTGGTAGCTTGTAGAGGCGTCCTGTGTCACCTCCTCAGCAGAGCGAGCGGCCTCCGCATTTGTGTTTTGCTCACACACTTCCCTCTTGAGAATGTAATATCTCTATCTATTCTCAAAATCAAAGAGAACGGGCACAAGCAACGTAACACAGAGACATGCTTATATTTATGAAATATGAAGTTATACTCATAATCCTGAGCATTGTCCTTAATCAAATCATGACGCCGCATGACTTCAAAATCTAAATATCAGACAACATAGGTGTAACTACCAAGATGCGACACTTCCCTTATTTGGGGACGAGGCCTCAAAAGGGGAAAGGGTCGCATCTAAGCGTTTCGCAAGTAGGATAACATTGCCATTACATAAATAGAGAGATGAGTATAAGATTTGGCTTACACTTGCAACATGCTAAATTACAATCCACGCAAACATTCATTATTTCATACATAAGCAGGGTCCGGCTATGGACAAGATAAACGGCAAAATCATGATATCCCATCTTCCTAGTCCGACAATCACGACCATGCGCCTCTAGTCCTCGGGATACGTCACATACAGCCTACCACTGTCTTCGTCGAACTCCCACCTCACTTGGTTGTCATCGGGAATGCTTGCCTCTGGGGTACCTTGTTACTATGGGTGTTTGTAGTAAACTGTGAGCCACAAGGACTCAGCAATCACATGACCTTGGTATCGAGTCTAACTAAGTTAAATAGATGAAGTAGGGTTGAGTGTTTGAGTTTGCAGCATCTAAGCATATATGGTGGCCATCTTACAAAGAACAAAAATTAAATATGGTGGTCTACGTAAGACGGTCGAAGACTAGATTGATCACTAAGTGATCCTGAAGACCTACTTACGTCATGCATAACCCCATCGTGTTCTCGATCAGAGAAGGAGCTCTGAAATAAACATTTATGGTTACGCACTCAGTTGGCAAGTTTTATTTGAATTACTTTAAGTTGTCTAGAACCGGATGTTAACAAAATATGAATATTTGCCACATAACCGCTGGCACGGCTTTCCGAAAGATTAAACCCTGCAGGGGTGCTCCAACTAGTCCATCCCAAATTACCACATGCCGCATAGTAATCCTCTACCACGAAACTCGTGATCTTGGTGGATTCCTTAGAGGAAAACCTCAACTCTGAGAAGACCCAAAGTCTCCCCGGAATCCTAATGGGCTTGATATATCGCTAAGGTAAGACAAACCCGGCAAGACCTCCCGACATGTCGACGATCCCAATAGGATCCGTGTATCTCATTATCAGGACACGACGAAGAAGCTAGTGTACATGGCCTGATAGAGATCTCCCAAGTTGCCTTAGGTTGGCCCCGCATAGTGCTCTCATTTGGACCAATACTCTTGATGAGCACTGGCCCGGGTTGTTGATTAAGTCCTCGGGGTAGCTATAACCTATGCTTCTATTATTAAGTTGTTAGAAAATTAACACCAAAGTTGGGTCTTGTTAGACACACCTTAACACTAAATGATTTATCAAGGGGGTCCCCATAATAACCCCGAACGTGTTAGGAGCGCTCACTCATGGAGTAAAACGCCGGTAGCCGAAACTAAGGCGGTAACAACGGAACAAATCACCTGGCAAAAGGCTAGGCCTTCCGTTATTTACCAAGTATATAGGTGCATTAATTAAATAGCAATTAAATATGTTGATATCAAATTTCCCATGTTATCACATGGACCAACTAGCACCTGCAACTAGCAACACTATGAATTAGTGGTTGAGCAAGCCTAACTTAGCCAAACAATATTTGCTAGGAGGGGAGGTGTTTGAGGTTTCATGGCAATGTTTGATGGCCTATATATCATGTGGTAGGCAGCGGAGATGTAACGACAGAAATGTAGCACTAAGCAAAACAAAGCTAGAAACGGTGTCAAGGTCACGATGATCTTGCCTATGATTTCTTCAGAGTGGAATTGATCCCGATCTTCCTGCACGAACTCACCGGACTCTTTGAAATCATTTCCGGACCCAGTACCTACCCAAAAGAAACTAGCAAGAAATAAATAACAGAAAGTAGATGATGCCACTGACATAATTATACAAGCATGCACACCTCTAACCATGCACATGAACCACCCTACACAGATAAAACGATTGCCACCTCACCAGAAGGAGACTTTCTACATAATGCTTAGAACCAAACTCTTGTAAGACCATTGGATTTCTTGGGATTTTCTACCCCAAACACATACATTATACTGCCATGTTGCATTCAGGAGAACACCACAAACAAGAAATGAAATGCACATAGATTCCAATTCAACTAAAAGTCAAATATTACCTAAAATGGAAAATTTCCAATTTTTCTATTTACCCACTAGGATTTTACCTAAGGAGGAAATACAATCAAAAGTACATCAAACACAAAAGAATGCATGGGGCTCAATGGTCATTGAACCATGGCCCCTAGTAAGTATATGCAAGTGGGCCAAGCCCACATGCACACACACACATACACTCACTCACACTCACATACACCATGCACACACACACATATGGTGCACACACCACACTCACACACACTCATGAGCACACTTGCACACACACACCACACCCACTCACACACCCATGTGCACTCTTGCACACATGCTGCACACACACCACACACACACATATCACATGTGCATGAGCACATGGACCTCCACACTAGGGCACACACACACTCACATATTTGTTCCACACCACAGGGAACACACACACACACTCAGATACACAAGCACATGCGCAAAAAAACAAAATAAATAATAGAAAATAAAGGTGCACGGGGTGGATTCGAACCCTAAGGAGGAAATACACTCAAAAGTACATCAAACACAAAAGAATGCATGGGGCTCAATGGTCATTGAACCATGGCCCCTAGTAAGTATATGCAAGTGGACCAAGCCCACATGCACAAACACACACACTCACTCAGACTCACATACACCATGCACACACACACATATGGTGCACACACCACACTCACACACACTCATGAGCACACTTGCACACACACACCACACCCACTCAGACACCCATGTGCACTCTTGCACACATGGTGCACACACACCACACACACACATATCACATGTGCATGAGCACATGGACCTCCACACTAGGGCACACACACACTCACATATTTGTTCCACACCACAGGGAACACACACACACACTCAGATACACACGCACATGCGCAAAAAAACAAAATAAATAACAGAAAAGAAAGGTGCACGGGGTGGATTCGAACCCTGCGCCTCTAGCCACAACACACATACCACTACCACTTCGCTACACTAGTATAGCTGCTCTAGAAGGGGCCGAAGGCCTCCTGTACTGATCCATGCTACTACTACATTACAGCGTAAAACGAAAATAAAAGGGGGCTAGGGGATTCGAACCCACGACCCCCTTGGTTGGGCGCGGCACTCGCACCACAACACTACAGCTCGGTACTTGAGAGAAAGGGGGGTTCGGCCCCAGATATCCGATCCCTTGGTGCTTCTCCTACCGCCACACATGAATTGCAGAAGAGGAGGAGACGACGCCAGCGAGTGGAGAGGCGTCAACGGCGGCGAGGGTCTACCGACGGGGGTTGCGGGGACCTGGGGGAAACCATTCACGTGGCTACCTACAGCTACTAGAGGGCCGAGGCCCCGGGCCGTGCTGCCTCTGACGCGGCGCGACATACGCTGCACATCCTGCTTCTACGTGCAGCTGTTGCTGCTCTGTTGCTGATGCATCTACCAAAGCTGCCGCTCTGCTGTGGCTTCTACACACTGATGTCTGCTGCTGCACGCGCTAATGGCTACCTACTACTGTTGCTCTGCGTATCTACTGCTGCACGGAGGCTACTACTGCAGCCATGTGAGAGAGCCACTATCGACGATGTGCTGGTCCAAGCAGGGCTGCAGAGGGAAGGGGAAGAGGAGGAGAGGAGAGGGTTCCTCACCCAAGGCGCAGAGACGAGGACATACGGCGTGAGGACGAGGAAGAAGAGCTCGGCTGCTGCAGTGCTTCAGCTCCGCAGCAATCATATTTAGAGAAAACATAATAGGTTCATATCCGAAATCATGGTACTCGGGCCCTGGTGACAAGCATTAAGCATATAAATGTCATAGCAACATCAATCTCAGAACATAGTGGATACTAGGAATCAAGCCCTACCAAAATAACTTGATTACATGATCAATCTCATCCAACCCCATCACCATGCAGCAAGCCTACAAAGGAATTACTCACTCCCAACAGTGAGCATCATGGAATTCTTGATGGAGAAGCTGGCGATGACAACGGCGACGAATCCCCCTCCCCGAAGCCCCAAACAGACTCTAGATCAGCCCTCCCGAGGTAGAACAAGCGGTGTGTGTGGCTCTGTCTCGTAAAACGCGATGAAAACTTATGTCCTATTTTTTCTCTATAATTGTGAATTTATTGGACTGGAATTTCGGTTGGAGTAGCCATGAGGTGGCCTCAAGCCATAAGGGTGCACCTAGTGGGGTCGGCGCGCCCTGTTGGCTGGGCACCAACACTTGGCCCCTCTCTGGTGGGTCTTAGCTCCAAAATTCTTATATTCGCCAGAAAAAAATCACAAAAAGTTTCGTCCGATTCTCACTACTTTTATTTCTACACAAAAACAACACCATGACAGTTCAGGTGAAAGCATCGTTAGTCTTCGGTTAGTTTCATTCAAATCATGTAAATTAGAGTCCAAAACAAGAGAAAAAGTGTTTGGAAAAGTAGATATGTTTGAGAAGTATCAACTCTCTACCCATTTCTTCTCTCTAGGCACGTCCATGTGCAATTAATAGATCATATCAGAGGGGATTGTCACCTGATTTATTTCCTTGGCCAAGATGTGCTGCACTTGGAAGGAGGGATTGCCTATTGATTTTCTTCCTTGAGAGGGACTCGCGAGAGGAGGGAGCGGCGCACCAAAAAATTAGAGGGATTGTGTAATTTTGGTGATGTATGAAAATAGTAATCGATGTGATTGAGCGACTTATGGTAAGATTAATTGATTTAGATTTGGTCTTTAGAGATTAGCCATGATTGATTATTTAAAGATATTACTAAATAACTTACAATCAATGGAATGTTCTCATCCATTTAGATTTTTTTTCTTTGTGTAAGAGGTGAGGCAAAAATATACCAATCAGAGAGGGTGGTAGGAGGTGGGAGAGAAAAAAAACAAAATTAAATCAACGTTACGAAGGTGGGACACAAAAATCACATACCAAGATACCAACTCTCCCTTTAGGATTACCTCCTACTCTAGCGTGTCGCACGTAGTCTACATCCGCCTGCATTAGCGAGCGCGTGTAGGCACACCACAGACCTGAAAGGGACGGAAACATGTGTCACCGTGCACCCCTGCACGTCCTTACGTCTCACCGGATCTGAATATCTGACGAGATTCAAGATGTAGGGGAAAGGGCCATCCGATTGGAGCGGCTAGGGCTCCATGGATGACGTGGGTGGTGGCATGCATGATGACGACCATAGAGCCACATCATGTGCCGACACGGGAGACGCGGGGTGGAAGGAGGTGTGGTGTGATCTAGTTAGGGGGGATTATCACCTGATTTATTTCCTTTGTGAAGACATACTTCACTTGGAAGGAGGGATTGCCTATTGATTTCCTTCCTTGAGAGGGACTCGGGGGAGGAGGGAGCTATGCATAAATATATCAGAGAGATTATGTAATTTTGGTGATGTATGAAAGTAGTAATTAATATGGTTGAGCGACTTATGATAAGATTAATTAATTTAGATTTGGTCTTTAGAGATTAGCCATTATTTATTTTTTCACATAAAGAAATTACTAAATACCTCTCACCTACATGGAATGTTTCTGATCCATTTATATTTTATTTTTCTTTGTGTGAGAGGTGAGGAAAAAATAAACCAGCGGGAAGGGGTGGTGGGAGGGGGAACAGAAAAAACAGGACAAAAATAATGTTGCCGAGATGGGACGAAAGAAACACGCGTACCAGGCTAGCAACTCCCGCTTGAGGAGTAGAAATGCATTGGACTATTGTGGTGCATGTGGGACAAGTTGGATTGGGTGAAGATACGAATTTATTGGATTGAAATTTTCATAGAATACAAAACGAAACATTTATGATTTATTAAAAAAAATTTACACTTCAAATTAAAATGTTTGGAATTTGGATCAATATGATACGTCGGATCTAAATGAATGGCTGCAAGCGATCACGTGTTTACCACGAAAGTCCAACAGGTGATGGTGCATGCTAGGAATTGTGGCGCTTCACTAACCTATGTCTGACGATGGTGCTTCCCTACCCGATGACTAACACGTGATGTTTGTTCACTTTTAAAGCAACAAGGGATTAGACAAAACTAACAGCATATACCGGCGTGTGAGCTTTCCAGGAATGTTCGAAGCAGCCAATGATTGGCAAAATAGGTCGTGTCTCACAACGCAAGACATGAGTTGTTGTATCATTGTGCCTATATGATGAGAGAAAAGCTTACGCAATTATACTACGAACAGTGAGACTCGCCCTTCTCTTTTACATCTATTGCTTCAGGTGGGCGTGGGCTTGCTACCCGACGTTGGTCCCATTGGATGATCTGATTAGGTCATCGGTTATCATTTTTCTAGGTGGGAAGCTCATCCGAATTAGTCCAACGGCATGTCGTTTGATCATGCACCGACAAGCCAGACCCCTCGCAGCCCAACGCATACAAAACACAGATATGTCTTAAATGTATCTATAGTTTGTTATTGTTTAGGAAAACATTTCCGGACGGCACGCCGAACCTTTTGTCCCATACCGCGCCGGTCGTGCGAGGGACCCTCCTTCTTCTGCTGCGAGGCGTTATTTTTTGTTGTAACTGTTATATTTTTTTGCTACTACTGATAGGAATTTTTCTACATCCATAGTGGCGGAGCTACGACGGCGACGATAATTTTTCTGTTTTTGCTGCAACCCTTGTTGTGTTTTGCTACTACCAGCGACAAAATTTGCTACATGCATGGTAGCGGAACTGCGATGGCGACGACCAATTTTTTTGCTCCAACCGGTGTTGATTCTTGCTACAACCGGTATCAATTTTTGCTAGAAGCGTTCACTAAAGAAGCCGCATCCACGATCGTCAGAGTTGTAATCCGAGTTTATCGGATTGTTTTGCTACAACCCACTTTTTTTTGCTACCACGCATCATCAATGTATTTTTTTTACTATGACCACATTGGTATTTTTTGCTACAACCATGTTTTTGTTGCATCCTTGGCTGATATTTGCTACATTGTTGTTTTTTTTGCTATCACCGACGAGTTTTGCTGCATGGACAGATCTGACGATCGAACAGGATTCACTCTAGCGGATCTGGCGGCTCGCATGAGACCGGCCGAAAGTTTCGGCTGGCGCACCAGCGCAGATCAGTGCCCTATTGTTTAATGCTATTATGTCATATTTTTATATACTTTTTGTAACAATTTATATTAGTTTTATGTACTATCTGTTATTGTTGTGCCAAGTGCAAGTCATGTTTTCTGCTTGTTTTTGGTTTCACTCGAAAACAATTTCTACAAAGGTCAAAATACATTGCCGATTGAACACAACATTTTTTGATAAGAAACAGTGGGAGCTTCAGGAGAGATCAAGAAGAGCCACAAGGCGTCCACATGGATACGTGGCGAGTGCAGGGAGGTGGTCGCTCCACATGTCCATGTGAGGCCCACGAGAACGTCCTAACCTGATTGCACCATCATAAATTCCTATAAAATTGAAACCAACTATCGTACGTTTAGAAGAATGTTATCACCACTTCAAGCCTTTGTCCGAAGAGATCCCATCCAAAGGCATGTTCCGAAGCCCTGCCATAGGGGAAAGCCATTGTCGGCTGCCACTTCATCAACCATGTTGCCTCCATGACCATGTGTGAGTAGTTTCATTAGGACATATGGGTCCATTGTAGTAGCTACATGGTTCTCTCTCTCTCTCTCTCTCTCTCTCTCTCTCTCTCTCCCTCTCTCTCTCTCTTGGATCTTAAACACCATGTTCTCGTTCTTGATCGAGATCTATTCAATGTAATTCATAGTGTGCTTGTTAGGACATAATGAATTGTTACTGTATGATCATATTGCTCATTGAAATCAGCTAAATCTGTTTGTATTTTCTTGCTGCATAATTAAGTAGATTATTATTTCTCTTTGATCAATCTATCTTCTTTGGCCAAGTTTGATTGGTTCTTTGTAGTGGGCTCAATCTTACGGTGTTCTAATCCGGAGATAATATGGGGCAAGACATGTATTGTAGTGTTGACACTAATGGTAAAACGATGGTGTTTAGTCATATTGATTAACTTCTTCCTGTCAACATTATGGCATGTTACTTATTGTAGTACTTTGTTTTTTGCAAAGTTAATACCGCCAGATGCATGATGGATACTGGTTTGGGGATGGAGTATTAGTAACACACAACAGTAAGTTTAAGGGTCTACTTATCACGGACATAATTCTTATGTGAGAATTTAGATTATTCCATGAATAATAACAGTCATAAATATTACAATATGTTCGATTTCCCAACTGCACCTGTGTACCATGCCATTCGCCTATTTTTAAGAGAGTTACCACTAGTGAACCTATGGCCCGGGGTATATTCTCCATCAATCAAGTCTTCAACATTTTTTTTCTTTATTTGGAAAATTTTCATTTCCATTTCATTATAACACTACCATCTATCTTTGTTTGTTTTAATTTTATAACTAGAAGGACAAAGGGCTTGACAACCCACTTTCCACGTTGAGTGCAAGTTTTTATCTTGTTTGTGTGTAGGCATTGCTTATCTTGTTAAACTGAAGCTCCTACTGGTTCGCTAAACATTGATTCTTGGCTAAGGGAAAGTTTCGCTGCTATCTACATCATCCTTCCTCTTTGGGGAAACAAAGAGATTCTTACGAAAGTAGCAAGAACCACTACACAATGGCATATCCAACAACCAAACTCCGGGTGCCAATTTTTGCAAACCTCTCTCCTTTAATAACGCATGACTTCAAAGGTGATGTGGCCCAACACCATGAGATGAAACGTAGGCAATGATTTATCAGCAAGCATAACACTACCAATGGTCGAACATTTTGTCGTCCTGCACAACAAGTGAACCAATCTCCCATTGATTCGTTATAAAAGTCTCTGCCTGGCTTGCCTATGTTATCGCATCACTAGTGCACGCGACTCCTATACAAATAGTTTTTACCCCCTTTCCGTGATGTAGTTTTAAACCATCACCTTGCTTGTGTGGGTGATAGGGGGAATATCCCACACGACACCAATAAATCTTCAGTGATGCCTATGTCCGGTCACACACGCCACACAAAAACAGAACGTGTGCATTTTCGAGTGCCATCACATACAGACATAGACATCACTGAAGATATGTTTCTGTTTCCATTGTACATCACACAATTTTTTTTGCATAACGTCGTCTGTGGTAGTGCGGCTATCACACACGGTGCCTAGAAGAAACTATTTGGCATAAGATGTCCATCATACACACTTTTATATGGAAACATTTGTCAAAGGGTGGCCTAACGCACACAATTTTCCGCGAGAAGTCATGTGTGATTGTTCACTAATCAGACGCGCCAACTTTCCAGAAGCCGTGTGGTTTGTTGAGGTCATCGGTTGCGGTGTTGTTGGGAAACCGTGTGCAATTCGAAACCCCAATTATCATCGTAATTGCTCTATTATTTGTAATGTTGTTAGTAATCAAATTAACACTTCATATGAAGCACACAATATATTTCATATTTGTATTACGGCAACCAGTATTTCATAATTGAAATACATCAGAGTACAACATCATATAGTCATATACTATCTAGCTACCCAATTACACGACGGGACCAAGTTGCACATGAAACATCTAAATCCTTTGGAAAGTACCATCATAGATGGTAAATATACAGATGTATCTCGTTTAGAAAATTGTTGAGGCGGAACCCAAATATTGAGCCTTCACTGACGTCGAAGGTCCTTGTAACTTTAGGCCAGTGCATGTGGACGGTTGCCCACGCATCCTTCATCCTCTTGAGGAATACTTCAAGATTATACCGTGGGTGCTGTATGAATACCTTCCTCGCCTCTTAACCATACATGTGGTTTGAGACATACTCATTGATGAACTGCTTTAGAAAGGACTGGAAACAAAGATATGCATAAATTTCATTTCGAAAAATTGAAATGTCATAAAGGAAAAAAAAGACAAGGTAAAAGAGATAGTACCATCCTATAGTTCATTGATGTCTTCTTGATTGTTGAGACAAAAATCTTGTTGTTTTTCATCCCTAGTTTATATATATTAACAATCTTTCTGAGTTTCTTCATTTGACTGATATTCATGAACCTCATTTTCCCACATGCAAAATGTGTCGAACAGTGGGTCTAAACCTCTTACAGTAGGATCTACACGTACAAGACCGGATTACTAGAAACCTAATTATTAGAATGTTCCCTGCAATTGCACAATAATGTGCTATTAGCCAAAGGATCATGAATGTATAAACCTCGATGGTAAACTTCGGTACCTCTCATGTTTTTCCCTGTAACGCATTTAAGATAGATATTGATGAGGTTATAAGTGAGATTTGGCGTGCTATCAGTAAAATATGTTACCTAAAAATAAACGCATTGCACATCCAGCATATTAATTCGAGCCACATCCAAAAGCCAACCGTGCTAATAACTAAGAAATATAGCAACTTTATGTTTCACATTTACTTAGTATATCCAAATTCAATTTACTTATCACATGCATAACAATACAAAATTGTACCAACAACAATCGAACATCACATTGCAGATGATCACCAAAACAAACGAACCAAACAGTTAATTGAGCCTCACAATGAACAAGAACATACTAGAAGGTTAGATTGCATAGTAGCATTACATTAGATATTTCACTATAATTTCTTAAGGGAAGGCAGGAGCAGCACATGCAATGGGTAAACCAAACATGCTTAACAGGCATAGCTAGAGAACACTGGTCATTAATAATTAACCTAAAAACAAGCTATTCCTCATTGTTCGAGATATCGATATCGATGGGCTTGGAAGAGGGCCATGCCTCCACATTGTGAGTGTGTTCCTCATAGTAGTGAGTGGCCTGAGCGTGTACGGGCACCAACCTATCGGCTCTAGAGATGAAGAAAGCACAATCAGACTGATAAAACAACTCATACTCATCGTCAAAGGCACAAGCATAGCCCTCAAGAAAACACAATGAGTTGTTGTTTAAAGTAGCCAACCGCGCGGCGACGGCTGCGCTCCAAGCGTCATCGGTGGCCTCGACGGGGAGGTAACCCTCCCAGATACCCTCCCAGATCTGGGGGTCAACACGCATGTCAACCACCACTACCTCATCCGTGTGTGCAGCCGGGATTTGCTTCTCCGCTGCCAAATACTCCTTAAGATCCTTGTTATACTACATGCACCATGGCTTTCGGCGGTGATTATTTGTAGGATGGGGTGATGATTTGGGTGGAAAGTGTTGCATCGATGGTCGAGCCACATGGGATCGATGGTCGGGCCAAGCAGCAGGAAGGAGCATCACCGGTGAGGAGGTGGCACTGCAAGCAAGTAGTGAAGATTTGAACTTAGCAAAGGAAGGCGAAGTAGGGCAAAATGTGGCTTTTGGCTGGTATGAGGGGTGGGGAGGTAGATATTTGTGCGGCATCCCAAATTTTCATTTGGTTCAACGAGAAACTCGCGCGTGCAGTCACATAGGACATATATTTTTATCTGAACTGTGCACCATATCGAACATCACAAATGAATCCTATGGTTTATCCCGTGTTTGATGAGGCTGAAAGTGGAAATTTTGGTCATTTTCATTTAGATGAGAAGATGGGGATACGGCGGAAAATTTTTGTCTCAATTTCTCTCGTTACGGTGGTCATCCACATCATTGCTTAATTTAACATCACTTGCAAATTTGAGTACTACGCAAAATAGCCCACAACATTGCTCGCACTTACTTAATCGGGCAATTAAACATAGTTAGATGACCTAAACAATATTACTCTAACAAAAGACCAATGCTGTAATAAAAGACCATGTATGAGGATTGGCCCAAGATATTTTGCATTGAATCACACATGATTCATGCACATGAACTATTTGGGATATACTTGATTTTCATATTGTTTTTAAAATGAAAAATGAGGTTACTTTGGCAAGGGACATTGTTTGGATTTCAATAAGATTTATTAGAAGTGAACTGAGTGCAATTGTGGTGTCGTGATAAAATATGAAATTAATAAGGGTTCGGTTGAATATTTTATTATACATTAATTCAGTTTTCTAGACCTTTAATGTGTATAATTAAATTTTGAGTTACAATCATGAGGTCCGCTGCATCATAATGGGTTGAAAAATCATATAAGTGGTAATGGCTTCATCTTTTATGTCACAAGTAAGATATGGGAATGAAATTCAAACATCTAGGGGGACTTGGCTCGACCGCCAATGTTGACAAACTTGGTTTTAATTTACGGTAAATCCAAAACAGTACAAAAATTCATGAAACTTGGCATGTTGTCATGACATTGTACATATGTGTCGTGGTAAAAAATGTCAAATTGTTACAAGTTTTGGCAAAAGCTCCTTACAAAGCGGAGCTTCTCACATGAAGCTTTGTGGTGCCGATAGGGAACACATCACATTAATTATGTGGGCGAAATGATGTCCATCATCTTCTCACCTTGAACTTTTTTGAGGGAACATCGACTAATGAGTGTGTCTTGCTAAAATATGGATTTATTGAGGGTTATTTTTGCATTTTTATACACTAATTAAGTTTTCTAGGCATTTAATGTGTATAATTCAAATTTGAAATACAATCACATGGTCTGGTGCATCAAAATAGGTTGAAAAATCATATAAGTGTCCATGACTACATCTATAGAGGGGCCATGCAAGAAATGAGAACTTTTTAAATTCATGTAAATAAAAAACTCGTCATAAATTCATGAAACTTAGCATGGTGTCTTGACATGGCTCAAATGTGGCGTGGTACAAAATTTGACCAATTTGGGTCAAGTTTTGGCTCGGGCCCCTTACAAACCAGAGATTCTCATGGGAAGCTCTGTGTGGTTCCCATATGGAACGCATCCCCTTAGATGATGGGCGAAACAACACCCTCACTCTTGTACCATTGAACTATTTATAAAGGCAACATAGACTAACATTATTGTCGTGCTAATATATGGAATTATATAGGACTTAATTGTCCTTTTTATACATTTATTGAGTTTTATAGGCATTTAATGTGCATAATTCAAATTTGAACTACAATAACAAGGTCTAGTGCATCAAAATGGGTTAAAATAATATAAGTGCACATGGTTGCATATTTAGGTCACATGCAAGACCTGTAAATGTATTTCAAACATCTCAGGGGTCTTGGCTTGGCCACACAAACATTGAGACACTCGGGTTTTAAATTCACGTAAATAAAAAACTCGTCAACATTTCACTAAACTTGGCATGGTGTCATGACATGGCACATATGTGCCATGGTAAAAAATGGAGCAATTTGGGACAAGTTTTGGTACAAGCCCCTTACAAATCAGAGCTTCTCACTGGAAGCCCTTGTGATTCCGATAAGGAACACACGTAACATGCCATTATGTGGACGAAATGACATTTGTTGCTTCTTCGCGTGTTGAACTTTTTCTAGCGGTAACATAGACTATTCAGAGTATCGTGCTAAAATTTGGAAATATATCGAGGGTTTGTTTTCCGTTTTTAAACATTAATTGAGTTTCATGGGCATTTAATTTGCATAATTCAAATTTGAACTATAGTCACATGGTCCGGTGCATCAAAATGGCTTAAAATCATAGAAGTGTACATGGCTGCATGTTTAGGTCTCATGCAAAGAAATGGAAATGAATTTCAAAAATCTTAGGTTTTTGTCCGGCCACAAACATTGAGAAACTTGGGTTTTAAATTCATGTAAATCAGAAACTCGTCAGAAATTCACGAAACTTGGCATGGTGTCATGACATGACACATAATGGCATCATAGGATTTTGTTTTTCTATTGACACACATTTTCAATATATTTTTCTCCTATAGAGACAACATTGAGAATATTGGTTTAAACTATAGTAAATGTAAACCTTAATTCTAGAATTTGGACATGACGTCATGATATAGAACAAATATGATGTGGTATTTTTTGAGTCCACTTTGGGAAAAGGCGCACACATTAATAGCCAATAAAAGCTTTTTGGAACAAAGAAATGTCATGTTACCATGCAAACAGTTGCATTACTTATAAACAGTGGGCGTTCTATTGTCGATTACGTGTTGCTGTGCATCGCACACTTTAACGGCAATGAGGTGTCATGCAAGAAGCTGTTTGATTCGACGGGAGGCGTGCAAGCTGGCCTCCGATGCGCAAGCTCACCGGGAGGCATGCAAGCAGTATACTGCACGCCACCGGGAAGAGAGCCCTTTGACGTTGATATCCGCTCGCCTCACTTCCAACATGTCCATCAATGGAGCCCGAGCTGCTGTTTAATTTGAGGATTTTCTTCCCAGCCACTCACAATCCTCTCTCATCGCCTCCCATTCATCTCCATTATTCAGGTATCCATGCACCTACGCCATGGCGCACAAGGACTAGTTTTCCAGTTTGGTGAAGTCATCAATGAGCCGGAGGAGATAGAACATAAAGACGAATGGGACGCCATGGACATGGCCCTGGACAAGCTGAATGTTGCACTGGATGTTGCCCTGATGCACTTGCCAGCAACCATCCACGTGCGCCCACGAGCAACCAACCTCGTGGCATTGATGGGTTGGTCGCCAAGCATCACCACAGAACTAGGATCCGTGGGCGTCACTCAGGTCGCTCCGAACCCAAGCGACCTTGTCTACCTGCAAGCGCCAGAGCCTCCTCCACATCATGTGCTCATGCGCGCCCTGCACAGACCACGTCGGTCATATTGTGCGCGCGAGCACCCATCTCTCCCGTGCACGTGCACGCACCTCACCCGTCACGGCCCCCTCGACGGATTGGGACACCGCCGTCGATAGCTTCCTCACAGTGACGCTAGTCCCCTCCCCTCCCCTCGTGTTGATCGAGTGATGACCGCCGCTTGAAGAATTGAACAACTGCACATCGGAGCATGACATCGCCAGCGCAGGACGCCGCCGCCGCAACTAGTTATCTTTATATTGTATCTCGTTTGTATGAATGTTAAGTCTAAGCATGACTAAATTAAATCTACGGTTTGAACAACTAAGTATTTATCTTTGAATTCACATAGTAAACATGAACCATCATTGTTTTCTCTAAATAAACACACATCACAAATAGTTCATGTTGAATACTCGTTTGCGGAACGACATCCCTGTTTCATTCGCCCATTAACCAAGTGAAAAATTGGCGCGAAGGATTAGTTCAAGGCATCATCACAAATGTTTCTCTAATATGACATGTGCTTAGCATAGAAAATCCAAAAATATTTGCACCTATCATATTGGGTAAATTGCCATTTGTCAAATCAGAAACATTGGCATTTGTCGATCTAGTAACATTGGCATTTGGCAACATTGTAGCACTTACATTTTTCAAATTATGTAGGAAGAAAATCATAATTAGTGTACAATTTAACAACTAAAATTCACTAAACACGGATTTCATTCATGCATTAAGAAGTGGTCTTTGTACAAAACAGTTCAACTCGACAGCTGAACCAAACAAACTTTTCCCCAATTGTTGCCAACCACGTACTGAAATAGCTAGTTCAACTATATATACTAGCTAATTTCAAGTCCATGGTACATTCAAACATATGTATAGTCAGATAAAATGAACAAAATAGCTCCTAAATACTAGTACTGTGAAGGGGCTTTGTACTACTTCCAGCAAAATCGTGTGTGCTCATTAAGAGCTAGTGGAGGAGGAGCTTGCCGATGAGTTCGTGGAGTCGTGTCCGTTGCGTGCCAGTTCTGCCCTCCGGCGCTCAAGATACTCCCCCTTGAAGCGGCAGGACTCGGTGTAGATCTCCACATTCTGTGTCGCCGCTGCAGCTTCTCCTGCGGCCACGACATCAGTTAGCTTCTTCACGTCTGCGACCTGACGCTCCACTTCATTCTCTAGGAAGTAGATGTAGCATGCAAGGTTTCTCACACAGAAGCCCAGCGGCGGGCCTTTGGCGGCCTCCACCTCTAGCTTTTGGTATGCGATGGTGGAGTGGGTGATGACCTCGCAAGTAGACGGCGGGGTCGTGTCCAAGGCGGACGATAGTGAAGTGGCGGCCTTGGCGGCAGTCGGTGGGTGGCATTCACGGCGGCCACCGGAAGTAGCTACCTTTTGTCAGAAGTGGTGGAGCATATGGTGGGTGTTGTTTGCACACCCACCATAGACGCCACATGCACTATATGCTTCAGAGGGTTGTCACGCCGATCCGGAGAAGCCTCCAGGTTGGAGATTTCGCTGAACTAGGCGGGAAGCTAGAGTCATAACACAGTTTTGTGCATGAGAACCTGCACGATTGTGCGCGGGAACGGGCTGATCTAGTCAACACATGGCCAAAAGCGGTGCTAAAGCATGCACTGGAATCCTCGGTCGGCAGCGTGGTGACAAGACATGAGAGATGAGGACGAGGTGATGCGCAAGCAGACGGGTCTTAATAATAAAACATAGGCGTTGTTAATACAGGCAGACAACACTTCCCAACGTAGTGTCGGTAATGATTTCATCAATCGTTGACAATTGTTTCACAACAATCGTCTGCCCACAACACACACAGCCTGTTGGAATAACCCGCATGTGTTATTATTGGTCTTTCCACACAATTTTAATGAATGAACTGTCTGTCGGGTATCATACACACTTTTTTATGCTAACTCATTTGTGTTCTGCTGGATCAATGCAAATAGTTTATCCAAGTGAATTGTATGTTGTACTTCACACACATATGTATATTCTTAACTGTTTGTGTTATCTTCGCTAATCACAACCAGTTCCTAAGAACCAACTGTATGCCACACATCGCAAATGCAACTCTTTCCTGAATCATATTTAATGGATCGACCATCGCACAAAGTTCGTGTCATTGGAAACAGAGCTTGAACTATATCGTTTGTGATTGGTGGATCGCACATAGTTTCACTATCGGATTAGAAGCATCCTGTAGTAGTATGCATCCACCTGTCTTTCCATGCCTCCGTTGGTGTGATCGTTCCTATCAAAGTGCTTTTCCAATCTCAAGTAACTACACCATCACTATCAAGGAAGCGACGGCGGCACACCTAGCTGCCTGCATCATCTGTGACCTTAGCTCTTCTGAGGTTGTAAAGGCGATGGCTAGTGCCCCTGCCAATCGATCTTATTACCATGGATCACCCTCGGCTACTCTCATGTCATGCAACAGCGGCATGTCCCTCTAGTTCCCTCCCAGCTTCTAAAGTGGCAATAGGTCCACCTGGGTGGACTTTGACACCATGATGGAAAGGTGTGCGGAGGAAGTCGTGATGAGAAGCCATATGGAAGGTGATCTAGGGCTAGTCCACTAGCGATGGAGTCTTGGGTCCATCTACCCACCATCACAGCCTCCTAACAATGACGGGTTTCCAAGAACCGCAAAATATGAGGGTTTCAATCAAAGGCCACACACTCGTGTTTCCATGGCCGAGAGGGAGAGCGGTGCCATATAGTCAGCATGTGCGGAGGTGGCGGACGAGCTTGGTTAGGTTAGTGTGAGTTATCTTCATGCCACAATGCTTTCATGTGGCAGTTACTTATGCTTTACTTGATTCGTAATGTATTGTACAATGTCGATAAGTAACATTCATATCTCTATCAGTCACCTGCTTTAGTTGTGGACCATGGAGTGTGCCATACTGTTTGTCCTTTATGCTCTCTTCCTACTCTGGTCGACCCAGCATGCGAAGGGAGCTGCTTCTCATTGACACATGGTTTGGGTATTTCTTGCGAGAGCTAGCTGACACGTGTTGGTGACACTTGTGATCTGCATTGGATTTTTCAGAAAGAGGAACGGGTAATTGCAACACAATACGGCTAAGTATTTCCCTCCGTTATGTAATCGAGGTTTATCGAATCAATAGGAATATCAATCATCAACCGTCTTTAGTGGATGCACACAAAAGAGCTAAGAACTTCCACCCAACATGGGCAAGAGGGTTGTCAATCCACTTGATCTCTTTATTTGCAAGTGAGTGAGGTGTGTAGATAAATTGTAGAGAATTGTAACTTGAAAAATAAAATAGAAGACAAATAATAACATTAAGGTAATTATATGTTTTCTGAATTTGTAAGTGAATAGACCCGAGGGCCGTAGTGTTCTCTAGTGGCATCTCTCATGAAAGCGACATATGGTGGGTAAACAAATTACTGTTGGTCAATAGACAAAATAGTGGATAGTTATGCTATTTTGATGTCAATGATCATGTGTATGTAGACATCACGTCCATAAGCAAATAGGTCAACCCCTCCCTCCACCTATTACTATTACTCCACTTCAAGAGCGCTTCTATGCTTGCCTCTCTACGTATTAAGTTCATGACAAACAGAGTAATGCTTGGAGAATGATGACATAATGCAGACAAAGTAAACTCAACTAGTATGGATAAACCCCATTGTTTTATCCTTAGTGGAAACAACACAAAGACGCAACTTCTCCCCTTCAATCACTGGGATATAGAAACTAGCCAGGCTGATCCCACTACTATGGACCCCTCTCATTGAAGAAATACCAAACTACTTAGCCAAAGCAATTCAATAGATCGAAGTGAATTACAAAGCTATGATGATCATGCGGATAAGAATCATAAATATCAGATAAGACTCAAAATCTTTTCATGAATAATCCAAACATAAACCCACAATTCATTGGATCCCAACAAATACACCATACAAAAGAATTACATCGGATAGATCAAAGCAAAGATGCGATGATCATTGTATTGAAGATAAAGAGAGAGAGATATCCATGTAGGTACTAAATAAGGACTTATAGGTCGATGTTGAACTACTCACACATCATCATGAGGGAAACAAGGTTGATGAAGAAGCCCTCCGTCATGGATCCCCCCCTTTGGTAGAGTGCCGGAACGGAACTCCATATGGAACAGTGACTTGCGGCGGCAGAAAAAGTGTTTCTCTATGATATTTAGGGTTTTAGAATATATGTGAATTCATGTGACACAGAACAGAGGCAGAGGGGCCACCCGGGAGGAACAAGCCATTAGGGCGCGCCAACCCCCTCGCCACTCCCTCTTGGCTGGTGCCTAATACGTCACCAACGTATCTATGATTTTTGATTGTTCCATGCTGATATATGATACGTCTCAAACGTATCTATAATTTTTGATGATTTCACGATGTTATCTTGTCAACTTTGGATGTTTTGTTTACCTTTTATATCTTTTTTGGGACTAACTTATTAACACAGTGGCAAGTGCCAGTTCCTGTTTTTTCTGTGTTTTTGACTCTTTTCAGATCTGATTTTGGAACGGAGTCCAAACGGAATAAATTCCCAAAATGATTTTTTCCAGAACGGAAGAAGATCGTTAGGCTTGAGGGCCAAGCATGTGGGCCCACAAGGAGCCCACAAGCCCTGTTGCCACGGCCAGGGGGAGGCTGCAACAACCAAGCTTGTGGCCTCCCTGGCGCCCCCTGCCCTAGGTATTTGGCCTATAAATTCCCCAAAAATACAGAAAAAATCAGGGCATCCACGAAAACACTTTTCTACCGCCGCAAGCTTCCGTTTCCGCGAGATCTCATCTGGAGACCCTTCCCGGTGCCCTGCCGGAGGGGACTTTGGAGTTGGAGGGCTTCTTCATCAACATCATCGCCCCTCCAATGACTCGTGAGTAGTTCACTTCAGACCTACGGGTCCATAGTTAGTAGCTAGATGGCTTCTTCTCTCTCTTGGATCTTCAATACAAAGTTCTCCATGATCTTCATGGAGAACTATCTGATGTAATCCTCTTTGGCGGTGTGTTTGTCGAGATCCGATGAATTATGGATTTGTGATCAGATTATCTATGATATATATTTGAGTCTTTGCTGATTTCTTATATGCATGATTTGATATCCTTGTAAGTCTCTCCGAGTTTTGGGTTTTGTTTGGCCAACTAGATCTATGATTCTTGCAATGGGAGAAGTGCTTGGTTTTGGGTTCTTACCGTGGTGACCTTTCCCAGTGACAGTAGGGGCAACAAGGCACACATTGTGTAGTTGCCATCAAGGGTAACAAGGTGGGCTTTGTCGTAGATATGAGATTGTCCATCTACATCATGTCATCTTGCTTAAGGCATTACTCTGTTCTTTTGGACTTAATACACTAGATACATGCTGGATAGCGGTCGACGTGTGGAGTAATAGTAGTAGATGCAGAAAGTATCGGTCTACTTGTTTTGGACGTGATGCCTATAGATATAATCATTGCCATAGATATCGTCATGACTTTGCGCGGTTCTATCAATTGCTCGACAGTAATTCGTTCACCCACCGTCTACTTGCTTTCATGAGAGAAGCCACTAGTGAACACTTCGGCCCCCGGGTCTATTCACACCTATCGTTTCCACTTTCGCTTTTACTTTGCTTTGTTACTTTGTTGCTTTCAGTTCTCACTTGGCAAACAATCTATAAGGGATTGACAACCCCTTCATAGCATTGGGAGCAAGCTCTTTGTGTTTGTGCAGGCACTTGTGATACTCCTTCACTGGATCGATACCTTGGTTCTCAAAACTGAGGGAAATACTTACCGCTGCTGTGCTACATCACCCTTTCCGCTTCGATGGAACACCAACGCAAGGTTCCAAGGCCACGGGGAAAACCTTTGCATGTTTTCCTAGGAAGTCCCTAAAGGCGTAACCGTAGCAGAAGGATTCCACGTGTCATTGCTAAGGAGAATCAAGACAAGAATAGTCTCCCATCAGCACGCTTGTTTCTGGCGCCGTTGGAAGATCTTGTGTTGCAGTAGCAATATATTATCATTCTAGGATACATTTTGGGTATTTATTTACAAATTTATATTATTTTTTAGCACCGACATGTTGATCGAGTGCCCAGTGTCAGCTGTTGTTTTTTGCATGTTTTTCACTTTTTAGGATTTCAGTACCAAAGGAAGTCCAGTTAACCTGAAACTTTTTGGAGATTTTTTCTAGATGAGAAGAAGACCCATGAGTATCGGAAGAAGTCTAGAGGCCACTCGAGGGAACCACAAGCCAACACGAAGTATCCTAGGGCCGCCCTAGTGTCTTGTGGGCCCCTCGAGGTTCTCCCGATTCCATTATGTGGCTTATAAATTCTCATATATCCCAAAAACCCTAAAGGCAGTCGTGAAACACTTTTTACACCACCTCAAGTGTGTGTTCCAATGGGAGGCCATTTGGAGCTCTCTTCTGGCACCCTGTCAGAGGGGGGTCCATCACCGAGGGCCTCTTCATTAACCTTGTTACCCTCATGATGATGTGTGAGTAGTTCACCACAAAACTACGAGTATATGGCTAGTAACTCAATGGCAGTCTCTCTCTCTTGATCTTTAATACAATTATCATCGCATCTTCCCTTTGATTCATATTATGCAATCCTTTTGTGCGGTGTGTTTGTTGGGATCCGATGAATTGTGGGTTTATGTTCAGATTATTCATGATAAATAATTGATTCTTCTCTGAATACTAATATGATTCTTATGTGCATGATTATGATATATTTATAATTCTCTTTGATCTATTGAAATAGTTTGGCCAACTAGATTGGTATTTCTTTGGTGAGAGAGGTTCATTGTAGTAGGTTCAACCTGGTAAATTTCTATATGTTAGTGACAGAAGGGGACACAATAGATCTTTGTGTTGCTGCTTCTAAGGATAACATGATGGGTTTTATTCATATTGCTTGAGTTTTCTTTGTCTACATCATGTCATCTTTCTCCATGCATTACTCTGTCTTACTTAATACTCTAGAGGCATGTTGGATAGTAGTCGATGAGTGGAGTAAAAGTAATAGGTGCAGGCAGGACTCGGCCTATTCATTTATGGACATGATGCCTATATACAGATGATTGTTGCCGTGAAAGTCGCATTACTATCCGCTTTTCTATCAATTGCCCAACAGTAATTTGTTCACCCACCGTATGTTGTTTTCATGAGAGATGCCATTAGGGAAAACTATGGCCCCCGGGTATATTCACCATATATTTTCAAAACCTTCAATACCTTGCTGCCATTTACTTGTTTTCATTTTGTTTTGGAATTTACAATTATCGACACATCTCACTTGCTTGCAAATAATGACACCAAGGGATTTAACCACCCTCTTGCCTGCGTTGGGTGCAAGTTGTTTGTTCTTTTGTATGCAGCCACTCAAGATGGTTGTGGTTGACATTCCTATTGGTTCAATAAACCTTGATTTCATAACAGAGGGAAATATTTACCCACATTGTGCTGCGATAACTCGTTCCTCTTCACGGAAAACCCAACGGAGATCACAAGTATCACGAAGGATTTCTGGCGCCGTTGCCGGGGAATGTCATCACCAACTACCAAGTAACTTCACACGAATTCTCATTCACTAGTTCTTCTTTTTATTTTTTGTTATATTTTAATTGCTTCAAAAAATGAAAAATACAAAAATATTTATATTTGCTTGCTTGCCTTGTTATGCTATATTTACTTTTGTCACACCAAACAGAAAGTAAAATGCAAAAATTAAGATAAGTGGGTCCTCATCCACTAGCTAATCTTTTCAAAACACTCTTTTATGTTGAAACAATTGGTAATGAGAGTGCACTAGGTTATCTTTATGAGGCCTTGATTGAAAATCATGAATCTAAAAATTGTGAAATTTATAAAGTGATTCATGATAGTTCCTTGAATGAAAAGCATGATTGCCATGTTGTTAGTATAAATTCTACGAATATAAATTGTGCTAATGATCATGATTGGGATGATAATCATGATTTTGCTTGTGATCTTGAAAATTCTATGCTTCATGATGAATCTATTATTGATCATCATATTAGCAACACTACTAAAAGTTGGTTTGGAAGAGCGTCAACTTTAGGTAATAATGATCCTACTACCTTGGAAGATTATAAGACTTGTATGCATATGGATCATAAAGAGAATGTTTTACATGATAGTTATATTATTGAATTTCAATATGATCCCACAAATTATTATGAGAGAGGCAAATATGGTTATAGAAATTTTCATGTTACTCACTTACCTCTCTTGATGTTTAACTTGTTAATGCTTCAATCTTCGTACTTGCATATGCTAGACACTTCTTATCTTGACATTTTACTTGCTTCTGAAATTATTATGCATAGGAAGAATGTTAGATTTAAATGTGTTTTCCACATGATTTATGATGCTCTATTTTTCTTCAAATCTTGTCTTTTATGTGAGCATCATTATTATCTCAAGCCTATCTTAAGGGCGATAAAGAAAGATCTTGTTGGGATGCAACCCAATAGTTATCATTTATTTATATTTGTTTGCGATAACATGATTGTTGTTACTATAATTATTGTGTTTTTATGTTTCAGTTAGTGTTTGTGCCAAGTAAAGCCTTTGGGATGATTTGTATGATGAGTAGAATTGATACGGAGCAAAAACAAAAACTTTGACGTCTAGTGCAGACTTTCTCTCATTTTACTGGAAAATATTTTTGAGTTGAATGTTTACATATATTACTGTATGAATTACTCAGGTTTTCCTTATATTTCAGAATTTCTAAAGTTGCTGAAGTCTAGGTTCATTACTGATTACTACAAATTGTTCTGTTTTAGACAAATTATGTTTTTGCTTGAATAGTTTGCTTGTTTTGATGATGCTATGGATTGTATCAGGGGGTATAATCAATGGAGAAGTTAGAATACAGTACCTATCATGAAAAAATAAAATAATAATCAACTTAGGACAGTACCTAAAGTATTTCATATGTTTCTTATACTAACGTATCTCTCGAAGTTTTGTTGAGTTTTATGTGATTGAAGTTTTCAAGTTTTGGTATTATCCCGATGGACAAAGGACTAAGTGAAAGCACCATTGCTCCCTAAGGTTGTTCTGGTAATTAATAACAACATATGTGTCATTGAACTAATGATTCTATATAATCATATTTCGGAAAAGTTCAAATATGCATTGGCTAAAGGATTGTGAGGAGAACCCTTGATGCAAGCAAAGAAATAGGATTGGCCAAGCTACAAGCTACAAGACTCTGCATTTTATATGTTTGAGAAATCACTTTTGGGTCCATATGAAATCCATAACTATTAAAATGTGGTGAGGTATATATGATGAATTGGTTTCTGAAGTGCTTAGAGATAGCCACCAAAAACACTCATCCATTCTCCCACAAAATTTTCTTCCAAAGCATGAGCATTAATATCGATGCCACCATCAATTTCCACTAGGTCCCACCGGTTTTTTCACAGAGAGAACCTTTGCCAAACCATAGAATCTTGGTACCGGTAACTTTCACTTTGATGCCACCGAAAGTCAATGACCAACTTTCTGTTCTATCAATTTGAAGAACCGGAAATTACGAGTTTTGAAATTGGTCTCGCCGAGATTTGGAAACTACCCTAGCTCACCATGTCGGTACCGCCGAGATTTGTATGTTGTTCTCACCGAGAATTCAAAAGTTACCACATTTAGTGCATCTCGGTAGCACCGAGATTCATGTCGGCGTCACCGAATTGGGCAATAATGTTGTAGCGGTTGGATTTTTGGAGATACCTATATATACCCCTCCACCACCTCTCATTCCAGAGGAAGCACTCATAACACACACACGCACTTGACATACCCATTTTTCTCAGAGAGAGCCACCTACTCATGTGTTGATATCGAGATACTCCAATCCACCCATTAGAAACTTGATGACGATCTCTAGCCTCCCGAAGTTGCTTTCCACCCAATCAATCTCTTCTACCCAAGCCAAATCTGTGAGAGAGTGATTGAGTG
Source organism: Hordeum vulgare subsp. vulgare (assembly GCF_904849725.1). Classification (NCBI taxonomy): domain Eukaryota; kingdom Viridiplantae; phylum Streptophyta; class Magnoliopsida; order Poales; family Poaceae; genus Hordeum; species Hordeum vulgare. Next base: position 223,796,640 of record NC_058520.1, read on the forward strand.
TTGAGTAGACTATCTTTTGAAGCACAAGAGCAAGGAGTTCATAGTTCTACCGCAACTATTGCCTTTTGTAGGGCGGTGCCTCCTAGATTGGTTAGGTGTTGCTTGGGAGCATCCTACTTCGAGTTGTGGAGTTGAACCAAGAAGTTTGTTAGGGCATGGAGATCGCCTAGTTCGTGAAGATCTACCCCGAGTGAGGCTACTCCTGTGTGGATGTAAGGCATGGTGGAATAGACAAGGCCGCTTCTTCATGGACCCCTGTGGGTGGAGCCCTCTGTGGACTCTCGCATCCATTACCCTCCACGGGTTGAAGTCTCCACGAACGTGGATGTATGATAGCACCACCTATTGGAACCACGCCAAAAATCGTCGTGTCAACCTTTGTGTTTGATCTTCCTATCCCTACCCTCTACTTACATTTCCATGTCATTACTTTCCACTTCAATACTCTTAGATATACATGTGTAGGGTGTGCTTGACTAGTTACAATTTCTAAAACTATCCCCCAGCTAAAATTGGGAAAAGGCTAACTTTTATTTGGTCAAGTAGCCTAATCACCACCCCTCTAGACATACTTCGGTTCCTACAAGTGGTATCAGAGCTTTCGTCTCCGTTGCATTTGTTTCTCAAACTAGGAGAGTATGGCGTCTAGTGAGGGAAATTACCATCATAGAGGTCCATATTTTGATGGTAAAAAATTTCCTAGTTGGAAGCATAAGATGAAAATGCATATTATTGGTCATATAACCCCTCTGTATGGGTTGTTGTTCGTGTTAGATTGCAATGTGATTTCTTTGGTGTTGGCAAGAAATCATATTGCGAAGCAGGAGCGGAAGAATTGAAGATGTGGTAAGACAACGCTCAAGCATGTGACATTCTATTCAACTGCCTGTGCCCCGAAGAATCCAACAAAATCAGCTGCCTTGATATTACCAAGGAAATTTGGGACACTTTGAATTATATGCACGAATGTACTGAATCCGTCAGGGAATCATTGTTGGATGTGCTATAAAGTCAACTTGATAAGTTTAAGAGGAAGGATGGTGAAGGAGTCACTGAGATGTACTCTAGGCTAGCTCTCATCACAAATGAGATTGCCGCTTAGGAAGCGAAGAGATGACCGACAAGTTCATTATCAAGAACATACTTAGAGCCTTGGATGGAAAGTACGACACCATGTGCACATTGATCCAAATGATGCCAAACTACAAAGATCTCAAGCCAATGGAGGTCATTGGAAGGATTTTCGCTCATGAAATGTCACTCAAGCACATAGAAGAGTTGCAAAACAATTCAAGCGGTGCTTACAAAAGCTTCAAGCAATGCTCCCGCTACTTCAAATGACGACCTCGTTACCAATGAAGAGATAAGCCTCATGGTTAGGAAATTCAACAATTTCTACAAGAGTAGAGGCAAATAGAGAAGCTCTAGCTCAAGATATGAAGATAAGTGGAAAGCCCGATCACTACTCCAATGAGTTCTTGGCGCCCCACAAATGAATAGAAGAGTCACCTAGAATATGAGGCTCAAGAGAAGAGTCACCTCGCAGGGTGAGAATGAGTAGAGAAGATTGTTATGAACAAAGACCCTCCCGGAGAAGTAAGGAATTGGAGAAGAAGGACATGTACACTAAGAGACACTTAAAAAAAGAAATCAAGGTCAGGTTGGGGAATGGGTATCCGGCTCTGAGTCTGACAACCAACCTGAGAGAAGCTACCACTCCAACTTCAACTATAGTCAATATGAAGGTGTTGCCGGTCTTGCACTCGTATCCTCGAACTCCTGTGACATATTTGATTCACCAAATGAAGGGATTGGAAGCTCCTTCATGGCAAAAGGCCCCAAGGTATCACACCCCGAGTACTTTGACTTTAATAGTGATGAAGATGACTTGTTAGGAGAAGATGACTTGCTCTTTGATAAAACTAGTGATAATGATGAAAACGAACTTGATGATAATCATGCTAGTCAAGAGAATTCCTATGATGATGATAAGAAAGAGATTGGACGACTAACTATAGAATTAAACACTCTTAAGTACTCTCATGAATATACTCTAGAAGATCATAGAGAGCTTGCAAGAACTCATGAGAAGTTACGCTTCGCGAAGCTAAATTTAGAGCAAGAGCATGAGTTTCTAAAAGAAATCAATCATGACCTTCAAAAGAAGAGTTCTTCTTATCTAGCCAAATAATTACTATTGTCTACTTTTGTTACACAAGTTAAACCTAAGCACACTAGTAACAAAGGCAAGAAAGTTTCTTAATCTAGTAACAACAATTCTAATGGTAAATCAAATGATGTTGTTGCTACTAGATCTTTTGATTCCATAAATGATTCTCTTAGCCAAGTTACAATTGAGGAAGAAAATGATTTATTGAAAGGAATTGTTGAGAGAGGTGTCTTCAAGAGTCTTGCCAGAAGTAATAAATTCGGGGAAATTGTACGCAAGCAAGGAGGACACAGGAAGAAACAAGGTGTTGGCTACTTCAATGCCAACGGAGTTGAATGGGAAGAAGGTCAATATCCCATCCCGAAGTTTTCTCCCTAAAAGGAGAAGTATGATCCTACTCTCCCAAGGGAACAAGCTCTCAATATGACCTCCCACCACAAGACCACAAGGTCTAGGACAAGCTTCAAGAGAAGATTGTCTCATTTGAGGAGGAATCCCAAGCAATGGTCAAGTGGATTCCCAAGGCTACTACTAGATCTACTTTATCTAGTGCTACGACAACTCCAAGGATCCCCATCAAGTTAATGTGGGTCCCTTAGAATAAGAACTAGAGAAGCTCTCGAGGGGTGACTCCGCCAATGAAATTTACACTTAATAATTTTGGCAAGAACTATATGCAATCAACTCCAACCATAGGCATTAGTTCAAATAGTCACACATTCCCTCAAAGGTAAGAAAGGGAAAAGGTAATTAATGTATCATTGGACATCATCTCACATGTACTTCACTCCATGTCCATAGACATCTTGGTATTTGTTCCTTGTGTTTTGGGACTAACGCGTGTAGGTGAGAAGAGTAAGAAGCCAGAAGGATTGCTCCCGGCTCAAGATGATCTTCATCAACAAGGAGCATCCACCACTACTACACCTACATGAAGTCTTCTACAATAAAACCCAAGGTTTGATTATTCCTCTTAGGGCGATGTCACATCAAGGGGTAGCTTTACTCTAATACTTGAGTATAAGCATCGTTTAAGATGTGAACACATTGAAAGCTTTTTATAAAAGTGTCAACCCTACTTGTGGTTAAACGATTAGTATGGATTATGATAAAGTATTCTTGCTAGGCTCCTAAGTCAATATACTCATATATAGATGATTTGTCCTCGCCAAAGTGCTTGGTAGATACTAGGGTGGTTGTGCATGTTTTCCATGTTCTATTTGACATTTTATTGTGTGAGCATAATGGTATGTATATTTATTCTCATTTGAGAATATCCAATTGTTGTTATTTGGCTTTCTCTTTTTTATTTGGCCAATTGCATATACAAGAATGACTAAGTACCCCACTCTAGATATCTATGCTTTCTCGTCTCAAATTCTATTCATGCTACATCACAAAATTTGAGGAAACAAATTACGGACACTCTGTGTGAGGAGCACTCGGAGATCCTTCTCAACAAGGGCTGACTTCTAGAACCTCCCAAGTGCATTTCGGTGTGACCAAGTCCAAAACCTCGGTCCCATCGATGCCTAGGATTGAACTGGACTTTCCATCTCGGTACCACTAATAGAATATTTCCAGCCTCATCGAGTTTCACTGTCACCTGATAGTTATGGAACTCGATGGTACCGAAAACTCCAACTCGGCGTCACCGACACCCAGGGGGTATATATACTCTGTGGACCCTGATGGGGAACGTTGCATGGGAAACAAAAAAATTCCTACGCACACAAAGATCTATCATGGTGATGATCATCTACGAGAGGGAGATCGGATCCACATACCCTTGTAGATCACTAAGCGGAAGCGTTAATAAACGCAGTTGATGTAGTGGTACGTCTTCACGATCCGTCCCACGAACCGTACCACGATCCGTTCCACGAACCGTCTCAAGATTCGTCCCATGATCCGTCCCGATCAAGTGCCGAACGGACGGCACCTCCGCGTTCCGCACAAGTACAACTTGATGACGATCTCTGCCTTCTTGATCTAGCAAGAGGGGGCTGAGAGGTTGATGAGTTCTCCTGCACGGCGGCGTGGTGGTGATGTTGGGGGAGCTATTCCAGCAGGGTTTCGCCTAAGCACCGCTGAAACTAGAGGAGAAACAGATCTAGAGAGAGAGGGTGCTACCTCTTGAGCTTGCATTGGTTTTTCCCTTGAACAGGAAAGGGTGATGCAGCACAGTAGCGATAAGTATTTACCCCAGTTTGAGAACCAAGGTATCAATCCAGTAGGAGAATCAAGATGAGGGACCAATGTACCTGCGCAAAAACAAACAAACTTTCACCCAACGCTATAAAGGGGTTGTCAATCCCTTCACGATTATTTGCAAGGTGAGATCTGAAGGTGAAAAGTGCAACAAAGTAATTTTGTAGATCTGAATATATGATGTGAAGTAGACCCGGGGCCATAGTGTTCACTAGAGGGTTCTCTCATAATAGCAAGTATTACGGTGGGTGAACGAATTACTGTCAAGCAATTGATAGAATCGCGCAAAGTCATGACAATATCTAAGGCAATGATCATACATATAGGCATCACGTCCGAGACAAGTAGACCGATACTTTCCACATCTACTACTATTACTCCACACATCGATTGTTATCCAGCATGCATCTAGTGTATTGAGTTCATAACAAACAGAGTAACGCCTTAAGCAAGATGACATGATATAGAGGGATAAATTCATGCAATATGATATGAACCCCATCTTTTTACCCTTGATGGCAACAACATGATGTGTGCCTCACTACCCCTTCTGAAACTAGGCGAGGACACCGCATGGTATGAACCCAAAACCAAGCACTTGTCCCACTGCAAGAATTGTAGATCAAGTTGGCCAAACGAAACCCATAACTCGAAGAGAATTACAAGGATATGGAGTCATGCACATAAGAGATCAGAGGAGCCTCAAATAATATTCATAGCTAATCTGATCAAAAATCCACAATTCATCGGATCTCGACAAAAACACCGCAAAATAAAGTTACATCGGATAGATCTCCATGAAGATCATGGAGAACTTTGTATTGAAGGTCCAAGAGAGAGAATAAGCCATCTAGCTACTAGATATGGACCCGAAGGTCTGTGGTGAACTACTCATGCATCATCGGAGAGGCAATGGTGTTGATGAAGAAGTCCTCCATGTCCGAATCCCCCTCTGGCAGGGCACGAGAACGGTCCCCAGATGGGAACTTGCGGAGATAGAAGCTTGTGGTGGCAGAAAAGTATTTTCGTGGCTCTCTTCTTTGGTTTCGGGATTTAGAGAATTTATAGGCGAAAGAGGTAGGGCGAAGGAGCCACGTGGGTCCCACAAGCATGCTAGGCGCACCCCCAAGGAATGGCTAGGGGGCTTGTGATCTCCCCCGAGGTCTCCTGCCTTGGTTCTCAAGTCTCCTATGTATCTTCTATTATGGAAAAAACCACCCCGCAGGTTTTATTTCGTTTGGACTCTGTTTAATATTCTTCTGTGGAAAAGGTCAAAAACACGGAAAAAACATAAACTGGCACTTGGCACTGAGTTAATAGATTAGTCCCAAAAAAGATAGAAAATAACATATTCATGCATATGAAACATCCCAAGTTGACAAGATAATAGCATGAAACCATCAAAAATTATAGATACGTTGGAGACGTATCAAGCATCCCAAAGCTTAACTCCTGCTCGTCCTCGAGTAGGGAAGTGATAAAGACCGAATTTTTGATGTGGAATGCTACCTAACATATTTGTTCTTTGTAAATTCTTTCTTGTGGAATGAATGTTTAGCTCCATAAGATTCAAAACAATAGTTTACTATTGACATGAAAACAATAATGCTTCAAGCATACTAGCAAAGTAATCATGAACTTTTGAAGTAACAAGGCGAAAGAGAATTATCCTACAAATCATATAGTCTGGCTATGCTCCATCATCCCCACACAACGAATTTGAATCATGCACAACCACGGTATTGACCAAGTGATTGTTTTCACACTCTTACTTTCTCAAACTTTTTCAACTCTCATGCAATACATGAGCGTGAGCCATGGATATAACACTATAGGTGGAATAGAGTGTGGTGGAGGTTGTGAGGCAAAAAGGAGGAGATGGTCACATCGACTCGGTGTATCAATGGGCTATGGAGATGCCCATCAATAGATATCAATGTGAATGAGTAGGGATTGCCATGCAACGGATGCACTAGACCTGTAAGTGTGCGAAAGCTCAAAAAGAAAACTAGTGGGTGTGCACCCAACTTCCTTGCTCACAAAGACCTAGGGCAATTTTGAGGAAGCCCATCATTGGAAAATACAAGCCAAGTTATATAATGAAAATTCCCACTAGTATGTGAAAGTGACAAAACAAGAGACTCTCTATCATGAAGAGCATGGTGCTATTTTGAAGCACAAGTGTGGAAAAAGATTGTTTGGGCTCTTTGGCCTCTTTTTTTCATTTTTTTGGTGGGCATCTTTGGCCTCTTATTTTTCACATGGGACAATGCTCTAATAATGATTTTCATCACACTTTTATTTACTTACAACTCAATACTTATAACAATGATGACTCTATATGAAATGCCTCCGGCAGTGTACCGGGATGTGCAACGATCTAGCTTAGCGTATGACGTTGAAACATCTTTCTAGTTATCTTACGATCTTGCAATGGCAATATGAAAGTGACGGCACATGTCATGAGACGGAACGGTGGGAGTTACAAGGCAATATATCTCGGAATGGCTATGAAAATGCCATAGTAGGTAGGTATGGTGGCTGTTTTTAGGAAGATATATGGTGGGTTTGTGCACCTGCGAGAGTTGCGCTGCACTAGAGAGGCTAGCAAGAGTGGAGGGTGAGAGTGCATCTATACCATGGACTCACTTTAGTCATGAAGAACTCATATACTTACTGCGGAAGTTTTATTTGTAATCGAAACAAAGTGCTAAACGCATACTCCTAGGGGAAGGGTTGGTAGGTGTTAACCATCGCGCGATCCCGACCGCCACACAAAGGATGACAATCAATAAATCAATTATGCTCCGACTTCCTAACATAGCGGTTCACCATACGTGCATGCTACGGGAATCACTAATTTCAACACAAGTATTTCTAGATTCACAACACCCTACTAACATAACTCTAATATTACCATATCCAAATCTCAAAACTAATTTTGAGGAATCAAACTTCTCTTACTAATCAATGCACTTGAATATGGAAGTTTTTGTTATATCCTCTTTGGATGCCTATCATATTTAGGACTAATTTCATAGCACATGCCAATTACCAAGTTACTAAGAGAGAGCACTCTCAAAAAGATATAAGTGAAGATCGAGAGTTCTTATTTGTTCAAAATATGACACCGCCGTGCTCTAAAAAGATTGAAGTGAAGCAGTAGAGCAAAGTTATCTAGCTCAAAAGATATAAGTGAAGCACATGCGAGCTAAATTGCCTAACTCAAAATATATAAGTGAAGCTCATTGAGTATTCTAGCAAATTCACGATGAGTGCATGTCCCTCTCAAAAAAGTGTGCAGCAGGGATGATTGTGACAAAACAAAAAGCAAAGACTCCTATAATACACGACGCTCCAAGAAAAACACATAACATGTGGTGAATACAAATGTAGCTCCAAGTAACGTTACCGATGGGTTAAAGACGAAAGAGGGGATGCCTTCCCGGGGAATCCCCAAGCTTAGGCTTTTTGGTGTCCTTCAATTTGGCTTGGGATGTCTTGGTAATCCCCAAGTTTAAGATCTTTCCAATCTTTGTTCCATTGTCCATAAGAGCATCACCCAAAACTTGGAAAGTTCACAACACAAAACTGTAAAAAGAAACTCGTGATATCATTAGCATAAGAAAACAAACTACCAACTTTGTAGGTACTGTAGTAAACTTGATTTCTATTTAGATTGATGTTATATTACTGTATTTTCACTTTTACATGGCTAGTACCCCCCCCCCCCTGATACTAACCATAGTTTCATCAAAATAAGTAATCAACACAACAAAAAACAGAATCTGTCAAAAACAGACCAGTCTGTAGCAATCTGTACACTTCGTAAACCTATGCTATCCCAAAAATTCTGAAAAATTATGACAGTTAGGGAAATTTGCATATCAATCAGCAGCAAAAAGAATCAACTCAAAACCTCTTTCAGGATAGTAATTAAAAATAATTTCGTGAGCACAAAGTTTCTGTCTTTTTCAGCAAGATCAAACAACCATCACCAAAACTAATCATAAAGGTTCTACTTGGCACAAACACAAAAAAAAATAAAAAAAACAATCATAACAGAATTATGATGGTGTGGACACAACAAAACAGAAAGTAAAAAGCAAAAATAAATTCATTGGGTTGCCTCCCAACAAGCACTATCGTTTAATGCCCTTAGCTAGGCATAAGGAGATAGAATCAAGTATCGTTGTCTTTGGTGCTCAAACCATAAGTAGCTCTCATCATGGACTCAAAAGGAAATCTTATTTTATTTCTAGGAAAGTGTTCCATGCCCTTCTTTAATGGAAATTGAAATCTAATATTCCCTTCCTTCATATCGATAACATCACCAATAGTCCTAAGGAAAGGTCTACCAAGAATGATGGGACATGTCGGATTACAATCAATATCAAGGACAATGAAGTCTACGGGCACATAGTTCCTATTTGCTATAATAAGAACATCATTGATCCTTCCCATAGGTTTCTTAATAGTAGAATCCGCAAGATGCAAATTAAGAAAGCACTCATCAATCTCATTGAAGCCTAGAACATCACATAAAGACTTTGGAATAGCGGAAACACTAGCACCCAAATCACACAAAGCATTGCATTCATAGTTTTTAATCTTGATTTTGAGAGTAGGTTCCCACTCATCATGAAGTTTTCTAGGAATAGATATCGCTAACTCAAGTTTCTCTTCAAGAGATTTCATCATAGCATCAACGATATGATCGGTAAAAGCCTTTTTTTGGCTATAAGCATGTGGAGAGTTTATCATGGATTGCATCAAGAAAATACATTCAATCAAAGAGCAACTATCATAATTGAATTCCTTGAAATCCAAATTAGTAATTTCATCACTACTCAAAGTTCTGATATCCTCTACTCCACTTTTAGTGCTTTTAGCATCAAGATAAATAGACTCCGAATCATTGGGGCGTTTCTCAACCAAAATGGATTCATATTGAGCCCCATCATCATTAGGATTGACATTAGAAAACAAGGATTCAATAGGAGTCACACCAAGCACTTTAAGATCTTCGTGATTCTCATCACGAGAACACACCTTTTTAAGCCATTCATGTCTAGCACGAATTTGGGCGGTTCTTTCTTTACTCTCATTCATGGAAACACGCATAGCTTTCAAAGTTTCATCCATATTAATCTTGGGAGGAGCACATCTCAATTTCAAAGCATCAATATCAAGAGACATTCTATAAACGGTCCTAGCCAAGTCATCAATTTTGAGCAGTTTTTCTTCTATGGACGCATTGAAAATCTTTTGCGAGTTGATAAACTCTTTAATATTACTCTCAAGATAAGAGGGTAATTTATTGTAATTTCCATGAGCATTGTTTTAGGAATTGCCAAAGTTATTAGAATGATTACTAGCAAAAGGCCTAGGACTAAAGTTACCTTTATAAGCATTGTTGTTGCCAAAATTATTCCTACCAACAAAACTAACATCCAAGCTTTCATTGGTATTCTCAATCAAGGAAGACAAAGGCATATCATTTGGATCTAGAGGAGCACCTTTACTAGCAAACAATTTCATTAACTCATACATCTTACCACTCAAAGAGTTAATTTCTTCGATAGCATGCACTTTTTTACTAGTAGGTGACCTTTCACTGAGCCATTGAGAATAGTTTTTCATGATATTATCTAGGAGTTTTGTGGCTTCTCCTAGTGTGATTTCCATGAAAGTTCCACCAGAGGCGGAATCCAAGATATTTCTAGAAGCAAAATTCAGACCAACATAGTAGAGTTGTATAATCATCCAAAGACTCAGGGCATGAGCGGGACAATTTCTAATCAACAATTTCATTCTCTCCCAAGATTGTGCAACATGTTCATGAGCTAGTTGCTCAAAATTCATGATATCATTACGGAGAGAGATAATCTTAGCCGGTGGAAAATACTTGGAAACAAAGGCATCTTTACACTTGTTCCAAGAATCAATACTATTTTTTGGTAAATATGAAAACCAAGTTTTTGCTCGATCTCGTAATGAGAACGGAAATAGCTTCAATTTAATCATATCATTATCCACATCTTTCTTGTTTTGCATATCGCATAACTCAATGAAGGTATTAAGATGGGATGCGGCATCTTCACTAGGAAGGCCGGAAAATTGCTCTTTCATAACAAGATTCAGCAAGGCAGCATTAATTTCATATGATTCCGCACTAGTGATGCGAGCAATCGGAGTACTAATAAAATCATTATTATTAGTATTCGAGAAGTCAGACAATTTGGTGTTTTCAGACATGGTGACTTAGCAAGTAGACAAGCACACAAGCGAACAGAAAGCAAGCAAAAGAAAGGGCGAACGAAAAGGCAAATATTTTTGTAAATTTTGTTTTTTTCACAAGTGGGGGATAGAAAAACGAGAGGCAAAAGGAAAATAAAGTAAATGCAAGAGATGAGTTTACGATAGTTACTTGGATATGCTTCACTTTGAATACTCCCCGGCAACGGCGCCAGAAATCCTTCTTGCTAACTCTTGAGCTTGCGTTGGTTTTTGCCTTGAAGAGCAAAAGGGTGATGTAGCACAGTAGCGATAAGTATTTCCCTCAGTTTGAGAACCAAGATATCAATCCAGTAGGAGTATCAAGATGAGGCACCAATGTACATGCGCAAAAACAAATAAACTTGCACCCAACGCTATAAAGCGGTTGACAATCGCTTCACGATTATTTGCAAGGTGAGATCTGAAGGTGAAAAGTGCAACAAAGTAATTTTGTAGATCTGAATATATGATGTGAAGTAGACCCGGGGGCCATTGTGTTCACTAGAGGCTTCTCTCATAATAGCCACTATTACGGTGGGTGAACGAATTACTATTGAGTAATTGATAGAATGGCGCAAAGTCATGAAGATATCTAAGGCAATGATCATACATATAGGCATCACGTCCGCGACAAGTAGACCGATACTTTCTGCATCTACTACTATTACTCCACACATCGACCGCTATCTAGCATGCATCTAGTGTATTGAGTTCATAACAAACAGACTAACGCCTTAAGCAAATTGACATGATGTAGAGGGATAAATTCATGCAATATGATATGAATCCCATCTTTTTACCCTTGATGGCAACAACACGATGCATGCCTCGCTACCCCTTCTGTCACTAGGTCAGGACACCGCACATTATGAACCCAAAACCAAGCACTTCTCCCACTGCAAGAATTATAGATCAAGTTGGCCAAACGAAACCCATAACTCGAAGAGAATTACAAGGATACGAAATCATGCATATAAGATATCAGAGGATACTCAAATAATATTCATAGATAATCTGATCATAAATCCACAATTCATCGGATCTCAACAAACACACTGCAAAAGAAAGTTACATCGGATAGATCTCCATGAAGATCATGGAGAACTTTGTATTGAAGATCCAAGAGAGAGAAGAAGCCATCTAGCTACTAGCTATAGACCCGAAGGTCTGTGGTGAAATACTCACGCATCATCGGAGAGGCAATGGTGTTGATGAAGAAGCCCTCCGTGTCCGAATCCCCCTCCAGCAGGGCACCAGCACGGTCCCCAGATGGGATCTTGCGGAGACAGAAGCTTGCGGCTGCGGAAAATTATTTTCATGGCTCTCTTCTTTGGTTTCGGGATATTAGAGAATTTATAGGCGAAAGAGGTAGGGCAAAGGAGACACGTGGGGCCCACAATCCTGCCAGGCACCCCCCAAGCCGCGGCTAGGGGGCTTGTGATCTCCCCCGAGGTCTCCTGCCTTGGTTCTCAAGTCCCCTGCGTATCTTCTTTTATGGAAAAAATCATCCCGCGGGCTTTATTCCGTTTGGACTCCGTTTAATATTCTTCTTTGAAAAAGGTTAAAAACACGGAAAAAACAGAAACTGGCACTAGGCACTGAGTTAATAGGTTAGTCCCAAAAAAGATATAAATAGCATATTCATGCATATGAAACATCCAAAGATGACAAGATAATGGCATGAAACCATCAAAAATTATAGATACGTTGGAGACGTATTAGAGGGCAACACGTGGCTGTTTTCTGTTTTCTACAAACCCTCAAAACCCTTAGTATATATAGGAGGAGAGGAGGGAGAGGGCTGCACCCTAGGGCAGCCTTGTCTTCCCTTCGGAAAGGGAGAGGAGGAGGAGTCCTACTCCAATCCTACTTGGAGTAGGATTCCTCCTTCCCACTTGGAAACTCTTTCCACCTTGTTTTTTCCTTGTCAAACCTTATGGCCTTAGTGGGAACTTATTCCAGCCCACCAGGGGCTGGTTTATCTCTTCACATAGCCCATGAGGCCCCTTGGGGCATGACACCCCTCTAGATGGTCCACGGCACCCCTCCCGGCACTCCCGGTACACTACTGATGAGCCGAAACTTTTCCGGTGACCGAAACAGGACTTCCTTTATATCAATCTTCGTTTACCGACCATTCCGGAAACCCTTATGACGTCTGGGATCTCATCTGGGAGTTCGAACAACCTTCGGTCATCAACACATATAACTCAACTATACCGAAATGTCACCGAACCTTAAGTGTGCAGACCCTGCGGGTTCGAGAACTATGCAGACATGACCTGAGACACTCTCCGGTCAGTAACCAACATCGGGTCCTAGATGTCCGTATTGGCTCCTACATATTCTACGAAGATCTCTATCGGTTAAACCTATATGTCAAGGATTCATATAATCCCGTATAATATTCCCTTTGTCCTTCGGTATGTTACTTGTCCGAGATTCAATCGTCGGTATCTCCATACCTAGTTCAATCTTGTTACCGACAAGTATCTTCATTCATTTCGTATACAAGATCCCGTAACTAAATCCTTAGTCACCTTGCTTGCGAGGCCTGTTGTGATGTTGTATTACCGAGTGGGCACCCGAGATACCTCTCCGTCACACGGAGTGACAAATCCCAGTCTTGATCCATGCCAACCCAACAGACACATTCGGAGATACCTATAGAGCACCTTTATAGTCACCCAGTTATGTTGCGAGATTTGATACACACAAGGTATTCCTCCGGTGTCTGAGAGTTGCATGATCTCATGGTCATAGGAACAAATACATTGACATGCAGAAAACAGTAGCAATAAACTCACACGATCATATGCTACGTTTATAGTTTGGGTCTTGTCCATCACATCATTCTCCCAATGATGTGATCCCGTTATCAAGTGACAACACTTGCCTATGGTTAGGAAACCTTAACCATCTTTGATCAATCAGCTAGTCAACTTGAGGCTTACTAGGGACAGTGGTTTATCTATGTATCCACACATGTATTTGTGTTTCCAATCAATACAATTATAGCATGGATAATAAACGATTATCATGGACAAAGAAATATAATAATAACTAATTTATTATTGCCTCTAGGGCATATTTCCAATAGTCTCCCACTTGCACTAGAGTCAATAATCTAGTTCACATCACTATGTGATTTTAACGAATCCAACACCCATACAGTTCTGGGGTTTGATCACGTCTTGCTTGTGAGAGAGGTTTTAGTCAACGAGCCTGAACCTTTCTGATCTGTGTGTGCTTTACAAATCTCTATGTTATCCTGTAGATGCTGCTACTACATGCCATTTGGAACTGTTCGAAATGACTGGTCCACTATACGAATTCGCTTTACTCCTTAGAGTTATTCAGATTAGTGTCAAAGCTTGCATCGACGTAACCCTTTAGAACGAACTCTTTAATCACCTCCATAATCAAGAAAAATTCCTTAGTCCATTAGTTACTAAGGATAACTTTGACTGCTGTTCAGTGATTCAATCATGGATCACTCTTTGTACCCCTTTACAGACCTATGGCAAGGCACACATCAGGTGCGGTACACAGCATGGCATAGTTTAGAGCCTACGAATAAGGCATTGGGGACGACCTTCGTCCCTTCTCTTTCTTCTGCCGTGATCGGGCTTTGAGTCTTACTCAAATTCACACCTTACAACATAGCCAAGAACTCCTTCTTTGCTGATCTATTTTTAACTCCTTCAAAAACTTGTCAAGGCATGCATTTCATTGAAAGTTCTATTTAGCGTTTTGATATATCTCTATAGATATTTGAAATTCTACATTACTTCCGATCAACAATATGTCAACCACATATACTTATCAGAAATTATATAGTGCTCCCACTCACTTCTTTGGAAATACAAGTTTCTCATAAACCTTGTATAAAACCAAAAGCTTTGATCATATCATCAAAGCGTATATTCCAACTCCGAGATGCTTGCACCAGTCCATAGAAGGATCGCTGGAGCTTGCATACTTGTTAGCATCCTTAGGATGACAAAAGCTTCTGGTTGTATCACATACAACCTTTCCTCAAGGAAACCGTCGAGGAACCAATGTTTTGACATCCTATGTGCAATATTTAATAAATAATGCAGCAACTTCTGACATAATTCCAACAGACTTTTTTCATCGCTACAAGTGAGAAAGTATCATCATAGTCAACTGTTTGAACTTGTCGGAAACATCTTTGCGATAAGTCGAGCTTTTCTTAATGGTGACTTTTCACCATCATCGTCTGTCTTCCTTTTAAACATCCATATGTACTTAATAGTCTTACGACCATCAAGTAGTTCTTCCAAAGTCTATACTTTGTTTTATACATGGATCCTCTCTTGGATATCATGGCCTCCAGCCATTCGCCGGAATCCGGGCCCACCATCGCTTCTCCATAGCTTGTAGGTTCATTGTTGTTCAACAACATGACATCCAAGACAGGGTTATCGTACTACCCTGTAGCAGTACGCGACCTTGTCGACCTACGAGGTTTGTAGTAACTTGATCCGAAGTTTAATGATCACTACCATCAGTTTCCACTTCAATTGGCGTAGGCGCCACAGGAACAACTTCATGCGCCCTACTACACACTGGTTGAAGTGACGGTTCAATAATCTCATCAAGTTCCACCACCCTCCCACTCAATTCTTTCGAGAGAAACCTTTCCTCGAGAAAGGACCCGTTTCTAGAAACAAACACTTTGCTTCCGGATCTGAGATAGGAGATGTACCCAACTGTTTTGGATATCCTATGAAGATGCATTTATCCACTTTGGTTTCGAGCTTATCAGATTGAAACTTTTTCACATAAGCGTCATAGCCCCAAACTTTCAAGAAACAAAAGCTTAGGTTTGTTCAAACCATAGTTCATACGGTGTCATCTCAACGGATTTACGTGGTGCCCTATTTAAAGTGAATGTGGTTGTCTCTAATGCCTAACCCAAAACGATAGTGGTATTTCAATAAGAGACATCATAGTATGCCCTATATCCAATAGGGTGCGGCTATGATGTTCGGACACACCATCACACTATGGCATTCTTGGTGGCATGAACTGCGAACCAATTTCCACATTGTCTTAACTATGTACCAAAACTCGCAACTCAGATATTCATCTCTATGATCATATCGTAGACAGTTTATCCTCTTGTCACGACGATCTTCACTCTGAAATAGCTTTGAACTTTTCAATATTTCAGACTTGTGATTCATCAAGTAAATACCCCTGTATCTACTCAAATCGTCAGTGAAGTAAGAACATAACATTATCCACTATGTGCCTCAGCACTCATTGGACTGCACACATCAAAAATGTATTACTTCCAACAAGTTACTTTCTTGTTCCATCTCACTAGAAAACGAGGCCTTCAGTCATCTTGCCCATGTGGCATGATTTGCATTTCTCAAGTGATTCAAAATCAAGTGAGTCCAAAAGATCCATCTACATGGAGTTTCTTCACGCGTTTATACCAATAGGTATGGTTTGCATGTCTCAAACGTTTAAAAAATGAGTGAGTACAAAGATCAGCATGGAGCTTCTTCATGCATTTTATACCAACATGACTCAAGTGGCAGTGCCACAAATAAGTGGTACTATCATTACTACTTTGTATCTTTTGGCATCAATATTTATGAACATGTGTAGCACTACGATTGAGATTCAATAAACCATTGAAGGTAATTATTCAAGCAAATAGAATAACCATTATTCTCTTTAAATGAATAATCGTATTGCAATAAACACGATCCAATCATGTTCATGCTCAACGCAAACACCAAATAACAATTATTTAGGTTTAACACCAATCCCGATGGTAGAGGGAGCGTGCGATGTTTGATCAGATCAACCTTAGAATTACTTCCAACACACATCGTCACCTCACCCTTGCTAGTATCCTTTTAATCCATAGCTATAACTTCGAGTTACTAACACTTAGCAACTGAACCGGTATCTAATACCCTGGTGCTACTAGGAATACTAGTAAGGTACACATCAATATCAGGTATATCCGATATACTTTTGTTGACTTTGCCAGCCTTCTCATCTACCAAGTATCTAGGGTAGTTCCGCCTCAGTGACCGTTTCCCTCATAACAGAAGCACTTAGTCTCGGGTTTGGGTTCAACCTTGGGTTTGTTCACTAGAGCAACAATTGTTTTGTCGTTTCATAAAGTATCCCTTCTTACCCTTGCCCTTTCTTGAAACTAGTGGTTTTACTAACCATCAACAATTGATGCTCCTACTTGATCTCTACTTTTGAAGTGTCAAACATTGCGAATAGCTCAAGGATCATCATATGTATCCTTGATATTTTATAGTTCATCATGAAGCTCTAGTAGCTTGGGGGCAGTGACTTTGGAGAACCATCACTATCTCATGTGGAAGATCAACTCCCACTCGATTCAAGCGATTGTAGCACTCAGAAATCTGAGCACATGCTCAACAGTTGAGCTTTTCTCCCTTACTTTGTAGACAAAGAATCTTGTCGGAGGTCTCATACCTCTTAACAAGGTCACGAGCATGAAATCCCAATTTCATGTCTTGGAACATCTCATATGTTCCGTGACATTTCAAAACATCTTTGGCGCCCCAATTCTAAGTCGTTAAGCATTACGCACTGAACTATCACGTAGTCATAAAAAACGTGTATGTCAGATGTTCGCAACATCCACAGACGACGCTTGAGGATCAGCACACCGAGCGGTGCATTAAGGACATAATCCTTCGGCGCAGCAATCAGGACAATCCTCAGTTTTCGGACTCAATCCACAAAATTGCTACTATCATCTTTGAACTAAATTTTCCCTAGGAACATATAAAAACAGTAGAGCTCCAGCGCAAGCTACAACATAATTTGCAAAGACCTCTTTGACTATGTTCATGATAATTGAGTTTAGCTAATCATATTACTAACAACTCCCACTCAAAATAGACATCCCTCTAGTCATTTGAGTGGCGCATGATCCAAATCCACTAACTCAAGTCCGATCATCACGTGAGTTGAGTATAGTTTCAGTGGTGAACATCTCCATGTTGATCATATCTACTATATGATTCATGCTCGACCTTTCGATCTCTTGTGTTCCGAGGCCATGTCTGTACATGGCAGGCTCGTGAAGTTTAACCCGAGTGTTCCGTGTGTGCAACTGTTTTGCACCCGTTGAATGTGAACGTTGAGTCTATCACACCCGATCATCACGTGGCGTCTCGGAACGACGAACTGTCGCAACGGTATACAATCAGGGAGAACATGATTTTATCTTGAAATTTTAGTGATGGGTCACCTTATAATTCTACCGTCGTTCTAAGCAAAATAAGGTGCATAAAAAGGATTAACATCACATGCAATTCATAAGTGACATGATATGCCCATGATCTTGTGCTTTTTGATCTCCATCACCAAAGCACCGGCATGATCTTCATCCTCACCGGTGCCACACTATGATGTCCGTCATCGTGCCGCCATCGAGGTTGTCGTGTTATCTATGCTACTACTACTAAAGCTACAACCTAGCAATATAGTAAATGCATCTGCAAGCACAAACGTTAGTTTAAAGACAACCCTATGGCTCGTGTCGGTTGCCGTAGCATTGACGCGCAAGTCAATATTTAACTACTACAACATGATCATCTCATACATCCAATATATCACAACATTTATTTGGCCATATCACATCACTTGCATACCCTGCAAAAATAAGTTAGACGTCATCTAATTAGTTGTTGCATGTTTTACGTGGCTGCTATGGGTATCTAGTATGATCACATCTTACTTACGCAAAGCCACAACGGTGATATGCAAATTGCTATTTAACCTTTCTCCAAGGACCGCCTCGGTCAAATCCGATTCAACTAAAGTTGAAGAAACAGACACCCGCCAGTCATCTTTATGCAACAAGTTGCATGTTAGTCGATGAAACCGGTCTCTCGTAAGCGTACGAGTAAGATTGGTCCGGACCGCTTCAATCCAACAATACCGCCGAATTGAGAAAATACTAAGGAGGGCAGAAAATCGAACATCAACACCCACAAAAACTTTTGTGTTCTACTCGAGATTTCATCTACGCATGAACCTAGCTCATGATGCCACTGTTGGGGAACATTGCATGGGAAACAAAAAAAATCCTACGCACACGAAGACCTATCATGGTGATGATCATCTACGAGAGGGATATCGGATCCACATACCCTTGTAGATCGCTAAGAGGAAGCGTTAATAAACGCGGTTGATGTAGTGGTACGTCTTCACGATACGTCCCATGAACCGTCTCACGAACCGTCTCATGATCCATCCCACGATCCGTCCGATCAAGTGCCGAACGGACGACACATACGCGTTCCGCACACGTACAACTTGATGACGATGATTTCTCCTGCACGGCGGCGTGGTGGTGGTGTTGGTGGAGGTATTCCAGCAGGGCTTTGTCTAAGCATCGCTGAAACTAGAGGAGAAACAGATCTAGGGAGATAGGGCAGGACGTGGCTGTTTTGTGTTGTCTAAAAACCCTCAAAACCCTTAATATATATAGGAGGCGAGGAGGCACAGGTCTGCGCCCTAGGGCAGCCTTCTCTTCCCTTGAATAAGGGAGAGGAGGAGGAGTCCTACTCCAATCCTACCTGGAGTAGGATTCGTCCTTCCTACTTGGAAACTCTTTCCACCTTGTTTTTTTCCTTCTCAAACCTTATGGGACTTAGTGGGAAGTTATTCCAGCCCACTAGGGGCTGGTTTATCTCTTTCCATAGCCCATGAGGCCCCTTGGGGCGTGACACCCCTCCCGGTGGTCCCTGGCAACCCTCCCGGCACTCCCGATACACTACCGATGAGCCCAGAACTTTTCCGGTGACCAAAACAGGACTTCCTATATATCAATCTTTGTTTTCGGACCATTCTGGAAACTCTCGTGACATCCGGGAAATCATCTGGGACTCCGAAAAACTTTCGGTCACCAACACATATAACTCAACTATACGAAACGTCAGCAAACCTTAAGTGTGCAGACCCTGCGGGTTCGAGAACTATGCAGACATGACCTGAGACACTCTCCAGTAAGTAAACAACAGCGGGACCTAGATGTCCGTATTGGCTCCTACATATTCTACAAAGATCTCTATCAGTTGAACTTCTATGCCAAGGATACATATAATCCCATATGCTATTCCCTTTGTCCTTCGGTATGTTACTTGCCCGAGATTCGATCGTCGGTATCTCCATACCTAGTTCAATCTTGTTACCGGCAAGTCTCTTTACTCGTTCTATAATACAAGATCCCGTAGCTAACTACTTAGTTACATTGCTTGCAAGGCTTGTTGTGATGTTGTATTACCGAGTGGGCCCCCTAGATACCTCTCCGTCACACAGAGTGACAAATCCCAGTCTTGATCCATGCCAACCCAATAGACACCTTCGGAGATACCTGTAGAGCACCTTTATAGTCACCCAGTTATGTTGCGATGTTTGATACACACAAGGTATTCCTCCGGCGTCCGGGAGTTGCATGATCTCATGGTCATTGAAATAGATACATTGACATGTAGAAAACAGTAGCAATAAACCGACACGATCATATGCTATGTTTATAGTTTGGGTCTTGTCCATCACATCATTCTCCCAATGATGTGATCCCGTTATCTAGTGACAACACTTGCCTATGGTTAGTAAACCTTAACCATCTTTGATCAACGAGCTAGTCAACTAGAGACTTACTAGGGACAGTGTTGTGTCTATGTATCCACACATGTATTTGTGTTTCTAATCAATACAATTATAGCATGGATAATAAACGATTATCATGAACAAAGAAATATATTAATAACTAATTTATTATTTCCTCTAGGGCATATTTCCAACAAACCCGATGTTGGAAATACTTCTTCAAATGTCACCTCCTGCACCTCCTCATTGTCGAGCCCTTGTCCCCAGGACATCACTTTCATCTCCCGTGCACCCTCGTTGTAGGATTCCTTGTCGCTGATGGGAATCCCATCCGTCGTCGTTGCTGTTGCGAGACCTTCACCAAGTTAGGGTAAGGTTTCAGGCCTCTTTGCACTCCCCAATCCAAATCTTGCGCAAATAGGTTTACTCCATATTCAGTCCATCATTGCAATTCTCTTATCCATAAGAAGATTCCATTAGATTAGATACCAAAGAAATTTTTAGGGTTAACCATCCACAAAATTGAATCTCAATGTCATCGAGTCAGAAAAATCAGTCTGGCTGATTTTAATTTTGGGATACTGAGAAAAATCTCGGTGAAACCGAGTTACTCTTTTCGGTGAAACCAAAAAGTGTGTCAAGTTTATGTTAAGGAGGTTGTATGTCTCAGTGGTCCCAAAATATTTGACTTGGTGGAACCGAAATCCCTTTTTGCACAAAGTTAAACTTGGAATTTTTAAGTTCAAACTTTTGAAAACATCTGTGTTTTTTTATTCTCATCCACTCCTACTCTTCTACTTCCGTTCACAGGGTCAAGTTATTTGCTTGGCTACTTGTCAGTATGTAAGGTTGAGAGGATAGCCAAAACATTTCCAGAGGGCCCAGTGTGGAAATTGTCTAACACACTAGCCCTAAGAGGACAACTTCTAACCCAGGTACTCCAAGGTCCCATGATATGCCCAAGGCAACTACCAGGTCGAGGAAGAAGCTTAATTCTGATGAGGAGGATGTTGATTTCATTCCAGAAGAAAGAAACCCCCAAAAGCAAAAAAGAGAGGGTCACAATCAAGAAAACTGTGAGAAAGGAGTATGCCAGGTCTAATTCTATGAGATATCCAAAGACAGCTCAGAAAGGGGTGCCCGACTAAGAAGCCATGGCTGAAGAGAACCAGGAAGATAGTTGTGCATGTTGTTGGAAGGCCTACTTCCATGTATGAAGATCCAGCAAAAGCTTCTTAGGAAGAAGAGGAAGAGGAAACTACCAATCCACCTCGTTCCAAGAAGATGAAGCTGATGGCAAATGCTATGCCAAGCAGGTCTGCACCAAAGACAAAGCCTTCTGCTCCTAAGTCTAAGAAGCCAGTAGATCACAAGAAGACTACTAGGGTATACTTGAAGCAGATAAGAACAAGGCTTGTGCATCTAGAGATGCTGCTGCAAAGGAGGAGGAAGATCTTTCTGTCCTGGGGAAGTAGAGAGATCATTTGCCACTTCACAATCATGCTCATCCAGTCACCGAGGGCATGAAGAATAGAAGGGATCAAGGTCTGAGACAGTGGAGAACTGTAGATCTGTATGCTGTTAGGAGGAGAACAGTTGTTGATCCTCGTTTTCACACCAAGGAGCAACAAGATTTCTATGAGATAGTGTTATTGGACAAGAGTCCTGCTGTCAGTGACATGAGATATGTAGACTATGACAACATCAATAAACATCAGGATTTCTTCCCTCATGTGACAGAGAATTTCAGGGCTATTGACATCGAAGATTTTGTTGGCAGAGAGATGACTGCGTGGAGTGATGATATGATCATGCAATTCTACTCCACTACACACTTTTATCCAGATGGTAGGATTGTGTGGATGACTGAAGGTCACACGTATGAGTCAACTGTGGAGGAGTGGGCCACGATCATTGGGGCCCCAATGGCCCAAGAGGGTGACTTGGATGTGTACTCAAAGTCCCAGATGAATCATAACACTATGGCTAACATGTACAATCCAGTGCCCTAACAGTATACAAAGACACATAAGTTTGGCTAAGTCTACTTTTATTAAGAAGGAATACAAACAACAAACACCATTATGGGGTAAATCATGATGCCCAAATCAGGACATGATCAGATGATCAGAAGGTATCACATCAATATACTGCACCATATTGATTCTCACACAAGGATTAGAGTGATGGATCTGATAGTTGAGACAGTCAGGAGGACAACTCGTGATCAGAAGATATCATGTGGATATGCTCTGTACATTGAAATGATCATCAATGCCAAGATTAGGAAGCATACATATCAACTTGATCGTCCACACTTGTCACTTCAGCCAAAGTTTGAAGATAATGAGGTAGTGATGGACCCCAACCATCCAGCTCAGCTACAGCTCATCACCAAGCAAAGGCACCGGTAGAGGCACAAGCAGCTAGAGCAGCTCCAGCACCACAACTGAGATCCGGAGAGGAGCAGATGTCATTTCTTATCAGAACCATCCAAGGGATGGAGAATAATACTTGTGAGATACTCCTAAACCAGAAGAGCCTTGATAGGACCATTGAGACTAAATTACATGACTTGGATATGAAAGTAACGTAGGTGGCTACCATAGTTGAACAACTCAAGCATGAAGTTGATGCAGTGCACACACCTCACTCCAACTGTGATAATGATGATTCGTCTTTTCCTACAAGTACTTAGTTCAGGACTCAAACAAGGCCTGCAGCTATGCCAGTTCGAGAAGCTAGACCAACTTCATCAACTCAAGCATCAGCGCCTTCAGATCCTTAAGCTTTACCAGCTCCTGCACCTCTAGTGTCAACACCTCCACCTCAGAGGACATCCGATGACGCCTTCACCGACACAATCATATCAACCCCATCAACTTCTACCGGAGGAGATCGAGCCCAGACTGATGCTTAGCTCATTACCTTTCAACTTTTTGGTAACTTATTGCCAAAGGTGGGAAGTGTATTGATCATTAGGGATTCGAGAGAGAGAGAGAGTCTTGATTTTATTGCTCTCTTTTGGTTTCTCAAAAACATTTGGTCTTTTGGGTGTCTTGAACTTCGTTCTTCGTTGTGTTTGATCATACACTTTGATTGATGATGCTACTATGTCATATCTTTATGATACCAACATGATGACCATTCACTCATTTGTTTGGTGCTACGTGCATTACTATTCATTCATATCAATTATGCGCTCCACCAAGATGTATGTGACATGGAAGAGTGACCCATGATCCTAATCAATTATGCATTTGCATTCAAAACAAATTTAAAATAATGCACAAATTTAGGGGGAGATCTTGCTTTGCACATACTTCTCAAAGCGACGATGCTAATCATTGATTATATATTTTCCCAAGCATTGATCTATATGTTGTCATCAATTACCAAAAAGGGGGTGATTTAAAGCACAATTTCTCCCTAAGGTGGTTTTGGTAATTAATAATAACATATGTGTCATTGCATTAATGATTCAATCAAAGCATATTTCAGAAAAGTTCAAAGATGCATTGGCTAAAGGATTGTGAGGACAAGCACTTGATGCGAGGAAAGGAATAGGATCGGCCAAGCTTCAAGTTAGAAGAGTGTGCATTTTATCTTTGTGAGAAATCACTTTTGAGTCCATAGGAAAGTGAATACTATTAAAAGCGGGTGAGGTACCTATGATGAATTGGTTGCCCAAGTGCTTAGAGATAGCCACCAAAAATACTCACCATTCTCCCACAAAATTCTTTGTCCGAAGCCTAAACATCAAAGTCGGTGCCACCAACAATTTCCACTTGGCCCTACCGATTTTTCTAGGGACAAAACCTTTGCCAAACCCTAGAATCTTGGTACCACCAACTTCCATTTCAGTGCCACCAAAAATTAGTGATCAACTTTCTGGTGTGTCCATTTCGACAATCGAAAATTCCAAGTTATGAAACCAGTCCCACTGAGATTTGGAAACTGCTCTAGGTCACCATATCGGTACCAGCAAGATTCATATATCGGTCTTACCGAGAATTCGAAAGTTGCCACATTTAGGGCAACTTTGTACCACCAAGATTCATGTGGGTGTCACCGAGTTGGGCAATAATGTTGTAATGGTTGGATTTTTTGATATGCCTATATATACCCCTACACCACCTCTCTTTCACTGAGGAAGCACTAATTTCACATACACACTTGCCATATCCATTTTTGTGAGAGAGAGCAACCTACTCATGTGTTGAGATCAATATATTCCACTCCAACCGTTAGAAACTTGATCTCTAGTCTCCCCAAGTGGCTTTACATCCAATCAATTTCTTCTACCCATTCCAAATCTATGAGAGAGTGCTTGAGTATTGAGGAGACTATGTCTTGAAGCACCAGATCAAGAAGTTCCTCGTTCTACCACATCTATTACCTTTTGAAGGGTGGTTCCTCCTAGATTGGTTAGGTTTCGCTTGGGAACCTCCTACTTTGTGTTGTGGACTTGAACCAAGAAGATTGTAAGGGCAAGCAAATCGCCTAGTTCGTGAAGATCTACCCTGAGTGACGCTTCTTCATGGACCCCTTGTGGGTGGAGACCTATGTGGACTCTCACATCCATTACCCTCCATTGGTTGAAGTCTCCACTAACATGGACATACGGTAGCACCACCTATCGGAACCATGCCAAAAATCGCCGAGTCAACCTTTGCATTTGATCTTCCTATCCATACCCACTACTTACATTTGCATGT